>NC_136925.1:8971671-9648988 GCF_949752795.1 Hyperoodon ampullatus
TTATAACTAAAAAGTTTATAGCCCTATAAATATGGTATGACTGTGATAAACAATAATCTGTGGCCACAAAATATTAACTGAGGGCCACGTGTTGTTGAAAGTGGGACCCTTTTTTCTACTCCTTTGGGGCATCAGTGAATGAATAAGTGGATACTGCTCTCTTCCTTTTGCCGAGATGTTTCCTTTTCAGTTTGATTTTGTGAGCCAGGGAGGTTTGGTGGAACTAGCGCTGGATTAGGCATTAGAAAGCCTGGATTTTAGTTTAGCTTCACTACCTCCTAGCTTGGAACCTGTGATGGTTAATTTTATGTGTCAACCTGACTGGCCACTGGGTGTCCAGGTTGAAAACATTATATCTGGGTGTGTCTGTGAGCCTGTCTCCAGGTGAGATTAGCATTTGAACTGGTGGACCAGTAAAGTAGACGGCCCTCTCCACTGTGGGTGGGCACCATCCAATCTGATGATGGCCTAAACAGAACAAAACGTGGGGAAAGGAGGAATTCACCCTCTCTTCCTGCCTCACTGCTTGAGCTAGGACAATACATCTCATCTCATCTCCTCCTCCCCCTGGGCTGGGGTTTATGCCATCAGCGCCCCTGGTTCTCAGGCCTTAGGACTGAACCACACCACTGGCTTTCCTGAGTCTCTAGCTTGCAGATGGCAGACTGTGGGACTTCTGAGCCTCCATATTCACATGAGCCAATTCCTCATAGTAAATATCCTTTATATATATATATCTCCTCTTGGTCTGTTTCTCTGGATAGCCCTGACTAACACAGAACCCCTTTTTATTTTTCAACATCTTTATTGGAGTATAATTGCTTTACAATGGTGTGTTAGTTTCTGATGTATAACAAAGTGAATCAGCTTTACATAAACATATAACCCCATATCTCTCCCCTCTTGCGTCTCCCTCCCTCCCACCCTCCCTATCCCACCCCTCTAGGTGGTCACAAAGCACCGAGCTGATCTCCCGTAACACAGAACTCTTGGCCAAATCTCTTGTTTCCTTTGTGCTTTGGTTTCCTCATTTGTAAAATGAGAATTCTAATACCTGCCGCACGTGGGTAGGATCTGATTATATGTGTGATGAAATGAAAGTATTACACAAACGCATGGTACTCTTGTGAGAGGATTATGAAGTCTTTGAAAGCAAGCCTTTGTCTTCTTGGAATTCAAGAAAAATTCACTGAACACCTACTAGGCACCAGCATTACCCACCACAGCCTTATACGAAGAAGCCACTCAAAAATTATTCATTGACTTGTACTAGTTAAATGCTATATTTAATAGCAAAGAGAGATTAATCTATTCACTAGTGAAAAAAATGAAGGTCCTTCTAAGACTACATTAGATTTCTGAAAGGGGGGATCTGACAACTAGCTCTGGCACGGCAGCTTGCATTCAAATTGACAGTAGATAGCCGAGGTAGAAGCTGTGACAAATAGTTATGGTTAGAGAATTTCTTTACCAGTAGCTAGGAAGGCACTGCAGCATTTGACGGCAGGCAAAAGCCATGGCAAACAACTGTTCCTGTTTCTATGAAAAAACGTCTGTCACGAAGCTCATTAGATTATATTTAGCACCTCCTATAAAGTCTAATTCTCCTCCACTGGGTAATTAGATTTGATACTACTGAAACCACATGTGGAGAAAACCCACTGCCATTTTCTACTTTCAGATCATAGTGTCAATATTGTATACATGTGCATATGTATTACACACATGGTAGTAATCCATGGAAGCTGGTAGTTATCCTGATTTATAATCAAAGTGGGGGCCAATGGAGAATGAAATATAGGGGACAAAATAGAAATAGGCGTGCTTGAATTGGGGGTGAATATTTTCTTGAGAGCATTTGTCCTAGAGCCAGTCGTCTACTCAGGCCTTTAGAACTCCTGCCAAGCAATTCGGTAGAGCCATTAGGTAATCAGAGGCTGTCATATCTGGACAGAGTCCTCTCAGGTGCCTGATTTCTGGGACCTTCTAGATGCTCTTAGACAACAAGAGTCATAGAAACAGGGACAGATGACAGAGAAAGAGCAACAATAGTTGACTCAGTCTGTATCTGTGATACTGAACTCAACACAGGAAATGGCTCAGCATTTAAGGATGGCTATAAGTAATCAGCCTGATAAATAATGTTTAGGAGATAGCACGATGCAGAGTAGAATGACCTGGAAGTGGAGGAGGCCAGAAAAGTTCTGAACCAAGCTGGGAATGTGACAGGAGTCAAAATGCCCTCCACCCTCCAAACACAACTGGCAAACTGTCTACCCAAGTGAGGAGACTGGTATGGAGTGAGCAAAACTATTAGGTTTAAATTTACAGATTTACAGGGAAATTGCCATTATTTGACTTCAGAAACAATCCAATTTCAGCAGTTTTACATGGTCTAATCTTACATGTTATTCCTATTATCCTTATACTTTGCTGCATATATATATATATATATATATATATATATACATTTATATACACTCAACACAGAAGTTCATACATATCATTTTCCCAGATTTAAAAAATCCCCTTAACAATAATATCTTAGGGCGAGGAAGGGAAAAATGGCTTTCCAAGCAGACAATATTTATAAAATACTTCCTGTGTCTCGAGGGTTTTCTCTACAGTTACTTTCAAACTTGGTTGTGTTTTCAGATCAAAAACACGTAGGCATAAGTAGTTAATTAAATATTAAAGGATACTTTAAAATGAGATATACTTAAAAAAAGATACACTGAAATTAGAGGAACGACAAAGTTCAAGTTGGCTATTTTTAGCTTCCTCCTCAGTTGATTAGTATCAGGTTGATTAGTTCATGATTGGACAGGCAGCCAAAAGGGAACCTTAGTTAGGAGCCCACACTGTTTATTCTCATCCCTGGAGCCAGCACACTTGCAAGAGGAATGAACAGGTGCTACCTATGCTTGCAACACAGGTTGACCTTGGTGTCTCAACTGCTTTTTTGGGCCAAAATAGTGTATTTGCACACCTGCTTGTAAATACTGCACACACACACACACACACACATATAAAATCATGGAAGTAAAGATCTATTCACATTATTAGTTCTTCTGATAGGAAAGCCTTAGTGAGTTTAGGAAAACATCTGATTATAAAAACAAGTCATTGTCTCATGGAATAAACATTGTTAAAAACAAGCACACAGGGCTTCCCTCGTGGCGCAGTGGTTGAGAGTCCGCCTGCCGATGCAGGGGATGCGGGTTTGTGCCCCGGTCTGGGAGGATCCCATGTGCCGCAGAGCGCCTGGGCCCGTGAGCCATGGCCGCTGAGCCTGCGCGTCTGGAGCCTGTGCTCCACAACGGGAGAGGCCACAACAGTGAGAGGCCCGCGTACCGCAAAACAAACAAACAAACAAACAAAAAAAACTAGCACACAAATAACACAGAAATGTGTAACAGACCAAGTTCCTAGTAATAATCACTATCCGCACATTTGCCCATACCCCCCTCCAAATGAGCAACGTCACCACTTCGGGAGCTAGAACCTGAGTTTTACCTTCCTCGCCTCAGTATTCTGCTTTTTTTTTTTTTTCAGCCACACTTTTCTTTTAAAGTCCAACCTCCTGAGGTTCTTCTCTTCACCAGCCTACAGCACACTGACCTTTCCCTTCTCCACACTTACAACGCTGAGTTCGCACTCACACGTTAAGCTGTAAAATGTCTTCGGAGGCTCCCGAATTCGGCATTTCCCAAACCTTTTCCCACAAAACACCACTGTCCCAAGAGACTACCACTTGCCTTACCGTGGAAACCGTTCCTCTGTTAAGACACGGGGGAAAGCTGGCTCCCTGGTCAGCACCCAGAGCTCTTTGTAGCGATACTTGGGGGACTGCTGGGTCCAGTGGCAGCACCTGGGGTTTTTTATCGCGAGACTTGGGGGAATGCTGGGTCCATCGGCAGCACCTGGGGTTCTTTATCGCGAGACTTGTGAGAACGCTGGGTCCAGCAGCAGCACCTGAGGTTTTTATCGCGAGACTTGGGGGAATGCTGGGTTCAGCAGCAGCACCTGGAGTTCTTTACCGTGAGACTTGGGCCAGTTTAACATGTAATGTGAATGGTGCGGCTGGGGGAGGCTTTCAGTGTCCCTGTGTCTAAAACTGATCGAGGAACCCGGTGTTACCCATCCTCCTGTTGATATCCTAAGTGACGCTTGTATCTCGTAGGACCTGGTGTGGCAAACATCACATTCTTGACAGCAGGGAGTATGTTCTTTTTTCCTTTCTAGACCTTGTAGTGCATAGCATGGTCTGAAGATATCAAAGTACCCCCAAATTATTTGTTGATTGCTTCATAGGAATGAAGGAAAATAAGAAGAAAGGAATGAAAAATATATCAAAAGATAAATATGTACTAAAGGCTTTCACCATACTTTTTTTCTTATTGACTTATTTATCTTTAATTAAATAAAGGGATGCCTTCTGTTTTAGACGTACCTCTTAAGATTCCATAACACCATTACCTTTCACTGTGCTGACCAAAAGTCACCACAGAGGAAGGGGACAGGGACTGGCTATCATCTCTTAGAGAACTTGAAAAATGTATTGACTAAAATTTTTATGGGGCTAAGAATGTGTTTCTGTCCTAAAGAGGGTAATAAAAAGGAGGAAATAAAACCCTAAAATTAATATCATTAGGTTTATGGCATTTCATTTCCTATGTGTGAAAGGAGACTTTCATCTTAACTGTGGACTTTCTCCGTTGTCACTGCTGAAGGGAGCCAGGGCTGAAATTTTGCTCCACGCAATAAAATGTACAGTAGGAGGACATATTGTACCTTAAGTATATCCCTGTCCCTGCATATCTTCCTCTGACTGCTACAAGGCATAAAACAAATCAGTTCTCATTAATTTCTTCAACTCCTTCCAAAAACAGATCTTCAAGGCATAATCAAGTGGGTTTTATTGAAATCAGCTGTTGGTAGACCGTGCCAATCACCAGACCGTGTCAATCACCTGTGCTGGTTACTGAGTCGCAGCCGGGAGCTCTGGGCTCCCAAACACCGTCTGTACCGAGTAAATTCTTCTCAAAACATTTCTTTGCAGTGTTGTCCATGATGCCTCCCAGCTTGACCGGCTCAGCATCCAGCCATGGGTTTCAAACTGAACACAGTTGAGTTTCTGTTTTCCTAATGAAAGTTCAGCTTTGGTATGAGTATTTGAGTGTCATCACAAACTAATAGAAGGGTACCTTTCAAAATATTGCTTGCTTTCTTAAAATGAAAAGATAACATTTCTGAGCTAAGTTAATTGGGAATACCTGACTTCTAATCACAAAATGTGCTTAAAATAATGAGGAAGAAAAGTAATATATTTACAAGCTAACAACAAGAAGTTCCCTTGGGGCTTGGGATGACACCTCAAAGTAGTAAAAATGTCTTTTCTCTTCTGTAGTTTGCCTCAGGACTCACCAGAAGGGTGATCTGATGGGGCGGACGTACTCACAGGATTCCCAGCTCTGCCCCAGCATGTGGCTTTGGGCAGACACCCTAACTTCCTTGGGCTTGGCACTTCCCTTCTGTGAAACCAGAGGATGATCTGCATAAGCTCAAGCATCACTTTCAGCTAAATCCAAATCCATGACACTATTACTCCATGAGAAAGCATGCTCTTGCCCCTCTCAGACGTAAAGAGAGTTACTATCTCTTTACATAAGGCACTCTGCTAGGTGTTGCCATATGACTCTATTGTACTGACCCCATTTATGAGCCTTTTCTAAAAATTTAAATGATGATGAAACCAAGCAGGACCCTGTGGAGCTCCTGGGTACAGAAGCCTTTCTGTCCCCCATTCCTTATTTGTAGGGAACAGACTCCAGCCTCCATGACCTTCCGTGAGTCCCAAAGGGCAGATTCAAACATTTGCTAATCAGGGAAGTGAAGGGATGCAGAGACAAGGAAGGAGCAGCCAAGAAACCACCTGAGGCCAGATTGAAGGAGTGCAGGCCCTGCACACACCCTAATCTTATCAGCAACCCTACCCTTGAACTATTGCTATAAAATTCCTCACCAAATCCTCCCCATTTGGGACACACAGTTTTGAGGGCACTACCCCACTGTGTCCCCCTTTGCCTGGCAAAGCAATAAAGCTATTCTTTTCTACTTCACCCAAAACTCTATCTCCAAGATTCGATTCGGCACCAGTGAACAGAGGCTGAGTTTTTGGCATCAGTGGTGTCTAAACCTAATAAGTTAAAGTTCAATAGCAGCCTGATTGTTGAAATTTGGGTTTAAAAATATATGAGAGGGCTTCCCTGGTGGCATGGTGGTTGAGAGTCCACCTGCTGATGCAGGGGATGCAGGGGACACGGGTTCGTGCCCCAGTCCGGGAGGATCCCACATGCCGCGGAGCGGCTGGGCCCGTGAGCCATGGCCACTGAGCCTGTGCGTCCGGAGCCTGTGTTCCGCAACGGGAGAGGCCACAACAGTGAGAGGCCCGCATACCACAAAAAAAAGAAAAAATATATATATATAGAGAGAGAGTCCAGCGGTTAACAGTTCTGCTGGAGACTACTGGGCCACTTTCCTCCTGCACATTGTTTGAAGATGTGCAGCAAAAATAGGCTCCAATGACACATCTGACATTCACAACCTCCCGTAATGGCTCTTGAGGAAATGCCTGGAAGGTCGCTTCTAGGAAAGAAAAAACAGGATGGTAGACTCCTGTTGCTTGTGGTAGTGGTATGTTCTGTAAAGTTGCTTTGAACTCTGGGTTAGTGAGTCCTGAACCAGGGAAAGTAGAGTGAGACTCCTGGAGCTGTGGTCACACGAGTCTTTTCTACCATTCAATACATACCCTTGTTTTATGTGTGTTTCTGTTTCAAGACATCTTACTTAATGTGTGTTGTTTATTCATTAACATTGAACTCTGGGCCAGTAGCAGCGTAACTGATGCCTGAAAGAAGCTTATCTCACTCACGCCCTTTCTCCAGAAGGCACATCACAGCTCTCTTGTTTTAGGACACTAGACAGCACTTCAGCACCAGCTTGGGGACCATTTTAAATAGTGAAATCATCAACAAAAAGCATGAAAATGTGGAAAATGTGACAGTAAATAGACCATGAAAAGAATACTTGTTTACAGTATGGGAGCTGAAGCAAGGCAGAGCAGAGCCACGTCCAATCTCAGCTGGAAACACACACATCGGAGACTAAAATCCTTCCTGCTCAACCAGTGAATACAGAAGGGCCACAGGGATTGACTTTTGTCTCACAAATAAATGTTGGTTAGCAAATCTGTAAATAGGCACCTCATGAATAATGAGGATGGATTGGGTAAGCTGCATAGAAATTCAAAATATGTAAATATCTAAATATAACTTCCTTTTTTTAACGAGCAAATAATGGTATTATTATTATCAACTCATGTAAAATATGAGCTTAAAGGAATACTTTCTTATAAATGTAGAGTATACGAAATCAATAAAATGTTTATAGTTCACATAGAAATCAAATCTTTCTGTACCCTAAAGCCTATTTTCACTGTGGATGAAGGTTTTAGAGTGAACAACTAAACAGGAGTTACAACATGAAACACTAGGGCAGCTGCAAAGACTCAGGAACTGGAGAGTAATTAGGCTTCCTCTTACTACTGACACGAATCATTTGGCCACGTGCTGACAATAATCCACATACAGTTGTAAAGGGCAGAGAGAGGAGTAAAATGAGCAACTTAGATGATGCAGTTGTTCTTAATGTTTCACAGTTTACACTTAAAAGTCTATCAGGGCACAATTACAATGACTGAGTCCATTGATTGAAGCACAGAGCTGCCAAGGCACTCACTCCAACTTGAGAATGAAAGTGGTAAAAGTGCCAAAGACAACATCACTGTAATCTATTTAAGTGGATGTCCATTCTTTTTAATTTTCCCAAACAACAGATAATTGTGGGAACTCAAACATGGCACTGAAACTCATCATGACCAACTCGACAAGGAATTTAAGCTTGCCATCTTAAAAATAAGAGCTGTGATGAATAGCTACCGCAGTCTAATTGGAGGTTTCAAACTCAGTCTTTACCGTGAGTGCTTTCTACTCTCATTTAAGTGATGTGTATTTGTTAAGCAAGATTCCTTTCAGATTTTAGGCATTTTCGTGCTATTAAAAATGCAGATGTCAACTGGTTTTCTGTGGCATTTAGTAGGAAAGAATAATCATATTAAAATAAATAATAAGTTTAATTCCAGTAAGACTACAGTTTTTTCTGTGAAAAACAGGAGTTAAAATATATTAAAGTCATATTTTCCCTCAGGCTTTAAATTGATCATTCACAAATATGAATTCCATGTATGTAGCCCATGTATTGCATTGTGGTCCAGCAAACAGGTTTTTTTCCCATCTCCACAGGATAACTTTCCACCTTTTAATAAACAAAGGTAAGAAGCCTTTCTAAAATATTTTACTTTAGCTCTGCAGTTTAAGCCAATGTCACTGCCTCCAAAGGAGACTGACTCCAAAATGTCTGAAAATATCTCCAGTCACTGAAACTCAACCAGCTACAAATGCTTTTCTTTTGCAAACAGGTAAGTTAACCTTTATTTGTGATTAATGTGTGTAATGTTTTCGCTTGTAAATGTTAGAACTTGGATGAAACTGTTTCTTCCTCAGAAAAGTGTAAGCTGTAAATCTCATCACTTTAGAGGAAAAAAATAATATCTTTACAGTGAATCTAATTACTCAGGTGACAAAATGCAAGATAGTTGTTGAATGTAGTTGGGCATTACCTAGTAACACAGTTACAGTCCCTTGCAGGGGACAGTGTGTGGCCCCAAGACGCAATAGAACTGGCTCCACCCAGTCCAGGCTCCCAGACCCTCACAACTGCTGCCACCAGCTTCTTATCAGTCTCTTGGGCTCTGCGTTTCCTCTGCTGCCATGCAGTCCACAAATCCTCCTCTGATCAGTTCCCTCTCCCCTTCCCTCCAACAGCCTTCAGGGGCTCCTGTTGGTCTTGAACCCAACAAGGTGCTGCCCGCCTCCCAAGGTCGTCATAAGTGACCGGACTTGGTCTTTCCATTCTCTGTCAAATAATGTTTCTGTATAAAAATAACTTATCTGGGGGCATTGAAACATAGACTATTGGGGAAACACTTAAATATTTATTAAAAAGTTTAGAAAGTAAAAAAATAGAGAAGTAGTTGATAAATAAATTTTTTTTTGGTCGCGCCTCATGGCATGTGAGATCTTAGTTCCCTGACCAGGGATCGAACCTGTGCCCCCTGCAGTGGAAGCGCGGGGTCCTAACCACTGGACAGCCAGGGAATTCCCAAGAAATATTTTTATAAATTGACATCATAGGTAAAGATTGTCTTAATGGCCTACTATCAGATCCTTCTGTAGGTCCATTTGTCACACCCCCTCCCCGTGTTGTCAAGCTTCTTTCATTGTGACCCCATCTACCACAGATGGAAACTCAGTGCACACAAAATCATGTGCATCAAAGCATTCCTTTTCACTCTGGTCTATGGTTGGCAGCCTTTCAAAAATCCTCACCAGCACAAAATCACTCTGTATTACATTTATTGGTTCTAGAGTGTTAGATGAAAAGAGCTATTGCTGAAAGTTTAGTTAAAAAATTAAACACACTCAAGACACTTCCCATAGTTCTGTGCTCTGGGATGTCATTCCTGTAATTAGATTTGAATTGTATTGTGAGTCTCCTAGATCCTCAAGTTTATAACTAAACTTTAATTCACCAACAATTTCAGTCTGAGTTTTCTCCCAAAACAATGGAAAAATGATAAAACTATTGCTTGTATTATAAACTCTGAAATGAGAAAGTGTGATTTATTCATTTCCCCTAATTTATGGGGAAGTATTCTTGTTTTCCTTAACATTTCTGAATTTCAGGGCTGCCCAGAATATTATATAACCAAAATAAAGTTGCTTGCTGCTCTTTAGATTCAGACATGCTGTGCTAACTAAATCTTGTCTCCTAAAATATTTTCATGGCATCCTTAATTGGTAGCACAATTCTACAATTAAGGATCTGTGTTGAATGTCTTTGTAGTAATTCATATATATGCATGTTTTCTAAAAATACGGAAACCTGAAACTTGATTGGGAGCTTTGTTTCTCAACTCCAGCAATTTGTAAGCATCTTCCTTTTCTTGCCCAAATATGAAAGCTAGTGTTAGTTTGATGCATATAAATTAAATAGCAAATATGAGACAGCAAAAATGAGAGCCAAAAAGGCCCTGGGCAAGGTTCCCAGGCAGAGAATCTAGAATTCTAGCTCTGATTTGCAGGATCATTACTGCCCAGACCTCACCTGAAAGTTAAATGCACTTTATTTTGCTTATCCATGCAGGCTCTGCCTTATAACAACACCAGAGATTTCTAAATTAATTTTCTCCTGCAAAAAATCTGATTTAAAGTTCACATTTTCAAATAGGAAAGCAACGATTACTACCTGGCCGGCAACATCCTAAGTGTTACAATATAACTCAGGAATATATAGGAGAAAAGAGGAGGAGAAGCATGTTCTAAACCCAACTCTTCACTTTTCCTGCCGTAAACAGGCTTCCATGAAGTTTGTCTGTTTGTTGTTATTAGTAAAATGGGTCCCAGCTGTGATTCAGGAACATTAACATATCTATCTAATGTGGTACTGATGGATGATCACCACATGTTTTCCTGTTGTCAGATAACATTTTATTACACTTTGAAAATGTCGGAAATCACGTTTCAATAGTGCTACTTCCGTAATGGCAATGGAATTGTTACCTATTCTTGACTTTAATGTAAGGCCTATAACACCAGTCTAACACATCTTTATTATGTGTCCTCACATAATATGGTTTTCATATTTTGTTGTACCTTAATATATCAGCATAAAAATAGCTAAATTCCCTTACCATGCTGTTTAATAAAGAGGCAGTGTTTGGCTTAACAGCTGACAAACAACTGAAAGTGAGCACATTTTGGGGACTTCCCTGGCGGTCCAGCAGTTTAGACTTTGCGTTTCCACTGCCGGGGCACGGGTTCGATCCCTGGTCGGGGACCTGACATCCTGGCTGCTGCACGGTGCAGCACACACAAAAAAAGAAAAAAATAAAATAAATAAAGTGTACCTTTAAAAAAACAAAAAGAAAGAAAGTGAGGACGTTTTAATAGAGGACAGTGTTTTGCTGTGCCCCTGGATGTGTTGGGAGAAAGTGTAGATTTCTGGGGTTAGACCTCACATGAAAAGTGTGCATAAATGGAACACAACAACGGTTTTGTGTTTCTACTAAATCTCTGTTATGAATAGGATATTTGAGACAATGTCTATCCTTGATACTATGATTCCATGAAATCAACCACTCATCTTCCCAACTGGTAAACTTGAGATGACAGTGGGGAAGTTCCAGCTCTGAGTCCCTCAATGGCCCGTTTGTTTTATATTCCATTCAGACTGTTCTCTGATCGTGGGTAGTGGAGGCTTCATGAGGGAACCGTATTCATGTAACACTATTCAGAACTCAAGATTCCATTGGCTAAACTGGAAGCCTTTCACTTATGAAGAAAAACTATGGAGCACCCCTTAGGTGTCAAGTACTCTTGTTAGGCCCTGAGTACCTATCAGCTCATATGGCATATAAGGCCCTCAGGAATCTAGTAAAATACTGCAGTCATTCTGAAGGAGGACTCAGAATTTTTCTTTTTCACAGTTTGTGAGACTTAGCATTTAAGAATGACTGATAGAAAACATCGAAATGACCTGGAAAAGGAAGATGAGGACAAGAATGCAGTATTTTTCTGGGGAGACCCTTAGGCTGTCAGCCTTTCTTGCAGGTTTTCTGTGGGAAAGGCCGATTATGTGATTGAGTAATGTGGACACTAGGAGAGTGAAAGTTTTAAAAATGAACCTTCCTTCAGTTCCCGATGCTCTGGAACAGGATGGCTGAGACATTTCAGAACGTCCTAGTTAGCATCTCGGTAACAAGACAACCGTGGATCTAGACATGGAAGATCAAGGCACTGGTGGTTCTATAGCCGGGCTGCACATTAAATAGTAGAATTCCAATAAACCTCTATAATTCATATATAATTCATATAATTCATAGCATATAATGCTAAGTATTAGTCTATATTTTCTATTAATCTAGCTTTCTGTGATGATTCACTGTAACACAGAACATGGGAATCAAATGACATACCTTCCTTAAGCCTTCACTCTCAAGGGAAGCAAAATCATAAGGATAGAAGTAAAGGTCCTTGATACAGAAAGCAAATTATGGTTACCAAAGGGGCAAAGGGCAAGGGATAAATTAGGAGTTTGGGATTGACATATACACACGACTATATAAAATAGATAACCAACAAGGACCTACTGTAGAGCACAGGGAACTCGACTCAGTACTCTGTAACAACTTATGTGGAAAAGAATCTGAAAAAGAATAGGTACATGTATATGTATAACTAAATTGCTTTGCTGTACACCTGAAACTAACACAGCATTGTAAATCAACTATACCCCAATGTAAAATAACATTTTTTTTAATTGCAAAAAAAAAGAATGTCCTCATTAGCGTTTCAATGGGTTTAGAAATCAAGATCATTGGGGCCGCACCTTAGAATCATCCGGGGAGTGTTTAAACACCTTCACCTTCAGGTTTCATCCAAAGATGAAAGCAGACTGGACTCCCTGGGGGTGGGGCCTGGGTACTGAAGTTTGTAAAGCACTTCGTACACACGTGCAGCCAGGATAGAGATCCACTACTCTAGGTCAGCCCTCACTCACCTCTAAGCTTAGGAAACACAGGTGCCCGAGGCTAAGGGAGGTGAGATCACACTCATTTCTGGATGCTGTGATGCAAGGGGTCTGAACGCTGCGTGCTCCAAACTTCTGCTTTTGCCCATGCTGACTGTTGAGGAATCTTTGGGTGGTCTACCAACAGTAGTTCTATTACACATTCAAAACGTCTGACATCCCTTAAAGTGTTGAGCTGCCAAAAGCTCACCTTGGCCGGAGGGGGGAAAGCCAGACTTGTAGGGGTCCAGCCTGCCCTGCCACTCCTCCAATCAGAGTATCTCAGTTTTTATCTGTTTAATATACAGGTTTTCCCTGTAAGCTTTCATGTCAAGAGAAAAGCTAAAAAGGACCTTAAAAAAGCACCAAAGTCTCCTCCATACCCTCAAGGAATACGATAACTTGTGTTCATGTTTAGATATTGTTTAAATTATGCCCACTATCCTTGAAAGAGTATTTATGCATGCGGGGGGGGGGGGCGCTAGACATTAAAGATAATATAATTACGAGGTTGTTAAATAGTTTGGCCCTGGTTTGGAACTCTTCTCTGATAATTGACATGCTGTGTAGATTTGAGCAACCTCTCTGAGCCATGGTGTTGTTTCATATGTAAAATAAAGATACTGTTACTGGGTTATTGCCAAGTATTACATGAAATGCTAAATGCAGTAAAGGATTTAGCACAAAAAACCCATAGTAAAGCACAGAATGTCACATTCAACATAAATGCTACAGAGGGTGTGGAGAAAAGGGAACCCTCCTACACTGAAGGTGGGAATGTAAATTGGTGGAGCCACTATGGAGAACAGTACGGAGGTTCCTTAAAAAAGTAGAAATAGAGCTACCATATGATCCAGCAATCCCACTCCTGGGCATATATCCAGAGAAAACTAATTTGAAAAGAGGCATGCAGCCCAATGTTCACTGCAGCTCTATTTACAATAGCCAAGACACGGAAGCAACCTAAATGTCCACTGACAGATGAATGGATAAAGAAGATGTGGTACATATACACAATGGAATATTACTCAGCCATAAAAGAGAATGAAATAATGTGATTAGCAGCAACATGCATAGACCTAGAGATTATCATACTAAGTGAAGTAAATAAGACAGAGAAGGACAAATACCATATGATATCACTTATATGTGGAATCTAAAAGAAAATGATACAAATGAACTTATTTAAAAAACAGAAATGGACTCAAAGACACAAAAGACAGATTTGTGGTTACCAAAGGGAAAGAGCGGGAAGGATAGATTAGGAGTTTGGGATTAGCAGATACAAACTACTACATATAAAATAAATAAACAGCAAGGTCCTACTGTATAGCACAGGGAACTATATTCAGTATCTTGTAATAAACCATAATGGAAAAGAATATGAAAAAGAACCGGAAACAAATACAACATTGTAAATCAACTCTATTTTAATTTAAAAACGAACCAAAAAACCCCCATGAAATGTGCGTTCAACATTTATCAGCTTCATTCCCTTCTCTGCTCTTGTAGTTGACAGCAAAGAAAAAGTTTCTGTTAAGTGGTAACATAGGATAATGGCTAAAGAACTTAGCACATTAAAAATTTTAAGGGTGGCCTTATTTTGATAACTATTGTTTTTGCATAGTATCTTTAGAAAATATAAGCTTAAGAAGACCCATTTTTATGGTACTTTGGTGCATCACAGTGCTTCCAAATTACAAAAAGCAAAATAATTCAATTTCAAGATCAATGCTATCTGAGATGCTATTCAAGAAACAAGTCCTAATTTCTTCTCCATCAGTCCATGCCACTCCCCAAGGAACCCAACCACTTAAGGTGGATTAAATCACCTATGATATATGTTGCCTTTGTTTTATTATAGGCACACATTTCTTACTTGTAGTTATAACAGATTACAGTAAGCATGAATTTTGGCAACACTCAAAGCAATTAAAAATGATTTAAAAGGCGAAAGGACAAAATTACCCGACATGAAATACATCAAAGTAATCTAGTTGTTCAGTTTTTTATTTAATCAATGGCCTCCATTTGACTTTTTGTATTAACTTTAAAGAAGTGTAAACCGAACAGTTCAGAAGGACTTTGGATGATCTATTCATGTTCTGTCATCATGTTTATGTTTCCAATTTAAATTTAAATCTCACAAATGCTCAGACTACACAATGATAAGAATGGACAAGGGGCTCCCTTTAGGAGTGACGCTTGTGAGTGATTCTGCTCAGCGCTAAAATAAAGGGATGAAAAATTGTGGAACAGCTGCCTGTGAAAATAACCTAAACTAATGTTTAGATCTGCCCTAGTCCGCGACTGGCTGCCAAATTTCCATGATGCTACTAACTTCTTCACTGCCTTTGAGGAACTCTGCCAAGAGGCTTCTCCTATCTGGAGGAAGAAAACAAAGGGAGACTTTTCCATGAGCTCAGAACAAATCTCAAGTTCACAGCATCCAGATAACAAGGTTGTAACAGCTGACAAGACTGGGAAAGCGTGTGAGATGATGTAATTGCGTACACACACACACACACACACACACACACGCGCGCGGCGTCGTGGCCCCAGGTTCCCTCACGTTTAACACCAAGGTTTGCCCTTCCTTGCACGCACTGTGCTCATTAAACAGACGCCAGACACCATCTCGCCACACTTGTGAAACCAACCATTCAAACCAACTTACTGTGCTAAGTTTTTCTGGGGGGGAAGGGCTGCATTTCTAGAAAAGCACATTTTGTCACCATGTCATACTTTCAGCTTAAAGTCCTGCTACCCTTTACTATAGAAGAATATTTTCTATAACCCATGACAGATGAACAAAAAAAGCTTATTCTAAGTTTACCAGAAGTAAGAGTTTTCTCAACACACACACATACACACAGAGTCTTGAAAAATCTTCTGAGAATACAATTAGAGCCTACTTCCTCGTTCACAAAAGTATAACTGCATGAATAACCCTTCTTTAAGTGGATACACTTTCATAAGAAAGAAATCTTGGTTTATAGCCAGTTGGCTGCAAGTCAGGCTGAAGTCCACTTAGGAAAATGTTAACCGATCAAAGTTTTAATATAAATATATGTGTCTCTACTGGATAAAGGTGTGTCAGGGGTTCTCATTATGAAAGCTCATCACTGGACTGGACTGGAAGACCTGTGAGGGCAGGTTTCCCTCACCGGGTCATTCCAAGTCCAGACTCCTCCTGGCACACACTAGCTCTCAACACACAGCCCCTGAGTGAATGAATGACAGGATCTTGTGGACCAGCCCCCTGCAGGGCGGCCCCTAAGCAATTATCCATTTGGGAGCACATTCCTGGGTCCCCAGAAGAAAAAGAAAAAGCAGGTAAGAGAACAGATGCCCGTTTCTGGAATTTACAATCTAGATGTAGCATATGAGTTTATGACTTTTGACTTAAAACAATAAAATTGGGCTATTTTAAGAAAAAAAAAGCCTCAGTTAAGGAACAATTTGTCAGGATGATAAAAGGGGAATGAATGGTAGAGAAAATTCCTGAGACAGCACTCCAAGAGCTTTGCTAATTAGAAAATTACTGAGAAGGAAGGAATTACCATCGAGTGGAAAAGAGAATTTCAAAGAAGGTGAAATCTGATAATCTGGCTTTGAGTCTCACAATGTCTGACTCCAGTTCAAGCTGGAAAATAATTTACAAAATGAACTTAGGTTTAGAACTCAGCATTTTTGTAAGGGGCTAATATATTTTTATCAAATTTCCAACTTTATTAAGGGGATTTCACATCACTATAAAAATATGTTCTTTCTAAAATTTTGCAGTTGCAAGACACAGATTCTAGAATACTGAGTTCTAGAAGGAGAAGTTCTATGTACGTTAAGAGAAGTATACAATGCAAGGTCTTAGCATCTAGCATCATGTCCAATAGAGTTTCTTTCCAACGATGCACCTGTACTTGGTGTCTGCGTTGGCTTTGTGTGTATCTGCGTACATGCACATGCATGTTTCCTTTGGAGTCAAACTTTCAAGTTGATGCCTTCCTGTAACATAGCAACTGTCCTTATTCAAAAATACTTTCCTAATCTCATTGAATCCTTCCTCTTTGCCTGCATTTCACCACCCACCCTTCTAACTTACTTCAACTTGGCAGACATACAATGGCCATTTTCTTTTCCACACGGACAAATTTCTCCTAGGTAATGACTTCGGTTGTCAGGCACAAACACTATCTTTTCGTATCTAGCCCCAGTTATACAAGCCAAACTACTTAATTCCAGAGATATGGCCAGCATTTTATTTGGTGAAATGTTAACTACTTTTCCATCCAGTTCCTTCAATCTCTCTTTTAATTTAATGGATTTGGATAGAATATGAAGTCCTAAAAGTACATTCCTCTACACTCTTCAGAAATGAGATCAGTCTTGTCATGTGTTAAGACCTAAACTTTGCCCTTTGTTCTAGGTGCATCATTCCCTTCCCTAAGAGGTATTTGCTGTCCGGGATGTTCTATGGGAAATGGCTGTGGATTAGGATAAAATCAAAACACCACCACCAGGTAAAAAGTGAGCACAGTTATATATTTTCCTGATTACTGACAGGTTACATGTCTTAGAGGAGGATAGGTTTCCATGTGAGAAGGCTGAGGGATTAAATTAAAGAAGAATTAAGAAAAGAGGATATCAGAAGAACGAGAGAGCTGAAACTTCAGATCATGGGGAGAATGTCCCTCTCTTGCTCCAAGTTTAAATGCTTCTTCTGCTCGTGAAAATACTCAAATTCTCAAGACTGGTTTTCAGAATGTGGGGAGCAGCATGTTTCAGGAACTGGAAACCAGGCTCAAAGTTTTCAGAAAAGCAGTCTACATTCTCAGATCTAAGAAGCAGCCACAGAACAGGCTAGAGAAAATTGTTTTAAGGTCTTGGGATTGGATATCTAATCTAATCAGTAATAGGAACTTGATTTCACATGACTTTTTATAGAGGACAAAAAGTTACATGTGGATGATTAATCCTGATGACATCATCACAGGCAGAAAGAGTCAATATGTGAGTTTCCCCTTCCACGATATGGCCTTCCTCCAAGCTCCAACATAGGTTTAGAATTCAAGACGGACCATGCCAGCCTGGGATCGCTCTACTGCCCCAGCCCTTGGAATTCTCTCTCCCTCGATGGGCTCTGAAGCACACACAGCTGTGGACCGACTGCCCACTTGGTGTGAGCGCTGCCACAGGCATGGGCATCTTCTTAGTCATCACCGCCAGTAGGTGATACAGGGCACGCAGCTGGCTCAGCCCTGGGACAGAAAGGACCTGGTACCACCTTGGTTCCTGTGACTCACAGACGGAGACCAGACACTTAGAGCCTCACCATCCAGTGGGCTTTTCTCTCATGCATCTCACAGGCTGGCAATAATCGCTGAGGATTTTCTGCCCGATTTTTGGATAACGAGTTTAGTTTTCTTTCTTGCAAATCTATAGCCTCATCAACTCCACTCAGTGACACCAACGGTGCCCTGACTCCAAACAAGTGAATCCGTGGAGAGGATGATGACATTCTGGGTGACAGATCATCTTTTAATCAGTTTGTTTACTAAAATTGGCTGCTAGTGGCATTTCATGAAAAAGTGATATTGGATACTCTACTGAATACAAATGACTATCAAGACAGACTTTGAATAACAGCCATAAGGGAACAAATTTGTAGAGCCTTTGAGGGCACAATTTTTAGTTTTTCTTAGCTATTCTTGATTTTTAGTAATCTGACTTACCAGGATAGTTGTTGAAAAAATTCAAGAGAAATGTCTGTGTTATTCTTATATCAATTCTGCTCCTGAAAGAACAAAAGCAAATTTCTTGCATCTCCTTTGGGAATTTTACAAAGGGAGAAGTTTTGAATACAAAGATTGTTCATGACAGTTTTGAATAAAAAACAATCTGAGAGGATAGAGCTTTTTGAAAAAAGAGAAAGAAGTCTTGTTCTTCCCTTATGATTAAATATAGCATTAAATGGGTAATCATTTTTCAAAATAAATTTAGTTTATTGGGGAGGGGGCAGGATAAGGCAAATATCACCCTTGCTTCCCGGGGTAACTTTGGTGAGAGTAGCAGGTAGACTTATTCCAATTATGATTTATGAAAAAATGTCAAGAATGATTTGTTAATCACTGCAGAAATGTCCATTTACAGTCCACTGAACAGAAGTGCCAAATCGGATACGATAAAGTATTGACTTGAAGCATGAGTGAAAATGAGTACAATCTGAATACTTTAAAGCTATACCAGTGTATCAGTTGTTTCATGTCTTCTGTACAGTTTGTAATACCGACACTATGAAAGCACATGGCATATAAACTCAGGAAAAGCTCACATTGCCTAATATTGACGCGTCATAATCAATTTTAAAGAAAGGAGAGAGACCTAAAAGCACAAGGGCATTTACAGCTGTCCTTGCCCATCAAGACACCCGGGAGGCTTTGCTCCAACATGGGCTACTCAAGTATCCTGCTCCACTTGGCATGGTTGGAAATACTATTTGCCACATGTAATTCTATTCTGCATCATTGGACTCCAGACCATGAAAAACAAGTGCCACAGTATCTCCAAGAGAGGAAACAATACTTCTCCTCTTCATAGTTCCTGAGAGACAGCACAGGCAGATGATGTGTATAATGTTGTAGAGAATTAATATTAAATGCCAGCTGGGGCTTAACTTTCCAAACTGGAGTGCCCTTTTGAGAGGGCCAAGACCCGTGTCTGCATTTTATCTTAATTGTACTGAGTTAAAAATATGTGTTCCTTTCTGCTTTTTCCTGAGTCAATATAAGTAAATACAAACACTGCCAAGGAGCAATTCTGATCCATGAGCAACACGAATGAGAAAAGAGTAAAAAAAATAGTAAAATAGAAAAGTGGTGTGGGGGGGTAGTGATTTGAATGAGACTGTGTACGTGCATTTGTTTGCTGTTTAAAACTTCCTTAGGTCCACATATCTGCTATCATTCCCTCCTACGGAATTTCAAGAAGATAACATGGTTAACATTGATTATTACAGTAACTGCACATAAAATCTTCATCTTCTCTTGATAAAACTTAGGCTCTTTCAGGTCTTTTCTGAATCTATTTAAAGAAAACTAAAATGAACTGTTACTGTTAGCATGTGTTAATCTATTAGTGTAAGTAACCTAAATACTGAAACATATATAGACAATAACTTAAGGAAATATTTTTCATAAATATAAAAACATACATTACTTGGGGGTAGATGCAGCCTTAAGATAACTGAGGATCTTAGTAACTGGCAAGGGTATAAGGAAAATATAAAATTAATCTCCACTTTCTCTTTTCTCCTACTACATACCTTGAGAGGAAAAATTGGTACGGACTATAAATCCATTAAAGAGAAAAAAGGGTTTTTCCTTCCACGTCAGAAAGGAAGCCAAAACCTAATCAAACACCGTTTATATGCTAATCAGAGAAGCCGCTCTCTGCTCTTGCCCCGTGGGTAGGCAGCCAGCGGATTCAGAACAAGCTGTTCTCATGATTCTTGACTGTGAAGTATGGTAACGACAGGTCAGTTGAATTCGTAAGCTAGCTGGTTTTGGAAAGGTCCTGGCTGTTTGTGAAGTCAATCCATGTTTGTCTTTTTAATCTCATAAGAATGACCTCAAGGAACCTTAACAAGTTTCCTTCAAATTTGTGGTATTGGCAATCGAAGTTCAGTCCAACAATTTTTTTAAATTAAGGATCTGATCACCATGAGATTTGACCCTGATATAGAGGGGAAAGGTGATAATTGCTTTTTAAACTAATGATTTGAAATTAATTGATTTTTTTGGTGTTCTGGGAAATCCCCAACATGTTGGTTCCTCTTTATAACATCATATAATTGGACCCTCAGGACTTTTATGAAGCTTTTAAAAACCAGTTGTTTATATTTTTACCATATCTAAATTGTAAAGAAGCCAAAGTTCTAGTTAAAGAATTATACTGTAAGACAAAATTAACTACAAACTCTCTCCCTGTAACTTATCTGTATAACTTTCCAAGTAGACCTGTCCTCTGAAGCTGCAATGATAAATCTCATTATTTAATATTTGACAAACAAATGTGGCTATTACAGATAGACAGACTGATAGACTGATAGAGGCCTATGCCATGTGGCCTCTTTATAAGATACATCACATTTTTTGCTTTTTGAAGTACAGACAGATAAACAGATAATGTTTCTGGATGAGGTGCAATTGTATCTATTAGGATTTTATACTAAGACTGAGAAGCTCTTTAGTACTTTCATTGGTGTTTCATTAGGGACACTCCCCTGACCTTGGACACCCCAAATCAGTACAGAATAAACACACAAGCAGTCTTGTATCTCAGTTACGTTTACCAGGCCAAACCCTGCAGTTCTACTATGAAACACAGTGTGTAATAAATATTATTTGATGATGATGACAGCTTTAGATGTTCCAAACTTTCCCTCCCAACTTAGGGTCAAAAGAGTAAGTTAAAAAGTGCCTGACCTCAGATTTGCAGTGTGAAACTACTCATATTTCATGTTCAAAGCTCAGGAGAAATGCTTATCAAATGGAGTATATTTATTAGTTTCAAAATTTTTACCTTTTTTCTCTGGACATCATCATTATTTATTTATTTGTTTATTTGTTTGTTTGTTTGTTTATTTATTTTTTGCAGTATGCAGGGCTCTCACTGTTGTGGCCTCTCCCATTGCGGAGCACAGGCTCCGGACGTGCAGGCTCAGCGGCCATGGCTCACGGGCCCAGCCGCTCCACGGCATGTGGGATCCTCCTGGACTGGGGCACGAACCTGTGTCCCCTGCATCAGCAGGTGGACTCTCAACCACTGCACCATCACGGAAGTGCGGACATCATCGCTATTAATTAGGATCCATGAGGACCTATGTACAAGGCCCTGGCAGCTCACTGATATGTTGCAGTTAGTACTGTGGTTCAAAGGCTATTGTGGATGTTTGTCATCTGGGGATATTGTTAAAATAATCACTGGTAGGAAAGCAAAGTGCATAACCCAGGGATACGAAGAGTCATGAAACTCTGCCTGACTGAGGCCACCAGGCCACCAGGCTCCAAGTCTAGACACTGGGTGTGGTGACACAGCTCACCACGGAGCTCTGGATAAACCTGGCCGTGCTTCATGTTCACGTAGAGAAAAAGAGAAGGGAAATGTCCTCCTCCATATGTTGTAAGTGAGACAAATGTATTTTAGATACTTTAAGATTTCCAGGGCTTCCCTGGTGGCGCAGTGGTTGAGAGTCCACCTGCTGATGCAGGGGACACGGGTTCGTGCCCCGGTCCGGGAAGCCAGCGGATTCAGAACAATCTTCCGGGAAGATCCCACATGCAGCTGGGCCCGTGAGCCATGGCCGCTGAGCCTGCGCGTCCGGAGCCTGTGCTCCGCAACAGGAGAGACCACAACAGTGAGAGCCCCACATACCAAAAAATAAAATAAAAATAAATTAATTAATTAAAAAAAAGATTTCCATATGCAAGTAGTTCTAGAATTGAAATATAATTAACAGCAAGACCAAGCACTTTGCCAATCAACAAGTCCATACTTATTTCCTTTTCTCCTTGCTTTGCCAATTAAATTTAATAGACATTTAGGTAAGGAAAAAACAAATGTGTTTGGTTTCTTAGAAAGACTAGCTAAATTCAAAGTCATACAATATCTCTGTAGCCTTTTGATGTGTTTCCAACTCTTTCTACAAATGGATACAAAAATGTTCCAGGGCTTCCCTGGTGGCGCAGTGGTTGAGAGTCTGCCTGCTGATGCAGGGGACACGGGTTCGTGCCCTGGTCCGGGAAGATCCCACATGCCGCGGAGCGGCTGGGCCCGTGAGCCATGGCCACTGAGCCTGCGCGTCCGGAGCCTGTGCTCCACAACGAGAGAGGCCACAACAGTGAGAGGCCCGCGTACCGCAAAAAAAAAAAAAAAAATGTTCCAAATCAGTACATTTCTATTGAAGTTAAAATGGCTCATGACCTATTAAATAAGCAACAAGTCTTGCTTTGCTTGTATCTCAGTTATGTTTTCCAGTCCAGACTCTGCTTTTCTAGGAATTACAGTGAAATATTATTTGATGATGATGATGCTGACTTTAAAAGGTGCATCATAACATGAACAGGAAACGTGCTGTCTCATCTATGCCAATTACATTACTTGTATTCCTTTTAATGGATCATCAGGTGATTTGTTAAAAAGGTAGCACTTCATCTGAGAGGTGTAACTGACTTAAAATGGTTGTGGATAGCTATTCACTCAATGGTTTTTTGAGGGATCACATGCAAGCATGTAGAGATGATTCTTCCTGCTAATACTGATGTGATATATGTGACACCATAAAAGACAGTTCGGAACCTCTTTCTCCTTTGCACGGCACTGGCCTTGTAATCATAGGTATGATCTCTGCTCAAGTGAAATACTGTGATTTCACAGAAGAGACCTGGCCTTTGGATACCGCGGGTCTAAGCCTGATTCTGCTACTGCAGTGAACTTGGGCAGATCCACGGCTTTCCTGAATCTCTATTTTCATGTGGTTAAATGAGGGTTAAATGTACTTACGTCCAGAGTTGCTGTGACAGTTAAAGGAGATTATTATGTATTATGTTAAATTTCTGAGCGGTCAATGTACATAAGCTTCCTTTCTCCCCTGTCATATCTTAAGAATAGATCATCAGAACTGCAGAATAAAGAAACACTCATGCTCCTCCTTTAAATTTTTAGGGGATTAAATTTCCTATAAGCTCATTAATTTCCCTCCAAATATAAAATGACTAAAGAAGTACCTTGAATAATAATATTGTTATAATAATGAGTTGTTTTTCCTTGTATAGTCAAAGGACATCATCTGATATGATAAGCCTTCACTACTTCACTAATATAAGTAATCATTTCACATGAAATTGATGGTAGCAGAATATGGAAAAATAAAAAACAAACTAAGTGCAGGAGGGAAACAACATAAGGGAATAAGATGAGCCTCAAATTCTGTTCTCAGGACTTTGAAGTCCTCAGCTTGTGTTTTGGAACTCCAATGGCTTTTCTCCAGCCATGTGAAGATTACGTGCATGACTGATCCCAGATCAGTATGAGGCATGTGATATCTACCCACCAGCTCTCTGTCTCTCTTTGCCTCTCTCTCTCTTTTCCTGTCTGTCTGTCTGTCTCTCTCACTTGCACAGAACAGTGCCTGGCACAAAGAAGGAGCTGTGTAAATGTTAGCAATCATTGTGTATTGTCATCCCCATTTTACGAAGGAGGAAACTGAAGCACGGAGAAGTAACTTGCTCAGGATCACACAGCTGGTAGGTATTGAAATGAACGTTGGAAGCACCTAGTCGAATGCTAGAACTTGTGCCCTTAAACTTTATGCTAAAGCATCTCCCCAAATGAATGTACTGAAAATGTAGTAAGTTCATTCTGAGTAGTAAACTGTTCCTAGAACTTATTCAATAATTTTCAAATGATACTTTGACACTCCTTGACTAGCATATCATTCTGAAGATTTCTGATACATAAGTACAAGTGTTTCTGTAGGTTATTAATAAAAACATGCTAGTGTTAACAGTTGCCTGATTAACTTAAGAGCCAACACACTAGGAAATGATTGCTGTTTTCTGTAATTTAGTCTTCAAAAATTGGCAGTAACTGAAAATAAACCTTAGCTTGGTGAGACCAGCTTTACATTCATTTGACACTAAAAATCCCTCAATGTTCATTCCTATCTGAGGCGATGGATTCCCCACAAGAACTGTAGTTTAGGTCATATTCAGGCAGATTCCACATGGCACAGGAGGGGCAGGTTATCGTTCAGTGACTGTGTAAGGGACTGGTGCTTTTGAAAACAACTGAACCACACTTTTCCTAAAAAAAAAAAAAAAAAAAGTGGAACAGTAACATACGTTACTAACAATGCAGAGTTATTTAAGATTGAAGGAGAAGATATTGTGTTTGTCTAAATGTCATGTTGCCTCTTGGGTCGCACCCATGGTACGATTATGAAAAAGATAAAAAATATAGATGATCTAATTTCCAAATCTCCTCTTAGAGTAGTTTAACCTTGTAAGTTTAAACAGCCTGTGAAACCTGGCATCAAACACATTATTTATAAAGAGAAAGACTGAAGCTTCAAAAAGGTTATTTTCCATTAAAAATGACAACGATGTTCCTTCCTGAAATCAGCCAAATACGCGGCTACACAGCAATGCAGGCCAAGGCTGAAATGGTGAACTTTTTGGCTGACTTAAGTGGTCATTTCAGGGCTACATGATGCCTCTGCTGTGCATGTTCCATGTCACCTGGGAGCCCCTGCAGAAGCACAGTGAATATTCGAGGAAAAATTAAAGAAACCTGTCTTTCTACTTGGAAAACTTCAGAAACTTCTGAAGCTTCAAATCTCTATTCAAAATTTCCCCAAATAATCTGAAAAGTTAGAAGGCAATTAGTATACCGAAAGCAGAATCTCTCTGCAACTGAGGTTATGATTTCTTTAACTCTATTATCTGTCAATCTCTTTAATTTTTTTATCTGTGAAATAGATTTTTGAGCCTCTTCTGGATGCCTACCTGACAGCTACAGAGCTGAGGTGTCAAGAATGGGTCCATGTCTCGATTTTTATAACTGTAAAATCCTCGATGAATATTTGGCTATGTAGGGGGGTAATTATTGATAATTATATTAACACAGGTTTATGTAGAACAAGAGAAATCAGTTTAATTTTAATACTCCAGGTCAATTAGTGAATGAATATACATATTTTAAAATGAATGATTCTGTAAGTGGAAAAGAAACTTAATAAGTCACAAGAGACCGTTTGGTTATCAGCAAGGCAAAGTGACTTTTTGCTAGATATTGTGATATTTTCCCCCAAATCTTTCCAGTGCATCACTGGAAAGAGAAGAGAACAAATGAAGGGAGGGAGACAGGACACAAAGAAAGGAAAAACAAAGAAAGAAAAGAAAGTAAAGGGAATGCAATTAAAGATATAGGGTAGGGGACAGGAACCAGTACTTAGGAGACCTACCTTAGTCTAGTCACTTGATAAGCATCTCAGTTTGGCCTCATGACAACCATACAAAAAGGAATCTTGCTCTGTAAGATCCCACCCAACGGCCAGTGGCCTTCGCATAAGACCGCGTTTTCTTTGCCCATCGAAATATCCTTTTCTCTGTGGCTTGATTTTAAGTTTTCTCCACATGCAGGTACAACACAGATAACTATCACAGAGTGTTTATCACATGCCAGGTACTTTTCTGAATACTTTGCACAGACTACCTCATTTCATCCTCCAAACAGCCCTATTATTATTCCCATTTACCAAGGCTGAGAGTCACAGAAGCCACGACTCCAGCCCCAGAAGAACAGACTCGGAGCGCATGTGCTGATCACAGTCTCTGACTGCCCCTTTGTGTGGAGCAGACACGTGACTTGTCTCAGTGTCTATGTTTCTGGCCCAAATGGTTTAGCTGGACATCCACACTAATGCCACCGCTGCCCGCCTCTGCGGGTGCCGACTGACAGATGGGAGTGTCACAGAGTCCTGGTCATGCCCGGCCTGTCTTCCCAGTGGCCCAAGGACCATGCCACCAAGGAATGGACGTGAGCACTATGGCCCCAGGGGTTGGCGAGGGATGGACACATGCTGTGGTCAGACATGATTCTGGCCAGACTGCATGACTCCCTCCTGGGCATGGAAACAGACAGGGCTGGGCAAAGAAATGTTCTTGCTGAAACTTGAATAATTTGACTGAAATGATAACCATTTCAATAATAATGTGCAAATAATTCCGCCAGATAAAAGGGGTCTTCTGCTAGGTGAGGGAGTTGTTAAGCCTTGTTTTGGGGGAAAGTCAGGCCCACTTGGTTCTTCTTCAAACCTGCACTTCTCATCATGAAGCTAAGGGCTGAATTTCAGGGTATGTTTCAGAGTGTCAAAGAGTGTTTAAGCTCGAAGAGGATTTAAATCCAAGGAGGTCACGAATCCAACCCCCTGATTTTATAACAGAGAAAACTGAGGCCCAGAGGACAGTTTAAGAAGAATGAAGACTTCTTTCAAACCTTAAAATGACCCAGAGAGAAAGACACCACAGACAATAAACATTTTTCACGAACTGCCCTCACATTTAGTTACAAACTTGAGAAAACCAGTAAGTAAATGATGGTTGCTTTTACTCTTTTTAGTCATTTCTGCAGAAGTGAGTATAAAGAAAGGCCCACCTCTCTCTGCTAAGGGAGCTTGTACTTATGGAGTTGCTGGGGCCCAAGCACAAGGGTCTCAGCTGGGAGATGTCCACGGGCTTATATGGTTCAGTGCCAGAGACATCACCTGATTTTATAGGCTTGCATCAACTTTCACTAGGTAAGAAAGCCTAGTAAATGCTTGTTGGGAGTATGAGGGAACACCCGATCTGGTCAGCGAGCACGCGTGGGGCTCCTCCACATGGTGTGGGCGGCTCAGGCTGGAAGGACATGACCTCCAGGGGCTGCTCAGGAGCGGACACTGCGGAGAGCTCTCTCTCTAAGGGGCACTCGTCTGTAAGTGGAAAAGGAGGTTGGGGGCAAAGGAGTTAAACTAGGACAACTGCTGGAAATACAAGAAAACTTGGAAGAGCTGGGATCCAACTTCAAACCCAGAGCAAGGGAGTCCTTTCCATATTCCTAAGGCAGAAAAGTGTCTCTGGATACAGACAGTGCTGCCTGGAATCCGTCCCCTCCTTCCAAGTGGAGCAGAGCTCCTGGCCGGGGTGCGTCTGGGCTCGCCACTCGCCCAGGCCCTCCTGTTCCGCCTGTTCCGTGATGTTGTAAATGCAGTTCTACAATTATTAGCACCTTTACAGAATTGTGTAACCGTCATCCCAATCTTATTTCAGATCACTTCCATCACACTCAAGGGTCTTCACGCCCACCCCACCCGCAGTCCTACAACCGCGAATCCTCCCTCTGGCCAGGTCGTTCTTAAAAAGTCCAGTGACTGAGGAAACGCTGGGTGCCTACTAGGAGCTCAATATGAGTTTGTTCGATCAAGGTCTTATGAACTTATCATCGGGGTCCTCGGGACAGGGCACTTTTTGCCAAGGAAATCCAACTTTTCGTTTGTCCACCAAGTACTTGAATATGGACTCACACTTTATCAGAACAAGTCAGGAAGTGGTCAGCACAGGGTGACACTTTCTGAGGACGATAGACAGATCTAGAGAGGATGAATGGTGTGGTCCCATTACCCCCTGCAGGTGATAATGCTGTGCCTTTGACTCCACAGCCAGTGTTCACTCCATCCCCATCAAAAGAGGTGACAGAATATTGAGAAAACTTGGGTTCTACATAAATATATTTGGAATTTTACTTGAAAGAAAAACTCCCACTATTTTTAACCTTGAATTTGTTTGAAGTAGTACAACAACAAAAAATATTTTTACCTTAAAATGAGGTTTACGAGGGCAAAATAACATGGAGAATGGAAGAAATTATTTAGGGTTTCTAAGAACACGCATTGCTTCTGTCATTTGGTTAATTCAAGAGTGCACAGTCCCCCTCCTCACCCCATGCCCCTGGGACCCTTTGTGTGGCTGGCAGTCCAACCTTGCCCTTCATTTTGGGCAAAGAGGCTCACCTCTGCCTTTACCACCACAGTGACATGGGAAAGAATTATGAAATGGTGTACAAAAGAAAAGGAAATTGCTTTTCAGTAAAATATACTTTTTAAACTTGATCAAAATTATCTTATTTTCCTGCATGCTGTGTTTTACAGATGTATGATTCTGTGCCAGAAACAAGCATAACTTCCTTTAAATGTGGTCTGGCTGCTGCCTGCCTGTAGAGATTTGCTCTCCTGTCCCTGAGGGCAGATCCTAGGTGATTCAAACAAAGGATGACATAGCTCCTTGCCCCAAGTGCCTCAGGCTTCACGTGACTGCTGAATATCTCCTGGGCTCACAGACAATTTCCCAGGACCTTCAAGTCCTGCTGCCTGAATATCCCCCAAAACGAGGGGAGGGTGAGCTTCTCTGGACACCTGAACCCCTATTTCCCCCTTTGTGGAGCATTATTACAAATTACTACAGTAAAATTTTACTTCACTCTCTTAAAATCCCAGCTTATCTGTATACTTTACTAATATGACTAGTTTTTATGAGCTGGCTTATTTTGTGTGTGCTCTCAGCTCCTCGGGGGACATTTCACAGCCCCAGTTACAGCTACGGTTTTATCCTAATTATGCAAAATGCACAATTGAAAGTGTGGAGGAATAAAACTAAAAGCTGGCTCTTTGAGAAGATAAACAACATTGATAAATCATTACCCGACTCATCAAGAAAAAGAGGGAGAGGACTCAAATCAATAAAATTAGAAACGAAAAAGGAGAAGTTACAACAGACACCGCAGAAATACAAAGCATCTTAAGAGACTACTACAAGCAACTCTATGCCAATAAAAGGACAACCTGGAAGAAATGGACAAATTATTAGAAAGGTATAAACGTCCAAGACAGAACCAGGAAGAAACAGAAAATATGAACAGACCAAACACAAGTAACGTAATTGAAACTGCGATTAAAAATCTTCCAACAAACAAAAGTCCAGGACCAGATGGCGTCACAGGTGTATTCTATAAAACATTTAGAGAAGAGCTAACACCCATCCTTCTCAAACTCTTCCAAAAAATTGCAGAGGAAGTAACACTCCCAAACTCATTCTATGAGACAACCATCACCCTGATACCAAAATCAGACAAAGATACTACAAAGAAAGAAATTACAGACCAATATCACTGATGAATATAGTTGCAAATATCCTCAACAAAATACTAGCAAACAGAATCCAACAACACATTAAAAGGATCATACACCATTATCAAGTGGGATTTATCCCAGGGACACAAGGATCCTTCAATATACACAAATCAATCAATGTGATACACCATATTAACAAATTGAAGGAGAAAAACCATATGATCATCTCAGTAGATGCAAGAAAAACTTTTGACAAAATTCAACACCGATTTATGATAAAAACTCTCCAGAAAGTGGGCATAGAGGGAAGCTACCTCAACACAATAAAGGCCATATATGACAAACCCACAACAAACATCATTCTCAATGGTGAAAAACTGAAAGCATTTCCTCTAAGATCAGGAACAAGACAAGGATGTCCTCTCTCGCCACTATTATTCAACATAGTTTTGGAAGTCCTAGCCACGGCAGTCAGAGAAGAAAAAGAAATAAAGGGAATACAGATTAGAAAAGAAGAAGTAAAGCTTTCACTGTTTTCAAATGACATGATAGTATACATAGAGTCCTAAAGATGCCACCAGAAAACTACTAGAGCTAATCAATGAATTTGGTAAAGTTGCAGGATACAAAATGAATGCACAGAAATCTCTTGCATTCCTATACACTAATGATCAAAAATCTGAAAGAGGAATTAAGGAAACACTCCCATTTACAACTACAACAAAAAGAATAAAATACCTAGGAATAAACCTACCTAGGGAGACCAAAGACCTGCATGCAGAAAACTATAAGACACTGATGAAAGTAATTAAAGTTGATATAAACAGATGGAGAGAGATACCATGCTCTTGGATTGGAAGAATCAATATTGTGAAAATGACTATACTACCCAAAGCAATCTACAGATTCAATGCAATCCTTATCAAATTACGAATGGCATTTTTTTACAGAACTAGAGAAAAAGTCTTAAGATTTGTATGGAGACACAAAAGACCCTGAATAGCCAAGGCAGCCTTGAGGGATAAAAATGGAGCTGGAGGAGTCAGATTCCCTGACTTCAGACTATACTACAAAGCTACAGCAATCAAGACAATATGGTACTGGCACAAAAACAGAAGAATAGATCAATGGAACAGGAGAGAAAGCCCAGAGATAAACCCACACACTGATGGTCAACTAGTCTATGACCAAAGAGGCAAGGATATACAATGGAGAAAAGACAGTCTCTTTAATAAGTGGTGCTGGGAAAACTGGACAGCTACATGTAAAACAATGAAATTAGAACACTCCCTAATACCATATACAAAAATAAACTCAAAATGGATTAGAGACTTAAATGTAAGACTGGAAACTATAAAACTCCTAGAGGAAAACATAGGAAGAACACTCTTTGACATAAATCACAGCAAGATCTTTTTTGATCCACCTCCTAGAGTAATGGAAATAAAAACAAAAATAAACAAATGGGACCTAATGAAACTTAAAAGCTTTTGCAAAGCGAAGGAAACTACAAACAAGATGAAAAGACACCCCTCAGAATGGGAGAAAATATTTGCAAATGAATCAACAGACAAAGGATTAATCTCTAGGATATATAAACAGCTTATGCAGCTCAATATTAAAAAATCAAACAACCCAATCAAAAAATGGGCAGAAGACCTAAATAGACATTTCTCTAAAGAAGATATCAGATGGCCATGAAGCACATGAAAAGCTGCTCAACATCACTAATTATTAGAGAAATGCAAATCAAAACTACGAGGTATTACCTCACAACAGTTAGAATGGGCATCATCAGAAAATCTACAAACAACAAATGCTGGAGAGGGTGTCAAGAAAAGGGAACCCTCTTGTACTGTTGGTGGGAATGTAAATTGATATAGCCACTATGGAGAACACTATGGAGGTTCCTTTAAAAACTAAAAATAGAATTACCATATGACCCAGCAATCCCACTGCTGGGCATATACCCAGAGAAAACCATAATTCAAAAAGACACATGCACCCCGATACTCATTGCAACACTATTTACAATAGCCAGGTCATGGAAGCAACCTAAATGCCCATTGACAGATGAATGGATAAAGAAGATGTGGTACACATATACAATGAAATTTTACTCAGCCATAAAAAGGAACGAAATTGGTTCATTTGTAGAGACATGGATGGATCTGGAGACTGTCATACAGAGTGAAGTAAGTCAGAAAGAGAAAAACAAATATTATATATGAATGCATATATGTGGAACCTAGAAAAATGGTACAGATGAACTGGTTTGCAGGGCAGAAATAGAGACACAGATGTAGAGAACAAACGTATGGACACTGAGGGGGGTAAGTGGCCGGGGGTGGTGGTGGTGTGATGAATTGGGAGATTGGGATTGACATGTATACACTAATATGTATTAAATGGATAACTAATAAGAACCTGCTGTATAAAAAATAAATAAATAAAATTCAAAAATTAAAAAAAAAAAAGAAAATGTGGAGAAATTACGGAGACAAGCAAACACGTGAACACATTTGTAGGATGGTAATGTTAAGACAGAGTCAGAGAACTTGAAAGCTGGAAGTCACCAAGTCCAAGGATGAGGAAACTAAGGTCTAGAGAGATTAAATAACATGTAGGAGTTGAAGTCCAGCAGCTGAGAGGCAAGAAGGCAGTTTTGACCAAAGCTAAGAATTTGCTACAGAATTTATAATTTAATGAGTTATGTAGATTTATTAATTAAAAACCAGATTATATATATGACTGAATTATATAAATATACTTTATATATTTTATAAATTATAATAAAAATATAATATCTGCCATGGTTGAAATATCAGTTATGAGAGATTGGAAAAATGATACATTTATCAGTTCAAAATTGTGCAGGTGACTCATTTAGCACAACATGGTACTTTCTCTTATTCTAGGAAAACCCTTCAGGTGGATTACTGAGTTAAATTTACGGTTAAAGTTGAAATGTCTACTCTTTCATTCATTGATTCATTTTACAAAAAATATTTACTGAATGTCAGCTATGAACCAAGCATTCCTCTGTGCTCTGGGACTAAAGCCAGAATAAGTCAGACAGGTTCCCCGGCCTTCTGGAGCTTACATTTTAGTGAGGAGGCAAATCATGCACCAGAAAATCAATGAGTGAGTGAGAATTCCTGATTAACGACATGCACAACTGAGGGGAAAAAAGAGGCAACGGGACATAGAGTGCCTGGGGAAGTTATTTTAGATCAGACCGTCAGCGGAATCCTCTGTATGGAGGGGATATTTGAGTTAAGACCTGAATGGAGAAGACGGTTCTCAGAGCAGCAAGGACGGAAGGGCCCTCCCTGTGGAGGGATCAGCAAGTGCAAAGGCCCTGGGGCAGAAACAAACTTAATGTGTTTGAGGAACAGGAAGATGAGGCAGCCAGAAAGCGGTGAGGGGAGGAAAAGTGGTGGAGGAATATGAAGAAATAGTCAGGGGCCACCACGCTGAGAAGCTGGAATTTTATTTTAAGGGCAAAAGAAAGTCAAGAGGGTTTTAAACAAAACAGAGCCATAATCTGATTTACACGTTTAAGACAGGTTATTTTGGCTGCCGTTTGGAGATTGGATTATAGGGTGCAGCCTTGGAAGCAGGGGAGTCATTAGTAAGCTATTGCAAAAACCCAGGCTAACAAGACATGGAAACAACCTAAGTGTCCATTGACAGATGAATAGATAAAGAAGATGTGGTACATATATACAATGGGGTGTTACTCAGGCACAAAAAAAATGAAGTGAGTCAGACAGAGAAAGACAAGTATCACATGATATCACTTAGTATATGGAATCTAAAAAATAATACAAGTGATTCTATATACTAAACAGAAAGAGATCCAGACATAGAGAACAGACTTTGGGTTGCCAAGGGGAAGGTGGGTGGGGGAGGGATGGAGTGGGAGTTTGGGATTAGCAGATGCAAACTAGTATGTATAGGATGGATAAACAACAAGGTCCTACTGTGTAGCACAGGGAACTGTATTCAATATTCTATAATAAACCATAGTGGAAAAGCATATGAAAAAGAATGTATATATGTATAACTGAGCCACTTTTCTGTACAGTGGAAATTAACACAATATTGTGAATCAACTCTACTTCAATAAAATAAATGAAAAAGTATAACCCAGGCTAACAAGATGGGAGCTTGTAATGGCAGTGGGGGAGGGGAGAAGTAAGAGAGTTGGAGAAAGGGACAGATGTGAAATATTTGAGGAGAATGGACAAGACTTGCTGATAAACTGGATGTGGAATGAGGAAACGGGAAGAATCAAGAATGCTTGCTGTCAGTATAAGTAACTGAGTGGAAAGGGCCAGTTACTGAGACGTGGATCACTAGAAGAGGCAGCACCGTTTTGGGGGTGACATCAAGAGTTCTGTGCCTGCGCTAAGTTTAAGGTGACCCTCAGACACATAAGTGGAATTGTCAAGGAGCCTTCTAGTTGTGTGAGCCTGGAGATCAGGCGAGAGACACGGCAGCCAATAAAAGATGGGCGTTATCCTCCTAGAGATGGGATTTGAAGGCATAGCATCCATGGGAAATTTGAAACTAGAGGCGTTCCCATGCTGAGTCCTGGGACAATCCCAAGTGTAGAAGACAGTTAGAGAAGAGAAGCCACTGAAGAGCCTGAGAAGGGTCCTTCCAGGAGGGAGGAGAAAACCGGGAGAGTGTGGAATCTCAGAATGCAGGAGAGGACGGCTTCTAGGAGGCTGGTCATTTGCATGGAATCCTGCCCTGAGGCGAGTGCAAGGAGCACAGAGCCAGCCAAGGCCACTGAACTGAGATTCGTGAGGATTCTGAATTTGGCAAAAGCAGAGACAGAAGCTCATCGGCAATGAACTAGAGTGGACGGAGGCTGAGGAGAGGAGGCAGCAAGTGCAGACCATTCCCTTGGGGAGTTTTGCTGTGAAGAGGAACAGACAAGGAGGCAAAAGTGAACAGGGGTAGGGGATCGAAGGTGTTTCTTTTGTTTTGCTCTTGTTCTTATTTTTAACAGGAGATATTAATCGCACTTTACTGCTGATAAGAATGTTGCAATAGAAAGGAAACAACTAAACCTGCCAAGGAGAAAAAGTTTGATGCTGCTGTCTCCGTAGCAGGGTTGTGAGGACCCGGTTGAGACAAATGGCCAGCAGAAACCTGTGTGACTTACTCAAAGGCAGTTTAGTTTCTCAGGCATGGGATAAGAGGAGGCCAATATTTGGGTTTAGTCAAAGCTTGGGGTTTTCTGGAGAGAGGGGCTTGCGAGGGAGTGTCATAGTGAAGATACATGGAATTTACATTAGTTAAAAGAAGGAAGTGAGCACACAAGGGTGGAGATGGTAGTGTAAAGTGTCTGGGTCACTGGATTGGAAGTTCCAGTGGGCTGGAGATTTATGGCATTGTGGAAAACAAAATAAGTGCTGCAAAGGTAGGAAGTGAGATCCTTGGAATCAAGTTTTCAGAGTTGGTGACCCTGTTGATTGGTGGAGTGAAATGATACAGCTGAGCTAGGCAGGTGATGAGAACCCAGACGGAAGGGGCTGGGTTCTGGTCATCAAGCTGAAGTCGAGGGTCCTTCAACAGATGATGGGCTCCCTGACTCCTGCAAGTACTGATGGAGTACTTTACAGGGGATCCCGGAAAAGACATGCCAAGTCTCTAGGAGCTCCTCTAAAATAACAGCTCAAAGGCCAAAATTCAGGTCACCTTCTAAATCTCATCCTTATTAAATATTGTGGTTTGGGCGTGTATCATTCACTAATTGTGTGACCATGGCATTTAATTTAGTTTTGCTGAGCTTCTTTTATAAAAGAAGCTCATCACCATCACCACCACCACCACCACCATTATCAACATCATCATTATCCTCACTATTGTCATTGTCATCACCATCATCATCATCACTGTCATTATCTTCACCATTATCATTGTCATTGTCATTACCGTCAACAACATCCTCCTCCTCACCATTACCACTGTCATCACCATCACCTTCATCATCACCAGCATCATCAACCTCACCATTATCAACGTCATCACCACCATATCATCCTCACCATTATCATCATCATCACCACTGTCACCATCATCATCCTCACCATTATTAATGTCATCATCATCATCATCATCTTCCTTCACCTTCTCCTCCTCCTCACCAATATCACTGACATCACCATCACCATTATCATTATTGCCTGTATACAGGTTGCTATCATTTATTTAGGGCCTTTCCACTGGCTCTGCATGGAATACTCTGTCCCCAAATGTCACCTCCTCAGAGAATCCCAATCACTCAAACTAAAGGAGGACCTTCTGACACTCTATTCCTAAACACCCCATTTTATTCCTTACGGTATTTATAATCTGCAATTATCATTTTAATGGGAGATCTAATACATTTACTTGTTTAGTTATTTATTTTTTGTATTTCCTCTTTCAAGAAAAATTTCTATGAGATCAGACACATTGCCTAAAGATTACAGCAATGTCTTATTTATAGTAACAGTGAATGAAAAGGTAAACTGTAAAATCCTCTACAGTTATTGTTATTATTGGGAGCAGATGTGTGACCTCAGTACAGCCAGCTTAAAGAAAGAAATAGTTGGTAACACAAAGAGAACGCACTTGATTTAGGCATTGTGTTTTTGAAGCATGTTCCGTATATATTTATTTTTGAGAAAACTTTCAACTCTTAAGAGTTATGGAGTAGAAGACAAGTACTGGTCAACTCATCAGACCTAGATTGAAATAATCAAGTAGAGTCGATTACCTGTGACCCAAGACAGAAGATCATGAATGTGGTCAGAGGCAAGGTAGAATCTCCAGAAGGATAAGCATGCTGCTGCCACTCCCCCTCCAACACCCACTCCCACAAACTGGGACGATCATCCTAGACGTACCCTGGACCAGTAGCAAAGGCATCATCCTTCAACAGATGACAGAAACTTACCTGACATAGGGATGAAACATTCTGGCCAGGAAAGGTTAATCTCCTAACTTGCTTTGACTCTCACTTATAGTTTTCATAATATCTCACAAGGTAAACCCTAATCTAATTAAGCCTTTTATCTTAAATTCCTAAAATTCTTAACATAGTAAATTCAGTGCAGAGTTCTTTCCAGTCTGAGCATCTGAAGGTGGTTTTCATTTAACATACTCCTAAATATATTGGCTCATAAAAAGTCAGGTTTTTCGCTTCTTGCTGCTTTATTGAGGATGGTTGCTCCAGAATAGCACTGCGTTTGTTTTTTCATGCTCAAACATGTTTTAAAGCAATACAATTAATTTGTGTTTCATATAAATCATAGTCAACTGACAGACATATTCTTAGGAAAAACAATGTTATACATTGGTTCATAAGAATTAAAAAAACACATTCCCCAGGCATTTAAAAAAGAAGTTTTAGTGTAAAATAAAGTACAAAAACCCTGTAATGCTAACAAATAAACCATCTAGGAAATGAATTCCTTGAAGCAATAATAATTTAAAAAGCAAATTTACAAAAATTCTCTTAAATTTTATACCACATATAATTTATATTTAATGTAGGATATTTGATATGACGATGGATGGGGCTTCTCTACATGGTAACTCCTAGGGCTATGTGGATCTTAAGATGAGAATCATGAGGCTATATATGAAAATGAGCTATAAAGGACAAACTGGGAATTGGTAAAGAAAGAATAGCGGCTTTTTCTTACTTTCTATAATGTTTGCTTTTAAAATGAGAACTATTTAAACACCTCTTATAATTTTAAATTTAGGCTTCTTTAAAAAAAATCAAAGTGATACATGCATGCAATTGAGAGATTCAGATAATTTCCTGCTCCCAAACCAACTGCTTTCAAGTCTGATAAAAAATAATCTAAATAAGATGCTCCTTTGCTGCTTCTTGGCTCTTCACACGTTATCTATTGACTTTCTCTTACTAGGATGAGGAAGTAGCTCCCTTTCTCCTCATTTCCCTGCACTCTCACCATACACACACACACACACACACACACACACACACACATTTTCTGTGTCCCAGCTCTCCCTCTGCCAACAAAGTTAGGACACATTTGGTACAATCCGTGTTCAGAGATCCTATTCCACCCACACTGTCCCATACTCTGGAGGGAGCCTATGAGCTGACAGGAGCTCCGTGGGCTGGTGAGCCTGTCCGTGGGCACTGATCCCCTACCCGTCACCTCTATGGAGTCAAATCTTCCTTGCCAGGCTATGGAAATTCCCCAGGGAAGGCATCCGCAGTGCTGGGATGGGGGTGCAGTCCTCTTGGAAATGGTTTTGGGTGTGCTAACCGCCTTCCCTGCCTGTTCTCAGCACAGTATCCACCCACCCCTGTCTCCCATGGCGCTGGCACCATGGTCTGCATCTCTCCAGTGTCTGTCAGGCTGGGGGAGGGTGAGCCACCCGACGTGTGGAGTTGGGGGTGTCCCTGGGGTCTAAGGGCCTCTTAACAAACTTACAAGAAGCCTTTTGTTTTAGCCCCTCCCTTCCTCTTCCAGGAGACCTTTCCTCAGCAACATGGTATAATCACCCTACTGCTGGTTCAGGGTTTCACTCTCTATGTTCTGTTCAGTCAGTTCCCACTGGCCCTATATGCTTTCCAGCCTTGTTGTGTTCTTTCTTTTATTTCCTGTGTCCTAGTGAATTAGGACCTTTTAAAAACCTCTTTACACTCATTTTATTGGGATTTCAGAAAGGGATCAGAGGCAAATGCACATATTCAATCCACCATCTTTATCCAAACATCCTGAAGTTTGATTCTTCACAAAGGTGATTTAAATAGCATTTAAGAAAAACATAGGTTTTTATATGAGATATTACACTAGGAGGGTGTTAGCACAGTATATTAGCCAACATGATGCAGACCGTGGGGAACAAACTGATGGAATAAAATAGTAAACTTTTGCTTTAATAAAAGATGAGTTCTATTATTTAAAAAATGTCATTTGACGGGCTTCCCTGGTGGTGCAGTGGTTAAGAGTCCGCCTGCCGATGCAGGGGACACGGGTTCATGACCCGGTCTGGGAGGATCCCACATGCCGCGGAGCGGCTAGGCCCATGAGCCATGGCCACTGAGCCTGCGCGTCCGGAGCCTGTGCTCCACAACGGGAGAGGCCACAACAGTGAGAAGCCCACATACAGCAAAAAAAAAAAAAAAATGTCATTTGTCTATAGGAATCATCTCTCTAAGCACAAACTGTAGTATCCAATTAAAACTGGGCCATGGGAACTATATTCAATATCTTGTAATGGAAAAGAATCTGAAAAAGAATAGATATATGTATGTATAACTGAATCACTTTGCTGTACACCTGAAAATAATACGACATTGTAAATTAACTATACTTCAATATAAAAAAAAGTGGGCCAAATATAAATTGGTGCAGCCACTATGGAGAACAGTATGGAAGTTCCTTAAAAAACTAAAAATAGAACTACCATATGATCCAGCAATTCCACTCCTGGGCATATATCTGGAGAAAACCATACTTCGAAAAGATACATGCACCCTTATGTTCATAGCAGCACTATACACAATAGCCAAGACATGGAAGCAATCTAAATGTCCATTGACAGAGGAATGGATAAAGAAGATGTGGGACATATATATACAATGGAACATTACTCAGTCATAAAAAAGAATGAAATAATGCCATTTGCAGCAACATGGATGGACCTAGAGATGATCATACTAAGTGAAGTAAGTCAGACAGAGAAAGACAAATATCACATGACATCGCTTGTATGTGGAACCTAAAAAAGTGATACAAATGAACTTATTTACAAAACAGAAACAGACTCACAGACATAGAAAACAAACTTATGGTTACCAAAGGGGAAAGGCAGGGGAGGGAAAAATTAGGAGTTTGGGATTAACATATACATGCTACTATATAAAAAATAGATAAACAGCAAGGACCTACTGCACAGCACAGGGAACTATACTCAATATTTTTTAATAACCTATACAGGAAAAGAATCTGAAAAGGTATATGTCTATATGTATAACTGAATCACTTTGCTGTGCACCTGAAACTAACACAACATTGTAAATCAATTATACTTCAATAAAAATAAAGAATATTAGGCATGACATAGTTTGCCTATTTCTGTATAAGGACCAGGTGTATGTCTGACTGTATGAAAAGTACAGATCAATTCTGCCACAATAATAGTAAACCGCAGTCAATGATCACCCAATTAACTACAGAGAAAAAGATAGCTAACAGATGTAGAGGTTCATGACTCTATTACTTAACCAGGTATGACTAAACAGTGATTAAAACTGGATTAACAAGAGCATCGCTTGTGGAGTATCTTTTCTAATGTATTAAGACACAGGACAGCTTGAGACGGCAGATTTAATTTAAACAAGTAAACCAGTGGTTTACTTTATTGTCTGCAATCACTTCCACAGCTGATATGAACATTTGTTAAGTTACAAATGAATAGAAACCAAAAGTGTGTGGCAGAAATTAACTTATGAAAACAATTAATGTAAGCAACATATGCATGAACATTCTCATGCGGTAGTGCATATGGTTAATTAAAGTTTAACATAAATTAGATCTACTTAACCTTATTTCAAGGACCATTGGCACAGTTTTTTTTTTTTTTTTTTTGGTAAAATGCCTGTATATCTTAACTAAGGTGATTAACTGCATTTTAGTAATGACCTCCAAAAATTAGCCAAAGCCTCATGGTTCATTCCTTAGTTAGCAGCAAACATGGCTCAAATGCTCTATTTGTTTTCAAGATGATTCCAAAAGCCAAGACTGGATAAAATACATAAAAGCCAAATCAAGGGATCAGTCTTTCTGGAAATAACTGATATATTTTATATTTAAAGAAAAACTTCCCTTTGTAAATTGTAAGGCTATAAAATATACCATAATTGCTTCTCCCAGATGAACTTGAATTGCTTTAAGTACATTGTTTGATGTCTTTTTCTCTTTATTTACTTTATATGACTCCACCAATAAATTAATACGTAATGTGGCACAGGTGTGTTATGCTACTATACGTAAAGAACTCTGTCAACTCTGTGATATGTAGGTACGTATTTTTTCTTATCGTGTACACCTTTTTGCAAAGATGATTTAAGATAGCTTATAAAAATGGCCACACTTTCAAATGAGTTCAGCGCAGAATAAGAAAATCAGATGTAAGCACAGGAGAACAACACAAATGTTCACTAGCTGCTATGACCATGCATCAAATTTTACACTAAACTTCTTGACATTCAAGGAAACCCCTCCCCACCCACAAAAACAAAACCAAAAAAGTTAATTACATACATTTCATCTAAAAAAAAAAAGAATCAGATGTGGTGCTTGCCCTTGGTATTTCCTGTCACAAAGCTGTGACTAATATGCACATCTACCAACTGTTTTCTTCATGTTCTTTCTGAACAATTTTGTCAATGATCATACTTTGTCAAAAATTATATTTAACAAATGGTGCACACTTTGAATTATCCTAGATGAAATGAACATTTTTGATGCTTTGGATTTTGCATATTCTTATCCTGAGCCATTTTCCTATGTCCTATTAAATGTCTGTTTTAATCTAACGGATCTTATATACATTCAGCACAACCCAGGGTTTGTAAATGGACAGCTTTGCAGTTTAAAATCACATGAAACACATGGGGTTGGCTTTGTAACTCCAAAAGATAAGTTTCTTAACTCATATACTCCAGGTTTTACTAAACAAGACACTCTGCCAGAGATTTCCTCACACCCAGACAAATGAAAGTGCCTTTCATGGCGGTGACTTTCTGTGCAGGTGGGCGGCTTGAGAGGGCGGGCAGTTCACGCTGTGCATTTGGTCTTCTCCCACTGAATATTTATTTTCTCTTCCCTTTGATTAACTGACACAAGCTTTTATCCCTCCTCTCTGCATCCACATCAATGTGGCATTCGATCAACCATCATCCACAGCTACATCCTATACACACAGAAGGGACCTCAGTTTCAGCATCACATTCTACACTTCAAGCTTCTCAGGTCATTGGGAGGAGGAAGGACTTGTTTATTGCTTTACAACTAGTTAAACAGCCTCAGTTATGAGTCAGCATTTATGAAATTAGGGTTTTAAAAGATCACTTCCGTAACTGATGAATTATGTGATCATAACGGCCCTCCTAAACTCACATACACGTGACCCTCCTAGAGTCCCATACGCAGGACTGAGAATCGGCAGCTCACCTTACGATGCTCTGTGAGCCTCTGAATGCAGCAACCAGGTCTCACTTATCTCCAGCACCGAGTGAAAGTGCCTGGTGCAGCAGGTTCAGTAAATGTTGGTTGATTGAGTAAGAAATTAATAAACGAAAAATCAAAACCTTATTGGCACCTGCCGAGTAGGGAACTTCGTTGGGGGTATTACCAGTTCGTCCTAATGTCTAACTTCCACGGTAATTAGACTGAATTTCTTCACTGATACACGTGTAGACAGACATTAGGGTTTACTCTCTATCTCTATTATATGTCTATCTAGGAATTTCTTTTTTCTAAATTAAGGCTTATTTGAAAATAAAATGACGGCTTCTTATGCTACCACAGATCTAAAACATATCAGGCCTTCGGTTTATTTTCTCTGATATTAAAATTAATTTAAGTGAAGTTTCTTCAACATTTTATAGAATGAGATGGTTAAAGGATAACAGAAAATGGCTGAATGCTGAGATTCTTCCCGTGGAGAGAAGATATGAATATAAATGTAACCCACAGAGCAGTTATAAAGCATAGCCTGTGGAATCTCCAAGGTTTCTCTGAGTTGTTTTGGCGTGGGTTCTTCAACTGTATATAGTTCTCATAACATTGAATGTTTGGGCATATTTTAGATCATTTTCTTCCCTAAATTCAGGGAAACAGCCAGTAAAATATTTGCCCAAGCAAACTGCCTAAAAGCACGGTTGTATTTCTGATTTAGCCGGTTAAATGAGAATATCTCAGACTAAGAACTTTGCAATCTTTTGTGTATCTAAGGACTTGATGCATGTTAGAAAGATTGACATGAAAGCTTTAGTTTCTTCTCTGGTAACCTTACCTACCTGCATTTTTCCTCAGTTATACTGAGATACCACTGACATAAAACATTGCATTAGTTTAAGTTATACAACATAATGATTTGATATACATATATATTGTAAAATGATCGCCACAATAAGTTTAGTTAATATCCATCACCTCACATCATAACAATTTTTTTTCTTATTATGAGAACTTTTAAGATCTACTCTCTTAGCACTTTTCAAATATACATTTAATAGAAAGAATTTTGTGGCTTAAAGAGTTCTAAGCAGTATACACTTTTTATCATGTAATTTTTGTATTCTTCCTCCTTTTCATGTATTTATTCCCTGAACTAAAATTTTCAAGGTCATATTTTTCTTCCCTTGATGCTTTAAAGTTCTCAGGTACAGGAATGGGAACGAAGGTTTGTTGAACAGCTGTTATGATCAGGAACAGTGCCTAGAGGTCTGTGAGTCCAGAATTAACTGGTGCAAAAATAGGTGGAAAAACACACCTGCATTGGTCACCTATAAATGACTGTAAATTAATATCAATATGTTTAATTAAAATAAGACAAACTCACTGGGTTCCAGTTCAAGATGGCAATGTAGGGAGATCCTGAACTCACCTCTTCTCATGGACATGCTGAAACCTATACCTACACACGGAACGGTTTCCTCCTTAAAAAAACTAACTTCTGGCTGAGTGACGACTACACACGGGGCGGTAGAGAAGAAAACCACATCGGCGGTAGGAGACACTGGGGCACAGTTTTGCCATAAACCACACCTCTGGCTTGGGGACCGGAGCTTCTCCCTGGGGGGTGAAACGTTGGAGCCCCAGATCAGGCATCTTGGCTTTTAAGACCTGTGCCTGAGAGATGAGCCCCCAAAACATCTAACTCTGAAAGCCTACGAGGTTTCTCTCCTGAGACCCACGAGACAAGTGATTTGAAAAACAGCTTTGAAAGGGCTTGTGTGCTTGGACTCAGCGGCCCCAGGGCCCAGCTCAAAGGTGATCATGCCCAGGCTCAGAGTGAAGGAGGCTCAGCTGCTGATAGTAAAGAAGGCCCGGGGCCAGCACACACGCAGGAGCCTGCCAGCCACTCTCTGGGATGGAGACAGGAGGGCGCCAGCCCCGTGCTGTCCCTTTGCTGTGCTCCAGAGAGAGCGTCCACATGCCCAGTGCCCTGATGGTTGTGGCCACCACCCAGGGGACATCTCTCAACTGTCTGGCTCTGCAGGCCAGGGGATCTGGCCTTCCCGCTCTCATGGGACTCTCCTAGTTGGTGGCTCACGGAAAGGCATGCATACTCCTCTCTGGTGCCCTGAGTTTCACGGCTGCTGCCAGGAGACACCTCTCCATTGCCTGGCTCTGGCAGCCAGCAGGGTCCCGTAGGACTGCAAGCAATGGCATGATTTCTTAAATGGCTGTCGCCCCCAGAGCACAGCAGGAGGAAGCAGACGCAGGAGCTTGGTCTTCCAGTCAAGGAGGCCTATTTGTTAATCGTCATGCCTGTGGCCTGAGGGGCAGGATTCTAATTAAACACCATCTGGGGCTGACCATAGTCCCTTCCTGAGACGTCAGAAGGTGGGTGCTATCTTCACCCTCTCCCTCTGCTGGTCCCCAGGGCACCAGTGTCTCCTGGGGGGAAGCTTTACCAGTATCTCGGGCCCTGGTTTTTACACATGGTGCCCCAGTTTTTGTGGCTGCGCCCATGGGATGCCCTTTGGTCACCTGGCTTTAGTGGCCGGGGTGCTTGCATTCCCTGGTCCCACAGGACTGTGGCCATCAGAGATGTTTCTCGACAGGTTCCCCATCCCCCCACCCCCTGGCAGGGCACTGCACAGACAGCAGACCGAGCCCCTGCCCCCCACCATTCTTTGTGTGAAGGAGGCCTCTTTGGCGTCCTGGCGCTTCGGCCTGAGTGGCAGGCTTCAGGCCTGGTTCACGTCTGGTGGCTGACAGAGTGGATCTCAGGAAGGCAGGCTGTGGACGCTACCCTGCCGCCCTCCCTCTGCCTTGCCCCAGACTGCTGGTGTCTATCAGAAGAGAGCTTAGGCACCCCTCTGGAGCCCCAGGTTTTTGCAATTGCCTTGCCAGCCAGGGACACCTGCGTATCTCCTGGCTCCGGTGGCCAGTATACTTGCAGTCCCACAGGACTGTATATATTTGCACACTTTAAAAAGCTGCTGCCTGAGGGTCTGGCTTCCAATCAGCCTGAATCTAGGTGCTGAGATCCTCTCCTGGGGACCTGACAGGTCTTGCTACACCCTCAACTACTGTGAACGATTGAGAATGTAATAGGCTCTTGGAAAATCACAGAGGTTTGAGAGAAAACAAACAGCTGAGGCAGGATTGAGTGACAAGGCTCATCTCCTACACGAGGCCACTACTGCAAGCCTGGAAGAGGTGGCTGTCTCAACTACTGTATGGAAACCAACACAAAGGACAAAGTAAAATGAAGAAACAGAGAAATATGTTCCAAATGAAAGAATAATAGAAAACCTCAAGAGAATACTTTAATGAAAGAGATAGGTAATTTACCTAAAAAAGAATTCAAGGTAATGGTCAGAAAGATGCTCACCAATTTGGGGAGAAGGATGGATGAACTTCAACAAAGAGATGGAAAATATATGAAAGTACCAAATGGAAGTCACAGAGCTAAAGAACACAATAATTGAACTGAAAAATATACCAGAAAGATTTAACAGCAGACCAGATGAAGCAGAGGAAAGGATCAGTCAACTAGAAGACAAGGCAGTGGAACTCATTCAGTCAGACCAGAAGAAAGAAAAAAGAATGAAAAAAAGTGAAGTTAGATTAAGAGACTTATGGTGCAGCCTCAAATGGACATTCATATCATGGGGCTCCCAGATGAACGGAGGGAGAGAGGAACAGAAATTTTATGTGAGGAAATAATGCCAAAAACTTCCTTAACCTGGGGAAGGAAACAGACATCCAGATCCAGGAAGTCCAGAAACTTGTTGATAATATGAACCCACAGAGACCCACACCAAGACACACTGCAATCCAAAATTCAAAAGTTAAAGACAAGGAGAGAATATTAAAAGCAGCAAGAGAAAAACAACTTGTTATGTATAAAGGAACCCCCATAAGACTATCAGCAGCTTTTCAGCAGAAACTTTGCAGTCCAGAAGAGTGGCATGATATATTCAAAGTGTTGAAAGAAAAAAACCCCAAAACCTTCCAACCAAGGATACTCTACCCAGCAAAGTTATCATTCAGAATTGAAGGAGAGATAAAGAGTTTTCCAGACAAGCAAAAGCTAAAGGAGTTCATTGCCAGTGAATTAGCCTTACAAGAAACATTAAAGGGACTTTTTTTAGCTGAAAGGCAAGGGTGCTAATTAGGAACAAGAAAACACTGGAAAGGTAAATACACAGTAATAAAGTAGCAGATTAGTCACTTAAAAGCTAGTATGAATGTTAATAGACAAAAGTAATAAAAATAACTAGGATTACAATAATTAGTTAAGGGATATATATGAAACAAAAAGATGTAAACTGTGACATTAAAAACATAAGATGTGCTGGAAGGAGTAAAACGTTGAGCTTTAGAGTAATAAATTGATAAATGCAGTGCAATCCTAGATAGAAAATTCAATGAATGAAAGCAGTATGTATGCAATATTAATGACAGGTACGGGGCATGGTTAGGTTGGCATTCACACTATTTGCACCATGATCTTTAAATATTTTCTTTGCTAATAGGTACAAACTAGCCAGATTCTTCTCCCTCTCTCCCGTCATTTTATCATTTCCCTAGACTGAAATGATCATATTTTTTGAGACACTGAATTTATTTGAAATGCTTACTGAGTTAGTCTCATTGTCAGCTACACTGAGCTAAAAATCTTTGTTTGTGGAAACCTCTAAGCTCAGCAGGGTCAAAGGAGGACACTTGGAAAAACAAGTCCTTATAAAATAAGAGATCACACGCTTCTCTGATTTGTAGTATAAACAAATTAAACGTTTTCCAGAGTGAGATATGAACAAATCATATTTTCTGAAAAAAATTTAAGCTTGTCATAGTTGACATATCTGAGGATCTCAGTGGGACTTAGTCCAGGGATATTTGACACATTAAAACTACAGAATTCTGGGTTGTAAAAGTTTTAGCATTTCTACATGGCTAATAAAAAAACACTAAGTACTACTGAAACTACTACAAAACTTCCTGCTGTGAGACCAAAGTTAGCCAGTTTTGTAGATTTTAATTCCTTGTGTCAGTGTTTTCTGAGACTTAGATTTTTATTTTTTAAATGAAACCTCGGAGGCTTGACTCTGTCTTAACGTTTACCAAGTAGTAAAAATGATCTGTTGAACTTAAAAAATAAGAAGTGGCTATGGTCACGGAAACTTGTTGGAGCACATCATTTGTCCCTAAGTATTTTCAATAAAAATAATTCAATAAAAATATTTCCCTTATAGATGCTATATGAAGAGGATTTTGAATTTGCACAATGAGAAGTGTCCCCCAACCCTTCCCAAGAATTAAATGGAAAATTCTAAGGACCATTAGGGCTGTTGGCAGCTTATATATTTCTCATTGTCTTTTAATATAATTTGGGGCTTAGGGAGTCCTTAGATACCATTGCTTACATAACTACCTACATGACCAGAAGTAATCATTGTAGTTAAAAATATACTGACTTCCAAAAACCAGGATATGATGCCAAAGAGAAAGGAGAGAAAGGGAAGAAATCATGCCTCAGCAGACACTGTGGACAGATGTTTCCCATAAACAACGTAAGCATGTTCGTTTTTAATTCAGTGTCGCTTTTCACGAGCTGATAATTTCTCACGGCTGTAATATTAATTAATCTTTTTCTATCCAGTTCTGGGTCCCAAACCAATACAGTTCTGTGGGGCAGAGTGGTTTATCATCCTCCCCGGCAGTTAATGGAATGAATGAAGGTGGATCCCTGAAGGCAAAACAGTGAGCAAGCAGACACTCCGTCTGTGCTCCATCTGTGCAGTCTCTCCTGCCTGAAGGGAACCCTGCAGGACCGCTCCTGGGTCCACCACGTGGCCGAGATGCAGCCTCTTTTGGCTTCCTGCCATTTCTCTTGCCTTTCCATGTCTCTTTTCACCATGAGAGATGGCGTAATCTTTATCCAACATCCAGGGAACCACACAGCTAAGCATCAAAGTGTCAAATCCATAGCTGGCTTCTCACTACATTTCATATAAAATGTAAAACCTCTGCCTCAGCTCACAAGGCTCCGTGTGGTCAAAGGCTGTCACCTGCAGCAGAATCTTGCCTTTGTCTGCAAGGTTCGGGCTGGAGCTTCCCTTATGGGTTCCTTGAACTACTGAGCAAGCTCCTCCCTCCCACAAACTGCTCTCTGCCCAGAATCTTCCTTCACCCTTGCCTGGATGATGCCGCCTTCAGATTTCAACAAGGCCACCTGTTTTTTTCTCCCTGTTGTCGTTCTCATTTATTTTCCTCCAAAGCCCATATTGTGAGCTCTAATTATATATCTATTGGGTATTTGTTTTTTGTTCTATACCCTAGTGTCATATAAACTCCATGAGGCCAAGCACCAAGGCTGTTTTGGCTGGAACATGCCGGAAGAGCAACTGGCACAAGAGTAGGTGCTCAATTTAAAAAATGTTTGGATGCATAAGGGGATGATTATTTATTTGTTGGATGATTATTCTGATTGATGTTGGTCTCTTAGGAATGTAATTGCAGTATACAAAAGAACTATCTGTGTTATAAAACATTTAATTAATTTATTCAGATACAAGACAGCTGTTTTGAGTGATTTTTGTAAACATATCTACTGAGTTGACAGATTTGGACTGAAGATCTCCATTTGGGGAGATCTCATGGAGATGTCCAAAGCTCCACATATGTTGATAGTTTGCCACTTTTCCCTTCTCACCTTTTCCCAGGAAGCTACATGACCTCCTTATCCATGATATGAGGCAAACTTATTTATACACTTTTCTGGAAAAAAAAATCATTAAAATTACTCCCTTTATTAAGAGTTGCTAATGTTTCACTAAAAGATAATTTTCAATGGTAGGTTCATCCATTTCTGCTGCATATTATCAAATAAAAATAAACACTTCCATGGTTTATAAAATGGGTTCAGAGGATCATTCCCCAAAATGATACAATACGAGAATAAATGAACAGTAAAAGCACCCTCTCTTCCTTTTTCATGTACTTGAGGGAAGATAAAAAATTAAAAGAAGAAAGTGAGGGACTTCCCTCAGGAACACTCCCCACCTCTCCCCTTACCACCCCTTGCCTATATGACCAGCCGTCCTGGTTTTAGCTGGAAATTCCACATCCCAGGACACCCTTCAGTTGCAGGCAAACTGGGATAGCAGTTGCTCACCCTACAAGGGAGGTCAACGGGGTGACAGTGTGTGTGGGGCGGAGGCAGGGAGGCACCTGTCCCCTGAGGAAGGCTTTGAGATTGAAGAGTTGATTTCCAAAGATCCCACCGAGCTCATCACGGAGCTGGTGAGGTACTGTGGATGGCGATCAGACCAGGGTCGGGGGTCTGGAAGGACAGGATGATGTCCATAACCAAGGTGGGGATGAGGACTGATAGGGTTGAGGACATGCTACCCCAGAGTATGGCACCTGGTATACTGAAGAGTTTAAGCTGAAGGAGTTTGAGAAAACAGCAGAAGCAGGAAGGTCATTCCAACTTCTTCCCTGAAAGAGGTCATAAAGCCCTCCTGTGGGAGGTGTCCCCTTTGTACCAGGAGGAGAGGAGTTCTCCTCTCCTCTCCTTTATCCCTGAGGACAAAGGGACCAAGAAGAGTCCAAACCAACAGCCGTTCACTGTGATGACCTTGTACCCCTTAGCCTGTCATTGTCCTCCACGACTGTCCTCTCCTTATCAACCCCAGCAGGACAAGATACATGAATAACTGCTTCCTGGAGTCTTCATTTCCTTATGAAGGGTCCCGGGTCCTGTAAAATTTATATTAAAGAAATTTGCATGCTTTTCTCCTGTTAACTGGTCTTGTCAGTTTCTTTTTCGGACCCAGCTGGGGACTCTAAGAGGACTGATGAAAACTTTTCTCTCCCTTACAGGACTCACCCAAGAAGACACTTTATCTCACTTGGAAGACCTCACTAAAAGCTTTGACTTTTATATAATTACTGACTCCACATTTCCAGTATTAACTGCTGCTCAGAAACAATTGCTAATTCTGCTTTATGGTTTCAAAAAAACCTGTCATGAATTCATATCTCAGCTACATTGGAAGTTGTTTTGAAAATGATTGGTAAGTCTCAGAAGAGCATGATATGGCACGTAATAATTAGAAGATGAACTACAAGAAAAAGAAAAAGCCAAACTTTTTTAGAAAAAGGAACTAAAATAGAAAACAGTATAAATATTTCCCAAGTTGAATGTTATTGATGTTACATGTGAAGTATTAAAAATTGTTCTAATTTAGTAAACTGAGATTTAATTATTTTAATATCTTTTTCCAAACTCATCTTGACCTGAAAAGGAAACCGTTGTGTTCAAAATCATCCCCAAAGACGAAAACTGTGTTTCCAGGTCTCTTTTATTTGAAGATCATATAAAGAAGTAGAATAGTAAATACTAGGTAACTAAAGCACACCTAGAAAATGGTGCTCTTCTGTTAAGTAACCTACTAGAATTGACAGCATTTGCTATATGCTTAGAATACTTAGGAAGTTTATACATAAAATAAGGCCACCAAAACAAAGTCAGTCATACAAAATTGGGGCTGGCACCTCTGATATCTTCTGAGTGAATTACTAAACCATTGCCACTGTTTTGTAATCTGTAAGTAACTGGATTTTTCTGACATTTTTCCCTGCAAACGCTCCCCAACCTAGCCACTTTTGGAGGAACATCCTTTGACAGTATCAAGAATTTCAAGCTGAGGAGCCATACGTCTTAAATTTTTCTTTACATCCTTAACTGACAAAGTTACTACACGTATAAGGGTCACAAAGCCAACTTAGGTTCAATGAGTCAATGAGTTCTGAATCATTCATTCCCAGTTTTGATTTGCTCCACTGGGAAACTGTCAATGAGAATATTCAATTCAAGGCTCCCTAGGATGAAAGATTAGCTAACAGATTTTGAGTATTAGTAATAAGTATTTACTAAGTACTTATTAAGAATTTAACATGGTTTAGCTCATGTAATTCTTAGTACAACCCAGTGAAAGAGTCTCTTATGTTTCTCATTCTGCAGACAAAGAAATGGAAGCGCAAAGAGATTCTCGTGTTCCAGTGAGGTTGTGTGTTCAGCAAGAAGCAGAGCCAGGACTCAAACCCTGACCCCAGCTGCACTCTCCTGCTCTTTGTCACTCACTGCACGCTCGGGCCTCTGGAAACGCCCCAGCGCCCTATTTCTGGCTCGTCCTCCACACCTAACGTGCTCTCGACCCCCATCACACCACTTTCTAAACGTGCTCCATATGCGTCTTTGCTCCTACGTTTGACCACTGGTTAAAGGAGATGCTTGATCCAAATTTCCGTGTGTAGCAAAACCACTACGTTTAAAAAAAATCAGACTAAATGTAAACATAAAAAGGATTGGCTAAGATTTAGTAAGAAAAGTGTTTCTAGAAGACAGACTGGAATTGGGTAAGGGATTGGAACCATTAACATTACTCTGAGCAAAAATGTAGAAAGTAGAAAAAGGAAAGGGCATCCGGCGGGGCTGTTTCTTTGCTGAAATGAACATCAGGGAAATGTTCAAGGTTAGGGTTTCTGGATTCTGAAATAGCACCGGAGGGGCAGTAAAGTCACCAGGAAGCAGCTCTCTTGGCCACCAAATCAGCAACAGAACAAATGAGGGAGGGTGGTGGTGTAAACTACCTGCACAAGTCACAGCTGGTCTGAGGTGTGGGGTGTCACGCCCATTATACTTAAAGGGATCTGACTTTCTTTTGATTAATCAATGGATAAGGGAGACATGGGTCATGACACAGGCAGACAGGATGGTGAGGAGGTGGAGGTCAAGGGCCTCAGGGAGCAGCTGGGACGTGGTCAGGATGGTGACGACTGGTCCCCCTGCACTGGACACAAGCTGAGTGCTGGAAATGACCAGTGAGCACACCCATCCTGGGCATGGAAATTCCAACACAAGCTACAGGGAGGATCTGCCACCACTGGCGGGTCTCTTTTAATACCGGCTGATGCTTTTTATGAAAAACCAGCCTACCCAGAACAGTTTGACAAATTCTAGGCACCTAACTGCCTGAAGTTATTATTTCACTTTCCGATTTTTTTTTTTTTTCCAGAGAGGGAGCTCAGCAGAGTAACTAAAAGACCAAGTCAGATGCCTGGGCTGGATTCCTGGTTCCATCATTTATTAGCTGCTTGGTTTTGGGAACTTCTTCCCTGGTTCCCTGTTTCCTCACCTGTAAAATGGGAAGAATAAAGATATCTACCTCACAGGTTTGTTATGAGAATAAACTGAGCAAGTGACTGAAAAGCATTTGGAAAAACATCAGACATACATAGAGTTATTAGCACGACCACTCAACACATGCTAGTTGTTATTATGATGAAGATTTACGTCAGTACCATTGGAAACTAAGCACAACAATGGGCTGTAAGAGCTATGTTTTGGGGTTCCTGTGTCACCCATAACCTCTCTCTATAAGAGCTGCCTTGGCCCTTAGAGCCTGCAGAAGGGGCAGGTTGAGGTGACCCTATAAATATTCTGTGCCTGCCCTCCCTTCCCCTGGCTGTGAGGTCACTAGACCAGGGGCAAACACCCGATCCAGGGCCAACTATTCCATTGGGTGGCTGTGGATATTCAAGTCATTTGGGAAAAGGTCTTATAGAATTAGGGCCGACATCAGGCCAAAGTCTCGTGCCAACTGAAGTTGTAGGAATGGAAACAGTGAGGCAGCAGAAGCCTGTCCATGGAGAGGAAGATGGAGTAGCCATCTTGACAAATCGGGGGGAGGGAGAATCTGGGGGAAGGAGGGGAAGCCAAGGGAAAAGACAAGCAGGGAAGAGGGGACTGCAGACCTTGAGGGGTTCCCAGACCCCAGCTCTAGGCTCCAGGAATTCTTTCTGGACCTCGTGCAACTTTTCTTTTCAATGCTTTCAGAGTGTTGACTTGAGCTTGTCAACATGAGTTTTGTTCTTTCCCTGTAACCTATTACAATGCCATAAGTAATACACAGAGGGGCCCCCGATGAATAGACAGGACCCCCAAGTTTTCCTTGGTAGCTATTTGGACCAGGTACTGTGATGTATCCCCCTCTCATTGTCTTCCTTTGTTTGGTTGGATGCTTGGGGGGAAGGGAATGTAGGACAGCCAGCATCCAGTGTCCTTGGAAGCTCTGATCGGGAACTTGACAGATGGTCTTCTCCTCTTCTCTGTTGCTCTGACCGCCCCCCGCCAGTTCTCAAGGCTCTGGGAGGAATAGAATTTGCCTGTCCTCATAAAATGACCTCTCTCTCATGACTCTGAAACATATTCACAAAAATGGTTCATTTCATGTTCGGAGATTTTTCATCACAGGAACCATTAAAATAATAACAGAAATTGTCCTCTCTACTAGGGTCTGTCAGTCAAAGCCCATCCAAAATGCCTTTCAAGGACGAGGAGCTTCACAAAATACTGACAGATATTAGTGGAAAACAGCGGTACCATCCTTAACTAGATTTGGCTTGGGTTTAAACAAAGCCAAGCAGGACCGAGAGATTTTAGGATGCTACTGTGCTCTAGGAATCTTTAAGACGTCATTTTTTCATGCATGATGGTGACACAAGGAACCCGGTTTGGAAAGTTGAATCTAGACCAATGGTGCTCAATCAGAGATCATTTTGTCCACCCACGTCTCCCACCCTCTCTGGGGACATCTGGCAATGCCTGGAGACATTTTTGGTTGTCACGACTTGGGGAGTGGGGACGTTATTAGTGCATCGAGTGGACAAAGGCCAGCAACGCTGCTCAACATGCTACAAAGCACAGGGCAGGCACCTACGACAAAGAATATCTGCCCCCAAATGTCAATAGCGCTGAGATGGAGAAATCCTGGTCTAGATCAGAGTAACTTGATCTGGTAGCATTAGCAGTGACTTGAGGGGTGGCCTCACCTGCCCACAGCCTCCCTTCCCTGGGAAAAACACCTTGTGAAAAGCTCTCCAGTCTCCCCGAAGTGGTACCAGAATAAGTTCTCTGCAGGTCCCCAATGTTTCCAGTTCAACAAAGAGCTTTCTCATGTCTCTCAGTCCTACTCTATTCATTCTTTTAAAAATATTTCAAATTTACAACGTAAGAGGGAAAGTAAGGGTGAAATCAGTATTGGTGGTTTTTTCCTGGCCTCAAGCTTTCTCAAGATTTGTTCAGTCTAATTTATTTCTACAGCGTGCCCTGGGTGATAAGCTGCAGAGGTGTCGCTGGTGACCCCTGCCAGGAGATTTTGAGGACTGGCCCCTCCTCACCATCTTCCTGGGTCCACTCTTGCCTCAGTGCCCTGGGCCCCTCTGGGGTCACCCTGCCTCTCTTCCCAGACGGGAACCCGTTCATGTGAGTGTGTAAGGGCACGAGCGTGTGACCTCTCCGTGCCGGGGGCATCTGTTCCTGGTGCAGAGAGACGAGGGAATGAACATTCCAGCAAAAGCGCTCGGCGTCTGTACTTCTGTGCAGGGTCTGCGAAGCGCCTCCCAAGTCTGTCCTGTAGGTGATTGGAGAACTTGAAACTTCTGACATTTGAGGGGGCCTTTCGGAGGTATCATTCATCATAAAGAAATGTCATCACCAAAGGCAGAAACGGCCCATCTGAGTACCCTCGGGACACTCCCCCTGCGCCCTCTCTGTACCATGTCTCCCTGAGCACCGTGGAGGTCCCCAGTGTGTCCTGGGGTGGTGGCACCCTGAGAATCCTGAGATGCCTGGGAAAGGCATCCTCACAGGCCCATCTCTCCCGGCCCTTTGCAGGGAGATAGTTGCTTTCTCTGGCTGACCACTGGAGCTGGCCAGCTGTGTACAGAAAAGCTGTGTTCCCACAGCTCAGACGGCTCTTGAGAGGTATTAAGCATTAGATATTTCTCCCATTTTCTTCAAGCTTAAATGAAAGAAAGCTGGACCACCCCTCCAATCTGCTTCTTAATAGGCCATTGTTAATACAATTATGTATTAAGGTCAATCTTTTTTTTCAGCAAATAAAAGCAAAATTATTCAATCAAATCTTGCAGAAGACTGTAGTCATGTAGGAAAACTTCTGATTTACAGAACGGTAAGATACTAAAGGGAAGACTCCACTTCCATCACAGAGGAACTGACCACAGGAACATGGTTTCCCTTTCAGACTGGAGAAGGCTGACAGCTAAGACCAACAGCTGGAGAACGAAAGCTGGACGCAGGCTCGTTCCTGTCCCCGAGTGCTAGGGAAGCAGTGGGTCCACAGAGCTGTCCTAAGGAGGGGGAGGGGACCCTGTGCCTTGACCCCCGAGCAGCCATCCCCTCCCCCAAATCATCCTGCAGCCCCTATTCTGTGTCCCTGCTGGCTCACCGAGATCCGCCCCCCACCCCGGAAGGTCTGGGACAGTGTGTGCTAATATCAGTTTCATCTTAAATATTTCCAGGCAGGCACAATATCTACAAGTTATTGGGTTATAGCCGTATAATGCTCAGGGCGAAACCTGAATTGTGTTTGCTTTGTATTAGGAATTAATACCCATTACTAATCCTGTGTAAATAATAAAGTGGCTGGAAAAAAGACATAAAATGAGAAATTGCTGCCATAGAAACTGCCAACTATTCTGTTTTGTCACTGTAGTTTTTGAGGTTGTGTGAAAGAGCTCAGGTTTAATAATTTAACATTAAAAATAAATGACTTGCCTTCAAACAACTGATTCCATAGCTATGTCTCAGTTCCCCAAGATTATCTCTCAGGGATAAAACCAAAGTCACTTAATAGCCACAGTCTAAAGAGTGGTTCCATTAGCTAATTCGTGTATGGGGCTCTGTTTGCACTCAAATTTCTGTACAAGTTCAGGCTTAGGTGAGAACCCTGGTACTGACTATGAGTTTTAGTAGTGTCTATGCATTTCATAGGTCTTACATTTCAAGCCAGATTCATGTCTATGTGTTAATATCCAAGCAAGATCTTACATAAATAATTATACAAGATTAGATAGGAAAGCAGAAGTACAATGAATGAATTTGTCATTTTTCTAATGGTTAGCAATTTTTTAAAGCACTTAAAATTTAGTCAGTGTGCCTGTGTGTGATTATGTGTGTGTGTGTGTGTGTGTGTGTGTGTGTACCGGTGAAGCACATCACACAGAAAAAGTTCTGCTGTTCATCTTCTTTACCCTTTCAATCTTCAAGCCCTTAGCACAGACACATACATTTCTTATTTTAAAGAAATAAGGTTTTCTAAAATTTAAATACTTAAGATAGAATGTCCTATTTTCAGGGAGATTTAAGGAATATTTATTTTAGGGGAATTCAGGAAAATTACTCAATATGGAGGCCATTTGATCAATTTTTCTGATTCTTTGTGGTCATTTTTTTAGACAAACAAAAGCAAAAAATTAAGACCTTTTTATTTGCGAGCAAAGAAGCAATGGTTATTTAATCTTTTTAAAGTAAGAGGCAAAACATCTTTGAAGCCAGACTGTATCATCATCAGGCAAGCTCTACACCCCTTTTAATTAGAACAGACACCCCTGTAAGCCTAGAAGTTCTTCCTCGTGTCTAACCTAAATATATGTCCGTAAAAAAAATAGATCTGCATTTTTGCTGCTACATATATATATATATATATAATTTTTTATTTTTTTACTAAAGGCAAAGCCTTTACTAAATCATTCCTTTGTCATCTCCTGTCTTGACTAAATAACCTCAGCTCCTCTACCTTTTCTAAATTAATAGGTTCTATTTTCTGGTTCTTTTGCTATCCTTGTAAGTTTCTTTCCCACATCTTCCTGTGAAAAGGCAAAGCCATGGAAAAGGCAACGTTCTCCACTGAGTGGGGTGAGCAAGCCAGGGACAGCCGGCCAGGAGGGTTGATTTGGTTTGGGTTTTGCATGTTCCTTTGACCACGAGACCTGCTGAGCTTGCACCCTCCAGAGGTTCCCCGCCCTGTGAAGGTACAAGAAATCCAGAGCTGCCCAGGTCAGGGCAGGGAGTCAGCCGGGCTCTCGTGGAGCCACAGCTGCCCTCACCTCCATGACGTAGCCTCATAAAACCCTCTCCTCCATCAAAAAACCAAGATTGAGACTCCAGCTCTTTTGAGCTTTCTTTTATCATTGCATTGGAAGTTTTCCTGTTTTATTTTACTTTTTTGAGACCTGCTTTTACTGTGTTTTATACTTGTATTTGTATTTTCATGCTTCAAACGGGGAAAAGAGAGCCCTGTGGCCTAGCAGATGTGTCAGTGGGAAGCTGGGGTCTCAAAACGTGAGACCCGCTGTGCGCCCCCCTTTTCCCCCCATCAGCACCGGCAGGTGGAGTCTCACAGGTAACCTGGCTCTGGAACATGGCCCCTCTGCTGAGCCTTGACAATGCCATCCCTGAAGCACCTGCCTGTGGTGATAAAACAAATGAACACATTTGTAGGCTAAAAAATTACCCTCTTTCCCTTTCCCTTACCAAGAAAACAAGCCCATGGATCCTTCCTAGATTTTCTCTAGTATGTTTATTTTATTTTTAAAAATTTTAATTTTATGTTGGAGCATAGTTGATTAACAATGTTGTGTTAGTTTCAGGTGTACAGCAAGGTGATTCAGCTATATTACATACACATGTATCGGTTCTTTTTCAGATTCTTTTCCCATTTAGGTTACTACAGAACACTGAGCAGAGTTCCCTGTGCTATACAGTAGGTGCTTGTTGGTTATCTAGTTTAAATATAGCCGTGTTCTAGTATGTTTATTATTCTATTTTATAAAGTTCCTCCTTGCCACCTTCCCCAGCTTGGAGTTGGTGAGTAACCTCTCCAGGTGCCACCTGGACAGGCTATAGTTTCACTGTTCCAAGTTGCTATGTTCCAAGTCCTTGACCTACAAGTATAAGGACCCCATTTAAAAGGCTCTATAGGAGGGCAGCTGTACTTTATGCAGCTGTGAGTTGAGAAAGCACAGGAGAAAACTACTCACATTCAGTACGGCTTTTGAATGAGTTTTTCTAATCACAATAGCATCTGGACGCCGTTGAAAAACATCTGTAGACATACATGGGATACCTAATATTGATTTTCCAGCCACAGCACTTAGACCCGTGGGCACACATACAGTGTGTGAACATACAGTGGGGCCCCTGCTCCAGGGAATAGTCAAGGTGACATATATTTCTCAGCTCTCATGATGTTCTGGTGGCCTTGAGATCAAATTCAAGTCTGAATTTCTATACTTTTACTGCAGGGAATGAAGTGAGAGTTTCCCAAGTTTGTCAGGCATCAACACCACCACTGATCAAGATCTAACTGGAATCTACTGGTGGGGAGAAAAGAGAAAGTTGAAAAAGACACATGGAATTTCAGAGTGTAGCTTACATCACAAACATTTCCATTAGTATTTCATCCAAATTAAATTAAGTTTGAAGTCTAGACCATGAATGAAGAATGCAGAAGTAGAACATCAGATTCAGAAAAGTTTGACCACCGGTGCATGGTTGCCAAGCTGAAGGTCCCATGATTTGAATTTACACCCAAATCAGTGTAATGACGAAGCCTGAGCATTTTGCATCACATGAGGCTACAAACTTCTCCAATAAATTCAGCATAAAGGAAACACTTGTTGCCAGTCTGAGAAATCATAGACAGCTCTGAAACTAAGCAAGAGGGACCCTGGATTAACAAGGAGGCAGAAATCTCTATTTTCTGTTGGAATATCTATAAACTTAGTAAACAGATCTAATCCATTCATGCTCATTATAAAAAAGTTATGCATTAATAAACCCAACAAATCTTTTTCATTTGCCTTCTATGTGCATAGCCCTGTGTTGCCAGCAACATGTAATTCCCCCAAGTCATGATTTTCAGTGATGATGAATATTTTGGATCTTATCCAAACTTAATCTATCAACATTCGGGATGAGAATGCCACCGATTAATAAAAATACTCTGTGAGGGCTTCCCTGGTGGCGCAGTGGTTGAGAGTCCACCTGCCGATGCAGGGGACATGGGTTCGTGCCTCGGTCAGGGAAGATCCCACATGCCGCGGAGCGGCTGGGCCCGTGAGCCATGGCCGTTGAGCCTGCGTGTCTGGAGCCTGTGCTCCATGACGGGAGAGGCCACAACAGTGAGAGGCCCGCGTAACGCAAAAAAAAAAAAACAAAAAAACAAACAAAAAAACACTCTGCGCGAACTGCTAGGTGTGCATCTGCTTACTCTCTCATGTTTGTTCTCCAGTCTCTCCCTCTCCTAGATGTTAATAACTAGAAATCTTATGTGTTTGAACCTTGCTGTGAAGAAAGAAAGAAAAAATGTGCACTTCCAAATGGGAAGAAGAAAATGCATGGGCAAGCCTTCCAAAGCACAGACGCCATCAGCAACACTGCCAGCTCAGAAGTAATGCAACTTTAGTGGTAAAAGAGTGCAACCTCTCTAAGGAAAGGAAGCTGCCAGAAGGGAAATGCTTTTCTGTCAAACAAAATAGAAAACTTCCTTTGCCCTGGATTCAGCACGCAACATAAATACACAGGAGGTTCTTAGGTTTGCAGACTTGTATCACACACTTCATGCTAAGGCAGACTCGATGACCAGCCAGCATGCTGGCTGGTAAACCTCTCTCTTGCCTGGATTTCTGCATCAGCACCAGGACTGTTCTCTCCACCACCACACACTCAGGACTCATTGATGGATCCCCTCTTATTGGCCATGCACCATTCTAGGCACCTGTCTGACTCACCACTCATACTTTGGACCTGTCTTTCTCCATCCTTCACGTAAAAGCCAGGATGATTTTTCTAAAACCTAAATCTGGTCATTTTTCTGGTCCCTCTTCTTGGGCTTTCCATTGCCCTCGGGATAAAGTTCAAACCTCCTTAGTCAGTGTAGCTAACAACACAGTTCACACCTGAACTTGGCCCCATCTAGAGTCACAGATGCAGGTCTTCCCTCCTCAGGCCTCTCCCACACAGTCCCCCTGCAAACGTCTAAGACAATGTGTACCTTCCAATTTCGGCTTCTTGAGGGGATCAGTTGGTATGAAGTTGATGAATCTCCATACCTGCGTCAGTCTCCATCATGCAGTGAGTACTAATTCACACTCAGATTCACCACTTTATATGTATTTTACTGATGTTAATCAGCTTCTCCTGTAGGAAGCTGTCTGGAGACTCAGAACATTCAAGTTTAGAGTTCAAGGGTATTCGAGTAAGAAAACTAGTAGGACCAGGGAGAAGGTGGAGGAGCATGCATGGGGGAACAGGACACAGGGAATAATGATTTATCAGCCTCAAACAGACAAAAGAATCCTTTCCATTCTATAAAAGTGATTACCAAGAAAAGGGTTTCAACTTAAGAACATCTACACATTAATCAGCTAATCAGCTGAAGAATGATAGGTAAGACAATGCTTCACGGGTAACAGTAATAAAATTCGATAATCAATATATAAACACTGTGTTTACTGGCAGATGGTTTCTTTTTCTATCTCTGTCACTCTGTAACACTGAGGGCAGACTTAACCTTTATGGTTTTATTTCCCCAACTGTAAGATGAGAAGGTTAAAAGAAGTGAACTTTAATGTCATGTCCAGCTCATTCAATACTTTCACTGGCGTTTTCTCAGAAATGTGTAAGAAATAAAAATATAATGGATAGGAAGGAGGTTGGGGGAGAACGGGAGAGGCAGGCAGGAGGGGCCCTCCAGGACCCCAGGAGCAGGAGAGTGTGGAGGGCGTTGGCCCTGCTCACTTAGGCCCTGGAAGCCTGCTAAGCTCCCAGGCCGGGTCCCCTGCCCTCCAAGACCAGAGACATGCCTGGGCCCTTTCTGTTGCATTGAGCCTAAGCCCCATGCCCACCACACCCAGGGCCTTTTCCAGCTCTGTGGGTCCTAAGCATAGGCCCCACTCACCGACTAAACTCTGCCCCGGCCTAAGCCTCACCACCAAAGCCAAGGACTTTTCCGCCTTTTTAAAATTTTTAAAAATTTTATTTTAGGGCTTCCCTGGTGGCGCAGTGGTTGAGAGTCCGCCTGCCGATGCAGGGGACACGGGTTCGTGCCCCGGTCCGGGAAGATCCTACATGCCACGGAGCGGCTGGGCCAGTGAGCCATGGCCACTGAGCCTGCACGTCCGGAGCCTGTGCTCCGCAACAGGAGAGGCCACAACAGTGAGAGGCCCACGTACCGCAAAAAAAAAAGAAAAAAATTTTATTTTAGTTTAGTTTTTTCTCATCCTTTTTACTATTGTTGTTCTGTTTTCCCTTCCGGTTGTTGTTTCATCTATACTTTTATTTTTATATTCTTTCTAACATATCTGTTAGTTTCCTAGTCTAATTTTATTTTTTACTCTGTTATTGTTCTGCTCCTTTTTATCTTTTTTTTTTTTTTCTGCCACCCTACATAGCTTGTGGGATCTTGGTTCACGAGCTGGGCTCAGGCCAAAGCTCCTGTGGTGGGAGCTCTGAGTCTGAACCACTGAACTAAGAGGGAACCTCAGACCCCAGGGAATATTCATTGGAGTGAGGTCTCCCAGAGGTCATCTTGGCACAAAGACCCAGTTCTATCCAACAGCCTAACAACTCCAGTGCTGGAAGCCTCAGGCCTAACAACAAGTAAGATAGGAACACAATCCCACCCAACAAAAAATATATATATATATATGAGATGGCAAAAAAATATGTCACAGATGAAGGAACAAGGTAAAAACCTACAAGACCAAATAAATGAAGAGGACATAGGCAACCTACCTGAAAAAGAATTCAGAGTAATGACAGTAAAGATAATCCAGAATCTCAGAAATAGAATGGAGGCACAGATTGAGAAAATACAAGAAATGTTTAACAGAGATCTAGAAGAATTAAAGAACAAACAGAGAATAACAACACAATAACTGAAATGAAAAATACACTAGAAGGAATCAATAACAGAATAACTGAGGCAGAAAAACGAATAAGTGAGCTGCAAAACAGAATGCTGGAAATAACTGCTGAGGAGCAGAATAAGGAAAAAAGAATGAAAAGAATTGAGGACAATCTCAGAGACTTCTGGGACACCACTAAATGCACCAACATTTGAATTATACGGGTCCCAGAAGAAGAAGAGAAAAAGAAAGGGTCTGAGAAAATATTTGAAGAGATTATGGTGGAAAATTTCCCTAACATGGGAAAGGAAATAGTCACTCAAGTCCAGGAAGCGCAGAGAGTCCCATACAGGATAAACCCTAGGAGAAAAACAACAAGACACATATTAATCAAACGAACAAAAATTAAATTCAAAGAAAAATATTAAAAGCAGCAAGGGAAAAACAAAAAATAACATACAAAGGAATCCCCTTAAGGTTATCAGCTGATTTTTCAGCAGAAACTCTGCAAGCCAGAAGGGAGTGGCAGGACATATTTAAAGTGATGAAAGGGAAAAACCTACAACGAAGATTACTCTACACAGTTAGAATCTCATTCAGATTTTACAGAGAAATCAAAAGCTTTTCAGACAAGCAAAAGCTAAGAGAATTCAGCACCACCAAACCAGCTTTACAACAAATGTTAAAGGAACTTCTCTAGGTGGGAAAAACAAGAGAAGAAAAAGACCCACAAAAACCAACACAAAACAAATTAGAAAATGGTAATAGGAGCATACATATTGATAATAACCTTGAATGTAAATGGATTAAATGCTCCAACCAAAAGCAACAGACTGGCTGAATGGATAAAAAACCAAAACCCATATATAAGCTGTCTATAAGAGACCCACTTCAGACCTAGGGACACATACAGACTGAAAGTGAAGGGATAGAAAAACATATTCCATGCAAATGCAAATCAAAAGAAAGGTGAAGTAGCAATACTCGTATTAGATAAAATAGACTTTAAAATAAAGACTGTTACAAGAGATAAGGAAGGACACTACATAATGATCAAGGGATCAATCCAAGAAGAAGATATAACAATTATAAATTTTTATGCACCCAACATAGTAGCACCTCAATACATAAGGCAAATGCTAACAACCATGAAAGGGGAAATTGACAGTAGCACAATAATAGTAGGGGACTTTAACACACATTTACACCAATGGACAGATCATCCAAAGAGAAAATAAATACAGAAACACAAGGCTTAAATGACACAATAGACGAGATAGATTTAATTAATATTTATAGGACATTCCACTTGAAAGTGGCAGAATACACTTTCTTCTCAAGTGCACATGGAACATTTTTCAGGATAGATCACATCTTGGGTCAAAAATCAAGCCTTGGAAAATTAAAGAAAATTGAAATTGTATCATACATCTTTTCTGACCACAGTGCTATGAGATTGGAAATCAATTACATGAAAAAAAAACTGTAAAAATAAAAAATACATGGAGGCTAAACAGTGCACTACTAAATAATCAAGAAATCACTGAAGAAATCAAAGAAGAAATTAAAAAATACATAGAAAAAAATGACAACGAAAACATGATGACCCAAAACCTATGGGACACAGCAAAAGCAGTTCTAAGAGGGAAGTTTATAGCAATTCAATCTCACCTCAAGAAACAAGGCAAATCTCAAATAAACAATCTAACCATATACTTAAAGCAACCAGAGATAGAAGAAGAAAGAAAACCCAAAGTCACTAGAAGGAAAGAAATCATAAAGATCAGAGCAGAAATAAATGAAACAGAAATGAAGAAAACAATAGCAAAGATCAATAAAACTAAAAGGTCATTTGAGAAGATAAACAAAATTGATAAAACCTTAGGCAGACTCATCAAGAAAAAAAGGGAGATGATGCAAATCAATAAAATTAGAGATGAAAAAGGAGAAATCACAGCTGACACTGCAGAACTACAAATGATCAAGAACAAGACAAGGATGTTCACTCTCGCCCCTCTTATTCAACATAGTTTTGGAAGTCCTAGCCATGGCAATCAGAGAAAAAAAAAGAAATAAAAGGGATACAAATTGGAAAAGAAATAAAACTGTCACTGCTTGCAGATGAGTTGATGCTATTCATAGAAAATCCTAAAGGTGCCACCAGAAAACTAGCAGAGGTAATCAATGAATTTGGTAAGGTTGCAGGATACAAAATTAATGCACAGAAATCTCTTGCATTCCTACACACTAAGAACAAAAAATCAGAAAGAGAAATTAAGAAAACAATCCCATTTACCATCTCAACAAAAAGAATAAAATATGTAGGAATAAACCTACCTAAGGAGGCATAAGACTTGTACTCAGAAAATTATAAAAGACTGATGAAAGAAATCAAAGATGACATAAACAGTTGGAGGAATATACAATATGCTTGGATTGGAAGAATGAATATTGTGAAATGACTATACCACCCAAAGCAATCTACAGATTTAATGCAATCCCTATCAAACTACCAATGGCATTTTTCACAGAATTAGAACAAAAAATTGTACAATTTGTATGACAAAACAAAAGACCCCAGATAGCCAAAGTGATCTTGAGAAAGAAAAATGGAGCTGGAGGAATCAGGCTCCCTGACTTCACACTATACTATAAAGCTACAGTTATCAAGACAGTATGGTACTGGCACAAAAATAGAAATATAGATTAATGGTACAGGATAGAAAGCCCAAAGATAAACCCAGGCACACATGGTCACCTAATTTAAAACAAAGGAGGCAAGAACATACAACGGAGAAAAGACAGCCTCTTCAATAAGTTGTGCTGGGAAAACTGGACAGCTACCTGTAAAAGAATGAAATTAGAACACTCCCTAACACCATACACACAAATAAACTCCAAATGGATTAAAGGCCTAAATGTAAGACCAGAAACTATAAAACTTTAGAGGAAAACATAGGAAAAACACTCTTGGACATAAACCACTGCAACATCTTTTTGACCCACCTCCTAGAGTAACGAAAATAAAAACAAAGATAAACAAATGGGACCTAATTAAATTTAAAAGCTTTTGCACAGCAAATGAAACCATAAGCAAGATGAAAAGACAACCCTCAAAATGGGAGAAAATATTTGCAAATGAAACAACGGACAAAGGATTAATCTCCAAAATATAGAAACAACTCATGGATCTCAATATCAAAGAAAGAAACAACCCAATTAAAAAATGGGCAGAAGACCTAAATAGACATTTCTCCACAGAAGATATACAGACTGCCAACAAACACATGAAAGGATGCTCAACATCATTAATCATTAGAGAAATGCAAATCAAAACTACAATGAGGTATCACCTCACATCAGTCAGAGAATGGCCACTATCAAAAAAATCTACAAACAATAAATGCTGGTGAGGGTGTGGAGAAAAGGGAACCCTCCTACACTGTTGGTGGGAATGTAAATTGATACAGCCACTATGGAGAACAGTATGGCGGTTCCTTAAAAAACTAAAAATAGAACTACCATACAACCCAGCAATCCCACTACTTGGCATATACCCTGAGAAAACCATAATTCAAAAAGAGTCATTACAACAATATTCATTGCAGCTCTATTTACAATAGCCAGGACATGGAAGCAACCTAAGTGTCCATCAACAAAGGAATGGATAAAGAAGATGTGGCACATATATAGGCACATATATACAATGGAGTATTACTCAGCCATAAAAAGAAACGAAATTGAGTTATTTGTAGTGAGGTGGATGGACCTAGAGTCTGTCATACAGAGTGAAGTAAGTCAGAAAGAGAAAAACAAATACCGTATGCTAACACATATATATGGAATCTTAAAAAAAAAAACCAAAAAATGGTCATGAAGAACCTAGGGGCAAGACAGGAATAAAGACACAAACCTACTAGAGAATGGACTTGAGGATATGGTGAGGGGGAAGGGTAAGCTGTGACAAAGTTAGAGAGTGGCATGGACATATATACACTACCAAACATAAAATAGCTAGCTAGTGGGAAGCAGCTGCATAGCACAGGGAGATCAGCTCGGTGCTTTGTGACCACCTAGAGGGGTGGGATAGGGAGGGTGGGAGGGAGGGAGACACAAGAAGGAAGAGATATGGGAATATATGTATATGTATAACTGCTTCATTTTGTTATAAAGCAGAAACTAACACACCATTGTAAAGCAATTATACTCCAATAAAGATGTTAAAAAAAACCCCCAAAAAACCAAAAAGAGACATGTACCCCAATGTTCATTGCAGCACTATTTACCATAGCCAGGACATGGAAGCAACCTAAATGTCCATTGACAGATGAATGGATAAAGAAGATGTGGTACATATATACTATGGAATATTACTCAGCCATAAAAAGAAACGAAATTGAGTTACTTGTAGTGAGGTGGATGGACCTAGAGTCTGTCATACACAGTGAAGTAAGTCAGAAAGAGAAAAACAAATACCATATGCTAACACATATATATGGAATCAAAAAAAATGGTATTGATGAACCTAATGGCAGGGCAGGAATAAAGATGCAAACACAGAGAATGGACTTGAGGACATGGGGTAGGGAAGGGAAAGCTGGGGCGAAGTAAGAGTAGCATGGACATATATACACTACCAAATGTAAAATAGATAGCTAGGGCGAAGCAGCAGCATAGCACAGGGAGATTAGCTCAGTGCTTTGCAAAGACCTAGAGGGGTGGGAATGGGCGGGTGGGAGGGAGACATAAGAGGGAGGGTATATGAGGATATATGTATGCATATGGCTGATTCACTTTGTTGTACAACAGAACTAGTACAGCACTGTGAAGAAATTATACCCCAATAAAGATGTATATATAAAAATAAATAGGATCTGAGCAAAGAAAAAAAAAACCCCCAAAGCACATGTGTTTTAAAAAAAAGCCATAATGAATCCTAGCACTTAATGTCATAAACAATGATCAGATTAGCTTTACTGTTAAATACTATTCCTGCAATTCAGGTGGATTTCCATCAGGTAGCAGTAATGTGCTGTATCATGCAATTCAAGTATTTAAAAAACTGATTTGTATTTGATAAAAGGATTCATATATTTTCTTACATTTTATTATCAAAGATATAACTCTGCACTAAAGAAATTCAGTAACATTTAACACTATGGAACAACCTGGGATTCTTCTCACTGATGATCACCTTTTACTGTACCTACTGAATATGAGCTTGGTGTTTGAAGTTCTGATGAGATGTCTTAAATCTTTGATCTTACTGAATGGCAGTTGTTCAGTTCAGAACTTTTTATTTTCTGTATTAGCCACAGCAAGTCTACTTAGAAAATCCCAGATATTTCTGTAGGTATCTTAGCTTTAAATTGTCTGTCTTCTATACTGGGGAAGCTAAGAAACCTCCAAATACGTGTGACCTTCACATAGGAGTGCTGGCTCTTGCCATGGTCCTAAGGACCCCAGTCCTGGATTAGTCACAGTGCAGGCTGGTCGTCTACCCACGTAAAATGTCTCAGCCCCCATTCACGAAAACAATCTGCTGGTGGCCAAAGATCACCATTCACACTTTGGAAAAATTTACACTGAGTCCTTTAATGTTCCATCAGATTGATCAAGGAAAAAGCTTGGCAGCCCTTACATACTATCCTCTGGTTTAATCTTCTCTTTAATTTTGCTCTTTCTCTGCTGTTACTGTTTCTGTTTCTTTATTTCTAAAACCTCACTCTGTATCACACCTCATTTCTCTTCTGTCTGCCCCAAAGCCATTTTCTCTAGAGAACACTATCAGTTTTTGTCTGATATTTCTCACAACCATTAAATCTTATGATCTGTAACTTTCTCCCTTACACCTATGTTTTTCTTTCAAGTGATTTAAGATCTGACTATGCCTCGATAGTTTTGCCTTATTTTTGAAAACCTCCCCACTGAAACATTATAGCTTTACTTTAAAAATATGCACAGATTTAAAATATCACAAGGATGCTTGCAGGTCAGGTCTGTTCAGGATTTTTCTACTTTACATATTCAATTCCATAAGAATGTTAACTTATATGTATATAATTTAAATTGCAGACCGTGAGGAATATTTGTGAAATTAGATGCATTTTTCTAAACTTATAAAAAGAATGTTGAACATCAGAGTAGAGCACAGGTGCTATATTCAAATTAGCAGATACGTTTTAATTTTAAAAAGGAAGATAGAAAGATTTGTAAGAATTTCTTCAATTCACTGATTCTCATCCATGCCCCCAAATTAAATAATCCTTAATATCATCATATGTTAACTTATAGAATTTTGGTTCTAAAGCATGAAATTGTCTCCTCCGCTCCTTTGACCTCCTGTATTTGAATAATTCACTATGGCTTGCTGCATTCAGTGCTAGAAAAAGTCTCTTCAAGTTCCAAAAAGCTTTTCTTAATTTTAGAAAGTCCATATGCTTAGCTTCTGTTGATAAGTGCTTTCTGGAGACATGGTTAAATGGAAATGGATATGAAAAATCTGCTGCAGATAAACTATATTCCTTCACATATTTTTAAATGTCTAGGGGAAAATAAAGATGATAAAAAAGTTGAACAAATGTATATACTAGGTAAAGGCACTTGTGGAAGAAAATGTCTTTGCTTGTCATCACATTTCCATTAACATTGCTGGCTCAGACTGGGCTGTGTGGTACTTTTGTTTCCAATACAAGAAAATACACATATCTATGCTGAATGAGGATGAAGAGCTACTATGACTCTGTCTCAATGAGCCAAGGGAACAATGGCATGGAAACGTACGAAGGCTGTGAGGGCAGGGTTGATTAATGGGTTGAGGGTAATTAATGGTGTTCAGGAGGCGTGGCCTCAAGCTCTGGCTTTGCCAGTGGTGGCTCTGGCCTTCTGAGCTGGTCTCTCACGGGAATTCTCCATCCTCACCCTCCAGCGGTAAGATGCAAGGCCGGCTCTCAGGCAGCTTTAGAACTAAACTGAAGGCTAACAATTTTCACAATATGTGTTATTGAAAAGATTAAGTAGAAAGCTATTTAGGAGACCTGTCTAAAAATAATACCCTGGCAATGTTCCTGTATGTTAACATTTCAAGGGTCACGATAATTACTTGTCTTGGTTCACTGTATATACTAATCACTTAGGAAAAGAAAAGCCTCCGTCTCCACTGGTGTCACAGCATGAAAGGTGCTTAGAAATAACTAAAGAAGAGAGGTACCGCTAAGCCTTTAATCTCTAATGATGTGGGTTTCAAGCACTACGTCTTTTAAGTGACTTCCTCCTAAAACTCACTTTTTATGAAAAGTTTTCACTTGGTTGCTTAGAACCCTGAGCTAACCTATTTTGTACATAAAGGTTGAAGCTCAGAATCTCTACTCCAAGTAAAGCAGAATAATTTAACCTGACTTGTCACAAACTGCTCTGAACGTTTATATTTTTATAAAAATATAAAGTATAAGATGGTCTGCAACATCATGAGAATACATACACATATCAAAGAAGTAAAAGAAATAGCCCAGAATGAAATATACACAAAGGTCATTTTACTTAAAATGAAGGAAATATAGTGGAGAAGGGAAAGATTAATAAATTGTAGGGCAAGTGGTTATTTACGCAGAAAAAATAATCTTAAATCTTTGTCTCACACAGTTCACCAACAAAAGGAAATTCCATATGTATTGGGGCTAGCTGTAAATAATGAAGCCCCAAACATTCTAAAATACTTAAAAATATCAATTATTAATATAGAAAATCAATATGAGAATGTACTTTTAAAAGCCTGTACAAAATAACACAGTAGAATGACCATCACCAAAAAGTCTAGAAATAATAAATGCTGGAGAGGGTGTGGAGAAAAAGAAAGCCTCCTACACTGTTGCTGGGAATGTAAATTGGTACAGTCACTGGGAACAGTATGGAGGTTCCTCAAATAACTAAAAATAGAATTGCCATATGATCCAGCAATCCCAATCCTGGGCATATATCCAGAGAAAACTCTAATTTGCAAAGGTACATGCACCCCTATGTTCATAGCAGCACTATTCACAGTAGCCAAGACATGGAAACAAGAAGATGTGGTACATATATACAACAGAATACTACTCAGCCATAAAAAAGAATGAAATAATGCCATTTGCAGCAATGAGGATGGACCTAGAGGACATTATGCTTAGTGAAATAAGTCAGACAGAGAAAGACAAATACTATATATCACTTATATGTGGAATCTAAAAAATAATACAAATGAATCTATATACAAAGTAGAAACAGACTCACAAACATAGAAGACAAATTTATGGTTTCCAAAGGAGAAGGAGGGGGCACAAATTAGGATTATAGGATTAACAGATACAAACTACTCTACACAGCATAGATAAACAACAAGGATTTACTGTATAGCACAGTGAGGAATTATACCCAATATCTTGCAATAACCTATAATGGAAAAGAATCTGCATAAAACCAAATCACTATGCTGTACACCTGAAACTAACACAATGTTGTAAATCAACTATACTTCAATAAAAACCGTTAAATTTCTGTGTGATCCAAAAGAGTACACTGAAATCAAAAAGGTAGATCACAATCAGGCTGGAAAATATATAGTACCGTTAATAATATATGACAGCCATAGACTACAAAACTCTTTGAAAAAAAAAACCCAAAACAAAACTCTTTCAAACCTTTAAGAAAAACATTATGATCCCAATTAGTAAAGAGGCAGTAACACAAATAGCAAACTTACAAAGAAGGAGAATGACAGGTAAATAAGTTTGACTCGACTAGTAATCAGTGATGTAAATTAAGAAAAATAATGTATTTTGTTATCAAAATAGTAAAACATGATAAAGAATTTTACACTCTGCAGAATATGTGTAAAGAGTACAAGTCTATTTTCAAAGTAATTTGGAAATATGTATCATGTTGCCTCAAAAATACTCCTGCCACTTGACCCAGTAATTTACTATTATGAATGTAGCCTCAGCAAACAATTGGAATAAGGAAAAGCCTTATGCACAGCAATATTCATTTCAATATTATGTATAAGAGAAAAAGAATCTTAAGTGTCTCAAGGAAGAATGATGGTTGCTGAGAAATTTCGGGACAGGTTAAGTTGAAATAGTATATGGTTATTAAAAATAACTTTTTTTTTTTTTTTTGCAGTACGCGGGCCTCTCACTGTTGTGGCCTCTCCTGTTGCGGAGCACAGGCTCCAGGCACGCAGGCTCAGCGTCCATGGCTCACGGCCCCAGCCGCTCTGCAGCATGTGGGATCTTCCCGGACCGGGGCACGAACCCGTGTCCCCTGCATTGGCAGGTGGACTCAACCACTGCACCACCAGGGAAGCCCAGCTTCAGTCTTTAAATAAAGGTATCATCAGGTAAAAACATTGCCTAGGAAGGTCATTTAATCTTAAAATTAGTCTTCGAAAAGTTTCCACCCAACCCCTGCTGCCCACATGAACATTCGGCTGTGACCCTGGACCTCCTCACATTTCCAGGGCCTGTCCTGCTGCAGCCCCAGCTGGCTCGCAACCATTTAGGGCTTCCTCTCTTCCTTTTTCCTTCTCTTTTTCTACGTCTTCTCTTGGTTCTATTTTTGTTGGACCTCATAACTCTCAAAATGGTTCCCAGCCTTCCTTGTTTACCAAGTATTTCATACATATTCTCTTAGTTAACCAAGAAAAAAGAAACTAATGGTTTCAGCTCTCACTGGCCCTCATTTTCTTACAAAAATCTGCAAAAACTCCCATGACAAGTACAGTGAAATTCCAATTCTTTTCCCCATTATCTTGGGCCCCAAAGTGAACCAATGTTATGCTTTCACCCTCTTCTTCTCCTCCTGGAATAGTTTGCTTTTCTCACTGTTACCCAACTGTGTTCTGCTTTCTGCTTTCTGCATTGGGTGTCTTACTCTTCCTTCCATTTTACTTGGAATGACCTTCTAAGATGACTGTCACACCAGAATATGGGGGTTAAGAAATTACTGGAAAAAAAAAGGACTCAGAATTTCTCAGCAACAGAACACCAAATGGGCCTTCCTTCAGAGTGGCTTCTACAGAACTTCTGAAACACTACAGTACTTTCTGTACATTTCTGAGGGGTGCCTCAGTGACCAGCACACAGCTGAGGGTACCAGTGACTATTGGGGGGGGAGGGGACATGCCTAAGAATTCTAGCAGCATCACTTTTTACCTCTTGGGAGAGTTTAGGAAATTTCAGGCACTCTAAACTCCAGCTGACCATAATTTAGCATTCAAACTAGCACACTGAGAATAGAAGTGGGTGTTATTAAAAATTATACAAGGATAACAAGTGAAAAGCAGAACGGTTTTGGACAAACTTTTACTGACTCTTACTGTGTATTTGTTAAAAATATAGGCTCCTGGATTTCTGACGTTCTGAGTATGAGGCTCATAATCTGCATTTAAAAAAGGCTCCTTACAGGGAGATCAGCTCGGTGCTTTGTGACCGCCTGGAGGGGTGGGATAGGGAGGGTGGGAGGGAGGGAGATGCAAGAGGGAAGGGATGGGGGAATAGATGTATATGTATGACTGATTCACTTTGCTATAAAGCAGAAACTAATAAAAAAAATAAATAAAAAAATAAAAAGGCTCCTTAGTTGCTTATTAATTTAGATTTGAGAACCGCTACTCTAAAGGTTTTATTTTTCCTCCAATACCTAGGTATTTCTTTGTGATCATCTTCAAGAATCTTCCTCTAACATATAATGGAGATCATCATCAACACATTTTATTGAGTAAGTGTTCTGTACAGAGTGCCTTTAGGGTACAGTACACATACAAACTTAAAACTGGCTTTCAGTCTGATATTTCCAACAATGCTTTTATACCCACTATAGGTATTCAATTTAAAAACTAGCATTATACAAGTATTGTTTTCTACTATCTTTCAGGGCAATTATATTACATTTCAATTACAATGTGACCTTTAAAATTCTTATTGGGTACGTTATTGTAACTTACAAATAACATCGTTACAATTTAATAGGCTTGGTAAGAAATGAGCCTTTAGAACTCAACTCATATCTATATTGAGACCATTAAGTTTTGTAACTCAAGCACACTGTTTGAAAATAAAAGAAAAATTTCTGCACTCTCCAACTCTTTGGAGTTTGGAATTTGTCCAACTCACCTAGTAAAGATCTTACTGAATTTTCTAGTAAGTAAGTAGTTTTCTGGAGTAGCTACAAAAACTTTGAGTTGTAACACTTTATAAATCCTTTGAGAATGAAGGATTGTTTTGGATGTAAGAGAACAGCCTTTAAAGTCCTTTTATCCATTTTTAAAAAAGACTAACAATTTCAATATAGTTAAACATTAAATAAATGCGTTAGGCCTATTACAGGTAGGTTATAAATACATCATCAGTGGTTGAATAACATGTAAATTGAGTGCATTATATTGTACATGTAATTAATAATTCAAAGTATCAGTTACTGTCCTAACTGCCTTTGGTTTTGTATTTGCTTAGAGAAACTTCATAACTGCATGCTGTCTTTTTCCTCTTCAAAAAGTCCTGCTCTCCCCCTGCTACCCCACACAAAAAAGCAGGCTTTCGATGGCATGCATCTGAATAGCTCATGAGAAGCACAGGCAGCATCCCTGTCATCTTGCAGCCCAGCTGAGGTTTAAGCAGCATGTTCTGTGGTGGTTCTTGACCTGGGCTGAGCATCCACATCACTGTAGAGCTTTTTAAAAATATGAACTCTGGAGAGGGTGTGGAGAAAAGGGAACCCTCCTACACTGTTGGTGGGAGTAGTTGGTAAGTAAGTTGGTGTAGCCACTATGGAGAACAGTATGGAGGTTCCTTAAAAAACTAAAAATAGAGCTACCGTATGATCTAGCAATCCCATCCCTGGGCATATATCCAGAAAAAAACATAATTCAAAAAGATACATGCACCCCTATGTTCATAGCAACACTATTTACAATAGCCAAGACATGGAAGCAATAAATGTCCATTGACAGACGAATGCATAAAGCTGTGGTGCAGATATACAATGGAATACTACTCAGCCATAAGAAAGAATGAAATAATGCCATTTGCAGCAACATGGATGGACCTAGAGATTATCATGCTAAGTAAAGTAAGCCAGACAAAGACAAATATCATATGATATCCCTTGTGTGTGAAATCTGAAAAAAAAAAGATACAAGTGAACTTATTTACAAAACAGAAATAGACCCACAGATGTAGAAAACAAACTTATGCTTACCAAAGCAGAAAGGGGGAGAGGGATAAGTCCAGAATTTGGTATTAACATATACAAACTACTATATATTTATAAAATAGATAAACAACAAAGACCTACTGTAAAACACAGGAAACTATACTCAATATTTTTGAATAACCTATAAGGGAAAAGAATCTGAAAAAGATTATTTTTATATATAAAAAGGATACATATATATAACTGAATCACTTTGCTGTATACCTGACACTAACACAACATTGTGAATCAACTATACTTCAATTTAAAAAATACATGAATTACCTAAATTAGAAAACAAACAAACAAAGTCTGGACCCCGCCATAAACCTACTGAGGCCTGCATGTGTGTGTTCTCATGGGCACCCCAGGTGATAAGCACTGCTTGCCCTTCTCCATGGAGAAGGAAACCGCTGATGGCTATGGGTGTGGCTTAGCTGACAGTATCTGATTGCTTTAGAGTTTGGGCATTAGTTTCCGGGGGAAGATCCAATTCAAATCCCTATCTGAACACATGACAGTTGTGTGACCATGTTATTTACTCTCCGAGATTAATTCCTACTCTGAGGTTATCATACCGAATTCAAAATATTATTTTTGGTAATCAATATACGACAACCAACCTAAAGTACCTGCATTTCCTTCTATGTAAAACAAATTTTCTTCTTTAGCATCTAAGAGGAATTATTTTGTGTGAATAATATTCTTTATATCGTTTTGCTAGTTTTCACTTCATCTGACAGATCTGACAGTCTCCATGAAAAATCATAAAAACAATCCACGTTATCCCAGAAGAATTGTCAACCAGGACAAAGCTGGAGGGAAATTCATTTCACCAACTCTTAACATTTGATTTATAAAGAAATTTGTCTTTTCTTGCTTTCAGAAAAAAAACTTGAGATGTAATCTCTTGGAGCAATTTGCACATCTTTTCTGACAAAGATGTTATGACCATCTCTCAAAGCTCAGTGCCACTCAAGCTGCTGAGCAGGACCCAAATTATCAGAGGTAAGGGTGACAGCTGTTGGGCTGAATGCCAGCAGAGAAACAGGAAAACATCAAGGCACTGGGTAACTGTGTCTTCATGGCTGTTTTCTAAATCACTTCCTCTTTAAATGTGATATATTGATCCTACAGGAGGGGGAGGCATGTAAAACATACATGTTTCCTAGGAAGCATCAAAGGCAAAATTTCAAGTGTCAGAATAATTGTTTTGACTCATTTGAATCAAGAGAATACAAATGTTCAAGCAACTCTGCTTCTGCCTGGAAACTCTTCCTTCAGATATTAATATTTGCATGGCTTCCTTCCTCACTGCTTTTTCAAGTCTTAGTTCAGATATTTCCTTTTCAGCAAGACTGCTTGCTGTGATCTCCTACTTAAAACTGTAATCCCTTGTTTGCTCAGGGACTTTCTAACTCTCTAGCCTTTTTAAATATTTCCACAGTACTTACCACTTTCTAATGTCCTTTAGAAGTCACTTGGGTATTGTGTTTATTGTCTGTATCCTCCTACACACACGCAGACATACGCACAGACACAAAGAATGTGGCTCCATGCAGGCAGGGATTTTCCTCCTTTTGCCCACTGCTGTATCCCCAATGCCTGCAAAAGTGTGCCTTGCAGTGGTTTGCTCAACAAATATTGAATGATAGGGGATAGATGGGTGAATGAAGGATGCTCTAGGAATGAAATGTGGCAGGAAAGCAGAGCATCCCTGTAAATGGCCAGACCATGGACATTGCCAAGGCTAGGTTGAGCAGGAAACTGTTATCATCTGGGAACACCTGAGAGAACTAATGCCACGTTACGTGGAATGACAGTGGTTTGGGGGTTTGCTGTCACTAATTCAGCGTCCCCCACTCCTGAGACCAGAAACACTTATGGTTCATCATCAGTCCAGCCTGGGCCACCACGCTCAGGCCACCAGAATGACTGACCTCAAATCAAAATCTGATCATGGCACTCATCTGCTTAACATCCTTCACTGGTCTCACTTGTTTCAGGATAAAGTCTTAACAAAGCACGTAAACTCCTACTTGTGGTCCTTCACTTTCTCCTCGATACAGCTTGCGCTGTGTGCACTGAATCACACCCAGGTACTTGCAGTTTTTCAAAAATGCTATGTTCTCTGTGTCTGCGCAGTTGTTTTCTGTTATCAGTTTTATCCTACTTATCTGGCCAACACCTGGGATCCTTCGAGGCCCAGCACAGAATCTTCCTTCCTTTCCTAAAGCCTTCTAAGAATTGCGGAGGATGCATTGTTACCCTTGACTTCTTAGCATACTGGATTTGTCCATTTCTTCTTGTAGTTCTGCCAATTTTCAATGTTTTATTTTGTGCAACAACCCTCTTTATCTCTCACAACTTTTTTTGTTTTAAAATCTATTTTGTCTGCCTTTAATATAATTACACCAACTTCCTTCTGGTTAGTTTTCTTGTTATATATTTTCTCATAATTTTCTTCTCAATATTACTGTGGTGGGTTTCTTATAAGTATAATATAGTGAGTTAAAAAAAATCTGTCAATATTTGTCTTTTAATTGGAGCATGTAGTCTGTTTTCAACTAATTAGGTTAGTAATCTAGTTGTTTTATTTTGTTTCTTCTAATGTTTCTACTTTCAGACTTTATGAATTAATCAGATTATTTTTCTTGTCTACTAGTTTTGGAATTGTACTTTTGAATTCTTTTATTCTGGTGCTTATTATAACTTCTGCTATGCATATTTAACTTAACGTTTAAATTTAATCAATATATTTACCCTCCTTTGGAATCATACAAGGACCTTTGAGCACCTTACCGCTGATCACCACCACCACCAACAGCAACTGATATGCTTGTTGCCCAGGTTTTAAGTGATTTTATTTAATGTGCAAATTAAATAGTATGTTCAATCATTTTTAGTCAAAGTTTGTTTAGATTTATCTATGTGGTTACTCTTCTTTGCTAACCATTCTTTCTTGCATCCGAGATGTTCCTTTGAAGGAAATTTTCCCATTTCTTTGAAACAATTTTATTCTGATAATCCCATCAAAATGTATTTGTTGTTGTCTTTCAGTAGTATTTTTTAAATTTAATTTTATTTATTTTTTTATACAGCAGGTTCTTATTAGTTATCCATTTTATACACATTAGTGTGTACATGTCAATCCCAATCTCCCAATTCATCCCACCACCCCTACCCCCCACTGCTTTCCCCCCTTGGTGTGCATACGTTTGTTCTCTGTATCTGTGTCTCAATTTCTGCCCTGCAAACCAGTTCATCTGTACCATTTTTCTAGGTTCCACATATATGCGTTAATATACGATATTTTGTTTTCTCTTTCTGACTTCACTCTGCATGACAGTCTCTAGGTTCATCCACGTCTCTACAAATGACCCAATTTCGTTCCTTTTTATGGCTGGGTAATATTCCATTGTATATATGTACCACATCTTCTTTATCCATTCGTCTGTCAATGGACATTTAGGTTGCTTCCATGACCTGGCTATTGTAAACAGTGCTGCAGTGAACATTGGGGTGCATGTGTCTTTTTGAATTATGGTTTTCTCTGGGTATATGACCAATAGTGAGATGCTGGGTTATATAGAAATTCTATTTTTAGATTTTTAAGGAACCTCCATATTGTTCTCCATAGTGGCTGTATCAATTTACATTCCCACCAACAGTGCAAGAGGGTTCCCTTTTCTCCACACCCTCTCCACCATTTGTTGTTTGTAGATTTTCTGATGATGTCTATTCTAACTGGTGTGAGGTGATACCTCATTGTAGTTTTGATTTGCATTTCTCCAATAATTAGTGATGTTGAGCAGTTTTTCATGTGATTCTTGGCCATCTGTATGTCTTCTTTGGAGAAATGTCTATTTAGGTCTTCTGCTCATTTATTGATTGGATTGTTTGTTTTTTTAATATTGAGCTGCATGAGCTGTTTATATATTTTGGACATTAATCCTTTGTCCATTGATTCATTTGCAAATATTTTCTCCCATTGTGAGGGTTGTCTTTTCGGCTTGTTTGTGGTTTCCTTTGCTTTGCAAAAGCTTTTAAGTTTCATTAGGTCCCATTTGTTTATTTTTATTTCCATTTCTCTAGGAGGTGGGTCAAAAAAGATTCTGCTGTGATTTATGTCAAAGAGTGTTCTTCCTATGTTTTCCTCTAAGAGTTTTATAGTTTCCGGTCTTACCTTTAGGTCTCTAATCCATTTTGAGTTTATTTTTGTGTATGGTGTTAGGGAGTGTTCTAATTTCATTCTTTTACATGTAGCTGTCCAGTTTTCCCAGCACCATTTATTGAAGAGACTGTCTTTTCTCCATTGTATATCATTGCCTCCTTTGTCATAGATTAGTTGACCACAGGTGCATGGGTTTATCTCTGGGCTCTTTATCTTGTTCCATCAATCTATATTTCTGTTTTTGTGCCAGTACCATATTGTCTTGATTACTGTAGCTTTGTAGTATTGTCTGAAGTCAGGGGGTCTGATTCCTCCAGCTCTGCTTTTCTCCCTCAAGACTGCTTTGGCTATTAGGAGTCTTTTGTGTCTCCATACAGATTTTAAGATTTTTTGTTCTAGTTCTGTAAAAAATGCCATTGGTAATTTGATAGGGATTGCATTGAATCTGTAGGTTGATTTGGACGGTATAGTCATTTTCACAATATTGATACTTCCAGTCCAAGAACATGGTATATCTCTCCATCTGTTTGTATCATCTTTAATCACTTTCATCAGTGTCTTATAGTTTTCTGCATACAGGTGTTTTGTCTCCCTAGGTAGGTTTATTCCTAGGTATTTTATTCTCTTTGTTGCAATGGTAAATGGGAGTTTTTCCTTAATTTCTCTTTCAGATTTTTGATCATTAGTGTATAGGAATGCAAGAGATTTCTGTGCATTCATTTTGTATCCAGAAACTTTACTAAATTCATTGATTAGCTCTAGTAGTTTTCTGGTGGCATCTTTAGGATTCTCTATGTACAGTATCATATTATCTGCAAACAGTGACAGTTTTACTTCTTTTTTTCCAATCTGTATTCCTTTTATTTCTTTTTCTTCTCTGATTGCCGTGGCTCGGACTTCCAAAACTATGTTGAAAAATAGTGGTGAGAGTTCACTTGTCTTGTTCCTGATCTTACAGGAAATGCTTTCAGTTTTTCACCATTGAGAATGATGTTTTCTGTGGGTTTGTCATATATGGCCTTTATTGTGTTGAGGTAGGTTCCCTCTATGCCCACTTTCTGGAGAGTTTTTATCAAAAATGGTGTTGAATTTTGTCAAAAGCTTTTTCTGCATCTATTGAGATGATCATATGGTTTTTATTTTTCAATTTGTTAATATGGTGTATCACATTGATTGATTTGCATATATTGAAGAATCCTTGCATCCATGGGATAAATTCCACTTGATCATGGTGTATGATCCTTTTAATGTGTTGTTGGATTCTGTTTGTTAGTATTTTGTTGAGGATTTTTGCATCTAGATTCATGAGTGATATAGGTCTGTAATTTTCTTTTTTTGTAGTATCTTTGTCCGGTTTTGGTATCAGGGTGATGGTGCCCTCATAGAATGAGTTTGGGAGTGTTCCTTCCTCTGCAAATTTTTGGAAGAATTTGAGAAGTATGGTTGTTAGCTCTTCTCTAAATGTTTGATAGAATTCACCTGTGAAGCCCTCTGGTCCTGGACTTTTGTTTATTGGAAGATTTTAAATCACAGTTTTAATTTCATTACTTGTGATTGGTCTGTTTATATTTTCCATTTCTTCCTGGTTCAGTCTTGGAAGGTTCTACCTTTCTAAGAATTTGTCCCTTTCTTCCAGGTTGTCCATTTTATTGGCATAGAGTTGCCTGTAGTAGTCTCTTAGGATGCTTTGTATTTCTGTGGTGTCTGTTGTAACTTCTCCTTTTTCATTTCTAATTTTACTGATTTGAATCCTCTCCCTCTTTTTCTTGATGAGTCTGGCTAACGTTTTATCAATTTTGTTTATCTTCTCAACAAACCAGCTTTTAGTTTTATTGATCTTTGCTGTTGTTTTCTTTGTTTTTATTTCATTTATTTCTACTCTAATCTTTATGATTTCCTTCCTTCTGCTAACTTTGGGTTTTGTTTGTTCTTCTTTCTCTAGTTCCTTTAGGTGTAAGGTTAGATTGTTTATTTGAGATCTTTCTTGTTTCTTGAGTATAACTTGTATAGCTATAAACTTCCCTCTTAGAACTGCTTTTGCTGCATCCCATAGGTTTTGGATCATCGTGTTGTCATTTGTCTCTAGGTATTTTTTGATTTGCTCTTTGATTTCTTCAGTGATCTCTTCGTTATTTAGTAAGGTATTGTTTAACCTCCATGTGTTTCTGTTTTAAAAATTTTTTCCCTATAATTGATTTCTAATCTCATAGTGTTGTGGTCTGAAAAGATGCTTGATATGATTTCAGTTTTCTTAAATTTACTGAGACTTGATTTGTGTCCCCAAATGTGATCTATCCTGGAGAATGTGTCATGCACACTTGAGAAGAAAGTGTAATGTGCTGTTTTTGCATGGTATGTCCTATAAATATCAATTAAATCTTTTTGGTCTATTGTGTCATTTAAGCCTTGTGTTTCCTTATTTATTTTCTGTTTGGATGATCTGTCTGTTGGTGTAAGTGAGGTGTTAAAGTCCCCCATTATTATTGAGTTACTGTTGATTTCCTCTTTATAGTTGTTAGCAGTTGCCTTATGTATTGAGGTGTTCCCATGTTGGGAGCATATATATTTATAATTGCTGTTTCTTCTTCTTGGACTGATCCCTTGATCATTATGTACTGTCCTCCCATGCCTCTTGTAACATTCTTTATTTTAAAGTCTATTTTTAAAGTCTATTTTATCTAATATGAATACTGCTACTCCAGCTTTCTTTTGATTTCCATTTGCATGGAATATCTTTTTCTATCCCCTCACTTTCAGTCTGTATGTGTCCCTAGGTCTGAAGTGTGTCTCTTGTAGACAGCATATACATGGGTCTTGTTTTTGTATCCATTCAGTGAGCCTGTGTCTTTTGGTTGGAGCATTTAATCCATTCATGTTTAAGGTAATTATCAATTTATAAATTCCTGTTACCATTTTCTTAATTGTTTTGGGTTTGTTTCTGTAGGTCTTTTTCTTCTCTTGTGTTTCCCACTTAGAGAAGTTCCTTTAGCTTTGTTGTAGAGCTGGTTTGGTGGTGCTGAATTCTGTTAGCTCTTGCTTGTCTGTAAAGCTTTTGATTTCTCCATGGAATCTGAGTGAGATCCCTGCCGGTTAGAGTAATCTTGGTTGTAGGTTTTTCCCTTTCATCACTTTAAATATGTCATGCCACTTCTTTCTAGCTTGTAGAGCTTTTGCTGAGAAATCAGCTGTTAACCTTATGGGAGTTCCCTTGTATGATATTTGTCATTTCTCCCTTGTTGTTTTCAATAATTTTTCTTTTTCTTTAATTTTTGCCAATTTGATTAATATGTGTCTCGGCATGTTTCTCCTTGGGTTTATCCTGTATGAACTCTGTGCACTTCCTGCATTTGGGTGGCTATTTCCTTTCCCATGTTAGGGACCTTTTCAACTATAATCTCTTCAAATATTTTCTCGGGTCCTTTTTCTCTCTATTCTCCTTCTGGGACCCTTATAATGTGACTGTTGTTGCGTTTAATATTGTCCCAGAGGTCTCTTAGGCTGTCTTCATTTCTTTTCATTCTTTTTTCTTTATTCTGTTCTGCAGCAATGAATTCCACCATTCTGTCTTCCAGGTCACTTTTCCGTTCTTCTGCCTCAGTTAGACTGCTATTGATTTCTTCTAGTGTAGTTTTCATTTTGTTATTGTAATCTTCATCTCTGTTTGTTTGTTCTTTAATTCTTCTAGGTCTTTGTTAAACATTTCTCACATCTTCTCAATCCTTGCCTCCATTCTTTTTCCAAGGTCCTGGATCAACTTCACTGTCATTATTCTGAATTCTTTTTCTGGAAGGGTGCTTATCTCCATTTAGTTGTTTTTCTGGGGTTTTATCTTATTTCTTCATCTGGTACATAGCCCTCTGCCTTTTCATCATGTCTATCTTTCTGTGAATGTGGTTTTTGTTCCACAGGCTGCAGGACTGTAGTTCTTCTTGCCTCTGCTGTCTGCCCTCTGGTGGATGAGGCTATCTAAGAGGCTTATGCAGGCTTCCTGATGGGAGGGACTGGTGGTGGGTAGAGCTGTTTTCAATAGTTTTTAACACTATTAAAATTAGCTTTTTTTTGCATTTATTTGCTTATCTTTGCCTAATTATGCTCACCATTCTTTCTTTTCTTTCAAGCAAGGTATTTCTTCTGGGATCATTTGCCTTTTTATTTAGGTACAAATACTTAACACTTAATACTTTTAGACAAATACATGTGTGAGAGTGTCTGGTCAGAAATTCTTTTGTTTTAGGTTTTGGATTTATTTTTTTGAATGACTAATAATATATTTGTTTTGACTTTGTTCTTGAAAGACATACAATTATACTTGTCAGTAATTTATCCCTTGGAACTTTAAAATCATTATTCTACTGCCTTCTGTATTGCCTTGTTGTCATTGAGAAGTTATAGTCTAAGCGTCATTCCTTCTTAGGTTATTTACTTTCCTATTGGTTTGGGTTTCTTATAAGAATCTTCTGTGTTATACAGTTTGCCTGTGATGTGTATGTATTTCTTTGTATTTATCCATTTGGGATAAACGTGGCTACCTAAATCAGAAAATTGGCATCTTTAATTCTAGAAATTTCTTAACAATCATGTTCGGGAATATTCCCTCTTCCCCATATTTTTTATTCTTTATGGAATTCTGATGAAGTGTACCTCAACCCTTCTTTCTAAATTGTTCACACATTGGCGTTCTCAGCACAGACTTTTTCTTCCCTCAAGTGAGACCCATTGCTGAAAGAAATTAATTTCTTTAGTCTCTCACTTTGCAGAGTAGTTTTCCCACCCCAGTCTACTATTTCTCTGTGGTGGTTGTCCTCAAAGAGTTCTTTCTTTACTCGGGACACTCCTACCACACCCCTGGGATCTGCCTCCTTTCCCCTATGTATGTGTGATCTAAGCTCTAGGCCTCTGAGCATTGGCAGAAGCACATGGCAGATGCCAACTACCTTCTCTGTAGGCATGATTTCCCCTTAATCTTGGCCTTTGAGGAGCTCCCTTACATTCTTGCCAGTTCAGTTATGGGCTCTTTAAGTGATATTTTAAGAGGATTTCAGGTTACATGTTCCATTATATTGTTAGAAAGGTAAGTCTCACTTTCAGTACTCTGAATTGCTCATTTGATAGCATCTAGTACATTCTTTTGTAAATGTCAATTAACTGTTTTATCTATCCCAGTTGATCAAGCTCATCCTGGGGGCAGGAACAGTTTCTTTCCATGTACTAATTTATTCAGTCAGGAAGTGTTATTCAGTTTCTATTAGTAACTCTGCACTGATGTGTTGTTAGTTGTTGTATATACAAAGGTGGTCTAAATGGAAATGGTCTGATAATATAAAAATAATAAAAGCTAATGTTTTTTGAATCATTTCTAGTTCAACAAATGGCCAGTTTTTCTGATAAGTGCTTTATGTTTATTGTCTCATATTAATCTTCACAATTACCCAATGAGTTTGCCATTATTGCTATTGAATATTTCCTTCCATAGATGAGAAAATGGAGGGTGAGAAGATACTTGTATTTAATAAGAGAGTGCTGATTATTAGATAAGCTGGTCATGCCACAGTTTTTAAAATTTAAAATGATCTTTCTATTGAATTCTTTTCATGGTTGCCTGTTGCTGGAAACTCACCATAATACACAGTTTCAGAGGTTCACTTGAACTCTTGTAAAGTGTGGAGGCATCCTTGAGGTGGACCCAGTCGTAGGCTCTAGATTATATCCTGGAGCAAAGAGTAAGTAACTCCAGGCAAGAGCACTATTCCAATCATAGCATGAAACCTTTTGCTAAAAGGATCAAACCTCGGTTATTTTACATGTATCAGAATTTTTAACTGAGTCATATCTTTGGACACCTACTTGATTTATCTCATCATATAAATTCTGAGAAAATGAAGAAGACATATTGGTTATGCCCTTAATGGTATGGGATCTTCATACATATCATGCAATGACAATAGATCTCTATGCAGTATGTAGCTGCATGTAATTTTATTAACAACATCCTTTCAGCAGCAACTTGTACTTTGTTCAGCCTCACTTGTGGTTCACATTTAAAGGCCCCCCACTCCTCTTAGTCTACCTTATTTTAGGTTCCAACCTCTTTCATCCTTTGTTCTTTGCACTTCCTTATCTTTCTTGGCAGCTGAGGCAGCTACCTGGCCGCCTGTTATTCTCACTCATGGCCTGCTGTGTGATGAGCTGTAGCATGAGAAGTTCCTGTGGGTAGCAATGGGAACTTTTCCATTCCATTTTCCTGCACCCTTGGCCTCTAGGCATACACAACACTCTCTTTCTGACATTATCCTTCCCTGTTGCTTGCAAATGCTCTATTCTGATGATTTTTTTTTCTGAGTCAGTTCCATCCCAAGTGTATTTGTTTCATTTTGGATTCCTCCTTCTTTTTTCTTTTTCTTTCTTTTGCTAAACACTTTAAAAAGTTTTGGTTGTGAATTTTCAAGAGTAGTCTATAAAACCCAACAATGGATGCCTCAGGGATTTTTAGTAGAGCATGAGCTCAGCAGGAAAAGTAGTCTTATCAGGATGTTTCATGTTATAATTTCTCACTTTGTTTTAGAAAGACAGTACACCCAGGCAAAAACACATTGTTCATTTGCGAACGGAGCCATCAGCTGTTCTAGAAGGAAATTATGGTACAAGAAAATAGACAAAAAGAGTGTCAGAGGAAAAGTCACCCTGAGGAACATTTTGAGGAGTGCAGAGAGCACAGATGCTGTTCTGACTTTCATCAGCTCTGATCAGACAGTGATTCCCGCACACCTTGAGGGCAGAGAAGGAAGCCTGGTGTGCCCAAGGCTCACAACTGCTGGAAATCCCACAGAAGAGTGGGTTTTGGATGGATCTTAGGCTTGTGATAATTAAAGGCCAACAACTGCATGAGTCATAACTTCTTAGTCACATTAAAACTCTATCTAAGTCAAGTTGAAAATAAAACAAAGCTCTATTTTTCCCACATGAAAAAGTAAAAGTGGTTTCCAACATGAACGACCATATAGCTCCTACAATGATGCCTAGGCTGTTGTCAGGCTTCCCTCAATTCTTCAGAAAAGCATCTCACAGTCAACGTAAAACCAACAGAATGCAGAGAAATGAGTTAAACCATCCCTAGAATATGTGCAGTGTGTGCTGAAGAGAGAAGAAAAGAATAATAGGAATATGTCAATATGCACGATTACTCCAATACTGTCAAAAGTGAATTTTAAAAGTACTGATCTTTAGAAACATGAATACCTGAAAATTAAAGACAAGCCAAGTAAAACGTATCAACATTTCTGAGTACTTAAATCTGATTCTTTTAACAACTTTATGTAATATCAGTGCCTTTTGCTTTCCTTGAAGACATTACTGATGGATTCTCTCATTTCACTCCACAACATCTGACAGCACTTTTCTTTATTTTTATGACGTCCTATGTATTTAAAAGAAGTTCCCAAAGATTTGCTTGTGCAAATTCAGGCCTTTTGAAAAAGAGTACGTCCTAGTTACTGCATGTGCACTGCTCTGCATTAGTAATAATTATGCAAATGAACTTTAGAACCACCCACATCCACTTCTAACATGAAGCTCTCTCTGTACAGTAGGACTAAAATTCAGAGATTAAATATATCTGTACTAGTGCTGGACTTTTAAAATTTAAATTGGGATATTTTGGCTTTTGAAGTGGCAATTATATATTTTATAAAAGTATTACTTAGTGGGATGGTATACTGTCTTTTATTTTCCTATTCTGTTCATTAAAAATATTAAGTGCATGGGCAAGCCTCCATAGAAATTCACCTGTCTCTATCCTTTTCCCTCTTTTGTCAGTGACCATACAATCAAAAAGCTGAAAAGTAAAGAATGAATTGCAGAATCACCATCTGGAATGTGTCTTAAAGGTAACTGAATTTATTCCTGGCTTTTATCCCAAGTAGCATTTTGCTTATATTTTTATTTGTAACAATTCTTTTATTCTGCCTGAAATTATGGTTAGTCTCATCCTCATTTATCTGCTTCAGTATACTGAAATCTCACTGAGGAAATTGGGTTTTTATTTTTGAATATCCTCTCATGCTTAGCACATAATCGATGTTCAAGAATTATTTGTTAAGTGAAATCTAAGGAACATCGGTTTCTATCCTGTTTTTTAAAAACTTCCAGAGAAAATAATCAGAAACATACCCAAGAAAGGAGTGAAAATGATTTTAAAATGATTTATGCTGGAGTTGTCCATTACCTCTATTCCTGTCCTTAGAACTAAAGAAATTAGCTGATGGTCTGGTGTTGAGGATTCTAAGACTGGATTTGTGTCCTGTATCCACCAGTCCCTAGCTGTCCCACCATGAGCAAGTCACTAAACTTCTCTAGGACCCATTTTTTGCACCCCTAAGATGGTGATAATAACAATTACCTTCCTCATATGTTTTCCTAATGATTGAATATGATGCAAATACAAAATATTTAGCAGTGTCTGAGATGTAGTAACACTCACTCATTAATTGTTGGCTATCATCATTACCATCATCATAATCATCATCATTACCATCAAACTGGATTACCACAATCAATAGTTTCAAATATAATATTTAATTCCTTAATTCCTTTCTGTTCCATTAACCTTGAATCAAACCAACTGTCCATTTTTTTGTTTTGTTCTTGTCATTTTCCCTTTGAATGCTATTAATCCTACCATTTAACATTGTACTGGAGGTGGTAGCCAAAGCAATAAGGCAAGAAACTGAGTTGGAAAGGCAGAGAAAAAAGTTGACATGACTGATGGATTTGATCATCTATAAAAAAAATCCAAGATAATATAAAACTATCTATTAAAACTAATTAGGAAATTCAGCAAGGTGGCAGGATATAAGACCAATATATAAAAACTAGTAGTGTTTCTATTCAGCAGCAATAGCTAAATACAAAATGAAATAGAAAAAAGACACCATGGCAACAAAACATTTAAGTTTCCAGGCATAAATATAACAAAACATGCAGGTATCTGTGATATTTATTGTTATTCTCAGGAGACCAGAATGAATGGCAAGTTAGGTCAAATGCATGGATAAGAAAACCCAGTATTATTCAGATAATAATTCTTTCAAATTTTAAAATAAATTTTGTTAATTTCCAAGCAAATTATAAGTGGTTTTTATTGGAGAGGGGGTAGATTAACAAAGTGATTTAATTATCTTATAGAAGAGTACCAGTACCAAGACTACTAGAAAAAAGAAAACAAAGGAGGGGAGAGTTGACTTACCAGATGTTTTAAATATACAGTAATCAAGTGTATTGGTGGGCACAGGGATAGACAAAAAGTAGATCTGTACAAAAGCACAGAGAGCCCAGAAGCCTACTCATAGGTATGTACACACATGGATCTTGTTACATCATGAGGAGGCATTACAAATTAGCAAGGAAAATAGGAAAATGGACAGTGATGATATTGGGAGTATTGGGACAACTTCCTTTGCAGATAAAAACAAAATAAAATGACTTGAAAATGTAGAGTATCCTTATTATATCAGAGCAAGAAAGGGTTTTTTATATAAGACAAAGAACATAGATGATAAAAAATTGATGAATTCACTATATCAAAATATGAAACTTCTTTACAATAAAAGACATCACAATGCTAAAAGTAAAGTACCTGAAACATATATATTTTAGCATATATAATGTCATAAATATTTAGAATATATAACATCATTTAGAAAAAAAATAAGAGAAATGGGTAAGGATGAGGACAGGAAATCCCTAAGCAGGAACCCTGAATGGCAATTAATGATGCTTATGAAAAGATGCTCAATCTTGTAATCAAGGCAGTGAAGCAAAACAGTGAAGCAGAGCCATTTCCTGTGATCAGAAGTGGAAAAAAATTAAAACCTCTGACAACATCAAGTGTTGGTTAGAATGAGAGGAAATTGACAATCTTATATGCCCCTGGTGGAAGTGAAAATTGTCAACCCAGTTTGAAGTGCAATTTATCAATATCTAGTAAAGTTAAAAGTGAAGCGTGAATAACCTAATAATTACACTTCTAGATACAGACCGTAGAGAAAATCCAGCACCTGATAGCAGAGACATGTTTAAGAATATTTGTTTATAGCATTGTCTCTAATAGTGAAAAAATTAGAAACACTAAATCTCATGGATAAATAATGATATAGTCATATTAGGAACCACTATGTATGTATGATATCTATCTATTTATACTGTATAAATATATATAGTGTAGATATATATGGAAAGACCCCAAAAACATATTTATCCAAAAATGACTATAAAATAATGCTTTATCTAAAGAAAGAGAAGACCCAGTTGCAGCTGAGATGGATACAGGAGCTAGCAAATCACATCTAGTTAGACAAAGGTTAGATATGCTCATAACTTAATCATATAATCTGATATAGTTTATATGACATTTTCAAACTGGTGAAATAATGGTAGTATGAAAGGGAAAAAAGAGATAAGGCATTTTACCTTAGAACACAGATATTAAACAGACCTTAGTAAAACTGAATTTAAAGGTAAAATGAACTTCATGCAGTCCACATAAACTTCAAAAAATGTCCCTGCCAGCTCTGTTAAAATGCCACTGTGTCTTCCTCCAGTCCTCATAAATCACAATCTGATGTGCACCCCTGATACCCAGATTTTGGCCTCTCTTTTCCATAAAAGGAACCAGGGCTTCTTGAAGAGTAATTGCTTCCCTGTGACAAGGTAGGGAAGATAAAGTTGTACTTGAAATGTGTAGCTCTTACCAGAAAGTGAGAATGCTTTCAAAGATGTCTGCAGACAGTACTATGGAGGAAAGTGCCTCCAGGGGTTGTGACAATCAGAGGAGAAGAAAAGAAAATAAAGATCCAGTCAGAGGCACAAGTTTATAATATAATTACTCAAAATAGACATAAGTATATAGAAACAGAGGCATCTATGGGTTTCCAACAATGTCTACAGAAAATAGGTATATCAACAGAAACTATGTAAGTATATTGTATTTTATTTTCATCGGTCCCACTAGGAAAAATCAGAGGGTAAAAAATTAAGGAGGAAGCTTTTGTCAAAAAGTTGAGTATGAGATGCTAAGAAAAAAATGGGTAAGGGTGACCATTAAGAAATGCCCATGGGGGCTTCCCTGGTGGCGCAGTGGTTTAGAGTCCGCCTGCCGATGCAGGGGACACAGGTTCGTGCCCCAGTCTGGGAAGATCCCACGTGCCGCAGAGCGGCTGGGCCCGTGAGCCATGGCCGCTGAGCCTGCGCGCCCGGAGCCTGTGGTCCGTAACGGGAGAGGCCACAACATTGAGAGGCCCGCGTACGGCAAAAAAAAAAAAAAAAAAAAAGAAATGCCCATGGGATGCATTGCAAGAAACCTTTTCTCAGTAACAGGCCAACTGACACCTAGCAGCAAACCCCATCCCAATAATCACTGGCTCTGTGGGACCATATAAGAAGGAACATTTAGGTTCCTATGTTTTGGTCTCAAATTTCTGTCTAATAATCTAAATCTATAAACATATTGAGGTCCTAAATCTATTGGTACAATCTGTAAACTTAATCTCTAACCAAATAGCCACCTTGACATGGTCATTTTGTTTCCTTGTCAAATAAATTATGCAGATGATAAAGAAACAAACCAGGGCTTCCCTGGTGGCACGGTGGTTAAGAATCCGCCTGCCAATGCAGGGGACAGGGGTTTGAGCCCTGGTCCGGGAAGATCCCACATGTCGCAGAACAACTAAGCCTGTGAACCACAACTATTGAGCCTGCACTCTACAGCCCACGAGCCATAACTACTGAGCCTGTGTGCCACAACTACTGAAGACTGCATGCCTACCGCAATGAGAAGCCTGAGCGCCGCAACGAAGAGTAGCCCCCACTCACCGCAACCAGAGAAAAGCCCACACACAGCAAAGAAGACCCAACACAGCCAAAAAAAGAAACAAACCAAATTCAGCATCAATTTTATATTCAGTGCAAGTGTAGTAATGACTTGTAATCACTTTGTTAACTTGTATTTGTGCTGCTTTTTAAAGGGTAGCATGTAAATCAGGGCTCCCCAACCCCCTGGCCTCGGACTGGTACCAGTTGGTGGCCTGTTAGGAGCTGGGCCGAACAGCGGGAGGTGAGCATCAGGTGAGCAAGGGAAGCTTCATCTGCTGCTCCCCATTGCTCGCATTCCCACCTGAACCACACCACCCTCCCCAGGGCTGTGGAAAAGTTGTCTTCCACGAAATTGGTTCCTGGTGCCATAAAGGTTGGGGACCGCTGATGTAAAGGAATCTGACAAAAAGGATTTGAGATTTTAATTGAAATACTCAGGAATTTTTAACTTAACTTTAGGATCAATATTTAGATGCTCAAGGCAATCTGACTTCTTAGAACCATCCATTTAGATGTATTGTATGTATAAGCAGCATTTGAGTGCTTGGGAAGTTTTTTTTGTTTGGATTCCTTATGAGTATTTGAAAGTCTGACTTCCTGGATGTTTTAAAGTGCTAGAAAGTATCAGCTATATCATATTTGTGGTTTTATTTAAAAACATTTAGGACAGTTTGCTTAAATTTTCTGTAAATATTTTAAAATATTTACTGTACCAAATGCATAAATAAATCGAATATTAATTCAGGAACAAATACAGGCTAGTATTTTAATTTATTCACAAAATTGCTGGTTTTAGAAAATAGATTTATAAATTTACTTTTTAATCTTATGAAAAGCTAGGCTTTAAAGTTAAAACTCTATTAAACAGGATATTAATTTAAACTCTGTGTACAAAGGCCACTTCCCCACAAGATATTAAAAAGGCAATTGACTAGGTTAAATGAAAAAAGCAAGTTATAGAAAATAATATACCTTATGATGTAATTTTTATAAATGAAGAAAAATTAAAAATTTCATGTATTATATATGGATTAACATATAGAGAGCAATAAAAAGTATGAAAATGTGAACTAAAGAGTGGAATACAGCAGACATCAAATTTTAGTGAGATGTAAATTGTCAAAAAATCTAAGATGATCATAACAAAATGTTAATATTTATTTATTTGTGGCATTTATGTTGGTAATTATTTTACTATCCATTGTGTTTTTAATTTTTCTCAATTAAAATATCTCTAATGTAAAGATTCAAGTCATAGTACACTAAGAACCCAAGGGACCAATAATATAGTGAATTGGACAGAGACTTGAGCTATTTAAGTAGATTAATTGTGAGGATAATGACTGAATAATTAAAATTATAAAAGAAAACATTTGCATTTAAAACAAAACAACTTAAGGCTGAAAGGAGCAAAATTTGAATTAAAAAAAAGAGAAAAAAATGAAGTTTCTGCCAAGATGTCTCACACATTGTGACTGATCTGAGCAAACAGTTTGAGATTTGTTGTGTTCTTTCAAGTAAAGTGGACAAAATAATGTGTATTTGAGAATAATAGTTGGTGATGGAATATGTTGTTTCCAATAAAACCTGGAAATACATCATAAAAGTCTGCAGTAGAAACTCCAACGAGGAGAAAAGTTTATTTGCCAAAATCTAAGTGAAATGGTTGTTGATGTATTTCTGTGATATCGATGACATTATTCATGGAGAATTCATAGTATTGGGTAAAATACTCAATTAAATTCATTGTGATGAGAAATCATGATGCATCTGAAAGATTTTGTGTAAAACAAAACCAGGGGATTGCGGGGTGTGTGTGTGTGTGTGTGTGTCTGCCTTCACTATGCTGACGTTGCTCTATGGGCTTTTGGTAAAAGAGTTTCTGTGCAAATGTTGTAGTACCTGCCTTAATCTCCCACCTTATGCATAAAACCAGGTTCTGAAAGCTTTCAAGGCTGCTTCTAAACGTGAAATCCATCTCTAATGGACAAAGACTTTCCATCAGTGAAGACTGTCAAGGGAATGTGCAATTCCAGTGCCAGATCCCCCAGTACTTTCATGGATGGCAGCATTATTGGAAGAACTATACATAGTGCTATTTAAAGAAAATAAAAATTGACTGTAAGCCCTGCTATGTTTTTCTGAGAAATTTGTGATTCCGTTTTGCACAAATATGATATGATGTTTTCTTTTGGTAAACTTTTTTTTTTTTAAAGATTGCTCTAGAACTATTTTACATCCTTATTTGTTTTGATACTGACACACTTCTTTTTGTATTTTTATTTTATTTGTTTTGGCCCTGCCTTGCTGCATGTGGGATCTTAGTTCCCCAACCAGGGATCGAACCCGAGCCCCCTGCAGTGGAAGCGTGGAGTCTTACCCACTGGACCACCAGGGAAGTCCCCTTTTTGCTACACTTTTAAAGACAAATATTTCAGGAGAGTATATAACTTAATGAAGTACCTGGGCTATGAATTCAGCTAGGGGTTGAATTCGTGTTCTGCCCACTAAGTGGTATATGAGACTTAGTTTCTGCGTCTGCAGCGGGGATGAGCGGACTGCAGTGGGAGGCAAGGCAGGATCCATCACAGTGTCTGGTCTGTGGCAGACACTCAGAGGTAGCTATTATGATTACAATGGCTATTTTTTATGATAGTATTCATTTGACAAAAGACCTGTCAACTTTTTTCTTCTCATTAAATTACTCCCATTAGACTTGAGAAATGATATACTTTTCTGTATTGAGTTTGGTTATTTTACTGATTGAAGTAAAAATAAATTTCCCTGAAAAATCTCATCGTATGATTACTAAGTCCCAGAGTTATATTCCCCACCATTTCTATATACAACACAATCACTCTACTTAGTCAAAGATACTCAGTGTGATGTTGATATCGAATTCTTCCAGGTGAATGAATGTGTTCACTTATTATTTTTTTTTTCTAAAACAACAACAAACCTGTATTTAGCTTATCTAATTTGGTTAAATTGGGCTTCCCTGGTGGTGCAGTGGTTGAGAGTCCGCCTGCCAATGCAGGGGACACGGGTTCGTGCCCCGGTCCGGGAGGATCCCACATGCCGCGGAGTGGATGGGCCCATGAGCCATGGCCACTGAGCCTGGGCGTCCGGAGCCTGTGCTCTGCAACGGGAGAGGCCACAACAGTGAGAGGCCCGCGTACCGCAAAAATAAATAAATAAATAATAATTTGGTTAAATTAATGATACCATTTTCCAGAAAACTAAAACTATGATCCTCCTTTATTTTCCTTCTCTGAATATAGCAAAGATGAATTATGTTTTGCGTTATTTTAAAGGAATTTTTAAATTGAAGGATAGTTGATTTACAATGTTGTGTTAGTTTCAGGTGCACAGCACAGTGATTTGGTTCATATATATATGTGTGTGTGTGTGTGTGTGTGTGTGTGTGTATACATGTGTATATATATATCTATTCTTTTTCAGATTCTTTTCCCTTATAGGTTATTACAAAATACTGAGTAGAGTTCCCTATGCTACACAGTAGGTTCGTGTTGTTTACCTATTTTATATATAGTAGTTTCCATGTGTTCATCCCAAACTCCTAACTTATCCGCCCCCTCTTCCCTTTGGTAACCATAAGTTTTATGTTATTAAGATATTTCTCTTACCAGATTGGAGGACGCATTCTCATTTGGGTTAAATAACTATGATTTTTAATGCTTCAGTGATATCATAATTAAGACACTAAGTATAATATCTGCTGGTTTTAGGTTTACTCACATGTAAAATGTGGAGCTTTAATCCAAATATACATTTTCAGAGTCTATTCATCACCGAGTGTCATGGTTTATACAGTCTTCTACCACCTCGTGCTATCAGTATACTCACTGACATCATCAGAGTTTCGTGAAGGATATACACGTACGTAATTTGGGGAAGCACTTCAAAATATACACGTGTGCCTGTTAAAATGACTACTTAGACTGTTTCTGGTGGATGGACCTTAGCTCATCTCATTGTCTAAGATTATTCATAATATACTAAAAACACTACTCTTATTGAGATACTTTGGGAACGTAGTTAAATACCAAGATGACTACTAATAGGATTAAGGCGAAAGAACAGCTAGGCTTTTCTAAGCCAGTTAAAGCCATTGGGCCTGCTGCTTACTCAGTAACAAATCACAACTGATATCTGGAAGCAGAAATACCAGGTAAGCATTTCTGTTCTTGTCCTGTCCATAAAAGGTTGGAAGATTGAATTAGAATAAGATTTCTGATGGAGTCAAATGAAGTCTCACCCAGACTGTGCAGGTACCTTCAGAACTGCTTTTTTTAGGGGAGTTTGAGATTGTTTTGCCAAAATTGATCCTACACTTTAGGGAGGGCACATCATGTTTGTGGTGGATATAACACAGAACCATGGACTACAATAATTGTTAAATTGCCTGAGCTGAAGAGCATAACTTACAAGTTCCAATAAGTAAGTGTTGCAAACAACAATAAAAATGTCGTTAAATTTAAATATCACCTCCAATTGGTACATTTTATTTTAGGTTTAGTAATATTAATGCCAGAGAGCAAAGCTGAATAGAAAAATTATCTGAATATATCAGAGAGAATGAAAATCCGATCTCTTTGATTTAAGAGAAATTGAAAGCTATACTCGTTCTAGGAAGGTTTAGATGAAAAGGAAAGGAGATTCTTCCTCTAAGCATGTAAGGGTCTCAAGAAAAATGTGAGTATTGTCATTTCTGGAGACTTAAAGCAGAAGAGTCATGCATATCTTTCCGATTTTGTTTTAGTAGAAGAGCTATTTGTTGTCTGCAAGGATTACATAGGCTTTCCAAAACCGATATGAATGAATGACTGATTCCATATCAAAATGATTTAATGTAAAATAAGGACACCAATTTCAAGATTTTTTTTTTTCAATTTTGGTGACATAATACACACTTTGAATACTTGCCCAAGATGGTAGCAATGAAGAGCATTTCGTTAGGGGAGCTTTGAATGCAGACCCCCCCAGAAAAGCAAAGGCTCTGGTGCTGGACAGCTTGGGTTCAGGATGTGACTCTACCAATTCCTAACTGCGTGACCTTGGTCTAGTTACTCCACTGCACTGGGCTGTAAAATAGGGGTAATAATACCTGCCTAAGAAAGTTGTCGAGAGTAGTAAGTGAAATAATTCACTCTAAGCCCTTGGAAAACTGGCTGGCACAGAGAAATCAATAAACATCAATTATGATTGCCATTTCAGAGCAGTAACCCCTAACATTTTGTTTTTGCTGAGACTCACAAGACAGAGAATGTCCATAGATGTCACACACCCTGTGGGTTCAACTTCTACAAAGCAGCCTTCCTCACTCTCTCATGGCAAATATCATATTGTAATGCAAATAAGCAAGAGTGACATCATTACAGAGATAACCCTGAATCTGTTCTAACTTTAAGAAATAATTTTAAAACCTCAGCACTTGATTTTAGTAACAGGCTAATAAGAACACACGTCCCAGTAGACTAAGACAGAGTTAGTTCTTCTGAGAACATTTCTTTTAGGAAATAAAGGGAAGGGAGAGGTCCTGAGGTCATGATTTTGGATAAAGCCATTCAGTGGTCATTAATTATGATCACTTTCTTTTCCATCTGTCCATCCATCCACCTGTCTCTCCATCCATCCATCCATCTACCCAACCATTCTTCTATCCATCAAATATTTATAGAAAATCAACATGGGGCTGAAAATACTGAAGAAACTTTGTCTAGAAGCTTGCATGCTTCCCTGGAGTCCTAGGCTTGTTTGCTTTGTTGTTGTTCTTGGTTGATTTTTGGTTTTGTTTTTTACTCTTTAGGGGGAACTTCCTATTTGGCAGAAGGAAGGAGAGTAAAATTTCTCCTAAGAGGCTCAAAATGAATTATCTTTCTGAGTTTTCTTGTAGCTTGCTGGATTTCTTCCTAACAGCTGTTTTAAATTCTTATCAGTTAGAGCACAAAATTCAAGACTGTCTGAGAAAAAAAATCTGAGGCTGCAGATGAATGCCAGCCCAATCCCAGAGTCTGCTAGACGGAAAGTATTCTTGAGCAGACATTCAGAGCAATGGGAGGGAAAGGAAGAGGCATCTTTATTACAGAACCAGAGTACCTTACATGGTACTTAGGGCAGTGTCTTTGATTTTCTTCCAGCTTTTATTATTCTGTATTTAGTGAAGCAGCAAGGTAGCTTTTGGTTTACATTTAGGTTAAATATCATTCTCTGTGGATTAATATGGCAAGTATAATTTAGAATATTGTTTGTTTAATTTAGCTTGTTACTGCTACAAGGGAGTTATTATACTCAAAGTAAAATCAATCTTTAACTTCAGTGGGTAGCTACTTCTTTAGCGATTGGTTCTGGCACACGTTTGTTTATTTAACACGTTAAAGGACAAAGAAGCTGGTGGCCATATCCTCACAGTACTTCCTACATACAGATGTAAATATACAACAAAGAGGGGGATAAAAGAAAAAGGAAAAAGTTAAGAACCTACTTCTCTTTGTTGCCCAGAGTTTCCTACCAGGTTTTGCATAATCAGTAACAGTGTGTTACATGGTCAAATAAAAAAGTTAGAAGTTAAACCACAGAAGTGATACATACTGAAATTACCCATACATTTTCTTTAAAATGTGTGGTGATGATTAGGAAGACAGGGGTCGGGTATCTAGGATGCTGCTCTTGGTACAGGAGACCCTCAGTGGCCGTAGATATGACTGCTTGTAAAGGCATCAGGGAGACCAACCCGGGGCCGATGTGTGTAAGTTCTCAGGGCATCCACTTGGAAACTAGGAAACCTGTTCTTTTCAACAGTATAGATCTCAAGTGGTTAACACAGAAAAGGAAAAATAAACACAAGAGAAAATTGAAGCAGCAGAGAAATAACCATCATCCTCTTTGTTGAGTATTTGGCTTTAAAAAATCTGTGTAATATAAATAGAATAAATCATAGTCATTATGATGATATACACAACAAGTGTGCATTACTGGATTATTTGTGCAATGTATAACTTTTTCCCCCAGGTATAAAATTTTCACCTGGTTACATGTTAGATACAAGGGCATGCAGAGAAATAATATAATATTTTCAAGAAAATAAAATGATGATCAGTTGGTCTAATAAATATTTGGATGCATTTTAATAACAATGAGGAATTTATTATATTTTTTGCCAGGCTTCCAGGGCATATCAGCATGGAGTAGCAGGCTTATCCTGATGTCGTGGTGGTCACAACAGAAATCCAGTTATCTGACTCTGTAATGTAATAATTATACCGGGATTCCAAATTTCAACATTTTAAAAAAAGTAGTCTAAGAAAGTTATAATCAAAATGCCAGCAACTCAGAAATAGTTGTACTTTCCAAAAGGAGCATATGCAGGTGAAATTTTGATGTGGCCAATTTGATGCTGTGGACTATTTTTTTTTTTAACATCTTCATTGGAGTATAATTGCTTTGCAATGGTGTGATAGCTTCTGCTTTATAACAAAGTGAATCAGCTGTACATATATATATGTCCCCATATCTCCTCCCTCTTGCATCTCTCTCCCACCCTCCCTATCCCACCCCTCGAGGTGATCACAAAGCACTGAGCTGATCTCCCTGTGCTATGCGGCTGCTTCCCACTAGCTATCTATTTTACGTTTGGTAGTGTATATAAGTCCATGCCCCTCTCTCACTTCGTCCCAGCTTATTCTTCCCTCTCCCTGGTCCTCAAGTCCATTCTCTCCACATGGATCTTTATTTCTGTCCTGCTCCAAGGTTCTTCAGAACCATTATTATTATTTTTAGATTCCATATATATGTGTTAGCATATGGTATTTGCTTTTCTCTTTCTGACTTACTTCACCCTGTATGACAGACTCTAGGGCCATCCACCTCACTACAGATAACTCAATTTCGTTTCTTTTTATGGCTTAGTAATTTTCCATTGTATACATGTACCACATCTTTATCTATCCATCTCTCGATGGACACTTAGGTTGCTTCCATGTCCTGGCTATGGTAAATAGAGCTGCAATGAACATTGTGGTACATGACTCTTTTAGAATTATGGTTTTCTCAGGGTATATGCCCAGTAGTGGGATTGCTGTGTGGTATGGTAGTTCTATTTTTAGATTTTAAGGAACCTCCATAATGTTTTCCATAGTGGCTGTATCAATTTACATTCCCACCAACAGTGCAAGAGGGTTCCCTTTTCTCCACACCCTCTCCAGCATTTATTGTTTATAGATTTTTTGATGATGGTCATTCTGCCTGGTGTGAGGTGATACCTCATTGTAGTTTTGATTTACATTTCTCTAATGATTATTTATGTTGAGCATTCTTTCATGTGTTTGTTGGCAATCTGTATATCTTCTTTGGAGAAATGGCTATTTAGGTCTTCTGCCCATGTTTGGATTAGGTTTTTTGTTGTTTTGAAATTGAGCTGCATGAGCTGCTTGTATATTTTGGAGATTAATCCTTTGTCAGTTGCTTCATTTGCAAATATTTTCTCCCATTCTGAGGGTTGTTTTTTATTCTTGTTTATGGTTTCCTTTGTTATGCAAAATCTTTTAAGTTTCATTAGGTCCCATTTGATTATTTTTGTTTTTATTTCCATTTCTCTAGGAGGTGGGTCCAAAAGGATCTTGCTGTGATTTATGTCATAGAGTGTTCTGCATATATTTTCCTCTAAGAATTTTACAGTGTCTGGTCTTACATTTAGGTCTTTAATCAATTTTGGGTTTATTTTTGTGTATGGTGTTAGGGAGTGTTCTAATTTCATTCTTTTACATGTAGCTGTCCAGTTTTCCCAGCACCATGAATTGAAGAGGCTGTCTTCTCTCCATTGTATATTGTTGCCTCCTTTATCGAAAATAAGGTAACCATATGTGCATGGGTTTATCTCTGGGCTTTCTATCCGGTTCCATTGATCTGTATTTCTACTTTTGTGCCAGTACCATACTGTCTTCATTACTGTAGCTTTGTAGTATAGTCTGAAGTCAGAGAGCCTGATTCCTGCAGCTCCATTTTTCTTTCTCAAGATTGCTTTGGCTATTCAGGGTCTTTTGTGTTTCCAAACAAATTGTGAATTATTTTGTTCTAGTTCTGTGAAAAATGCCATTGGTAGTTTGATAGGGTTTGCATTGAATCTGTAGATTCCTTTGGATAGTATTTCAGGGTCTTTTGTATTTCCATACAAATTGTGAAATTTTTTGTTCCAGTTCTGTGAAAAATGCCATTGGTAGTTTGATAGGGTTTGCATTGAATCTGTAGATTGCTTTGGATACTATAGTCATTTTCACAATGTTGATTCTTCCAATCCAAGAACAGGGCATATCTCCCCATCTGTTTGTATCATCTTTAATTTCTTTGATCAGTGTCTTATAGTTTTCTGCATACAGGTCTTTTGTCTCCTTAGGTAGGTTTATTCCTAGGTATTTTATTCTTTTTGTTGCAATGGTAAATGGCAGTGTTTCTTTAATTTCTCTTTCAGATTTTTCATCATTAGTGTATAGGAATGCAAGAGATTTCTGTGCATTAATTTTGTATCCTGCTACTTTACCAAATTCATTGATTAGCTCTAGTAGTCTTTGGTAGCATCCTTAGGATTCTCTTTGTATAGTATCATGTCATCTGCAAAAGTGACAGCTTTACTTCTTCTTTACCTATTTGGATTCCTTTTATTTCTTTTTCTTCTCTGATTGCTGAGGTAAAACTTCCAAAACTAAGTGGAATAATAGTGGTGAGAGTGGACACCCTTGTCTTGTTCCTGATCTTAGAGGAAATGTTTCAGTTTTTCACCATTGAGGACGATGTTGGCTGTGGGTTTGTCATACATGGCCTTTATTATGTTGAGGTAAGCTCCCTCTATGCCTACTTTCTGGAGGGTTTTTATCCTAAATGGGTGTTGAATTTTGTCGAAAGCTTTCTCTGCATCTATTGAGATGATCATATGGATTTTCTCCTTCAATTTGTTAATATGGTGTATCACATTGATTGATTTGCATATATTGAAGAATCCTTGCATCCCTGGAATAAACCCCACTTGATCATGGTGTATGATCCTTTTAATGTGCTGTTGGATTCTGTTTGCTGGTATTTTGTTGAGGATTTTTGCATCTATGTTCATCAGTGACATTGGCCTGTAGTTTTCTTTCTTGGTGACATCTTTTTCTGTTTTTCGTATCAGGGTGATGGTGGCCTCATAGATGAGTTTGGGAGTGTGCCTCCCTCTGCTATATTTTGCAAGAGTTTGAGAAGGAAGGATTTAGCTCTTCTCTAAATGTTTGATAGAATTCACCTGTGAAGCCGTCTGGTCCTGGGCTTTTGTTTGTTGGAAGATTTTTAATCACACTCTCAATTTCAGTGCTTGTGATTGGTCTGTTTATAATCTCTATTTCTTCCTCGTTCAGTCTCAGACATTGTGCTTTTCTAAGAATTTGTCCATTTCTTCCAGGTTGTCCATGTTATTGGCATATAGTTGCTTGTAGTAATCTCTCATGATCCTTTGTGTTTCTGCAGTGTCAGTTGTTACTTCTCTTTTTTCATTTCTAAATCTATTGATTTGAGTCTTCTCCCTTTTTTTCTTGATGAGTCTGGCTAATGGTTTATGAATTTTGTTTATCTTCTCAAAGAACCAGCTCTTAGTTTTATTGATCTTTGCTATCATTTCCTTCATTTCTTTTTCATTTATTTCTGATCTGATCTTTATGATTTCTTTACTTCTGCTAACTTTGGGGTTTTTTGTTCTTCATTCTCTAATTGCTTTAGGTTTAAGCTTAGGTTGTTTATTTGAGATATTTCTTTTTTCTTGAGGTAGGATTGTACTGCTATAAACTTCCCTCTTAGAACTGCTTTTGCTGCATCCCATAGGATGCTACTGTGACTGTATTACTGTCGATTTCCCCATTTATGGCTGTTAGCATTTGCCTTATATATTGAGGTGCTCCTATGTTGGGTGCATAAATATTTACAATTGTTATATCTTCTTCTTGGATTCATCCTTTGATCATTTTGTAGTGTCCTTCTTTGTCTCTTGTAATAGTCCTTATTTTAAAGTCTATTTTGTCTGATATGAGAATTGCTACTCAAGCTTTCTTTTGATTTCCATTTGCATGGAATATCTTTTTCCATCCCTCACTTTCAGTCTGTATGTGTCCCTAGGTCTGAAGTGAATCTCTTGTAGAGTGCATATATATATGGTCTTCTTTGTGTATCCATTCAGCCAGTCTATGTCTTTTGGTTGGAGCATTTAATCCATTTGCCTTTGAGGTAATTATCAATGTGTATGTTCCTATTATCATTTTCTTAATTGCTTTGGGTTTGTTATTGTAGGTATTTTCCTTCTCTTGTGTTTCTTGCCTAGAGAATTTCCTTTAGCATTTGTTGTAAAGCTGGTTTGGTGGTGCTGAATTCTCTTAGCTTTTGCTTGTGTGTAAAGTTTCTAATTTCTCAGTCGAATCTTAATGAGATCCTTGCTGCGTAAAGTAGTCTTGGTTGTAGGTTTTTCCCTTTCATCACTTTAAATATGTCCTGCCACTCCCTTCTGGCTTGCAGAGTTTCTGCTGAAAGATCAGCTGTTATCCTTATGTGGATTCAATTGTATGTTATTTGTTGTTTTCCCCTTGCTGCTTTTAATATTTTTTCTTTGTATTTAATTTTTGATAGTTTGAGTAATATGTGTCTTGGCGTGTCTCTCCTTGGGTTTATCCTGTATGGGACTCTCTGGGCTTCCTGGACTTGGTTAACTATTTCCTTTTCCATATTAGGGAAGTTTTCAACTATAATCTCTTCATAATTTTCTCAGTCCCTTAGTTTTTCTCTTCTTCTGGGACCCCTGTAATTCGAATGTTTGTGTGTTTAATATTGTCCCAGAGGTCTCTGAGACTGTCCTCAATTCTTTTCATTCTCTTTTCTATATTGTGCTCTGCAGTAGTTATTTCCACTATTTTATCTTCCAGGTCACTTATCCGTTCTTCTGCCTCAGTTATTCTGTTATTGATTCCTTCTAGAGAATTTTTATTTTCCTTTATTTTGTTGTTCATCATTGTTTGTTTGCCTTTAGTTTGCCTTTGTTTGCCAAGGACCTTTAGTTCTTCTAGGTCCTTGTTAAACTTTTCTTGTTTTTTCTCCATTCTATTTCCAGGATTTTGGATCACCTTTACTATCATTACTCTGAATTCTGTTTCAGGTAGACTGCCTATTTCTTCATTTGTTTGGTCTGGTGGGTTTTTGTCTTGCTCCTTCATCTGCTGTGTGTTTCTCTGTCTTCTCATTTTTCTTATCTTACTGTGTTTGGGGTCTCCTTTTCACAGGCTGCAGGTTCGTAGTTCCCATTCTTTTTGGGGTCTGCCCCCAGTGGTTAAGTTTGGTTCAGTGGGTTGTGTAGGCTTCCTGGTGGATGGGTCTGGTGCCTGTGTTCTGGTGGATGAGGCTGGATCTTGCTTTTTGGCTGGGCAGGTCCACGTCTGGTGGTGTGTTTTGGGGTGTCTGTGACCTTATTATGATTTTAGGCAGCCTCCCTCCTAATGCGTGGGGTGGTGTTCCTGTCTTGCTCGTTGTTTGGCATAGGGTGTCCAGCACTGGAACTTGATGGTCATTGAGTGGATCTGGGTCTTAGCACTGAGATGGAGATCTCTGGGAGAGCTTTTGCCATTTGATATTACGTGGATCTGGGAGGTCTTGGGTGGACCAGTGTCCTGAACTCGGCTCTCCCACCTCAGAGGCACAGCCCTGACACCCGGCTGGCGCACCAAGACAGTGTCAGCCACACAGCAAAAGAGAAAATGGAAAAAAAAATATATATATCATTTTCCCCAAAGTCCACTGTCTGAATTTTGGGATGATTTGTTGTCTATTCAGGTATTCCACAGAAGCAGGGTACATCACGTTGATTGTGGAGATTTAATCTGCTGCTCCTGAGGCTGCTGGAGATATTTCCCTTTCTGTTCTTTGTTCACACAGCTCCCGGGTTTCAACTTTGGATTTGGCCCTGCCTCTGCATGTAGGTCGCCTGAGGGTGTCTGTTTTTTGCTCAGACAGGACGGGGTTAAAGGAGCAGCTGCTTCGGGGACCCTGGCTCCCTCAGGCCGCGGGGAGGGAGGGGCACGGAGGCGGGGCGAGCCTGCGGTGGCAGAGGCCGGTGTGACGTTGCACCAGCCTGAGGCGCGCCGTGCGTTCTCCCGGGTAAGTTGTCCCTGGATCCCGGGACCCTGGCAGTGGCGGGCTGCAGAAGCTCCTGGGAGAGGAGGTGTGGAGAGTGACCTGTGCTCGCACACAGGCTTTCTGGTGGTGGCAGCAGCAGCCTTAGTGTCTCATGCCCGTCTCTGGTGTTCACGCTGCTAGCTGCGGCTCGCATCCATCTCTGGAGATTGTTTAGGCGGCGCTCTGAATTCCCTCTCCTTGCGCATCCCGAAACAATGGTCTCTTGTCTCTTCGGCAGGTCCACACTTTTCCCGGACTCCCTCCCAGCTAGCTGTGGTGCACTAACCCCTTCAGGCTGTGTTCACGCCGCCAACCCCAGTCCTCTCCCTGCGCTCCGACCGAAGCCCGAGCCTCAGCTCCCAGCCCCGCCCGCCCCGGCGGCCGAGCAGACAAGCCTCTAGGGCTGGTGAGTGCCGGTCAGCACTGATCCTCTGTGCGGGAATCTCTCCGCTTTGCCCTCCGCACCCCTGTTGCTGCGCTCTCCTCCGTGGCTCCGAAGCTCCCCCCTCCACCATCCGTAGTCTCTGCCTGCGAAAGGGCTTCCTAGTGTGTGGAAGCCTTCCCTCCTTCACGGCTCCCTCCCACTGGTGCAGGTCCCGCCCCTATCCTTTTGTCTCTGTTTTTTCTTTTTTCTTTTGCCCTACCCAGGTATGTGGGGAGTTTCTTGCCTTTTGGGGGGGTCTGAGGTCTTCTGCCAGCGTTCAGTAGGTGTCCTGTAGGAGTTGTTCCACGTGTAGATGTATTTCTGATGTATTTGTGGGGAGGAAGGTGATCTCCACGTCTTACTCCTCCGTCATCTTCAAGGTCTCCCAATGGAATTTTCAATGCAGGAGTTTTGGCGAGGGAACATTTGACATGCCCTAAAGAGCAAACTATTAAATTATCATCCTCTTGAAATGCCAAGTTCTTTGCACAAAAGTCATCCACATTCTTCCCTGATTGTCATCACATCCCTGGTGCTTGAACTGTGTGGAGGCACATGGAGCCCATGTTCAGCCTGACCTTGACCTTGGGCCTCACTCACCCCGTGGAGGGTATCGTGAAGGATGCACATCTTATGCCCACTTGAAAACATCACCCCCCTCCATATTTTTTTTTAAAAATCTTACATCTTGAAATGACTGAATGTCAAAAAGACTGTGCCAAAAGGTGCTGTCTGCAGAAGTGATATGCTTGTCAAAGATGAGAGAGGAAACTGCAGAAGAAAAGGCCCTCGTGAATTTGCCTAAAGTACCTGCAAAAATGGAAAAACGAAGTACAAGAGAGTCCATATATTATTACAGAATCAGAGGGCTTCAGGACTGGGAAATACCTGGAGAGCCTGCAGTCTGGACAGTGACCCCACACATGAGTTACCCACAGGTGGCCTGGTCCCTGGGCTCCCAAGGGTGCTCCCCCTCCAGATAAGAGTCCCTGACCCTCCCCCATCACAAATCCCGTTCCACTGTGAGCACGAATGCTAAACTGGGCATTTTCCTACCGCCGAGACTAAGTCCTGGCCAGAAACTTGCTCCTGACACATTTTCTTGTACTTGAATCTCTATTTTTGTCATTTTCTTAGGAAATGGGGGCTGTCCCCTCTCCCCATGTCCCTCCTAACACATTAGTACAGTTTTTAATTTAAAATTTATTTTTATATTTTATGTATTTACTTTGTTAGTTAACTCATCCTTCATCTCACATAATTTTCTTGCTGTTATTGTTGTCATGGTGAAAATATTTATGATTTACTCTCTCAGGGGTTTTCAAGTACACCACACTGTGTTGTACGTTAGATCCCATAACTTTGTCCCGTCACAGCTGGAAGTTTGTGCCATTTGACCAACATGGCCCTCCTCCCCCAGCCCCCAACCCGCAGAAACCACAGTTCTACTCTGCATCCATGGGTTCAGCTTTTTCAGATCCCACATACAAGTGACATCACGCAGTTTCTGTCTTTCTCTGTCTGGCTCATTTCACTTAGTATAACGCCCTCAAGGTTCATACATGCTGTTGTAAATGGCAGAATTTCCTTGTCTGTATGGCTGAGTAGTATTCCATTGTATACATTTACCACATCTACTCTACTCATTGATCTGTAGATAGACACTTAGGTTGTTTTCGTGTCTTGGAAATTGTGAATAGTGTGGCAATGAATGAAGGAGGACAGATAGATACTGCTTCAAGATCCTGATTTTATTTCCTTTGGTCATATGCCCAGAAGTGGAATGGCTGGATCTTAAGGGAGTTGTATCTTTAATTTCCTGAGGAAGCTTCATACTGTTTTCCATAGTGGTTGCACCAGTTTACATTCCACGCACAAGGGCTCCCTTTTCTCCACACCCTCACTGGCACTAGAAGACCACCTTCTATGGGAGCTTTGCCAACTCCAGACGTTATCTTTCTGATGTCTATGTACATCCATTCGGCTGTATCTCTGGAGCTTCCTGGCTCCTGTCTCTCCAGGGATTATGCTGCAGCTGTCTGTCACCTGTGCAGGGCAGGCCACCTGCTGCCTGTCACAGGGCTCACTGAATACAGCCTGGCACCTGCCTGAATCCGTTCTCTCCTGTGCAGTGAGGCCCACTCTCTCAACAACCACTGCCAGTGTCAGAAGAGAGGCTCAGGTCCTGGCTTTCCCAGATGGCCTTGGTGCACACACCTTTTGGGATCTCAACTAGAACGTAATTTTTATTAAGTGGTCATTCAATTGCTAGAGTCTGCGAGGTCTGATGATGCACTAGTTTTTGAGGAAGTACATTTTATCTTATGAAAACCAATGACTAACAGAAATGTTCTTATTATATGAACTTGAAATCAGGGCCTACATAACACACACAGTGATTTTGTGCAAAGTGGAAGAAGTTCCCTCTTCAGGCAGACCAATTTCAAAAAAGGCCTCTGCATCCCACAGCCTAATCCAGGCCATAGGGCTGAGCCATGAGTGTGGACAGAATTTCAGTCCTGACCCCTTGGCTGGGTGCCCTTGAGCAAGACAAGCCCAGGCAATGCTACACGGTGGTCTGTGGATTGGTTCTGGTTCTGCTTCTTTGAGTCACAAATAACAGGTTTAAACGGCTCTTTCATACAAGAATTCTCCAATTATTGGGTAACAGCTATTCTATTTCCTCTGCAACTTCTCTTCTTTGGGTTAAACATCTCTACTTCCTTCAATTATTCCTCTTCACAAATGTTTCAAACCCCTTCACCTCGCTGTTGGCTTTGTTTGGAACATGCTTTCATTTATCTGTATTTTTCTTCAAGTGCACTATGAACCAAACACAACAGGACTGTAGGTTGGTTTCACCAAAATGGAGTGGAGTGGGGTTCTAATTCCTCTTGTTCTACAATGTTCTCTGTTTCTCTGAAATCAGCCTAAGATGGCAGCAAGTTGGAAGAGGCTGGCAAGAGAGACTCTGAGCTTTAAATACCAAGTATTCTAAGGTAAATAACTAACGAACAGAACAAAACCAAAGTTATATTTTCTTAAGATCATTTCTCAAAAAGGAATATAAAGAAAGTTGTGAGTTACTCTGAGAAAGCAAGAGCTCATCTGGTTTCATGTGAGAAATCTGATTAGGTTAAGGTTTACCAGCTTATTTCCCTCCATAAAGCAAATACTGATTTATGTACATATTTTCAAACTCTCTTCCTTCAAGTCCATGTACACACATATATTTATCAATTATTAAAATAATATGCAGTCTGTGCTTCATATCAGTGGTCACACTGTCAGAGCTTAATGGGTTAGAATAATTTCATAAAGTCTAGACAGAAGAAAAAGGGGGCAGAGAACATATGTGAAGACACAATAGCTGAAAATTTCCCTAACCTATGAAAGGAAACAGACATCCAGGTACAGGAAGAACAGACTGTTCCAAACAGGATCAACCCAAAGAGATCCACACCAAGACACAATGTAATTAGGATGGCAAAATTTAAATAAAGAGAGATTCTTAAAAGCAGCAAGGGAAAAGCAACAAGTTACATACAAGTTTTGAGCTATTATGAATAAAACTGCTATGAAACCCTTTCTAGAGAGATTTTTAAATTTCTCTTATTTAAATTCTTAGGAATGGAACTGCTGAGTAATAGGGTAGATGTATGCTTAAACTTTTTTGAGATTCCTCCAAATAGTTCTCCAAGGTGGTTGTATCATTTTCACTCCCATTAACAATGTAAGAGATTTACAGTCATTCTGTATCCTCTCCAATGTTTGGTATTTTAGTTTTAAAAATTTTATCTGTTTAAGAATATGTGTATTGTTATCCATTGTGGTTTTAATTTGCAGGTCCCTTAACATTAACAATATTGAGCACCTTTTCATGTATTTATTGATCAGTCACACAGTTTCTTTGGTGAATTATGTCTTTCAAAGTCTTTTGCCCATTTTCAATTGTATTGTCATTTTATTATTAATTTGTAGAATTTATTTATATGAACTATATTTATAAGTCCTTTTTCAGATATATGCTTTCAAATATTTTCTTCTAGTCTGTGGCTTGCTTGATCATTTTCTTAATATCTTTTTGAGGAAAATATTTCAATTTTGATATATACAATTTACTGATTTTTTAAATGGTTAGTACTCTGTGTTCTAAGAAATCTTTACAATTTTAGCTCTTACATTTAGTTCTGTAATCCATGTAAAGTTGATTTTTCTGTATGGTGTAGTATGGGTCATGGTTTAATTTTTTTCTATATGTTATATCCAGTTAGATCAGCAATATTGTTAAAAGACCCCTTTTTCCATTCAAGTAAAAAATAGTGTTTTCAAAAAAAAAGACTAGACAGAAAAAAGTTAAATGTATTTTGGGAGGAGTATATTTCATGCAGAAAAAGGGGAGATGGAAAAAATGAAGAGATTTTTGTAGTTTTCCATATTAAGAAAGGATCTTCTAATTTAGTGGTATTGAAGTGTTAATGATAGAGGTCATGAAGTTCAAGTCTGTAGGCAGTGTATTAAATCACAGTGCTGTCTGAATCCTGAAACTGTCTTCATGCTTTTAAAGTCATTGACTGATGGTTGGATACATGGCAATGATTGAACTACCTAGATGGTCTGACAAAAATGTGGTTCAGAGGCAGACCTATGTGTCCAGTTGTTGACACACATGTGCATCACCTTTTGGGGCTTTTCCTGTAGATCAGACTAAGATCCTCGCAGAAGAGGCCCAAGAGGGAGATGCATGAAATACAGAGGGTGATGGGAAGGGAAATGGGCATGACGGGGAGATTCCGAGGTGACATAACAAAGCTGTAAACATATTTATAGTTCTGTCATTTTATACCGCGTGACATCTGGCCACATTACCTAATGTATCTGAATACTAGTATTTGTATTTGTGAAACAGGGTTAATAATAGCTACTTTGAAGTACTTTTGGAAGAATTAATTAAGATTTTATTATGTAAATATATATAAAAAGCTCCCGGGATATACTAATATGTTCAATATACTAACATTTAATATGTTCAATATACCAGGATATACTAATATGTTCAATAAAATGTTTATCTCCCAGGAAAGTTGACACAGGCAATATGGTACCAGGAGCTGTCTAAAGCAGGGGCTAGCTGGGTTTAGATCTTTAATTCATAATTTTTGTTTGGTTCCAATGCTGTTTAGAAACGCTGGGTTTTGTTCTTTCACTTTAAAGGGATGTGCTGTGCAGTTTCCATTAGCACACGCAGAAGACCTGTGTACAGCAGCCCTTCTCTGCAGAAAACCAGTATTTCTTTCCCCATTGCCCCACTTTAAAGATTCTGGGGACCTAAAACCTCCTTACAATCAGGAGTTAAATGACTTCTACAGAGTGAGCTGATGACTTGGAACCCTCCTGGATGAGGCTCTGTACCAGCAGAAGTATTAGTGATCTCCAGTTGTCAGTTGTGAAGGATGTAGCCAGGAACCAAGTAAATGATATGTCCTAATTTCAACACACTGTTGGCTTTGGAATAGGGGCCAAGTTTTCATGTCATGTCTCCAGCTGGCATCCTAGTAGTGCTGGTTTTCTGGTTGGGAAAACATCCTGTCCAGGACCCCTTATGATCAAAAGAACTCAGCATGAGGATTAGCCTGTCAAAGAGATAATGCACTGAATCCTACACAGAGTAGGGTTGTGACAGGACCATTGTGTGACTCTGAGACAGGGTCAGTACTTTGTATTGAATCTACTAATTCCACTTGATTCCTTTAATTATGGTGGATGAGGGAGATTATATCTATGAGATAGTTTGCCTATTAATTTTCTGTATTTTGGCCAAGACTGTCTTTCAGCATACTTTTTCATGATGAATTTTAGACATACCTACACTTGAATGACAACACAGAAAGGAGTGACAACACAATGGCATGAAAGAACTTGGAGTCAGACAGACTGGGGTTCAGGTTAGGTTTGCACAGACAACTTGTAGGTTTCAAGGCAAAGTCACTTCCCTACTTTGGCCTTCAGTGTCCTCATCGACAGAAAAGGGGTTACAATATCCACCTCCAAAGATTCTGTAAGGGTCACACAAAGGAATATAAGTAATGTAACAGAGACCCTAAAGGTAGAACGTTCTCAACAAGTGTTTCCTGGATCAAAGGCATGAAATATTTCTCACGGGTGGTTCTCCAAATAGCAGAAACTGTATGAGCTGCTAATTGAAACAATGTACAAATATTGGTTCAGATGTGAAAAGCTCTGTGTGACCCTTAGGATTCTAGTTTTTCCATTTACGTGGAATACATATCAGATGCTCTGACTGAAGGTGTCAAGCATCTGAAACAAAAAAAAACTAGAATTTATTATTCAAAATTTATAAAAATACATAAATGAAAAAGAAACCTAAGTAATTAAACTTTCAAAAGATGTTTTCTGTAACTTTGTAGCATTTATATTTCTAAGTTAATGAAGCCTAAAGGTCATGAGAATGTTTGGCACCCTGTGTGTGTGTGTGAAACTAAGTTATGTACAGGTGTTATTACTGATAGAAAATAGTATTTTCAGATAATTCTGCATGGCTTCCTAAAGTCAAATTCATTCAAGCTTTGGCTACTGCCAACATTTTTATGTTTAATAAATGTTACCTCATGAGACTATCAGGTTATTTTGCAAATAACCAGGCTAACACCTCAGGAAAAGAAAAAAAAAACAGATGAAGGAAAGACAAGTGGCTTAATTATGGTCAGGTTCTGACCTAGATTTTCTTAGTGAGCAAACATTGCTTCCGGGGAAAGAGTTTGGTATTTTGGAATTGGCATTAAGTTACTACAACTACTAGGATAATACTTACTAGGACAGTACTTTGTAATTTATTATATATGTGTACTAAGTAGCTTTGTGTCCTGAGTAGTACTGATGGTCTATTAATACCTTAGTGATTATAGAAAGAAGCACAGAGAGTCAGGCAGCACTGGAAGCAACCCTAATGGGACACAGATGTGGCCAAAGCATGCACTGCACCACAAGCCGGTTTCAAGTACAAGGGAAAGGGCAGAGGAACAAGGAAAGTGTAAGTAAAAGTAAAGCATATGGGGGGATAGAGGCAAGATGGTGGTGGGGGAGGATGTGGCATTTGCCTCTCCCCTCAGCTAGGGCACCTGCAGACACTGGTGGGGGGACGTTGACACCCAAGGAGATGGAAGGAATGCCCGAGGGACTGGGTAGGACGTGGGGGGAGTGAAGGGGGAGGAGAAATAGAGGCTGGATAGGACAGGCGCCCCCCAAAGGGGCTGGGAGGGGGGAAGGTTTCCTATGCCTGGAGGGACCCTTGGGGGCTTGGAGGATCGGGGGGAGTGTGCCTAGCATTTCCCCACCCTATCGGGGCCCGGGAAGTCTGCAGGGCTCCCTGGCCAGGTCCTCCACTCTCCGAGGACCCTCTGGGCTATGTTGGTCCTAGGGGCATAAGAGGGAGGCTGGGGGAGAAGAGGGGAGGTGGACGGGGAGGGATCGGAGGATCAGGGGAGGCACGGCAGGCATTTCTCCCACCTGCTTGGCCCCAGGAAGCCTACTGGGCTTCAGATCTGGTACCCTGCCTTCAGGGACCCCCCCTGGCTGTGTGGGTCCTAGGAGCCTGGAGGGGGGAAGAAGTAGAGAGGCCAACAGGGAGGGGCCGTCTGGAATCAGAAGATCAGGGGGAACGAGCCTAGCATTTTCTCCCGCCCACTCGGGCCCAGTGAGCCTGCTGAGGTCCTGGACCTGGTCCTCGTCCTCCAAGACCAGAGGCACTCCTGGGTCTCTCCTGCTGAGCCTAAGCCCCCCACTCCCCAGGGCCTTTTCTGGCCCAGTTGGTCCTAAGCATAGGCCCCACCCACTGCCTAAACCCTGCCCCTGCCTAAGCCCCACACCCCACAGCCAAGGCCTTTTCTGGTTTTTCTTTTCTCCTCTTTTTTTATTTGTGGTTCTGTTTTACCTTCCAGTTATTGTTTCATCTATATAAATTTTTTGTTATTCTTTCTAACATATCTGTTAGTTTTCTAATCTTACTTTATTTTTTACTCTTTGTTATAGATCTGCTCCTTTTTTTTTTTTTTTTTGCCACCCCATACTGCTTGTGGGATCTTGGTTCACGAGCCAGGAGTTGGGCCAGAGGTCATGCGGTGGGAGCTCCAAGTCTGAAACACTGGACTGACAGAGAACCTCAGACCACAGGGAATATTCATCAGAGTGAGGTCTCCCAGAGGTCCTCATCTCGGCACCAAGACCCAGCTCTACCCAACAGCCAGTGCTGGAAGCCTCAGACCTAAGAACAAGTAAGACAGAAACACAATCCCACCCATCAAAAAAGAAAATGAGACAACAAAAAAATATGTCACAGATGAAGGAGTAAGGTAAAAACCTACAAGACCAAATAAATGAAGAGGAAATAGGCAACCTACCAGAAAAAGAATTCAGAGTAATGATAGTAAAGATGATCCAGAATCTCAGAAGTAGAATGGAGACACAGATAGAGAAAATACAAGAAATGTTTAACAGAGATCTAGACGAACTAAAGAACAAACAGAGATGAAAAACACAACAACTGAAATGAAAAATACACTAGAAGGAGTCAATATCAGAATAACCGAGGCAGAAGAATGAATAAGTGAGCTGGAAGAGAGAATGCCAGAAATAACTGCTGAGAAGCAGAATAAAGAAAAAAGAATGAAAAGAATTGAAGACAATCTCAGAGACCTCTGGGACAACATTAAACACACCAACATTGGAAATATAGGGTTCCCAGAAGAAGAAGAGAAAAAGAAATGGTCTGAGAAAATATTTGAAGAGATTATAGTGGGAAACTTCCCTAACATGGGAAAGGAAACAGTCACTCAAGTCAGGAAGCACAGAGAGTCCTATACAGGATAAACCCTAGGAGAAACACACCAAGACGCATACTAATCAAACTAACAAAAATTAAATTCAAAGAAAAATATTAAAAGCAGCAAGGGAAAAGCAAAAAATAACATACAGGTCTTCCCTGGTGGCGGAGTGGTTGAGAGTCCGCCTGCTGATGCAGGGGACACGGGTTCGTGCCCCAGTCTGGGAAGATCACACATGCTGCGGAGTGGCTGGGCCCGTAAGCCATGGCTGCTGAGCCTGCGCATCCAGAGCCTGTGCTCTGCAAAGAGTGGCCACAACAGTGAGAGGCCCGTGTACCACAAAATCAAACAAACAAACAAACAAAAAATAACATACAAAGGAATCCCCATAAGGTTATCAGCTGACTTTTCAGCAGAAACTCTGCAAACCAGAAGGGATTGGCAGGACATATTTAAAGTGATGAATGAGAAAAATCTACAACCAAGATTACTCTACCCAGCAAGGATCTCATTCAGATTCAACAAAGAAATCAAAAGCTTTACAGACAAGGAAAAGCTAAGAGAATTCAGCACCACCAAACCAGCTTTACAACAAATGCTAAACTTCTCTAGGCAGGAAACACGAGAAGAAAAAGACCCACAAAAACAAACCCAAAACAATTAAGAAAATGGTAATAGGAAAATACATATCAATAATAACCTTGAATGTAAATGGATTAAATGCTCCAACCAAAAGACACAGACTGGCTGACTGGATACAGAAACAAGACCCATATATAAAGAGACACACTTCAGCCCTAGGGACACATACAGACTGAAAGTGAAGGGATGGAAAAAGATATTCCATTCAAATGGAAATCGAAAGCTGGAGTAGCAGTACTCATATCAGGTAAAATGGACTTTAAAATAAAGACTGTTGCAAGAGATAAGGAAGTGCACTACATAATGATCAAGGGATCAATCCAAGAAGAATATATAACAATTATATATGCACCCAACATAGGAGCACCTCAGTACATAAGGCAAATGCTAACAACCATGAAAGGGGGAATTGACAGTAACACAATAATAGTAGGTGACTTTAACACCCCACTTACACCAATGGACAGATCATCCAAACAGAAAATAAATAAGGAAACACAAGCTTTAAATAACACAATATACCAGATAGATTTAATTGATATTTATAGGACATTCCACCCAAAAGTGGCAGAATACACTTTCTTCTCAAGTGCGCATGGAACAGTCTCCAGGATAGATCAAATCTTGGGTCACAAATCAAGCCCTGGAAAATTTAAGAAAATTGAAATCGTATCAAGCATCTTTTCTGACCACGACACTATGAGATTAGAAATCAATTACAGGAAAAAAACTGTAAAATACATGGAGGCTAAACACAAATACATGGAGGCTAAACAGTGTACTACTAAATAACCAAGAGATAACTGAAGAAATTACAGACAAAAATACACAGAAACAAATGACAATGAAAACACGACAACCCACAAGCTATGGGACACAGCAAAAGCAGTTCTAAGAGGGAAAAGATGACAACACACAACCTATGGGACACATCGAGTTCTATAGCAATTCAATCTCACCTCAGCAAACAAGAAAAATCTCAAATAAACAATCCAACATTACACCTAAAGCAACTAGAGAAAGAAAACAAAGTCAGTAGAAGGAAAGAAATCAAAGATCAGAGCAGAAATAAATGAAATAGAAATGAAGAAAACAATAGCAAAGGTCAATAAAACTAAAAGTTGGTTCTTTGAGAAGATAAACAAAATTGATAAACACTTAGACCGACTCATCAAGAAAAAATGGGAGAGGATGCAAATCAATAAAATTAGAGATGAAAAAGGAGAAATCACAACTGTCACCACAGAAATACAAAGGAGTATAAGAGATTACTACAAACAACTATATGCCAATATAACAGACAATGACAAAGAAATGGACAAATTCTTGGAAATGTATAATTTTCCAAGACCGGACCAGGAAGAATTAGAAAATATGAACTGACCAATCACAAGTAATGAAATTGAAACTGTAATTAAAAGTGTTTCAACAAACAAAAGTCAGGATCAGATGGCTTCACAGGTGAATTCTATCAAACATTTAGAGAAGAGTTAACACTGATCCTTCTCAAACTCTTGCAAAAAATTGCAGAGGGAAGAACACTCCCAAACTCATTCTGTGAGGCCACTATCACCCTGATACCAAAATCAGACAAAGATGTCACAAAAAAAGAAAACTAGAGGCCAATATCACTGATGAACATAGATGCAAAAATCCTCAACAAAATCCAACAACACATTGAAAGGATCATACGCCACGATCAAGTAGGATTTATCCCAGGAATGCAATGATTCTTCAATATGTGCAAATCAATCAATGCGATACACCATATTAACAAATTAAGGAATAAAAACCATATGGATCATCTTAGTAGATGCAGAAAAAGTTTTGACAAAATTCAACACCCATTTATGATAAAAACTCTCCAGAAAATGGGTACAGAGGGAAGCTATCTCAACATAATAAAGGCCATATATGACAAACCCACAGCAAACATCATACTCAGTGGCTAAAAACTGAAAACATTTCCTCTAAGATCAGGAACAAGACAATGATGTCCACTCTCGCCACACTTATTCAACAGTATTGGAAGTCCTAGCCACAGCAATCAGTAAAGGAAAAGAAATAAAAAGAATCCAAATTGAAAAAATAAAACTGTCACTGTTTTCAGATGACATGATGCTATACATGCCACCAGAAAACTACTAGAACTAATCAATGAATTTGTAAGGTTGCAGGATACAAAATTAATGCACAGAAATCTCTGGCATTCCTATACAATAACAACAAAAAATCATAAAGAGAAATTAAAGAATCAATCCCATTTACCATCGCAGAAAAAAGAATAAAATACTTAGGAACAAACCTACATAAGGAGGCAAAAGACTTGTACTCAGAAAACTATAAAACACTAGTGAAAGAAATCAAAGATGACATAAACAGATGGAGAGATGTACCATGTTCTTGGATTGGAAGAATCAATACTGTGAAAAGGACTATATTACCTAAAGACATCTACAGATTCAATGCAATCCCTATCAAACTACCAATGGCATTCTTCACAGAATTTGAACAAAAAATTTTACAATTTGCATGGAAATACAAAGACCCTGATTAGCCAAAGCAATCTTGAGAAAGAAAAACAGAGCTGGAGGAATCAGACGCCCTGACTTCAAATTATGCTACAAAGCTACAGTAATCAAGATAGTATGGTACTGGCACAAAACAGAAATATAGATCAATGGAACAGGATAGAAAGCCCAGAGATAAAGCCACACACATATGGTCCACCAATTTACGACAAAGTAAGCAAGAACATACAATGAAGAAAAAACAATCTCTTCAATAAGTGGTGCTGGGAAAACTGGACAGCTACTTGTAAAAGAATGAAATTAGATCACTACCTAACACCATACACAAAAATAAACTCAAAATGGATTAAAGGCCTAAATGTAAGACCAGACACTATAAAACTCTTAGAGGGAAACATAGGAAAAACACTCTTTGACATAAACCACCACAAGATCTTTTTTGACCCACCTCCTAGAGTAATGAAAATAGAAACAAAAATAAAGCAATGGGACCTAATTAAAATTAAAAGCTTTTGTACACAAAGGAAACCGTAATAAGACAAAAAGCAAGCCCCAGAATGGGAGAAAATATGTGCAAATGAAGCAACGGACAAAGGATTAATCTCCAAAATATACAAAAAACTCATGGAGCTCAATATCAAAAAAAACAAAAAACCTAATTAAAAAATGGGCAGAAGACCTAAATAAACATTTCACCAAAGAAGACATACAGAAGGCCAAGAGGCACATGAAGAGATGCTCAGCATCACTAATTATTAGAAATATGCAAATGAAAACTACAATGAGGTATCACCTCACAGCCAGTGGGAATGGTCATCATCAAAAATTTACAAACAATAAATGCTGGAGAGGGTGTGGAGAAAAGGGTACTCTTTTGCACTGTTGGTGGAATGTAAATTGATACAGCCACTATGGAGAACAGTATGGAGGTTCCTTAAAAAACTAAAAATAGAACTACCATATGACCCAGCAATCCCACTACTGGGCATATACCCTGAGAAAACCATAATTCAAAAGGACACATGTACCCCAATGTTCACTGCAGCACTATTTACAATAGCCAGGTCATGGAAGCAACCTAAATGCCCATTGACAGATGAATGGTTAAGGAAGATGTGGTACATATGTACAATGGAATATTACTCAGCCATAAAAAGGAATGAAATTGGGTCATTTGTAGAGGTGTGGATGGACCTAGAGTCCACACAGTGGACTCCACACAGAGTCCATACATTGTGAAGTAAGCCAGAAAGAGAAAAACAAATATCATATATTAACGCATATATGTGGAATCTAGAAAAATGGTACAGGTGAACCTATTTGTAGGGCAGGAATGGAGACATAGACGTAGAGAATGGACATGTGGACACAGGCGGGGAAGGGGAGGGTGGGATGAATTGGAAGATTAGGATTGATGTAAATACACCACCATGTGTAAAATTGATAGCTAGTGGGAAGGAGCTGTATAGCACAGGGAGATCAGCTCGGTGCTCTGTGATGACCTAGATGGGTGTGATGGGGGGTGGGAGGGAGGTCCAAGAGGGAGGGGATATTTGTACACATATAGCTGATTCACTTCATTGTACAGCAGAACCTAACACAAGATTGTAAAGCAGTTTTACCCCATAAAAAAAATAAAATAAACCTAAACGGAAAAACTGGAAAATTAAAAACCATAAAGCATGTGGGACGAGAGTGGTATGTCAAGATACAAGCATTTATGCAGCTGGGCAGCAGCGTGTGGACCCAGTTTTGATATCTGAGTGTTTTATTGAGGGTGCAATCCCTCTGCCGTGGACAGAGAAACAGTCAGTCCCCTGGGGAGAAAGTGGTGATCAAAAGAAATTCACACTTTACACTTACAACACACAATGCTTATGTCTGTGCAATATGAATTTAAATATTTGATATTGCCAGCTGTAATTTTTACACTACCATATTCAGCCATAGTTTGAAAGAAATTTATTTTTTGAATAAACAAAACACTGTAACAAAATTTAAAAAATAATACCTTAAAGAAGTATTTGTTACAGAAATACCTGTATCTGATGAAACTAATGTTGTTCAGATAGAATTTTTTTTTTTTTTTTTCGTGGTACACGGGCCTCTCACTGTTGTAGCCTCTTCTGTTGTGGAGCACAGCCTCCGGATGCACAGGCTCAGCGGCCATGGCTCATAGGCCCAGCTGCTCCGCGGCACGTGGGATCTTCTTGGACCAGGACACGAACCCGTGTCCCCTGCATCGGCAGGCGGACTCTCAACCACTGTGCCACCAGGGAAGCCCTCAAATAGAGTTTAACCAGTCTTCTTTGGGTCCACCTAGTCCCCCTTACCTACCATTGAGCTATTTTCAAATATTAGGTTTTTTTTTTTTCAATTTTTAATTTTATGTATTTATTTTTGGCTGCATTGGGTCTTCGTTGCTGTGCGCGGGCTTTCTCTAGTTGCGGCAACCGGGGGCTACTCTGCTGCGGCGCGCGGGCTTCTCACTGCAGTGGCCTCTCCCATTGCGGAACACGGGCTCCAGGCACATGGGCTTCGGCAGTTGCAGCACGCAGGCTCAGCAGTTGTGGCTCACAAGCTCTAGAGCGCAGGCTCAGTATTTGTGGCACACGGGCTTAGTTGCTCCATGGCATGTGGGATCTTCCCGGACAGGGATCGAACCCATGTCCCCTGCATTGGCAGGAGGATTCTTAACCACTGCGCCACCAGGGAAGCCCCAAATATTAGTTTTTATTGGTTTTCAGAATGGTTGTGCAGCTGGCTGTCTTAGCAGAGAAATTTGCCCTTCCCTAAGTCCTTTAGAGTCTTTTCAATAAAATGTGTTGGGTTTAATGAGAAAAATATTGTGCAGTCATATGCAAAAATAAGAATCTAAAAATGTAAGTTTCAGGAAATGCATTATTGAGAAAACACAAAGAAATATTTATTTCTAAAGAGGGTATGACTTTTGGTGTTAGGCTGACAAGTCTCGCCTCCTGAGGACAGACTTGTTTGACCCGGTTTGTGTTGAGCTCTCTGGTGACTTTTTTGTAAGGATTAATATATAAAGGAGGGGCTGGAAAACGTGTAGTCTCTCTGTGGGTAAACAGTATGGGTGTGCAAACAGAGAGACCAGGAAAGGCTGATTTTTCTAGAAGTCTGGGATCATGCCTGTCCTATATCCCCATCCACCACATTTCAGACACGCCTGCTTGCTGAGAAATGCATTCTCTGCACATGATAGAGTGTGTTCACACACACAAAATCAAGTGAGTCCATGAGCTGCCATAAGCAACGTGCAGTTTTTCAGCCTGTGTTCTCCAGAAAATAACAGCATTTCTCTCTTTTGGCTGTGTGCCTACGAATAACAGCGCAAAGGTATTTCACTGAGAGAAAAACAAACAAGTGTTACTATCTTTAGATATAAAAAGACACCGGTTGAGTTTTCCCCTAGTGTAACAGAGTTGCTGGAAGGCTGATCTAACACTGGAATGAGCTCATGAGATACTCTGCAAATTAGCACAAACGTTTTTTGAAAGCTGTTTGCTGAGAGTCTGGAAAATGATTAAAAATCTAAACAGAGAGACTGCAGGAAAGCAAAGGTGAATAATAGGGAGAAAGCCGGCCACGCGCTACTGGGCTTCCTCATCCAGCCATCAGTGTGTCCTAAGTAGATCCAGTACGCTGAGTCAACTTCCTTTTTAGATACGGTAGACGTGACATTCCTGCCAACCCACCGGCTCCTCCTTAGAGATATCGCCTTCCGTCCCCCAAGATAGGCCTCCCCTCCCCCAGGACAGGCCCCTGCTGCCCAGTCTCAGCTGATGGGATCCGGGTGACAAGTGGACAGGGCTGGACTGCCGGCCCCTCTCTGAGGAATCTGGAATCGAAGCCTAAGGACAGGCGTCAGTGATTTGCCTGCAGGGGTTTGCTTTGAAAGTACCTGCAGAGTAGGAGCCAGACTTCCCACCAGCGTAGCCCACAGGCCAGCCCAGGCCAGGATCGCATGGTGGCCGGGGAGGCCAGAGCGGCAGGACAGGGATGCAGAGGGAGGGAGGAATGGGGTGGGGGACACAGAATAAAGACCCCACGAGAGATGAGCCCCTCGAGTTGGTTTAACTGAGTTTCTCGACTTGACAACGGGGGTGGGAGAGGATCCATGTTTTGTGGGTCCTGAATCATAGCACCATTTGTGGAGCCTTCTTCCAGAAGATTTCAGTCGCCATACAAAACTCGGTGCAGGGCCCCGAAGCTCAAGCTCAGTTACCCTACAGGTACCCTGGCTTTATGATCGAGAGGTTTCTGACCAAGGCAGCCAGAACCACACCAAGGGCCCAGGGGGAATCAGGGCAAGGCCCTTACTTTGGCCACTCCAAATCTGGAAGCCTTGTTTGCTCCTGGGACCCCGAGGGCGACACTCACTAATTCATCTCTGCCCACCCCCCACACACATATCTCTGGTCCTATGACTATTTCAATTTTGCTGCTAGCCCTCTGGGAATTTACTTGTGTTTTAAATTATCCTTTAAAGGGATCTCTGATGTTTATTTTCTGTATTTGGAATTTTGCTGGTTGGTCCGCATAGTTAAAACCACGTGTTTTCTTCTGGAGTCATTATTAAGAAAAAGGGAAAATTTATGAGGCACATGCTGTGTCTCTGTTTGGCTGCACTTCTCCATCTGGGCACATCCTAGAAAGATTTCAAATGGCTTTGTGGCCACTCTTTTAATCCTGTGAACCTGGGAATACTTTAGGAGACTGGGTAGTAACGCTGATGCTGCTGTTTGAAAAGGTGAGCTCTTTAGCCCAAGCTACACAGGATGCTTCAGATAAAGCTTCTAATGTTGTGTATGTCAATACCAAGCTCCATGAAATGTACAGAAAATACAACCAAAGGGAAAACCACTCAGAATGGAGGGTGATCCCTCTTCCCTCCCTCTGTCCCGCCAAAATACACACACACATGTGCACACATACACATCCAGATTTTAGAGCCCTAAAGGGGAGCAGTGAGCCAGAAATACATTAACACTAAGACAAAAAAGAAATAAAGATCACAGGAATTAAATCCATACCCCAGTGTATGAAACACAATACTGTAATGTTTTGAAGGAAGAACTCTACCTGGAATGAATGGGCTTTACAGGCAAAGTGGATACTGCTTGATTAACTTTCTGACAGTAGAGAATTAATAAACTGATTCTCTATGCCAGGGCTTTTAAAAACCATTTCCCCCCAAGAAAGACCAAGCACTTTGCTAAGTTCTTGTCTAAATGATCAGCCAGGACTGAAGTTTGAAGAGGACTGGGTCTCAGGTATAATACTTGTGACATTCTGCTACCTTGCGGGTGGCACTTCAGAGGGAGACAAGAGAGAACAGAAATGGGGGTGGGCCAGGGGAAGTGTCACCATGTGTGTGACACATAGCATGGTGAACCTCGAATCATTTTATCTGAGGACTTGTCTTTCTTCTCTCTCCCCTGGGCTTTGGCTTTTCAGAAAAGGGCACTGTCTTCCCTCTGGTGTCCTGTCCAGTCTCTGACACAGAGAAGAAGGTCCATAATCACTTACTGAGGGCAGAGATTACAAGAGGAAAAAAGAGATTTTTTTAAAACAGTAAGATTACAAAATTATAATTAAATAACAGAAGAGGAGGACAAACAGGTATTTAAGAATCAGGAATAAATAAAGGAGACAGCCACAAAGATATAAAAATAAGATGAGCACAGAGCTTAGATATTTTAGGAGAAGCAAAGATAAAGTCATATTGGAAGAAGTGATGAATGATGAGGTAAACCTGAAAGAAAAATTTTAAAATGTGGGGAAAACAATTATAAATTATTTGTCAGTGATTTCTACACATTGGATTAAAGTTAATTATACCCATGTTTAAAAAAGCCCAGTATTATTTCTACCATTAGATTTTTAAAATGCCATTGATGGGTTTTATTTCTTGTAGTTAAAAGGAACACTTTATTGTTATTGTTACAGGACTCTATTACAATAAAACTTTATTATCATAAGAGAGCCTTGGAATTTTTTAATGAGGAAGTTTATACACTCTTTGAGTACATAAAGTTCTTAAATTTACATGGCACAAATGTGCTCAGTCTGAAGAAAGATGGGAATGAGAGAACACCTTAAAATTTAAAAAAATTTGAAATAAGTATAGACTTATAGAATTTGCAGAAATATATTGAGAGCTCCCAGGTACCCTTCACTAAGCTTCTCCCAATGGTAATGCCTTAAGTAACTATGATACTTTATCAAAACTAAATTGGCATTGACACAATGTAAATAACTAAACTAAGACCTTTCTCAGATTTCACCAGTTTTCATGCTGTTTTGAATCTGTGTGTATAATTTTATGAAATTGTATTACATGCATAGATTTGTGCCACTAACACCACAGTCAAGATAGAGAACTGGAGAACACCCTTTAAAATGAGAGATCAGATAATAGAGAGATGCCTCATATAAGAAAGCTATTCTAAGAAAGACAAATCAATGGGATGACAGGCCAGAAATATTAAAAGGAAAAATTTGGAAAAATTAAATAAAAAATAAAAAAACCTGAAAATATAAATATAAAGGTTGGGGTGCAATGATGTAAAAATCACATTTTGAAGGTTACTACCTTCAGAAGACCTGGGAAATATAAATATATATGAGACACATTGCACAACGAAGGGGTCAAACCCAATAAAAATTTAACATGTCAGGAAAACAGCCTTTTTTCTTGAAAAAAGGGCGTGAAGTGACAGAAACATAGGAACATCTGATCTTATTGAGGAAATGCAAATTAATTTTTGAAACAAATTTCTATGGCCACAGAGATATAGATATTAAGAAAAAATGTTGTCCAATTTCATTACTCAAAACAAATGGGTGATACAGACTACAGCTATAAAATGAGAATTTTTAAAAGGCTCACGGAATCATACATTTGCATAGTTGTTAAAATGTGTATGCATAAACAGCAAGGCCCTACTGTATAACATGAGGAATTATATTCAATATCCTGGGATAAACCATCATGGAAAAGAATATGAAAAAGAATATATATATGTATAACTGAGTCACTTTGCTGTCCAGTAGAAATTAACACACTGTAAATCAAATATACTTCAATAAAATAACTTTTACAATGTGTACGCCAAGCTGCAAACAGTGTCCACAAGCTAAACTTGCTTCCTCAACCTTCTTTGCAGCTGGTCCACGGACCTACAATCCAATTCTGGCTGATAGAAGTGAAAGGAAAGTGTGCTAGAGAGCATTCCAGGAAAGAATTTCTTCCTGGATTAAAAAAGGAGAGAAAGAGACTGAGAAACAGGAAAAAGAGCTAAGAAGCCCTCTCTCCCTCCTGCTGTTGATGGTCTGTGAGGACAAGGTGTTCTATGAGGACAGGATGGATCTGCTGCAGCCATCTTGCAACCATGAGGTGAGGACAGGAGAGTCCCAGAGAAGCTGAACCATAGTTCTGTCTACCGAACTAACTCTGGCTATAGTCTGTCTCTGGACTTCTTTTTATTTGATCAAATAAAACCCTATTGTTTTGGCCAAGTATGGCCAGATTCGTACTTGAGGCCAAAGCACCCTGACTGAGTCAGTCACTAAGATCCAGCAGAAATGCAGCAGTCACTTACTAAACACTTTATCATGTGCCAACATGACACTATGTCTTTTATTCAATATCGCCTCCAACAAATTACCTATGAATACATGGACTGTAAATGACTGAAAGCCAAGAATGGGCCAACGAACAGCCCATCCATTTATCTTGGAGATGGAAAAGAATCCATATGGAAGCTTTGTCTTTTTACACCAAGGAATTTATGATTTTGGGGGTGCTGGTGGTGAAGGCAGATATGAAAAGGGAACTGAAATACTAAAAAATAAAAATGTAAATGTGCATCTGAAGACTGTTCCTTTGTAAATATATTCAATGGCTAAATATATTTTTCAACCATAGAACGTGGAAGTATGAGATTGCCTGGCAAGAGAAAGGCCATTTTCTGGCTTTATGGTTATGAATGATTCGGTCTGTATGCTACACATCTACAATAAACATCCATATTATGTGGGTTTGTGATGTTTCCTCTCCCCTAAAAGGAGAAAAAGGGGACAGGAAATTCTGTAAATGTAGGAAAATCACTACATTTGGATGAGCAATGATATTTCTCTCCAGGAATGCCATTGTCTCAGTTACCAAAAGTTTGCACTCATTTGCGAAAGGAGTTGAATGTATTGAGAAAGGATGGTTTAAGCCATTAACCTTAGATGACGCCTGTAGGAGGGGAAGGACTCATCCAACAGAAATCACTTTCTCCACTGGCTGTCGTGCACCACATAAGCAGAGAGAATTTCACGATAGCTGCCTCCCTGGCAAAGCTGCTCTTGTATAGTTTAGCAGAAATATAGAAAATCGTAAACTATAGATCAGTATCTGAAAGATTTTTCTATTCATAAATGAATTTTTCAAAGCCAAAGAATATTTTAAAGTTAAGTGCCATAGGAAAATCTAGAATAATTTTGTTCCAATGTATCCTCCATACATAGTTCTACTGGTCATGATCAGCTCAAAGTCTTCTTTCTTCAATGACTGTCCCCAGCCTCTCAGGTCCTTACTGTCTGGTCTCCCTTCTGGATCCACATCATTGTCCACTTAACTACACTTTCCTCACACATTGGTGTGGGATGCAAGTTCTTTGAGGCAGAGTTTTGTGCATTTTGTCCTCTTATGTAGCCCAAGAATCTGCCCAGTGCCAGGCCCACAGTCAGCTTCCAGATGTTTATTGAATACATTAAGGAATATAGTTTACCCTCTAAACTGCAAACTCTTTGAGAGTAGGGTCCATGTCATTCTGTATCATCTCCTGCATACATAGTGGGCTCTGAAGAAATAATTGTTAATAAACAGGTTGGATGATGTAAAACATGTCAAGAGAATTCCCATTATTTTAGGTCACAGGTCAGTGTCCTGGCTCAACAAAACCACCATTGTTTTCTCTCTCTGGACTTGTAAATATGCAATAACCACAAATTATTTCACTGGGCAAATGCTCATTTATACTCTAAAGTCATTTAGTTTTATGCTTAAACCAAAAGGTAGATTAATCGGGATAATTGCAAAGCCTTCATCTTGTAAACTTGCTCGGTACTTAAAGTGGAAGCTGCCAGCATCAGTGCAGGCTGTGAAATCACAGCTGAAGCCATGCAAAGTGACCTGAATAACCAAGGGAAAATTACGACTGACCGTGATATTTCAACATTTTTGTCAAAACATTCAAAATTCTCTGATTGTTGGTTATAAAGGTATAGGGAAAGAAAAAAAGGGTGAAACAAGTTTTTTTTTTAGTATAACTTAAAACTTTAGAAACATGAATTAAAGTGACTTACTTCATTGTAAAACAAACATGAGCAGTTTGAATAGTGCTTTCTTCCTGTTTCTGTGGGGAAACACTGTCATGCCAGCTTCTGGTTGGTACATGAGCTCTTAAGAGGAGTGGCCTTGGCAATGAACACATCCATCACCTTACAGAGGTAACGGGGTGCCATGTGTGTGTGTGTATGTGTGTGTGTGTGTGGTAAGAATGCTTAAGACCTACTCAATAAAGTGAAAAAAAATCATAAAGAGTGGTCGGGGGCCCTGACACCTCCTCACTGGGAGATGAAGAGCTCCCTGGGCCTTTGGAGGGAGAATCTTTCCCTGATCCCTTTTACTCCAGCTCGAAGTGGGGTGTGTCAGCCCCACTGCCTTAGGCAACATGGACACTGCCTGTGGGAACTGATGCATCACAAGGGGCTGGGCCTTGTGCACATTCTCTCCTCTTGCTGCAAGTAAATGCTGTGCCATTTACACCTGGTGTGTGCCTTGTCTGTTCTCAGGGACCTTGAAACCTGCACCGGTCCTTCCCTGGGTGGCACTTACCTGCCTTTTAACCTTGGCCACACAGCCTGGCCACCCAGTGGATGGTGAAACATGCACGATATGGAAAAAGCATCTTCTCCATGGCTTGGAAAATTGTCACCCTGCTTTCTAGGTTTGGATTACCTGCCAACATTTTGTCCTTTGTGTTTTTATGGGATGAAATATCTCTGAGAATCCCTTCAATGTGAATTTTTTGGTCACTTTCTCTGGGACGTCTTCATCTTTCCCATCCCACTGCCCCACCTTCCTCGCATACGTCAATAGGTTTGCTTCCCTGAAGTTCCCATGGAATGGGGAGGTGTCAGCATTTCCACAGTCAGCTACTTCTTCCACAATTCCATTTACATTTGATTTAAATTTCACTTCTGGCATTATTACTTTTTGTTTCTTTGCTGAATTTTCATTTTTGTTGGCATTTTCATTGTTCAGTTTTGTGAATATATGCACACAGCTCATATGTAGATATAGTAAATGTTTTGCTGTCAAGGATTTGGTGAAATTACAATTGGCCTACTTTTATTATTAATTTTTCTTAAATCATACATCTTCCAACTATGTAAGAACCTTTGTCTAAGAGACTAAACCCCAGGTAGGGAATCTTGGAACGTTTTAAGGCAGGGGTCCTCAACCCCGGGCCGCAGACACGTACCCCGGCCGCAAAGCAGGAGGTGAGCGGCGGGGGAGCGACCGAAGCTTCATCCGCCGCCCCCCATCGCTCCTCATCGCTCACATTACCCACCCCCAACCCCGTCTGTGGGAAAATTGTCTTCCATGAAACCAGTCCCTGGTGCCAAAAAAGGACCGCTATTTTAAGGGAAGGGCCTCCCCCAAATGATGTCACTGTCGACTGCAAGCATTATTGTAACAAACAAACAAACAAATCAGTAAGTAAATACATGTCAGGTAGGCTGTGATCTAAGCCAAAGTTCCACGTGTGTGCTGACTTTTCAGAAGACCTCTCTTTAGAATCCCTGAAGAAGATGAGGAAAAAAGTCAAAGACAGAAATGATAGAATCTGTAACAGAAAAGAGCCAAAATAGAAACAGCATTTGTATGCAACTGTATCTAATAAACATATTTAAAGATGCTCATTCAAAATCTAAACAGTAGGAGTGTATACGTTCCTCAATTCATAAAGAACTAAATCCCTCATTTTAGCTTCTGTTGGGAGGGATAGATATGAATTACATACTTTAAACAGTGATCCTATCTTGTACTTCTTGGTTAATCAAATCTCAAGGTAAACTCAGATATACTGACAAATTCAAAGCAACATTTTAAGTTAAGATTTTCAGAAGATAGGTCTTTAGCTCAAATTTAATTTAATTTCTCATCTATACCAGAGGCTGAACTCTGCATGGTGAATTTTATCTCTCAGATGGTAGGGCTTATTATTTCTACAGCTTAATACGCTCCTGACTCATAAACCACTTACTTCCAAGTCTTTGGTTTCCATAATAGTGCTTATGTGCCCCAGTCTAACATCAGCTAAAATTTCACCAGAGTGCCTTTCCAAACCACATTAGCCATATGAATATCATTTCCTTTGTGTCTTGTTGGAATAACTGAAAATATTTTTAAAAACTGAATAACATGTTTGTATTCTTGCCATGTCTAGACCGTGGTGTATAAAATTAACACCTACTTACTTCTGCATGAATTTTGTGTGTGTATGTGTTTACACTCAGAAAGTCAGAAACAAAGATGACCTGTCCTTATTTGAATTGCTATTTGTTTTAATAAGTCTTTATTTCTAAAACCCAGTATTTTAGTAAAATAATGCATTTAATGACTTGACGAGCAATTTTCTAGTTTCTAGCGAATTTATATCGGCCATTTTATGTTCCTTAAAAATAAACTTTTAAATTTCAAATAGTCTTAATTTATCTTACTTAAAATGCTAGATCTGTTAAAAGATACTTTGGTATCCCATGGCATAGCTACTATCTTCCTATCAAAAGCATGAATTTAATTTGAATGTTTAATCCTGGTGAGGCTTAGTGAGAACATAATAATTTGCACTGGGTGAGGCTTGGTGCTGTTTCTTTTCTAATGTGTGAAAATTGATGATAAAACAATGGCCATTGATGAGTGAGTGCTTTTATGGCACTTCTTGTTCCTCTGAATGAAGGAAGAGTATCATTATTCACAGTACAAAATGTCAATATCAAAAGCCGTTTGCTCAATGAGGCCAGGCCAGGGACGTTGAAAATGATAATTATGTCTTTTCTTCCACAAGGCCATGTAATTACAATAGGAAAATTGTGAATCCATAAATGACACTTCTCATCTGGCATGATAAAATTAATCTCCTTGCTCTGATCATCCATGTAACATGGTTTTTGGTATGTATATATTTCTATATCTATATAGATATACATACACATATGTATTCTTTCTGTTACCAACTTCTTATCAAGTCATTTAGATATAATTTCTGCATGCTTTGACACTATAAAAAGTTTGGATAGAAAATACAGTCCCTTAGAGGACCAAAGTATGATAAAAGAATCCTTTAATTTTTATTCACACAATTCTTCTCTCTTTAAAGAATTAATGACAGATATTGGAAACTTCTCTGGATTACTTAAAAAAAGACTGACAGAATTTTAGAGTACTATTGAATATTTTTTACATGTATGAACATATATTAATAGTAAAAAGAAACATTTCCATCCATTAAAGCTCCATAATCTCATAAGGGTTTTGCCACCATGAACAATATTCTGATCATCCCATATTTAGTGTTGTCTCAGTAAAGTGTGATTGTAAATATTCTGAATGTAACATTAGTTGGTTAATTTGAAATTTCAATACAACCAGATTGAAAAACATGATTTACTGACATTCATACACCTTTTTCCCCCTCTTTTTATAACTTTACTAGTTGGGACAGGAATGTTTTTCTACTACACTGTAAAAAATCTGTATTATATTTTAGAAGGAGAACTCATTTAAGAATCCAATTTAAGAACACAACCTAAATGTCTACCAACAGATGAATGAATAAAGAAGATGTGGTACACACATACAATGGAATATTACTCAGTCATAAAAAAGAATGAAATTATGCCATTTGCAGCAATATGGACGCAACTAGAGATTATTATACTAAGTGAAGTAAGTCAGAAAGAGAAAGATAAAAAACACATGATATCACTTATATGTGGAATCTAAGATATGGCACAAATGAACATATCTACAAAACAGAAACACATAGAGAACAGACTTGTGGTTGCCAAGGGGGAGGGGGGTGGGGGAGGGATGGAGTGGGAGGCTGGGTTTAGCAGATGCAAACAATTATATATGGGATGGATAAACAACAAGGTCTTACTGTATAGCACAGAGAACTACATTCAATATCCTGTGATAAACCATAATGGAAAAGAATATAGAAAAAGAATGTCTATATGTGTATAACTGAGTCACTTGGCTGTACAGCAGAAATTAACACAACATTGTAAATCAACTATACTTCAATAAAAAAAAGAACCCAATTTAAATCCTGAATGTAATGTTGCATTCATATTTTTAAAAAGCAGTCTTGTTGTGTTTCTATTTATCAGGTCATTGAAACCTCACTGCACAGACAGCTCACTACAAAGTAGGCATTGGTATGATCAGGTCTGTGTGATCCCTGCTGGAAGTGGGTTACACAAAAGACAAACTGATCCCATCCAGGAAGTGTACAGTAAGTCGTACATGTAGTTTGGCTTTAAGATTTCAGTGTATATATTAATCATGCAACTACACATTTCTCTAAATGTCTATCTCTGTTTTACAAGAAACAGGATAATATACTACAAAATAAAAATGAATAGAAACTGAATTGTGAGGGCTCAGGGCACTGCTGGAGAGGGCTACTCATGTGTGACTTCGATGAGCTACATCTAGATCGAGAACCTCCCAAGGTTGCTCTTTTCAGTGAATATTGACCAATCTTCATTTCTGCCACTGGACACAAGGGCAAGCTGTCTGAGCAGCTTGCATGTCAGCCAGGGCTGCCTCACTGAGGGGTGCAAAAATGATCCGCCAACCTACACCTGAAGTACATTTTTCAGTGTTGCCTAAGATCCTATCTGACTTTCAAGTTAGAAAGAGGGCTTAGAATCATCAAATCTCAGAGCACTTTTGACAGATTGGAAGACACAATATTGTTGTTTCCTCATTTTCACTAAAGTCTATGAGAAGGAGAAGGATAAAATGATATGAAGAATCATTAGAATTAGACATTCACCCAGTAATTTAGTTAGGATAGGCCAAGGGCAAGCTGGTAAATGTTTTATTAATCAACTCTCTAGTGAAAGAAACCCTGATCTATAGGTGTGCTGATTTCCGAGGTGTAAATACCCCACCCTGGCCACTTTCAAGCTACCCCCTTGATGTCACTGGATGTGACATCAAGGAACAGATTAGCTCATGACCAAAACCCCTTCACAGGGACACAATAAGGAACTTAGACCACACACAAGAAAATTAGGGTTGGATGAGGTTTGAGTATCTATTAATTTTGGTTTAAATGTACTTTATTTATGTATAAATTCATGTAGTTAAAATTTAATAATGTGTGTTTGCCAACTGGTTCACAAAATTCCTGAAAATTTAACATTCAGCTCCTACAAGCTGCTGTGAGCCACGCTTAGCACATTGCTGGGTAGGGGGACTTTTATCATTTTATTTTTTACAAATATAGTGAAGCATGTCCTACTTATGCTTAAATTATTGTTTGTGTTCTCTTTAGTTTTGTTACAGAGTTAATTTTAAACATTATTAGAAAGGCCACAAAGAAACTTGCTGTTTGCTAATTAATTGTTCTTGAAGAAAAATGGGAAATGAAAGGGATAGTTTATTATCCACAAATACTAAGTATATGTCTATTTATATATGTAGTGAAATACCTCCATCTCACTATAGCTATAGTCTATCATCTATCTACTATTGAGATACATAGATTAATATTGTGAGAGATCTATCTCTATTGATCTATATATGAATATAAACTATGTTCTGGAAAAAGCATCTCAATCATTTCCAAGAAAAATAACTCTACAAAATATGATTTTACAAAACTATTCATAAATATTCTTAAGTTTATTAACATGTATAGATACCTTTTAAAAAGTATTAATTTTCCCCTACAGTATTTACAGAATAATTTCTATTTTATGCAAACAACTATGGTGGGTGGAAAAAAATTAGTGAACTCGAATTAATAGAATATGTATCAAAAATATAAATAACCTGCCATCTACCTTAGATAAGAGTTTATATTTTGGCATGTACATGCCAATTTCCTCAAAAAGTGACCTTTTCAGTAAATTGCAAGCAATGGCAATAATGACGTAGAAATGAAGAAAGCAAATGGGAATAAAGCTTTACCCAGAGAAATATGACATACGGTGAATTGAAGAACCAGTAGCTAGACTTGATTAGCTTATAGGAGTCTTTGTTGAGTTGGTCCCAGATTAACAGCTGGAAACGAGCTGGGTCCATGACTGCTGCGTGCTAATTAATACCACTCACTGTTGACACTCATTACAAGGGGCACAAAATTGTATTTTTCAAAAAGTGTCATTGAGCTAATAATTTCAGATAGATGCTGACAATTTTAAATAGCAGAGGTTTTTGGCAACTTAAAAAATGCATTTGCAAAATGTTCAGCAAGTCTATTAAAAAACCTGCATATGAATTGTTTTCTAATGTTTGAACTACTTGAAAAGGTGATAACAATATGGTCTTTAATCTGATAATGCATCATTTTAATACTAAAACTTCTTCAATTGTTATGGAATTCATAGGACTTTAAAAATTATTTATTTCAATTATATATGGACCAACTTCTAAGCAATCAATTACTTTTGGGTTTTGAACATCTGTGAAAAAATCTTCATGAACATAAGGAATATCTGTTAGCCAAGAAGAAAGTGTTTTTTTTTTCCTAATGTATAATGAATCATGAAGATTTGAGGCACTTTACTTGAACAAAAGAGATTAGGAGACTTTTAGTCCATGTAAAATACAATTTGATCTTTGTAGCCATATCTTCTATTGGGCAATGAGTCATGGACATGTATTAATAAAAGGCACATCAGCTATCTCAGAATGAAACAGCACCCAACCAGGAAAACTTGGCTTATTAGAGAAGCTACAGACGTGGGCTGTGGCCTGGAAAGGCTGCACACTTCTGTGTTTACATAACACGTTAGTCTGAGGATTTCGCGTACTTCACAAACATGCACTTGTCAATTTTCACAGCGTCTCCAGGAACCAGACAGTGTGAAAGATGATTTTTCTCACAGGAGAGTTGGGGGCAAGAGCCGTACAGGAGATGAGTTTGCCAGGAGTCACGATGAAATGGACAGAGCGATTCTGCCATGTATGCAGTAGGTGCTCAATAAATGCCAGTAACAGAGCTGAATCACAGCCTGAGCTAAGTAGTCTGCCTCTTCTCCCTCCCTTTTTCTTATTTTCACACGATGATAGTTAACTTTATTTGTTCAAGGGCTATTGCAAGCATTAAACCAAGTGTGGCCTTTGATTCTGTGAGGAAACCAGCAAAAGTTCGGATCTTCAAAAAACATACTCAGTAAACCAATATATTAAGATGCAGAAAAATGTTCTTAAACATCAGAGTGTTTAAAATTCTGAGCGTTTATTATAAATTCTGGGATGTAGAGGCTCTGGGGTTGTTTGTAACTCACTGGAAGTAAATCTCCCATGGGCGGGGATGGGGAAATTCCTGAGTGGGCAGGGAGGACACGGCGGGGTCAGCGGTAGGTCCCTGGATTCTCCCACTGCTGAAGGGCTCTCTCAACAGCCATGGAAACGTGGTTGCACCATTTGAGTTTGGAATTGCTGGAATCTTTTTTTTTTTTTTTTTTTTTTTTTTTGCAGTACGCGGGCCTCTCACTGTCGCGGCCTCTCCCGTTGCGGAGCACAGGCTCCGGACACGCAGGCTCAGCGGCCATGGCTCACGGGCCCAGCCGCTCCGCGGCATGTGGGATCTTCCCGGGCCGGGGCACGAACCCGTGTCCCCTGCATCGGCAGGCGGACTCTCAACCACTGCACCACCAGGGAAGCCCAGAAAGGCTGTTTTTATAAGCTGCCTGCCAACCATTTTCCTTTGGGGTTAGATAGACTTTGAGGGATGCGTGAAGGGTTATTTGAGTTACAAAGCCAGATCAGAATACGCTTTTCTTCATTCCAAATTGCACAAGAAAACATTAATTTTAATCTTGTTAACTAAGTACATTTGTGATGAATGAATCAACATTGACCAATGTAAATGTTTATCAGTATTACAATCTTTTTCACTAGTTATCTTATCAATATTAAAAGGCCATCCTGAGAGCTTTTCATGAAGACATTATAGCAGGAGGCCACACTGGCGCTTCAAGTGCTCAGCAAATGTCACAGCCCCAGTATCCTTGGCCCCTTCCAGACACGGGCTAGACTACTTTCAGATACTTCCTTTGAAACCGGATGATTTTCACCAGGGGTTGTCTTTCCTGGCTTTTCTGGATAGAGATACAGTGCCAGAAATTCAAGGTCCTCTTCAGATAGTTGCTGCTTGTGATGCATTATTCTGGTTATACAAGCAAGTCTGATTTAAATTTCTATAGCTATTTCTAAGCTATTTCTCTCTCTAAGGAAGGAGCTCTGCCGTTCAGAGGTGGCTTACAAGCCTCCGTTGATTCACTGGTGAAGAAAGTGGGTACAGAAGATAGAGGCGTTCCTCGGTGGCAGAATTCGGCTGCTTTCTCCTTCTATAAAAGTTTCTTGCATGATGCAAATACTAGCAGTTAATCACATGGCAAACTGCCGTTAGCTAGTACCTTTCTGACATCCGGCGTAAACAAGAATTGAGATGCGGGGAGAAATGGGGGTGCCGTCTCATTGGGAGATGAAATCAGGGGAGCCTGATGGGGGCACCTCACAGGGGTTCAAAAATCAAACTTTCTACTTAACTTTTGCCTAAGACTCATTCCCTATTGCTGGTAAAACCTTTCACTCCCACTTTTTTACTAAATTGTTGTCTCCTGCTCTCCTACCATCACCATTAAGACTCAGATGGAGGGCAAGGAATTTTCCCAGGGACCTCAATCTTGTAACATCCTGGAAGGAAAAAAATGAGTAGCTACCCTCCTCTCTCTCTACTCCATCCCTTATTTTCTAGAGAGAGCAAACCTAGAGCAAGGCAGAGGTTTTCAACTTGGATTTTAAAAGAATGATGACATATATACACTACCAGACGTAAAATAAATAGCTAGTGGGAAGCAGCTGCATAGCACAGGGAGATCAGCTCGGTGCTTTGTGACCACCTAGAGGGGTGGGATAGGGAGGGTGGGAGGGAGACGCAAGAGGGAGGAGATATGGGAACATATGTATATGTATAACTGATTCACTTTGTTATAAAGCAGAAACTAACACACCATTGTAAAGCAATTATACTCCAACAAAGATGTAAAAAAAAAAAAAAAAAAAAAGAACGAGTCCCATTTCTGCTTTTCTTGAATAACTCATTTATCCAAATAAGTAGGATCCCCATATGGGCTTCCAACTTAGTGGACTAAACCTTTAGAGCAATGCCCGTGTTACTCAGAACGACTTTGGAACTGATTAAAATAAACTACGACAGAATCCCTATGAACACTTTGCCTCTTGGCATGTTTTCACCCTTGGAAGATGGCTTCGACTCTTTTTACAGCCAAATGTCATCCAGAGCCAACTCTGGTGAGGAATGTGCATGATCATGCAGGCTGAGCCTCTTTGGTTAAGAAATAAGGGGGGGATATAAAGCCATTAGGCTAAGCCGTGTGCATTTGTGGCTTATAAACTGAGTCTGAAGTCAGCCTCCAAGGATAATGCTGCAACTGTTTTGAGAATTGGTGGTGCCATTAGTACAAGATGAGAATCCCAGGGGCCTATTCTGAACCTGTATGCAAATGAAACCAACGGGGTGTACCATTTGTTGGACAACAAGCCTCATTACTTTACTGTCATACATATTCTATTGTAGTTTGATGTCTTCCTCTAAGCAGTGGAGGATCATTCATTTAGTTATTTGCTCATTGAACAAGGATGTATTCATCCACATCGTGTTGGTGTTAAGAGAAGGGCCCAGAGCCAGACTGGCTGGCTCCAAATACAACTCTGATACTTTGTACTGTGTCACCTTGGGCTAGGTTACCTAACCTCACCTTGGGCTAGTCTCTTAATCTGAGCAGAATGGGTATGATGTTAGCGCTGTTGGTGGCTCAGTGATCAATGCACACACTGCCTGACGCCCACAGGCATGACTCGTACATGACGGTCATCAACAAAGTTTTACTGAAAACCCACAGTGCCACTCACTGTGCTGCTGAAACTCTTGGTTTGGGATTGAAATGAATCATAACAATAATTGAGAACTTAAATACATTCCAATAAAATAATATTGAAATAAACAACATCACTTTCATCTGATTATTTATTTAAAATTGCACGAAGACAAAAGTCTCTAAAGATACTCGCAGAAGATTGATCTGGGTAATTGCACCAAGTGACCAAAACATGACTTGTTCTGACAATGGTAGCTAGATGATAGTTATTTTAAATTCATATATGCAAATGGCCCTGAAAAATCCTCATTAAAAGCAACTGATGTTTTCATCTGAAAGCTCTTAGCATTTAAACTGGACAAAGAATTTACCTTCATATAACAATCTTTGAAGTACGAGCTGTAGAGAAATACTCTGCATAAAACCCCATTATGGTATTATTCTTCTAGAGATATCGCACATTTACAAAGATGCAAGAGTTTTGGGGTCAGATAGCAAGTGAGACACTATTCTAATAAGGCCCCTCCCAGTGATGCTGAGAGCTGAACTGCCACAGCCAGAACCACATCTGACTCATGGAAATGGGATGCTCCATGGTGGAATTCAGTAGGACAAGACTGGAGTCTTTCTCTTTAGTTACAGAGGACTGATGTTCACAGACATTCTTTTCCCTTGTATGTGTTTCTACATTTATTGCATACACTCCCTGCATATAAACAGTGCGTCTGCATTGCTCACCAAGTGGTCTTGGTGTTAGAAGTGGCCTTCTGTTTAAGAGGATGTTGAAGAATAATAAAGCCTTTCCATAAGGCTTTCCAAACAATAGTTTTAGTTTAAGATTGATCCCACAGAAGGTATGATTTCCCAGTTATTTTGGCAGTTGCAATTATAGTTCCTTGGGCTTAAACGCTTAATTAGGAGCCCTTGGAAAGTTTCATGTCAAGCTAAAAATATTTCTAATGTACACTCTCTGCCTATTCAAAGCTGTGTGGAGCTTTAATTTACAAAGGAAACTTGTTCCCTTAATTGTTGTGTCAGTCAGCAAAAGCACAGGGGGCAGCCCAGCATAGTCTGTTTATATTTAGCTGTGCCAGTGGCCATGAAATGTCACAACGTTCATGTAATTTAAGGAAAGGTTAGGGACATTATTTCTATACAACTGATTGCTTCACAATTTGTTTTATTTTTTTAAGTATGTACTTGGCGGGATTTTTTTTTTGTAGGACCTTATATCTTTTTTTTTTTAATTGAAATATGGTTGATTTACAATGTTGTATTGGTTTCAGCAAAGTGATTCAGTTATACATATATATCTATTCTTTTTCAGATTCTTTTCCATTATAGGTTATTACAAGATATTGAGTATAGTTCCCTGTGCAATACAGTAGGAGGTTGTTGTGTATCTATTTTATATATAGTAGTATGTATCTGCTAATCCCAAACTCCTAATTTATCCCTTCCCCCCTTCCCCTTTGGTAACCACAGTTTGTTTTCTATGTTGAGGGACTTTACTCCTATCCTTACAATTTTGCATCCCTTGAAAGTGGAGACTTGAGGAAAGTTTATCAGTTGATTCCCATGTTTTCTGTTACAGTGAATCATCACAGAAAGTTAGATTAATAGAAAATATAGACTAATACGTAGTGTGTGAATTATAAAGGTTTATTTTATCTGAATTCTACTATTTTTATACTGTCTTCAGTTTTTGAAGAGTAGGTTTCATTTTGGGATAGATTTAGAGATGAATAAACTGAAGAGAATTGCACATTTTCAGGATGACTCACCTATTTACCAAGTGCGAGGAGAGAAGAGGGGAAAAACAAAGACAAATAAGCAAACAAGAAGGAACAATGCCTTGCGCCTCCACAGGATTCTCTGGAAGGCTTTTCACATCCATGATGCAATCTTTCCACGGAGAGCTCACAAGGTCTGTTCTCATTGGATGAGCTCATCCCCCCAAAGTGTAGGGGCCTGAGTCACATCCACGCCTGAGACTTAGGTGGCTGTTCGCTGTCATCCCAGCTCTGCCACCTCCGTCAGCATGGCCTTGGATGAACTACACAATGTCTCTCAGGGTTGGGTTCTTCCTCTGAAAATGTGGATGATGATTGTCCAGCCATACCAACCATACAAATGGGCTGGTGTCTGCATTTGTCACCCACTCAATGGATCACAGTTTTTAATTCTTCTTGTGATCATGGCTATTACTACCTAGCCCCAAAGGCAGAGGGGATACTTTCCAGCTATTTTGTCAATGAACTTACAAAGAGAGAAAGCTGTTTCACTCTCTTTCGGGAAATCCCTTCAATAGATGATGTCCATGCCTCATGTCAGGCTCAATTCTACACCCCAGTAACTTCCAAGTGTCATTTCTTACAGTTGACCCTCCCTGCTCAGGAAACTTTTCAGCCTGATCTCTAATGAACCCTTGCTTTATGATGTGTGGTAATCTCCAGTTCATGGAATCTAATTTATTCTATTCTTCAGTTAGTTGTGATTAAAATTATTTTTGTACTCAAAAAACTAAAAATAGAAATACCAAAAGACCCAGCAATTCTACTCCTGGGTATATATAAAAAAAACCAAAACCACCAATTTGAAAAGATACACGTAGCCCAATATTCATAGCAGCCCTATTTACAATAGCTGAGATATGGGAGCAGCCTAAGTATCCATCAACAGATGAATGGATAAATAAGATGTATATATATATATATATATATATATATATATATATATATATATGTATATATGTATATATATATATGTATATATATATATATATATATATACACACACATATATACATATAATGGAATATTACTCAGCCATAAAAAAGAATGAAATAATGCCATTTGCTGCAACATGGATGGAGTTGGAGGGCATTATGCTAAGTGAAATAAGTCAGAGAAAGACAAATACTGTATATTATCACTTATATGTGGAATCTAAAAAATACAACAAACTAGTGAATATAATAAAAAAGAAGCAGACTCACAGATACGGAGAACAAACTAGGTTACTGGGGGGAGGGGAGGGGAGGGGAGGGGCATTATAGTAGTAGAGGATTAAGAGATACAAACTATAGGGTATAAAATTAGAATATATTGTACAACACAGGGAATATAGCAAATATTTTATAATAACTATAAATGGAGTATAACCTTTAAAAATTTGAATCACTATATTACAGACCTGTAACATATATTGTATATCAACTATACTTCAACAAAAAAAACTAAAAAAAATATTTTTGTACTTTGTGTGCATTAATCAAGAGGTAATAGGATAGCAAGTAGGGACCTCTTGACAACCAAGAGCCACAAACAATCTTCTAAAAGTATTTAATTTCAACATATTTTTAATACATTTCCTTTATGCTGTATTTAATTTGAATATCCCTTAAATGTTTCATAGTAATTGCAGTAATGTATGCAGTTAACCTGTTATCAAAACAAGTGGGCATATGAGTTTTACATCATTTAGGAACTAAGTACTGGGATTCAGTGTTTAATTAGCATCCAGTATATAAATGAAAGAAGGAGCATTTTCATACTTATGTGGTTTTGAAGGAATAATCGGGTGTAATATTGGCAGAGAAAGAGCTACGGGTTTATCGTGAATAAAGACCACATGTAAGAAATATGGCACTACAGTTCTGGGAGGAATAAAAATAAGAAAGAATGTAGACTCACTTCACTCCATACAACAGTCTCTAGGTCCATCTATGACTCCGCAAATGGCACAGTTTTGTTCCCTTTTATGGCTGAGTAATATTCCATTGTATATATGCACCACATCTTCTTTCTCCATTCGTCTGTTGATGGACATTTAGGTTGCTTCCATGTCCTAGCTATTGTAAATAGTGCTGCAGTGAACATTGGGGTGAATGTATCTTTTTGAATTATGGTTTTCTCAGGGTATATGCCCAGGAGTGGGATTGCTGGGTCATATGACAGTTCTATTTTTAGCTTTTTAATGAACCTCCATACAGTTCTCCATAATGGCTGCACCAATTTACATTCCCACCAACAGTGTAAGAGGGTTCCCTTTTCTCCACACCCTCTCCAGCAGAAAGAGAAAAACAAATATCTTATAATATTGTTTATATGTGGAATCTAGAAAAATGATACAGATGAACTAATTTGCAAAGCAGAAATAGAGACACATGTAGAGAACCAATGTATGGATACCTAGGAGGGGGTGGGTTGGATGAATTGGGAGATTGGGATTGACATATATACACTACTATGTATAAAATAGATAACAAATGAGAACCTACTGTATAGCACAGGGAACTCTACTCAGTACTCTATGATGACCTAAATGGGAAGGAAATCCAAAAAAAGAGAGAATACATGTACACATATAGCTGATTCACTTCTCTGTACAGCAGAAACTAACACAATATTGCAAAGGAACTGTACTCCAATAAAAATGAATTTAAAGAAGTAAAGAATATGATATAAAGTGATAAAAAAACAAAACAAATAAACAAAAAGAATGTAGAAATCTAGAGGTATTTCTTTCGATAGCCCAAGTGTTTTGTTACAAAGATCTGGATAGAGAGTGACATGGTGTATCTATGACAGAATAAGGATGAGGGCCTGTTCATAACATAATAGTAAAGAAAGTTGGAAGAATGGATAAATGCACTTTAAGAGGGTCTTTTCAAGATAGATAGAAGTTTTGACTCAAGTGATAAGTAGCTGGCTGGTCTTCATCATCAGACGTTCACAATCACAAGAGTGTTTTTACAAAATTAATGGGAATTATGATACTTTTATAGAAATTAATCAGTGAACACTATGCTGGGACAGGCAGCCAGCCAGTTTAAGTTAGATTTTCCCAGCAATCCTATAGTAAGCATTGTGATGGATTATTTGGAAGTGATGGAAAAACTCTCTGCAGTTACTTGGGATCGCAGTTGATTGCCCAGCCATCTGGGTGCTTCAGGTGAGTATTTCAGTGAAGGTAAGGAGCAGGGACAAAAGTAAGACCTAGCCTTAGAGTTTGTGTAAAATGTCACCCATACGCTCACTGGTATGACGGTGTCAAAGTAACCTTGTGCTTGCGACGTAATATGCTTGTACTCTCAGGGTTGTTACAGACGGACGGCTGTTACTGCCTGACCCTCAGGGAGGCGTGTGAATCACAGCCTTCCTGAATTTACATGTTATGGCAATGCTTCTGGTAAATGGCAGTAAAATGTTTTGTTCCATAAAGTCAATATAGGCGTTTCCCCTTCTCGTAGGAGGAACAAGTTCCTAATTGAACCTTTTACAAATAACTATAAATTCTGAACAAAATACAAAAAGAACAACTACCTGAAGACTCTGAAGAGTGAACAAAAGTAAGAATATTTTGAAGGGAGTAAAGACTTGGAGGAAGCAACAAGAATGGGCTGACTGTCAGGTTTTTGAGGTTTTACATTTTTTTTTTTTTTTTTTTGCGTTACGCTGGCCTCTCACTGTTGTGGCCTCTCCCGTTGCGGAGCACAGGCTCCGGACACACAGGCTCAGAGGCCATGGCTCACGGGCCCAGCCGCTCTGTGGCACGTGGGACCCTCCCAGGCCGGGGCACGAACCCATGTCCCCTGCTTTGGCAGGCGGACTCCCAACCACTGCGCCACCAGGGAAGCCCTAGTTTTCTCATCTTTTAAATGAGAATAATCACTTCATAAAGTTGTTGCACATTTTGTATAAGACAGAGCAGGTAAAGTGCATATATTAGGACCTGAAATATAGTAAAAGGTCGTTATTATGTTTATATTATTATTGTACTTGGTAAAAAATTCATTGAATGAATGAACAAATTAATGAATAATGACATAATTTGAAAATTTTGAAAATTTTATCTTATATTGACATCCAAGAAGTGCTAAATTGTTCATTTGAAAGTTCACATAAAAAGTGAACTAAAACACTATTTGGCAACCCTAGGTGAGAACTAAAATATGCAAATTTTCCACTTAGTTCCATATTCTAGCAGACTTCCAGGAAATAGAATATATAACAGCATTTATAAAGAGAATACCTGCTATGAATCTTAAGACCAGATAAATTTCACAATTATTTATCAGCACCTACAAATTTCAACACATTATCCCAAGACAAAGAGTAGAATAGGAGGATGGAAATATAAAGATAAAAAGACATGGCCCTGGGTGGGATGAATTGGGAGATTGGGGTTGACATATATCCACTATTGATACTGCATATAAAATAGATAACTAATGAGAACCTACTGTATAGCACAGGGAATTCTACTTAATGCACTGTGGTGACCTAAATGGGAAGGAAATCCATAAAAGAGGGGGTATATGTGTACATATAGCTGATTCACTTTGCTGTACAGTATAAACTAACACAATATTTTAAAGTGACTATACTCCAATAAATATTAAAAAAAAAAGACATGGCCCTGTTTTGAAAAACTTTCACTTAGTAATTGAAACAATAGATTATCTGGTATGGACAGTGGTCCCAGACACTGGGGGTAGCTAGAGATTATAAAATACATCATCATGCTTGTATAAAAATGGATATATACCTAAAAATGTATATATAGATACACACACAAAAAAGTGCAAATCTCCTCTAGTTTTGCTCTAATAAATGCACTCTGAATTTCAGATACTTACCTGAGAGTCATATAATCATCAGTTTATGTCCAGAAGACCCATTTTCTAATTTCCTATTTGTCATCTAATGCATATTCTGTTCTTAAAATTCAGGATCGTTTCATTAGTAACATTGTAATGAGGCCCATCACTCTTCTCACTTTCCGATTAGACATATCCACCCAAATCTAAACTCACTCCAAATTATGTGAACAGTGAGGAACCCAATGGAGCCAAAAACAACGACAAACACAACATGAACACGCCCACCAGTGTGGTCAGTGGTGCGTGTTTAACAACTGGCTCTCAGACAAAACACAATTAAACAGAACCCTGCTTGGTAGCATTTGCCATTTTCCGTGGCATAAACTCTCCATCCGTGGCTGACTGCAAGCTACCTATGTAATGCCCCTGAATGCAGAGCTGGGGAGAAAAGTGCAACAATACACTGTTATACTGTCTGTCCACCAGAAAGGCATGACGGATGTAAATAACATCGAGAGTTATAATAGTAAGGTGTAGTACATAATTAGGATGTGATGGACTCTGAGTATTTATTGCCTTTATTTTTAATGTAATTTACTGAATTTTAAGTTTATATAATTTAATTTTTAACAGTGGCCAAAGTACAAATTTCCTGAAAATTCTTTGGTGGGCTCTTGTGAGCCAATACGAGAAGGCAGCACACCCTGAGTGCAGTGCAGTTGTTCGAGTGCAGTGCAGTTGTTCAAATGCAGGGCACACGGACTGAGGCTGGACCTCCAGGCATTACTGGTCAAATAACCTAATCTCCCTACACCTCAGTGTTCTCATCTGTGTAGTTACAGTACTTATTTCATAGAGATGTTGCAAAGATAAAGTGAGGAAATACCTGTATGATACTTAGCACAATGTCAGAAACATAATAATAATTCACTCAGTGTATTGTTATAAATTTTTACTACCACAATACATTGTTGGTAAAATTACTTTGTTCACACTGGAAAAAAACACTGAAATTTTACTGATGAGAAAATATATTTCTTATTTTGTGATCTATGAAGAGACAGCAGTTTTGCTTCCTAGACAGCAGATGGTAATCTGCTACTAGAAACTGAAAGGAGAAAAAAAAGTCTCAACCAATATGATTGAAGCAGTGCTTTATGAGCTGGATGGTGAAGCAGAAAGGGATTCCCTACATTCTGGAATCGTTACACCTGCAGTAAGAGGTTTCATCTCATGTAATAATTCTGGTTAACTGAGCATCAGACTGAAGTTGAATGTTGGGAGGATTCTGAGGTGGCCTCCATGCTTGCTGGAGAGAGCATTTTAATATATAAACAAACAATAGTCATTGTAGTTAATGATGGAGAGGAAAGAAACCACAACATGTACTTTAACACCCTTGACCTATGTCCATGCCTACAATGCTTGTAGAAAATTTATATTGTACGCTACTTGCAAAAGAAAGGAAGAAAAAATATATAACATGGTCCTGAGTTTGGGGGTTATTTACATATTTGAAATTGAGGTTGACTGAAATATGGTGATGACTTTATAAAAAATTTACACAATTTATGGTCATAGAGCAAGAAGACAAAACTGGCTCAGTTCAACAGTTTTTTGGGGAGAAGGGCACCAGGAAAATGATATAAAGCAAATGGCACTTGGAATCAACAGAAAACTCAACATTTTCCTTCATTCCATTCGAGAGCCATTCACAAAAAATAGTGATGCTGAAGTATTATTGGGGAAATGTGTTAATGGAAGTTATACCTGCATTTCAAGAAATGATTATAGGGTTTGCTTTGGCTTTCCACACAGTAGGACAATCCTATTTCCACATAAGAAAAGCAAGGACAGTGGGGTCTTGCAGCAGAAGGTCAATTCCAAACTTTCCTTAAGTGAAGAGGGTAGAATTTAATTGTGTCTTGGTCATTTTACCAAGAGGTAATTTATGTTCTGTGGGGTGATTTTGTGTAGAACCCTTGAGAGGTACCATGTTACCTAGAACCAGGTTCCTCAAATCATAAACATCAATGCCTATGTCCTCCAAACATCTTCCAGAGTATTCTCTTTAGAATCTCTACTTTAGAAAACCAAGTCTTTTATCCTAGGAACAAGACAAGGATGCCCACTCTCACTACTTTTACGCAACATAGTTTTGGAAGTCCTAGCCACATCTATCAGACAAGAAAAAGAAATAAAATGTATCTGAACTGGAAAAGAAGAGTGAAACTGTCACTCATTGCAGGTGACATGACACTATACATAGAAAATCCTAAAGATTTCACCAGAAAACTACTAGAGCTCATCAATGAAATTTTGTAAAGTGGCAGGATAAAAAATTAATACACAGAAATCTGTTGCACTCCTATACACTAACAGTGAAAGATCAAAAAGAGAAATTGAGGAAACAATCCCATTTACCATTGCATCAAAAGAATAAAATAACTAGCAATAAACCCACCTAAGGAGGCAAAAGACCTGTACTCTGAAAACTATAAGACACTGATGAAAGAAATCAAAGATGACACAAACAGATGGAAAGATATTCCGTGTTCTTGGATTGGCAGAATCAATATAGTTAAAATGACCATACTACCCAAGGCAATCTATAGATTCAATGCAATACTTATCATAATACCAATGGCATTTTTCACAGAACTAGAACAAAAATCTTAAAAATTGTATGGAAACACAAAAGACCCCAAATAGCCAAAACAATCTTGAGAAAGAAGAATGGAGTTGGAGAAATCAGGCTTCCTGACTTCAAACTATACTAAAAAGCTACAGTAATCAAAAGAGTTTGGTACTGGCACAAAAACAGACACATATAGCAATGAAACAGGATAGACAGCCCAGAAATAAACCCACATACCTATGATCAATTAATCTATGACAAAGGAGGCAAGAATATACAATGGAGAAAAGATAGTCTCTTCATAGAGCAAGAAGACAAAACTGGCTCAGTTCAACAGTTTTTTGGGAGGGGGCAGCTGGAAAATGATATAAAGCAAATGGGACTTGGAATCAACTGAAAAATCATGTATATACTACTATATATAAAATAGATAATCAACAAGGAGACACATTTACAAAAATGACATCCCAGTATACAGGCTAGTTGTCAAGGGGTCCATGAATATTTTGACTCTTTCACATTTCCTTATCCTAATTTGATCACAATGAATTAAGAAGGCATCTATTGAGGAAAGTTATCAAAATAAAATCTTATTTCCAAGTGCAGAATCACTAGGAGCCTGGGCAATGCACTGGTGATCAGGCAAGGGGACCTTCAGCAAGAAGCACACAGATGTGCTCTTCATTTACCTTGTGCATCTGTGAACACCCTGGACGAATGTGACCACGTGTGAACTCCTTCCTGGTATCCCTCGGTGGTTTTACATACACGTGTTAAACTGGAATTACTTGAAAAAAGATGGGTGTTTGCTTGCTTTTGTGTAAACTATTTGGTACAAAACTGGCATTCATTTTTTTAAACTTTTATACACTAATATTTATATAATTTGCTATTAATAACTCCTAAGAATCCAAAATAAAATGAAGCAGCAGCATTATTCACAATCATAGCACCATTATTCACAATTATCCCAAAGTGGAAATAGCCCAGAAGTCTATCGACAGATGAATATACACACAAAATGTGGAATATACCTACAACGAAATATTATTCAGACATAAAAAATAATGAGATTCTGATACATGTTGCAAATGGATGAACCTTGAAAACATATGGCAAGTGAAACAAGCCAGACACAGTAGGACAAATACTGTATGATTCCACTTATATGAGGTCCCTGGAATAGCCAAGTTTATAGTGACAAAAGGTAGTAGGACAATGACAACATTACTATCAATTATACTTCAACAAAAAATAAATTAAAAAAAAAAGAAAGAACAATGAGTAGCAGGGAGCTGGGGAAGGGAACAATGGGAGTTACTAAGTAATGGGGACAGAATTCCAGCTTGGGGTGATGAGAAGGTTCTAGAACTGGATAGTGGTGATGGTTGTCCAACACTATGAATGTACTTACTGCCACTGAATTGTACAATTAGAATGACAATCTTTATGTCATATATTGTCATCAAAATAAGAAGAAAAAATCAAATAATTCTAAATGGTCTATATAAAACTGGCCTTCTTACATTGACTATTTAGTTTTGTTTTTTGTTGTTTTTTTCAGGGAAACGTGAGGGAAGAGTTGGAGGCCCTGGTAGGAGAGTTTGTTTGCTTCTGAAAGGATTTCTATTTTTTACTTCTTGTAGGAGATGAGAGCCTTTGAGAGACAGTGTTTGTCTGACTAGACAAGACGTTGAAGGGATTTTCCCTTGGCAAACACAGAGCAGAGTTTTTCAACCTCCACACTACTGACATTTTGGTCCAGATCACTCTGCTGTGGTGTCATCCTCTGTGCTGCAGGATGCTCACCAGCTTCCCTGGGCTCACCCAGGAGAACCACACACTGCCCCCCTGCTGTGCTTTTAACAAAATCCTCGACCTGGTTGAGAACTGCTGGTGTAGAGTCACATAAAACTAGGGCTGGTCATTAAAATGTGGGTAAAACCTACCAAGATGCTGCTCAGTTATTCTCTTTGCTCTCATTCTTTCAAATATCGCCTCATCAGTCGATACACGAATTGTAAGTCCCCCAGCCCACACCTGGGGCTGTCCGCAATCTGTCCACCAATCTTCCTAGATCTCACGTAAACGTGAAAACTTGCCTTGTCTCAAACACCTACTCACTCTCTCACTTGTGTGCTTTTCATCATGTTTTCCCTTTTCCTAGAATTCCCACACTTTCTTCTCCCCCGACTGGGCCTCTACTTATCTTTGATGACCTCGCTGCTGGTTCAGATAGATGCCACCTCCTCCCAGAATGCTCCCCTGATCCTTTGGACCAGAGCATCCTTTCTCCTGGAACCCCATGGCATCTGCAGAGCGGCCTAAACTATTCACGTGGCAAATCCATACTGCAGAATTTGGGGTATGTGACTTATGCCTTGAAGCCTGTCCCACAGTCCCTAGCACGGGGCCTTCCACGTAGAATGCGTGTGTTGGATGGATGGAAGAAGGCCTTAAACGGGAGAGGAAGAGCAAGGCCTTCAAGACAATTGTCAAGTCATTTGCAAGTGGAATCAAGGAGGCCCCTTTGCCTGGTGTGTGTTGCAAAAATGCCTTGGGCCCCAAACAACTCATCTAACTAACTGCTGCATGAAACTCCACTTTCAAAAATAAATTCCTTTGTTGTCTTGAGTTTTTTTCAGATTTTAAGAATGTATTGAAATAAGCAGAGGCTAGCTGATAAGGATCTCTTCGTAAGAGGTCCTGTTGCAGACTGTTTTTGGGTCCCTGGGGATGAGAGCCATGGTTCACGGGGAGGATAAATGAGCCAGCGACAGCGGATGCAGGACACATCACAGCCGAACTGGTTTACCATGAGTGCATCATATATATATACGTCAACATACCTGTATGTAAAAATATATACCTAGAAATGCATACATATACGTGTATGTGTGTATATGTACCTTATTACATATTATACAACCCACATTTATTTTGTGGGTTGGATTAAAATCAGGAATATATATATTTTTTAAATTTAAGATCATAGCGGGGACACTGAAGAGATAATATGAAAGATAAATATGCTTATATTAGGCAGACAGGCATGCAAGAGAGCTGAAATAAAAGTCATTTTTTTCCCAATTAGAAGAAGGATATATTTCTTTCTATTCATTATTTCTTATGATGTTCTTGTAGCTTCTGAGGCGAAAGGCTGGTAGACAGACACCAACTTTCACTATTTCTAAGCTACAAAAAATGACTTGTTTCTAAATTTAGCTCATTATAATTATCTAGTTTTTCCCCAAACCTGCCTGATTCACCTGATTAGGCTAACCAGGGGGTCTAATGACTGATCTCAGAAGAAGGACGGCTGGTGACTAATGTATTCCCAGTGTCATATATGAGTATATGTCTCTTCTGATGGTTAGAGCAGATTAAACTCGCATCTGGACCCTGCAGGTGAGCAGTTCTGCAGACACACCCTGAACTGTTGTGTGTAAATTACAGCCCCCAGAGCCGGAGCTCCTGGCCGGGGTGGGGCTATGACAGCAAAGAGGAGGGAGCAGCGCCCCAAAATCAGACGGGCTCTGCAGCCCGGGAGCTTGTGACGCGCGCTGGCACAGCACCACGTTTGACCCTGTGAAGGCAGGTGTGATCGGACACCTGAGCTGGGGCCTCCCAGACTCCAAACAGCCCTCCTTTACTTACTGACTTGGCCTGATGGAGGCTTTCCCTCCACAATTAAGGATAAAGCTTTTCCACAACATCGATGGACTTTAACATAAAAGTGGCTGGTGTCATCCATCTATTATTCATTCGTTCGAACATTCCTTCATTCACTGGACAAATGCGGTGCCCCGCGTGTGCCGGTGTGGGTGGACAGACAGGAGTGACCCTCACAACTTTCTTCAGGTCACCCGGGAAGGAGGACCCTGGGCTGAGTGGCTGCCCCAGACTCAGCGGATCATGGGCCCCGAGGGTCCACATGTTATGCTACGCGGCCCCGTGGGCTTCTGTAAAGGGCTGATCCCTACGGCCAGACTGTTGGTGACTCTAACTCAAGCTGTATTTGCCTGGCTCATCAGACTCCTCCCTCTGGCCTCTGAGAAGGAGAGACCCACCCCTGCCGCCGCCCAGGGGAGCCCCCCGCTGATGCTCCTGCCCCCAGACTGCACACGGCCACTCCTGCTGGCCTTGACCGTGCCCTTTGCTAGCACTATTCCGGTTGCTGGGGAGACACGTACAAAACAGACAGAAAGCCTGACCCTCAAGGATCGGACATTCCGGCGGGGCAGCCAGATGACAGACACGTGACATGTATAGTACGTCCCGAAGTGGTCGGCGTGGTGGGAAAAGCAGCAGGCAAGAGAGGGGGGCAGAGTGTCGGGCGTAGGGACGAAGTCATCATCACTTTGCAGAGCAGACCTGGAGGGGGAAGGGGAGAAACAGCCTGAAGGCCTGGAACCTTCGAAGGCTGGGGGCGAACATTACACCAGGAGAAAAAGGGAAAAGCACATCGGGGGCACCAGGGGTGCGCCAGGCCAGCACGGGTGTTTTGCTTTTTGTTTCTCCCCAGGCTGCTCTTTAAACAAAGCTCACCTGGCATTTACAAGACAACATTGCCTAGGGGTCCTCCAAGATGCTGCAGCTTGGAGAGGGATCTTCATGTGTCAAGATGGGGCTATCACTGTCCCTCCCGCCTGCCTCTCAGGGATGCTGTGAGGATCAAAGGAGAGAGGGCTGCAAAGGAGCTTTGAAAACAAGGCACGCTCTCCATGCCGGCAAGGGAACATTACTGCAGAATCGTGTTAGAAATGAGTGGGGTGATGGTGCCTGGATCCAAATGTTACTAACTGCAGCAGAAAGATGAGAGACAGAGATGGAGAGATGAAACACGGGCTTGGTCCCTCCTAACCTAAGTACCAAGCTGTCAGCTGACTTCCTCCACCCAACCCTGCAGAGCACAGCTCGATTCTTCTTGAATAATTTGGCTCCTGACCATTTGACTGCAAAGTCCATGCTCCATTCTAGGACAAAAATATTGACTTTACCCTATTAAGTAAATGTGTAAACTGAAAGGCAGGCTAACTTTGCCACGTCTCAACTGACTCAGGCAATAGAAAATTACAACTGCCAACGAGAAAAGAAGAACACAGATGAGAAAAAGATCTTTTAAGAATACATAGCGAACGTCGAGATTAATTAATAACTTGATACAAGAAACAAAACTAATAATTTCTTAACTTAGTTACCACTTTTGTTCTCTTTTTAAAAAAAATCAAAAATTTCCTTTTTCATTATTTCATAGACTCCCCTCTGAATTCATGAGATCAAGAGTTCATAAATCTGAAGACCATTTCTGTTGTCCAAATACTTCTAAAATAGTAGGTAGGGAGCTTGCAATTAGTTTATGACTCATAATCTTCAAATATTAATTTTCTGAAACAACATGGGAGACAAATCTCTGATGTTTAATTTTTATCTCATTGGAATACAGTGATCCTTTTTAAAATAAGAATTACAGATAAGAGAGGTAAACATGGTACTTATTAATAGAAATAATTTGGAAAAATTAAAATGAATCTAACAAAAACACATGAAAGTATTCTATGTATTATGTACTATGGAGGAAAAGTAATCATAAGTGTCCATCAACAGATGAATGGATAAAGGAGATGTACACACACACACACACACACACACACACACACTGGAGTACTACTCAGCCATAAAAAAGAATGAAATATTGCCATTTACAGCAACATGGATGGACCTAGAGATTATCACACTAAATGAAGTAAATCAGACAGAGAAAGACAAATGTCATATGATATCACTTACCTGTCGAATCTAAAAAATGATACAAATGAACTTATTTACAAAACAGAAATAGATTCATAGACATAGAAAACAAACTTATGGTTACCAAAGGGGATTGAGGAGGGTGAGGGGTGGCAGGGGGATATAAATTAAGAGTTTGGGATTAATAGATACACACTACTATACATAAAATAGGTAAACAACAAGGATCTACTGTATAGCACAGGGGCCTATACTCAATATCTTGTAATAGCCTATAAGGGAAATATATATATATATATATATATATATATATATATATATATATAACTGAATTACTGTGCTGTACACCTGAAAGTAACATAACATTGTAAATCAACTCTATTTCAATAAAAATTTTTTAAAAAGAAAATTAATCATAGACAAATGTGGATGAAGTAGATCAAAGCAATTGATCAGAAGGTGGCCAGGCTTCACCAGGTGAAATGTATTTGGATATGTTGTCCTCACCATCCACAGTCTACCCATTATATTTGGTTTACAAAGTTAATTAGAGGTTCTGGGACTTCCCTGGTGGTGCAGTGGTTAAGAATCAGCCTGCCAATGCAGGGGACAGGGGTTCGATCCCTGGTCTGGGAAGATCCCACATGCTGCAGAGCAACTGAGCCCACGTGCTGAAACTACTGAGCCTGCAGGCCTAGAGCCCGTGCTCCGCAACAAGAGAAGCCGGCGCACCGCAACAAAGAGTAGCCCCCGCTCGCCGCAACTAGAGAAAGCCCGCGTGCTGTAGCAAAGACCCAACACAGCTGCAAAAAAAAAAAAAAAAAAAAAGGTAATTAAAGGTTTTTTCATTCCCTTGTTCTCTATTTTTCAGGCCTTGAGCCAGCATGTGGTTTGGTCTTCAGGGTGCAGCCTTCGAGGTGCAGCAGCCTCAGAAGCGGCTCGGCACATGATCCTACAACTTTATCAAGCAGTAAAACCCTAAGTGTCTTTTACGAACATCCTTCGTGGCTCCTTGAGAGTCTGCAGATGTACAGTCACCCATCCAAGCCGGAGCTGACCAGGTGATATGGACTGAATGTGTGTCCCTTCAGACATATGCAGAAGCCCTAACCCCAATGTAATGGTGTTTGGAGGCGGGGCTATGGGAGGGTAATTAGGCTTCAATAAGATCATGAGGGTGAGGCCCCCATGACTGGATCCGTGTCTTCTCAAGAAGAGGCACAGAGAACAGAGCTGTCTCTGCTGTGTGAGAACACGGTGCAAAGGCACTCTGCCAGCCAGGAAGACTCAGCTGGCACCTTGATCGTAGACTTCTAGAGAAATCAGTTTCTGTTGTTCAAGCCACCCAGTCTATGGTACCTTGTTATAGCATCTGAGCAATAACAACGTTTCCTATGAGGAAAGTTCAAACTGGCGTTGAAGGATGTAGAGGCTCAGGAGGCTGCATCCTTAGTCACTTCAGGAATTTGACAGTTTCCCCAAGTCGGTCAGGAAATGGTGTATGCAGGAGATATATTTTTCAGGAGGGTGGCATGGAGCATGCTCTCTGCCTCGGTCCTAGAAGATGAGACTGATCAGGAAATCAATAGCCTTCCTGAGATTAGCAGAGAAAAGGCAGAAGTCATACAATGGGGCAGCTCAGGTGTGATGAGAGCCTGGATGCAGGGACTGAGTTCTTGGTCTTTGTTTATTAGGCATTCAGAAGCATTGCAAGAGGTGTGGAGGGAAAGACTAGAAACCATCCAACAGAGTTGCGTGAGTGCAGTTTCGGCAGCACGGGTACGAGCGTCCCAGACCCCGAGAAACACAATAACACGAGTATGATGTCCAGGTAGGAAATAACCGGTTTTTAATAAAAGTAGAAGCAAAGGAGATGGAGGGATGATTTGAGAGAAGCGTGATGTCAGAAATCAGCAGCCGACTGGAGATGTGGAGGAGACTGTAATACATTTTAAAAAATCCCTTGAAACTTCATGAGCGGAGATGCTGCAATAAACACCCTTCACAAGGAGAGATAAATGGCTGTGGCATTTCAGTTGAGATGGAAGATTTAGCTCCAAATGTCTCTCACGGTGACAGGACATAATCTATGAAACTCAGTGGAAGGCAATTGGGGAGGAAGACAAGTAGATTTATCTCTCATTTATACGCATGCTGCAGTCGGGCACAAGGGAAAGGGCAATGTGTCTAAGTGTGCAAATGTCAGAGAAGAAAATTAGAACCCAGGACTGAGCCCTGGCGTTTCTTCCTGGCGTGGCTGTAAGGGGTGGGTTGGAGCTGGGAGGGTGTGTGGAACAGAAACTGTAGTAGAGAGCACCTTTTGTGGACAGATTATGAATTGTCTGGAACACTCATGTTCCGTAACTCTGCGGAATATTTTCACCACCATTTACAAAATGCAGCTGCAAGCCTGCCACGCTGCCAACACGGGTCCCGCCATTACTAGAAGCTTATCCGTCTCTTCATCTCAGCATCCTCACATCCTCATCAAGCCATCCAAGCGCTGGTGGGACCCGGCGCTGTTCTTTCTCTGCTCTAGTGCTGTCACAACGCACACATTCACTCCCTATCAGCTTCTCTACCCCAGTTGTCCCGCTAAAAGTCCAGTGATGTAATTTAATGCGGCTTCTGCACATTTATGAATGTGCTCATGCCTTATCCCAGCAATCACAAGATGCACACGCCAGACACTACTTGGAAAACGAGGATTCTTACACCACTTCTATAAAATGCTACCTTCATAAACACTAGTGTCCAGCTCTGAGGCTCCCCTGGTAGATCCTCAGGACAGAGGAAAGGGTACAGCTCAGCGATATCTCCAGGGTGGCCTATGTCTTCTTTGTGAGTCTGTCTTTGATTTGCTGCCAGAAAGAGCAAAACTGCCATTTTCTCTGAATGCTTCCCCCAGGCCTGCTCTGTGTTTCTGTTTGCAATGCATTTCATTCTCCCTACTATAGGGAAATGAGATATTCAAATAGACGACTTCTTACAGAACACACCTACTTTTTGGAATGCATGCATAAGTTCACAACCTATTAAAACTACTTAGAAAAGGGAAGGTAAGGCCCTGCTGGTGACTTGTAAGGGGTTAGTAGTTAGTTAGTGGTCTCCTCAGTATTCCACCCCTCCCACTTACCCTCAGAGGGTAAGGTAAGGGCTTAAGGGCCCACACTTGGACCTTCTGACCCTCTGAGTCCGAATCTCAGCCCTACTTCTCACCACCCGGTAGCCCGTCTTACCCTCCCTACACCTTGATTGTCCCCATCTCTCCAGTTAATGGGGGGAGGGGATCAAAATGGCAGAGGAGAAGGACATGGAGCTCAGCTCCTCCCACATATACAGGTAATGAGAACTGTATTTTGGCCCTCAAATGGGAACCACGACCTCCTCCATTTGGTCAACCTGAACTTCCACACGCTACAATACAGGGAGTTGACAGGTGTCCCCCTGCAAAACCTAAAGGGAGACTCGATTATGAGGTGACCCAATGGGCCTTTGTTGGTGTAAGGGGAGGGGCCCTGGGGCCTTGGATGTGGAGAGTAGGGGTGAGGGAGGGGTTCAGTGCCGGCTGCAGGGGCCTCTGTAAAGGGCATCTGTAAAGCACAGGGCAGAGGCCAGGGTGGGAGCAGAGGTACCAGAGAGGAAGCAGAGAGAGGGCCCAAGAGCAGGACCCCAGTGTGGGGCTGCCCGCCTGGCAGCAGCTGCCCAGGGAGTCGAAATCAGGAGCCACTGCAACAGGCAGACAGAGGGTAAACACAGGTTACCTTTAGAGAAGCCCCAGAGGCGCTGGGCCAGAGCTGAGCTGGCAAAACCCAATAGGTGAGAAGTTAGTCCGCCAAGTAAACTCACCAGACAAGTGTGATGGTTCACCCAGTGGATCCACCACAGAGGCCTGGGCATTGGGCTGGAGGGGCGGGTGGGGGTGACAAGGGGGACAGTCTTTTCTGGAGCAAGAGGACCGTCCACAGGGCCCCAGCAGTTTTACTGAGTATTCATCTGTGCTGGTCCTCACTTGGGTTTGCTTTTGGAATATTAGATAATTCTTACTTTTAAATACTCTTGCAAGAAACACCAAACAGCTTTGATTTTAGTAGTGATTTTATAAAAAAGAACTTCAAACTATGAAGAAATATGAACTCAGTGATGTGATATCATGATTTCATTTTAAGTCTTGGTATTTTTATTAACAGATTTACTGGGGTTTTTTTAGCAGCTTTATCACCAGATGAATATTAATTCCTTGTATCTATTGCACAAATTACTAACTTCTCAAGTTTTCAAATCATGAAATATTGGACATCAATTGTCATAAGAGCTTTTTGCTGCAAAATGAACGAACGAACAGACATTAACTCTCTTTCAGAGCGTATGTCGTATCTAAGCACACACACATATCCAACTGGACTATTACTGTGAAATAGGGAACAAGTCAACTATTTCTGTTATTAAAGATTCCAAAATACCTCTAAAATAATTGCTAACACATCAGGGTCAAGAGACTCACCCACATGGTGTAATATTGGTTTGGCCAAAAGGTTTATTCATTTTTTTCTGTAAGATGGCTCTAGGAGCACTTAGTTGTCTTTAACTTCATTCAAAACAATTTTGTTAGATGATATGTGACAGCTGACATATCAGCATGTGTTTAAAAAAAGACTTATCAAAATTGATGAATTTTGTGTAGCCAGTTTAATATTGAAGATGGAAGAAAACAAGCATCATTTTCAGCATATTATGCTCTATTATTTCAAGAAAGGTAAAAACACAACCAAAATGCAAAAAAAAGATTTGTGCAGTGTATGGAGAAGGTGCTGTGACTGATCGAACATGTCAAAAGTGGTTTGCAAAGTTTCATGCTGGAGATTACTCGCTGGACGATACTCCACGGTCAGGTAGACCAGTTGAAGTGGATAGCGATCAAATTGAGACATTAATTGAGAACAATCAACGTTATAGCACATGGGAGATAGCCGACATACTCAAAATATCCAAATCAAGTGTTGAAAATCATTTGCACCAGCTTGGTTACATTCATCACTTTGATGTTTGGGTTCCACATGAGTTAAGCAAAAAAAACGTTCTTGACTGTATCTCTGCATGTGATTCTCTACTTAAACATAATGAAAATGTTCCATTTTTAAAACAAATTGTGACGAGCTGTGAAAAGTGGATACTGTACAATAATGTGGAATGGAAGAGATCATGGGGCAAGCGAAATGAACCACCACCAATCACACCAAAGGCCGGTCTTCATCCAAAGAAGGTGATGGTGTGTATATGGTGGGATTGGGAGTCCTCTATTATGAGAGCCTTCCGGAAAACCAAACAATTCATTCCAACAAGTACTGCTCCCAATTAGACCAACTGAAAGCAGCACTTGATGAAAAGCATACGGAATTAGGCAACAGAAAATGCATAATCTTCCACCAGGATAACACAAGACCGCATGTTTCTTTGATGACCAGGCAAAAACTGTTATAGCTTAGCTGGGAAGTTCTGATTCATCCGCTGTATTCACCGGACATTGCACCTTCGGATTTCCATTTATTTCAGTCTTTACAAAATTCTCTTAATGGAAAAACATTCAATTCCCTGGAAGACTGTAAAAGGCACCTGGAACAGTTCTTTGCTCAAGATGGAATTATGAAGTTGCCTGAAAAATGGCAGAAGGTAGTGGAACAAAAGGGTGAATACGTTGCCCAATAAGGTTCTTGGTGAAAATGAAAAATGTGTCTTTTATTTTCACTTAAAAACCGGAGACACTTTTTGGCCAACCCAATATTTATACTTCTGTAAAATACAACTCAAATAGAACACACCCATTATAGGTAATGCATAGATTTTAGTTAAATATTAATGGAAATGTTCACATAAATTTCAAATTCACTGATCTTAGCTTTCATAAAACCAATATTCAAAACAGTCCCATATGCACTGTCAACACAACTAAAATGTATATAACTAAGAAAAATACCCTTCCTAGCTGTTTTCTCCTTGCAATATGCTCACTTTGAATAATAAACAAATACAGATTCTTAAAATTCTAAAAACCTCTTAACAGTACAAAAATAATGCAGTCTGTATTAATTAGTGTCCATAAAATTTATTGAACTATGAGATGACGATTTTAGTAAACAGAGAAAGCAAGTTAATTTTTAAAACCATGCTGAAAATAACAAACAACTTCTCAAGGGATTTTTTTTCATTAATCAGCATTTCTTCACACTCAATACAAGTTTAAATAAGTCTGTGTGAATGCTTATTCACAACTTCTTCTAACTCTTGTGATGAAATGGGCTAATCCTATTGCTTGTGAGTTAAGCTTCATTCAGACTGAGCTTAGATATCTTTTCAAAAATTAACTGATGAATATAAAACTATAAAATGTGTCAATTTAATGTACCCTATTGATTTATTGAAGGGACTTTGATTTATCTGCATCATTTAATGGGCTCTCAGGCACCTCGGGCCTCTCTTTCCTCGATTATAAAGCCAGGACGCTGTCAGAGGAGCCTCCAATTTCCCGTCCAGCTTTAATTATGGCTCCATGTTTGGGCTGAGCTGGACTTTCTTCAACTTGTGCTCAATTTTGATGCATTTTTCTGAAGTATTATCTCTACTTTTATGCTATAATCTTAGCTGCCTTTGTACTTGTGCTCTAGCCACATGTTTCACATTTTTTAGAACCTAATTTTGAGCAACGTATACCTAAGTAAATCCTTGAATTTGGGGGGTTTAGGTATTTAAAATGAACCTACTATGACGATTTTTTTGTCATGAATTGAGTCATTGTTAAGCTAGGATAAATTGTACCTTATCCCCACTATTTCTCGATTAGATATACAGTAGCAAGTGGGAAGATACGTTGTCACCATTTCTACTAAAGCTGACAACATTAATAATAATAACCACATTTTATATATACATATAGATAGATAGATAGATACACACACACACACAATGGAATATTACCGAGCTATAAAAAAGAATGTAATAATGCCATTTGCAACAACATGGATGGACCTAGAGATTATCATACTAAGTGGAGTAAGTCAGATAGGGAAACACAAATATCATAGGATATCACTCGTCTGGAATCTAAAATATGACACAAGTGAACTTATCTATGGACCAGAAACAGGCTCACAGACATAGAGAACAGACTTGTGGTTGCCAAGCGGGAGGGGAGCTGGGGGAGGGGTGGAGTGGGAGGCTGGGGTTAGCAGATGTAAGCTATTATATATGGAATGGATAAACAACAAGGTCTTACTGTATAGCGTAGTGAACTCTACTCAATATCCTATGATAAACCATAATGGAAAAGAATTTTTAAAAATGTACATATATGCATAACTGAATCAGTTTTCCATACAGCAAAAGTAACATATCAGTGCAAATCTTAACACTGTAAACTGTACTTCAATAAAAAAATAATAATAACCACATTGATTATAGCATTTGAATGTGATTTCAAGATAGAGGCTTCTCTAAATCCCTTCTTGGTTGTAGAAGTAGAAAAATCTTTATTATATCTTCCCTAATATTTTACTCTGAAGCAATTCTAACTCAGCATCAGGAATAAACACATCCTAGCAGCTCCTGGACGATATGCCAAATAACCTTCTGTACTTCTCAAATCCGTGACATACTTGTGTAGACTCCTATCCTTTAGACACAAGACAGGTTTTAGGAGGACTGTTGCTCCCAGGCCCTTGTTGAAGGCAGTACTGATTCTGGGTTCTTCCGTCTCGAGGAGCCCTTGCAAAGAGATACTCAGTCTGTTTCTCTGATGTTTCTGAGAAACGGCCATGGAAGGAGGACGGTAACAAAGAGATAAGGTCATTCGTCCATGGGAAGACCAGCCACCTTCCTCGGGCAAGCGCAGGGCTGGACCCTAACACGGCTCCTTCAGCCCTGGGGTGGTGCTCACGGTCAGTTCCGAGCAGCTGGGGAGACACATTCATCCATAACCCGTGAACAGTTATATATATGCGCAATGTGGAGCTCGTAAAATTGGAACCTATCACAGTCATGTCCTTGGTCTCATATGTTACCTCTTGCTTTGAGATCTTTCACTCCTCACTATTAGTTTTCAAAATGAATCCCTTACGGTGTATGGGGGACTTTCTTTCAGTTTATAAATCTGTTGCAGTCTTCCTGTCCTTACAAAGTTACTCTCATTTTACTATTCCCCTCAATTGCCAGGCGAGGTTGGTGACTTCCAAGGGAGTGGAATTAAATAAATCTATCACTTTCCTCGTAACATCCTGATAAAATCTTCCGTGCTCATTGCTTCCACGTCCTCACCACACACCCCTCCTTAACCCTGCAGTGTGGCTTTGGCCATCATGGCTCTTCTGCCCTCATGAAAGGTCACCAGTTTCCTCTTGCTCACCAAACTCAGCGTATATTCTCAGGTCCCATATTTATTCGCGACACTAAGATTCTTGTCGGCACTTTTCTTTCTGACACTTTCTGCCCCTGCAGCTTCCTCGACACGCCAAGGTCTTCATGCCATCGTTTTGTCATTGCATTTTTGTGTGTCTTTGCTCTGTACTGGAGTGTCCGTCAAGGAGTTGCCCTTAGTCTCCCGTTCTCAGGCACTTTCTCCCTTGGCAGTTAATTATAAGGCTTCAGTTATCTTCTGTCTGCGAATGATCTGCCCACTGGAAGTCTCTCTCATGAATATCCTGCCAGCAACTCAACTTCGTAGATCCCTGGTTAAACTCACCCTCTCTCCCGTCAAGCCAGCTCTTCCTTCTTGGGCTGTCCAGCTCTGCTCATGGCACCATCGTCTGTCACTAGGAGCTCAAAATGAATCATATCAGTGTCATCTTCCAAATGCACTGGTCCCCTCCTTCCTATGCTCACTGTCAGATGATTCAACTCTCACCCCTATTGTATTCAACACTGGAAACCTACTGATTCATTTAAATAACTCATCCTCCTGAAGCTCAGCTCTGATCTGGCCATTACCCTGCTCTGACGTCTCCCCTGGGTCCTCATTGCCTAGAGAATCAAGTCTAAGTTTCCAAGCCTAACGTTCAAGGTCCTGATTGGCCAGGAGCCAAACTACTTTTTGACCTCCTTTCTCACCACTTCCCTTTCCTCAAAGAAAACTGCCTACAGTTACGCCCACGTGTCCTGAATCTTTCCACCTCACTGCCTTTGCTGGTGTGTCCTCCGCCCACAAGGCCACACGTCCTGCACGTCAGTGAGGACCTGGCCCAGGTGCTCACCCCCCATGACTTTCCCTCTTCTCTGTGTAGAATTTTACATCTCTTCTCAGGTCACCTATAAAAACCTGGTTGTAACTTTTTACTACATTTTCTCACTTTGCTGTGTTCTGGGGATAAAAAATGAGCAACTCAGAGTTCCCATGTCCCAGGTATATGTTAGGTTCTGGGCATGTGAAGTTCCCATGTACATATGATATGTCACCTACCTGACTCTATAAGCTTCTCGAGAGTAAAAATTGTCATTCTTTTCTGCAGCTTCTGAAACATCGAGCATTGGAATGCCACCCATGCACACATCATTTAAATGGATGATCAAATACTGAGTCCCAAGCTTCCTGACCATGGTCCCTTCTCCCACCTCCGTCCCGTGCACTCTGCTTGATATCTGCTCTTGGATTTCAGAATTCAGTTGACAAGGTCTATGTGAAAATCCATGCAAAATTACGAATATCATACCAAATTGTTTCCTGCTTAAAATTCTTAAAAAGGGTTTTATTCTGCTTTAAAAGAAATGCATACAAAACCAGCCAAGGAAAAGTTGCACTTCTTGTTGTCACTGGGGCCTTGACTGGTAGCATCCTTTTACCTTCTCCAACTTACAAGATAAAGGAAGGAACACCTCCATGTTGTGGCGTTCCACATGAGGATACCTCTGGATTTAGACTTTAAAATCAATTTACTCCAAAGGGTTTGGTAAGGAAACAAAAACCCTCGCCAATGCTACTGGTGGAAGAAAGCCACATAGAAGGTAAAGCGTTCAATAGCACGTCCTTGGAGTTCAACAGACAACACGATGCCAGAATGCTGTCTCCAGCTTAGGTGCTGCTCTTCACAGGGGAGAGCCAGGGCATTCTCTAAGTAACCTTTTCAGGCATCTCTGAGGTTGGTAATGATTTTACATCTATTTTATAAGGAAGACACAGGGATGAGGAGAGCTTGAGGCATACTCCTAAGGTGGCACCATCGGTAGGTTGCAGAGCGGGGGCTCTGAAGCCAGGCAGCCCGAGCACAGGCTGAGGGGTGAATGGCCCCGCAGCCAAGAACCGGGGGCTGCGGTGGGATGTCGCAAGTTCGCCCTATTCTCAGAGGGTCCACGTTCCCCAGAGGCAGGCTCTTCCTGGCGGCAGGGTGGCTCTGCCATCCTCCACCAGGAACTGGCCCTTTCCTGCCCCTTTTGCTGTACGACACTTTGTGGTCCACCCCCTGTGCTTTCCTTCCATTCGGGTCCCCACCCCACTGTGCATCAGTGGCCCTGGGCCGGGCACGGGGCTGGCCGGGCAGCAGCAGCCCTGGTGCCCTCTTTCCTGCTCTCATCCTGCCTGGCCCCATGAGCCCTGGGTGACCGCAGCACAAGCCCAGGCTCAGGACAGTCAGTGGTCCCGGGATCCCATCCCCAGCCCCAGCCCAGCGCCCACTGCTAAACGCCTGATCCAAGGGGCACAGTTAGGTGACTGAATGAGAGCCTTCACTTAAAAAGGTGGTGTGTGAGGTGCCGTGAGATACAGTAACGTCTGTAATTGTGAGAAGCAGAGGCTCATGTGGATAAAGGTTATTTCTCTCTTCCCAGGTACAAGCGCATGCAAGTAAACCACTGAAAAAGCTTGTAAACGCCTATGACTGCTACCCAGCACTAAGCAGCCTTCAAACATCACTGTCTCCCCAGGGGGCCGACCTTATTCTCAGGGTGAGAGCTTCATGCTGGGGCGGGGGTGGTGGTGTTCTAGAAGCAGGCCTCTGCAAAGAAGGCTATTTAAAAGTTTTATTTGGTTTAAATATATATTGCTCAGACCGCTCACTTTAGTCGAAGGTAGCTGATAAAAACAAATACAATGAACCACAAAAATTAAGTAAATGAAATGTCACAGTTCCTTACTGATGAATAAATAGCATTTTTTATGCAAACTATTATATATAGGGTGGATAAACAACAAGGGCCTACTGTAGAGCACAGGGAACTATATTCAATACCCTGGAATAAACCGTAATGGAAAAGAATATGAAAAAAGAATGTATATCTATGTGTATAACTGAATCACTTTGCTGTACAGTAGAAACGAACACAACATTGCAAATCAACTCTACTTCAATTAAAAAAAAATAGCATCTCTAGGTAAGAAATACAAAAGAAAAAGCCAGACAAACCCCAGAATGCTTGATTTCACCAGGAAAGTGATCACATTTAGAATGCTTCCAAAACAGTTTCACCATATTGTAACATTAGCTTAGAAGTAAATTCTCAATACGTTGTAAGTCACCTAGGGAAAGATGCATTTTGGTTAATTTAAATAAAAACAAATTTTCTAATTAAAAATGCCACTCCCTTGACCCAGCAGTTCTCATGACAAAGGTTCTGGGCTCAGCCCTGGCCTGCGGCTTATTTTGTAATTTGCTCTTGCTTGTTCCTGAAACCTGTGCAATGTTTCTGTGCAGTTAGAAGTGAAGCTTGGGTGCATGTACTGTGCCATTCTTGGTAGTCTTGCCCTGGAAGCCAGTCCAAGCAGCCTCACTCCATTCTGTGTGAAGCTAACCAGCCTCCCAGCCTCCAGCCCGGACCAGGAGTGACATTCCTCATGCAAAGTGGCTTTTTACCTCCTTCTCAATGATTTTTATCACGACAGTTCCAAGTTAACTCTGTACACAATTTAAGCAGCAGGTCCGTGACAGAGTATGAAGGGGTTTTGCCATTAAATGAATTCTGACAATGGATAAAGAAGATGTGGCACATATATACAATGGAATATTACTCAGCCATAAAAAGAAACGAAATTGAGTTGTTTGTAGTGAGCTGGATGGACCTAGAGGCTGTCACACAGAGTAAAGTAAGTCAGAAAGAGAAAAACAAATACCGTATGCTAACACGTATATATGGAATCTAAAAAAAAAAAAAAAGGTCATGAAGAACCTAGGGGCAGGATGGGAATAAAGACACAGACTTACTAGAGAATGGACTTGAGGACATGCGGAGGGGGAAGGGTAAGCTGGGACAAAGTGAGAGAGTGGCATGGACATATATACACTGCCAAATGTAAAATAGCTAGCTAGTGGGAAGCAGCCACATAGCACAGGGAGATCAGCTCGGTGCTTTGTGACCACCTAGAGGGGTGGGATAGGGAGGGTGGGAGGGAGACGCAAGAGGGAGGGGATAAGGGGATACGTGTATATGTATAGCTGATTCACTTTGTTATACAGCAGAAACTAACACACCATTGTATAGCAATGATACTCCAATAAAGATGTTAAAATAAAAAAAAGAATTCTGACAGCAAATGTTTTTCAGCAGAGTATGAATGATGCTCCTGTGGGGTCCCTGTTCCATGTGATCTCATTCAGTAAACAAGAGTTCAGCACCTCCTATGGGTAATGTGCTCTGTGCATCGTAGGGCGAGTCTGGTGAGGGGCCCTGGAACTTAGCAGCCACAGGCTTATCATCCAGCAGAGAAGAAGGACTTATCCTTCAATAACCCTACTACATGCCGACCACAAGACGTGCCGTGGGAATGCAGAAGAGTAATTCTGAGAAATTCTTAAGAAAACTGCTGGTGGAAGAGAGTGTCCTTTTTTAGTAGGAAAGAGATACCCACATCTATCATTTACAGTATATTTATGCACAAATGCAGGAAAAATAGATTATGATCCTTTCCTAAAAGAGGATGCATAGAATCTGAGTGGTTGATGACATTCAAATGAGCCTTCATGAAATTCTCTAGTATTCAGAATTTATTAGACTTTCTTGGATTCAGGAAGCATGAGCAACGGATTCTTCTGGGAAGAGGAGGAAAGAAAAAAAAAACTCCCTCCATGAGTATTCCTTTCTACCAGAAGTACGCTTTCCAGAATTGACCATCAGCAGAATTTTCCTTTGCTTCAGACTTAGCCCAGGGAAGCATCGTGGAAGTTTGTTGCCAACGGTGGCAGCTTATTTTGCCCTCGGGCTCCAACCCTGCACTCTGAAGCAACCTGGCGAGGTCTGGGCTTGAGCAAAGCCATGCGCAGTGATGCCCGGCCTGACCTTTAGGCAAGAAGTGGTTTTCTGGTCCTTGAATACACACGTGGAAATGAACCTCATCCACTTATGCAAGTGTGTACCCTGTACCTGAGACAGCCAGACGTCCAGGTTAGCTGGCAGAAAAATGTTACTGTGTTGCTTTAGAAAATAGATGAAAAGACACTAACCCTTCTGAACTGTAGCTGTGGAAAATAATATTAACTCTACATGTCAGGATGAAAAACACGTGTTTACGTTTCAGATATTTTCCCCCCTGTCTCCAGTCTTAACCCCCAAATAACGCCTAAGCATGCCCAAAGAAGCACTTCATTTTTATAGCCGTGCTTAACAGAAAGCCAATAGCACCTGGATGACTTCTCCCCTCTAATTGCTTAGGGCCGTAATTTCTAGCACGTTGTAGTAGCTGGGGCTGTCTGCAATAGCAAAGCACTTCCTTTTTCATTTCAAGCGCAGCAAAAAAAAAAAAAAAAAGGTTCCCTGCAGAGCTGGACGGTGAGAAAGTTTGGTACTGTCACCACTCCTACGATAGGAAAGGAAAAGAGATTTCTAGTCTGGTCAGATAACTAGAAATCTTGGTTCTCCAATTCCCAGGAGAACTCTATGCCCAGCAAACCAGAATATCCTAGACTGTGCATTCTGTGACATAAGATGCCACAGCAGGTCAGGGTTTAGACCTGTGTGCTGGGTGGTTTTCACCTCCTACTTCTCTGAAAAGGATTCCTTTACTCAGCAGGTCAAAGGCTATGGTTGGCAAAGTTTACTAAAGAATTCAGAAAGCAAACTAAAATACTTCTGGAGGAAGCAGGCGCGAATGATGTGGCGTCCTTGTGAAGGGACATTTAGCTGTAGAAACCCAGAGGACTGATTCGCTATTTCAGACCCAGGGGAACGTGGTGCAGAGAGTAACAGCTACGAGCTGGGAGCTTGTTTAATGACATGTTAGCTCCAGCCTAAAGTGTAGTAAATGTTCACTGCCCAGAGTATATAATGAAGCGGTGGGCAATGCCTTTTATCAGATGTTTCTTAATCCTTTGGGGCCCATTAACAGTCACAACAGAGGCAAACAGAAACTGTGACATGTGCCTCTAAAAATACTGCTTATTGGCAACTGCTCCCTGGAAGAGGTATTTTGTGTTCATTGGAACCGTGAGTGTGTGAGTGAAATTTTCCAGCAGTTCACAAAAATACCCGGACCCCATCAAGGGCACGTCTGCGAACTCTAGAAAAAAGTGAAAGTCCCGGGAAGCATTAGAAACCCCCGTATCTCCTATGGGGCAGATTGACCGTCACTAAACAGCTCCTTTTGTCTTGACATAACAAGGATTAAACGGTAGGGAAGTGATCTACGTGCAAATTTGCATCCAATGCGGTTCGCCTCCAGCCCACGCGGGTTACTGTTTTCACACGTGCTCTTCTGTGTGCAAGGTTTTGCCCCGTCCACATGGCTGTGACTCAACACATGTGGTGTCGCTTTTGCAGTCACTTTCACTCCCCACTGGCTTGGGAGAGGCTCCTCTGTCATTCCAAGGCACAAGACATGACAGTAGCAGACAAAAAGGGTCTTTGGTTTTTCTAGCTTTAAACTGATTTATTTTAGGTGGACACAGTGGACCATCAGGATGACTAACGCAAGAAATAAAGTGACAGCTAATCCAAAGGTCACGTGGTTTTGGTGACCATCACCCCTCCCCCACTGACACGGAGGCCTAACAAGTGTGTGTTTTATTTTGGGGATGTAGATGCCTTCCCTGAATATTCCAGACCAAACAAAGAGACATCAATTTAGCTGCTGCTTCTTTATGTGGCTTTGCCGCCTTTGCCCACCCCAGGGTGGATGCTCTGCCTGTTTCCTGTCTTAACCGAGCATTCAGTCGTTTGAAGTCGAAAATTCAAAATTACATGCAACCACTTCTTCCTTAGATTTTCCTAAGAATCTCTCAAATCAGCCCACTTCTGTCCACTAACCCAGATAAGGCTACCATCGACTCTCCTCCAATTTCTTCCCCGGTAAACTCTTCTGATTGCTGCCAGAAGAAGGATTTTGTAAGACAAGCATTTGGTTACATGAATCTCCCGCTAGCTCTTCTTTACCAACTTATTACTGTCAGGATAAAGCCCAAAGTATCAACACTCTTTTTTTTTTTTTTTTTGTGGTACGCGGACATCTCACTGTTGCAGCCTCTCCCGTTGCAGAACACAGGCTCCGGACGCACAGGCTCAGCGGCCATGGCTCACGGGCCCAGCTGCTCCGTGGCATGTGGGATCTTCCCGGACTGGGGCACGAACCCGTGTCCCCTGCATCGGCAGGTGGACTCTCAACCACTGTGCCACCAGGGAAGCCCTCAACACTCTTATTTCCTACTTCCTCCCTACTTCCCTTTTTCCATAGGGAACTTCTTCTACTTACCCCCAAAGAACTTGCACTGGCCTTTGCACTTGCGGCTTCCTCTGCCTGGAAGGCCCTCCTGCTCAGAGTAACTCCTCCCATCCTGCAGTTCCCACCCCGCATGTCCCTTCTCCTGGGGGGCTGGTCTTGGTGGGGGCCAAGGGAGGGGTATGTTGGCTGCATAGCCCGCTAAGCCACGTAGGAGCGTAAAGCGTAACAATGTACCTCCGTGGTCTGTAAGCTCTAGGGGGCCTTGCAATTGCCTGAGCCCCACGGGCAGTAGGTTTGGGGTGTGTCCTGGACATCAATCTGACAAACTCCCCCAGGTGGCTGTGTTTCACACCAAACTTCAAGGACCAGTGCTTCAGCTCAAAAGTCATCAGGAAAGAAGATAATACATAGAGAAAAATAATTTCAAAGTACAAAAGATGTTGATCTTAGATGAAAATTTATAGATTATAATTTAATAGATTTTGTCTCTGCTTGAGAGAGAGAATGACTACTGTGTAAATCAATTATACCTTTGAAACATCTATTCTATTGCTACATATGGCAATACATAGTAAATAGTAAATAAACATGACGAGGTAGTAATGAAAATTTGTTGAGTGCTTATTACGAACCAAGTCCTATAGTATAAATATCGTATGTAGTAGAAAGAGGTAGCTGGTACCTGAACCCAGATATTCTGACATCAAAACCTGCGATGTTTCAACACTTACTGTGTTGACTGGTTTAAAGAATTCAACTGTAGGATTTCCCGATATCAAATATAAACCAAAACACACACAAAAAAATAATTGGAATCAAAGCACTGTACCACATGGATTGAGACAATTCTCACTGGCAAATCTCCTGAGAAATGAGACACACCTATAATAAATAAGAAGAAAGAAAATGCTACTTATGGTGTGGAATATTTACTTTGTGTAGAAAAGAGATTTTCAAACTGTAAAACCATCTATAGATTTATTCCCATACATTGGAAAATAAAAATTAACAAATACAATTAAAAAGAAGAAAATGATTCACCCTCAGAAAGATGAGGTAAGGCGTTAGAGTCAATTTAACAAAAGCCTTAAGGACCAAAACCAGAGGAAAAACATAGCAACAGAGAAAGTAAAGCAGTAAGCATAGACTCATAACGCTTAAGCATCCTCAAGAGGTCATCTGGCAATGACCTGTATGAGAAAACAACTTTGTCTGAAAATTCCAAGACTCCAAGCTATCTGGCCGATGCCTCTATAACTAGGGAATTAAATGTTTGTCCTGCATTTCCCATACTGTTAATTTGGCCAGTAAGTTTATTACTGGGTTCCCGCTACAATTTCCTCAAAGCAGTCCCATTTTTGCTCCCTGAACTAAAAACCACTGCACTGGAGCTCACAAGATCTTCCTCCAAGTTCATCCAAAGCATTTAAGGGCAAAAGCAGCATGCGAACCATGATGACTAGCTATGGATGAAAATAAAAGGAGAAAAAAAAAAAACACATACTCTGTCCTGTGCTTTATGAGTCTTAGAAAAGCCACACACTCATTAAGAGGAAACAAACAACCGACAGCAAACAAGATGAAAAAGGGCTACTTCTCACTAGTCTGTACTGAATTCTTTCAGTGTCTGAGTGCTTATATCCGAGAATATAATGATGTAATTCACTAATGATAATCAGTGGTACCTGTCAATTAAGTCCTCTTTTAAAATTAACCTTTCCATATTTCATCTCGTGTCACTGTGAAAGGGCACACCACATACCATGTTACCAAAGAGCGCTTAGGTAAATGCTTTTCAAAATTCACATTTACATTCGTACTGGAAAATGTACCCCTCGTTTGCTGCACAAATGGATTTCATAATTAAGACTTTGATAAAAGGAGTGGCAAAAGGGTAAATTATACATTGCTTACGACCCTTTGTTTTTTTTATGTGTGTGGAGATAGCCTTATGAACCATTAATACCTCTTCTAGAAATCTATCCCAAAGAAATAATCTGATACACACACACGCACACACACACACACACACACACACGATGGTATTAATACAAAGGTGTTCACCATTGTAAACTTGTAATGGTGAAAAATTGGAAATAAACAAAATGTTAATCAATAGGGAAATTCCACATGATGAATTACTACCAAGCCATTAAAATGAGTTTTGTGAAGCATTGTTCAAGAAAACAGATAAATGATTATGTTGCGAAGTTAAGTGAATATGAGTAGAATATATAGTATGACCCCAAATGGTCCAAACACATACATTCTAAAAAGATCAGAAGAAAATATAGCAGCATGTTAGAAGTAGTGGTACTCAGTATAGTGGGATTATTAGCAAATTTTATTCCTTCTATTTTTCCTAGTTTTCGAATTTTACCCAGTAAATGTATATCACTATTTCAGCCAGTAAGATAAGGCAGCAGCCCTATGTTTAAGGGCATTACACAGATGGTGACCAACCCTTTTCCTCATGGATGCAGGTTGTATTACCTTTTGCACTTTTGCTTGTTTTATTTCTTTCGTCAACTGGCTCCACGAACATTGTTGGGAATGATGACTGCGTCTCCTTTTATGATTAAAAAGATAGTTAGGAAATTAGCACTATCTGGCAAGGATCCCAGTCAATGTCAAGAAAAAAAAAGAGAAAACAGTCTTGGAAGCTTCAGTTTGTCTAGGCACGTGGAATTGTTTACCATCACGAAAGTCGATAAGTGCAAACTACAGCAAACTGTCAAAGAAAGAGACGAAATCACAGCCCAAGATATTTCTGGGCTCCACGTCTGCCCTGATTTCTGCTTCAGGTCACCAGCTGCCTCACAGTAGATTTTAGGCACCAGCAAGAAGTAATGTGCCCTATGAAGCATTTCTCAAAAATCCAGAGCAGTGACATGTACGGTCCTATGAATGTGACTAATAAATGCTTTTGCGTTTATTCAAGAGTCTAAGTTTTATAAATGTTATGCTTTTCTCATCTCCTAAAATGCGTCTACTTAGAGCTGAGAAAGTTATCAAGCAATGATTACTGGGCTTACATTTCTCACAAACAAAAGTATTATTTCTAAGAATAAAGAAGACTCTTTGGGGATCTCTGAAAAACCACTTCAGGAGAATACAGAAGATGAGAAAGACTGCAGAATGAAGCATTCGGTCAAGGACTCAATTAAATAAAATTATCTGTTGACAACAAGTAGAGCCAATGCTTGCCAGTGACTACTGTCTGTGAACATATTAGGAATCTCTTTTTCTTTTTCTTTTTAGCAAGCATATAAAACATTTAAAGCATTAACACAATGTAGCCAAAGCTCCAGAATTCGGGAGGGGAATATGGTATGAGACTAATTTATAGGGCAGATGGAATGCCTGTAGGGACTTTCTGTTGTGGATACATTGGTCAGACCTCATTGGTACAGATAACAAGCTCTACTTTTGGAAACTGAAACCGTTAAGCATAAACTCTTGGAAAAGCCCATGACAGTTAGATCCTTGCAGAAATGCACAAGCTTGGCAGTTCCCACCCCGGACGTGGGGGGCATGAAGGCAGTGAGGAGGCAGTATGGGGGCTCTTCCCCCAGGAAGCGTCTGTTCCTTGCCCCGATTTTATCTTCGGTCCACTGCATGGATTTGGATATGCAAACATTAAAGCACTGAGAATGAACCTGTGCATGATGCCAGCCTACACCCCCTCCACGTCAGACATGAAGTTTCTCCTGAAGCAGAGGGGTCAGTGGGAGCAGAAACATAGGAACAGAGTATGCCCAAGACAAACATGGAGTGTCACTGGCCTAAGACTGGCCTCTGCGGTGGCCTCAAGGAGATGGTCAGGGGACTTCTTGGGTGGTCCAGGGGTTAGGACTCCAAACCTGGTTCCACCCCTGGTCATCAGGGGGCTAAGATCCTGCAGGCTGCGCAGCCAAAATTAAAGAAAAGAAAAGAAAAAAAGGAGAAGAAGGCCACGTCTTCCTGTTAGAGATAGAGCAGATGCCCTGGGGAAATACCTTAGAACCGCTCCCTGATTGTCTCTGGGGAACCGAATGCTGGTGCAGTCTGGAGGGTGACAGGACTGGGGCAGGGCCCTGAGGAAACAGGCTCATTGACTCTGATACAGCGTCCTGGTGGGGCCCTCAGGGTTAGCGCAGAGATGCACGTTCAAGGAAGGAGCTTACAAGGAGGAGGGCTTTCACCGGACTGAGCTCTAAGAGGGAACAGAGGGCAGTGTCATTGGCTGGGCTGCAGCTGGGGGTGTGAATCCCTCCCTGCTCTATTTCTACCAGTGTGGGATGTGGGCCCTTGGACCTTATTAACAGGATCCTGCTCTAGGAACCCTGAGGCTCTTTCTAAACCAAATACTTTTTAAAAACAAACCAAAACCATAAACTAATACATTTATTAAAAGTAGCTTGTTCAGGGCTTCCCTGGTGGTGCAGTGGTTGAGAATCTGCCTGCCAATGCAGGGGACACGGGTTCGAGCCCTGGTCTGGGAAGATCCCACATGCCGCGGAGCACCTAGGCCCATGAGCCACAACTACTGAGCCTGCGCGTCTGGAGCTTGTGCTCCGCAACAAGAGAGGCCGCGACAGTGAGAGGCCCGCGCACCGCGATAAAGAGTGGTCCCCGCTCGTCACAACTAGAGAAAGCCCTCACACAGAAACGAAGACCCAACACAACCAATAAATAAATAAATTAATTTAAAGATCTTAAAAAAAAAAAGGTAGCTTGTTCAATGGTGAAGAAAGGAAGATTTAAAAATTATCTAATCAACATAAACCAAATACTTTGTTGCAGAAGTACACAAAAAGCCCATCTTCAGAAGTATGTCTTCATTGATCTTCATGACTGAAACTACAGGTAACATCAATAGAATTTATAAGTTAAAATAATGCGATGAGGTCGAGTTTTGCTTTGCCTGCCTGAGGGACCAGTGGTTAACTTCATCAGCACGTTAAGTTTGAAGAGGATGGTTTATTTTGTTGAATAAAATGCTTGAGTACGGGATAAAGAGATTAAATAAGATTTTATTAAGAAGCCTGTGGCTTGGGACTTCCCTGGCGGTCCAGTGGTTAAGACGCTGCACTTCCACTGCTGGGGCTCAGGTTCCATCCCTAGTCGGGGCACTAAGATCCTGCATGCCATGGGGCATGGCCAAAAACAAACAAACAAACAAACAACTAAATAAATAAATAAAATTAAAGGCACTAAAGCTTAAAAAAATAAAAAAGGGTGGCTTTACTTGTTGAAACTCCAACTGTAACTTGGGGAGTGTACTGGGGGTGGGACTGAAGGCAGGCTGTCTCTGGTAATGATTTGTTAGTCTGGCTATTAAGATCACGTGATCTAAAGCGCTCATGATAAGGTGCTGATAATCAAAGTAAATTGTTGTTCACCTCCCTCCCCCAGCTTTAATCTGAATTGTTCTGAATGGCCCTAAAATGCAGTAATTAGGAAGTTTGGATATAATAAGTATAGATAAATAAAATCAGAAATATATTTTTGCAAAGCAGACTTGATAGTTCTTCAGCAGCACCTGGGGGCCACAAACCTAAATCTCGGTTCTGCCTCATGGGCGAGTCTGACAAGGCTGCCGTGAGAGGTGAGTGGGGACCTGCTCAGGGAAGGCTGGTTTTCATTCTCATTCAAGAGCAGGATGCCGGGCAGACCCAAGTCAGGACTCTCATGCCACCGACTCTCACGAAGGGCCGTGCCTGCCTCACAGCCATTTATTTCTCACTCCAGTCCTGGAGCCGGTACATGTGATCTCTGGACGATGTCACCAGACCGTGCTGTATAGAACACAGACTCTGCTTTCTTCATGAGTCAAAATGGTTAACTTAGTTAAATGCACAAGTCTATTTTCTTGTTGAAGCTATGCACGTAATTTAAGTTAATAAAGTTACTGGTGCAGCCACTATGGAACACAGTATGGAGGTTCCTTAAAATACTAAAAATAGAGCTACCGTATGATCCAGCAATCCCACTCCTGGGCATAAATCCAGAGAAAATGAAAACGCTAATTTGAAAAGATTCATGCACTCCAATGTTCACAGCAGCACTATTTACAATAGCCAGGACATGGAAGCAGCCTAGATGTCCATTGACGGATGAATGGATAAAGAAGATGTGGTACATATATACAATGGGATACTACTCAGCCATAAAAAGGAATGAAATAATGCCATTTGCAACAACATGGGTGGACCTAGAGATTATCATACTGAGGGAAGTAAGCCAGACAGAGAAAGACAAATATCATATGATATTACCTGTCTGTGGAATCTAAGAAAAACGATACAAATGAACTTATTTACAAAAAAGAAACAGACTCACAGACATAGAAAAATTTATGGTTACCAAAGGGGAAGTGGGGGAGGGATAAATTAGGACTTTAGGATTAACATAAACACACTACTATATACAAAACAGATAAACAAGAACCTACTGTATAGCACAGGGAACTGTACTTAGTGTCTTGTAATAACTTATAATGGAAAAGAATCTGAAAAAGAATATATATATATATATATATATATATATATATATATATATATAATGGAATCATTTTGCTGTTCACCTGAAACATTGTAAATCAACTATACTTCAGTTAAAAAATAAAAAATGAATACAAAGTAAAGTTACTTAACAGGGTGAGAGAGAGCTTCCTCAGCAGAATAGGACACCAGAAAGCCAGGTGTGAAGGCTAGCTTTATGTGTTGACTTGTCAAAACTATAGGACTGAGTTATCAATCAAACACTAGTCCAGGCGCTGCTGTGAAGGTATTTTGTAGACATGCTTAACATCTACAACTGGTTGACTTTAAGGAAAGGAGATTATCTTGATGAGATGGGTGGGCCTCATCTAATCAGTTGAAAGGCCTGAAGAACAAAGCTGAGATTTCCCCGAGAAAGAAGAAATTCTCCCTCAAGACTGCAGCATCAGCTCCTGTTGGGGGTGTCCAGCCTGTCCAGCTTGGCCTGCAGACTTTAGACCTGCCAGTCCCCACATTCATGCAACCCAGTTCTTTGAAATGAATCTCTCTCTCTCTAAATATCCTGTGGGTTCTATTTCTCTGGAGAACCCCAACTAATATACCATGCCCTTCCATTTGTGTAAATAACTGTTTGTAAGTTTAAAAATACATCCCACACATTATTATATGTTGTGTGTACATATGTATACATGTTTGTGTATATATGTACATAAATGTGAAAGTCTTACATTAAATATACACAAAGAGGGGCCTAAGTGGGAAAATGGGATTGAAAACAGGAGATGAAGTAGAAAAACACAATTAAAAAATTGAGTATTCTATATTAAAGAAAGGCAGTCTTTGGACTAACAATACCAGTGTACCACAAACTGAGGGCTTGAATAGTCCCTTTCTGTGCCCGCCTGAGAATATTCACATTTATAAATCACATTATGTGTAATAACATGTCTTAGTGAAACCTCATGCCCAAAACTGAAATATCAGCTTAAATGATATTTTCAAAAATGTAGACTGATTACTTCTAAGGGACTATTAGGATAAGAGGTATCTGGACATAATTGTGAACTTTCAAACACATTCCACTAATATGAATTCTATTCATCTCTCAAGGCTCAAGTCCCATAATAGTCTTGCTCTGATTTTCAATGAATAGAGCATTCACTCTCCAAATCACTCATTGGGTATCACAGAATGATTTACACTGTTGTTATTTTAAGAATTTCATGTCTTGCATCCCATCTAGCCTGTAAATTCCTTAAGATCAATGATATATGTATTTATTTGTTTCCTCATAGTGACTGGTTTAATGTCTTGCACATGGTGACATTCTTATTTTAGGTACTCAAGAACTGACTCATGGTAACTAATAATGAAGATAGGAAGTATAATTCTAAGAAAGAATTAATAAGAGTTTAAAAAACTGTAAATAGAATCCTAATAACTTATATGTTGATTTTTTCCTGCCAAAAATACTAGCCAAACTTTGATTTTTATTTTATTATTTATTTACACCATAAATCTATGTTGTATCTAATGAAGTAAGTCCCGATTCTATAAAACTTTAATAAAATTTCTTAATATGTAATAAAGCCGATTCACACAATTAAAATCTCAACTGAACTAAATAATACCATTATAATAACCTATTAAATATATCATTAACTTAATTGGCTAAGCTCTGACAGCATATTGGGATATTTGCCGATGTAACTATAACAAATAGTATCTATGCTTAAGATTATTTTAAATTAATTAATTAATTTATTATTTATTTTTGGCTGTGCTGGGTCTTTGTTGCTGCATGCGGGCTTTCTCTAGTTGCAGTGAGTGGGGGCTACTCTTTGTTGCGGTGTGCATGCTTCTCATTGAGGAGGCTTCTCTTGTTGTGGAGCACGGGCTCTAGGTGCGCGGGTTTCAGTAGTTGCATCCCGCAGGCTCAGTAGTTGTGGCACACGAGCTTAGTTGCTCTGCGGCATGTAGGATCTTCCCAGACCAGGGCTTGAACCTGTGTCCCCTGCATTGGCAGGCGGATTCTCTACCACTGCGCCACCAGGGAAGCCCCTATGCTTAAGATTTTAATAAATAAAAACACTGACATAGTTCAGAGTCATGAGTTTTATTTGATACGCTATTCTGATGAACTAGAATAGTTAATAAATAGTTAATAAAGGTAAACGTAGGATTAAATACAAATTGAGTTACTTCCATGAGGCTTTGGTGAGATTCTATGATAAATGTTTCTGGTGTCAAAAGCAAAATCAGGATTAAACTATATCAACACTATCATGTCTGCTCTGTATCTTCATTTTCCTGTTTAAGCTAAGGACACATCTGCCTGAGAATAATCTCATTACAGTCAATGAACAGATTCACCACTGGCTCTTCTTGCCCTCTAATCCTATTACAGTTTCTGTCTGCATTTCAATTTTTGACCTTTGCAAAATTTAAAAGCAGTATTTCCTGCAAAATTTAATATTACTGTTTTTAATATGAGGAAGACACCTAATTATGTTGAAACCTTACATAAACTTTCGTGGGTCAGCAAAAATCAGTTGGATACCTTCCCCATCCTTTCAGAATTTCCACGTGAGAGGGAAATGCCCCTGGAATGAAGAGTCTGCCGGCTCAGGAGGGAGGGTGTGCAGACGTGCTTATAAGGGCTGGATGCTCTGTGTTACTCTCTCCACATCCTTCAAGCCCGGTTCCCCCTAATAGCAACGACAGTGCCAGTCTGTGGCCTCAGATCCAGGGTGCTCCAGGTATCCCAGAGGTAGGAACCCTGACCTCCACCAGCTCTAATGAACTGAGAGACCAGCTCCAGACACAAAGGGTGCCTTTGGTTCCCTGCAGTCATAGCTAGCTTTGAATATGACACCCGCTTCACATTAAAGTTAGAGTTGGGAGAATTTGTCCATTGGGGGTTCATTTTCTATTCCTTTTAAAGGTGTACGTTTTCTGAAATGAACACATATACAGTTACAGAACGATTATTTCTGCTAACAAAGAGAGCATACCAGCAGTGCTTATCTGCAATAATGAGGAGAGACAGTGATCAAAGAAGCAAGAATATAAAGAAGAAAAAGTCAGAACTACTCTTCAATAAACATCTTAGACTGACTAACAAGTTATGATAATAATAAAACTTTAGAAATGATAAACATAGCTGGGAAGTGAAAAAGATGGGATTTAAAAAAATTATTTTATGCAAGCTTTTGGTAATAATCCCTGTAGTCTACTTAGGTGCCATTCCTGAAATATCTTTGGGATATACACTGAATGCTTTTAATAAAATTCTGATTCATATTTTACATCACTCCTCTCAAGCACTTTGCACTGCTGGAAGGTAACCAGCTCTCACAATTAGCAAGACTCAATTTAAAGATGAGCGAATTCTCAAAAATTACTAAAATTGATGGTTTTCAACTACATAATTTACAAAGTCTCTTTCAGTTCTAAAATTCTGTCATTCCCTAACTATGCATCCTTACATCTCAAAAGGAAGATGAACAAAATTAGGATTTATGTAACTGTCATATAAGTAAAACAGATTTTCTCAATATCTGGCTGTTCCTCCGGGGTTGGGCTGTTAGCAGTTGGAGGACATGCAATCTCATCTCCTCAGATTTCAGTGCATTTGGCTCAAGTTCTGCTGGAGCTGACACCCCTCCCTCTCTGAAGGCACATAACCTTGGCCCGGCAGCCAGCATCTTCCCTCCACCCCCGGTCCACAGTATTTGTTTCATGGGAATGTTGCCTGAATTCGTTCAATAAGACACACACTTTTTTTTTTTTAAAGTTTTTGGAAAAAGGACATTTCAGTCTGCTTGGATAAGGAAAATTTAGGCAGGATGATTCTGTCAATGACATGTTGAAAAAGTCTACTCTGGAGTGAAGTCAATTCAGAGGAAGCACAGCAGAGTCCAGAAATGGAAAGACAGACAGACACCAAGCCAATAGCATTTGAGTCCTTGTATCCAGCTATGCCGGAAGCAAGGAAGACCCTAGGACTTTTCAGTTAAGCAAGCTAGCGCACGCTCCTTTGTGCTTAAACCAGTATTATTTGGGTTTCTACAACTTTTAACCAAAGGGAACCTAAGAAAAAGGGGTTTATAAAGATTGATGCTGGGCGTCTTCAGTTTCATCACAGTGGCTGCCACGTGCCACCTTTTCAGCATAGGTACCCTCTGTCTCGAAGTCAGCCCTTCCTACGCTGTTTTATTCCTTCTTAAGACAATACTCTGGTCAGTAAAAAACAAGATGCGCAGAAACACACACCTCATTAAGTACCAACCTCTAGCCTTACCTTTGCATTTTAAAAAGAAAGCAACCTGTCACCTACTCAAAATTATAATATGTTTAAGTTGACATCTCTGAAATGTTATATACTGAAGTAATCTTCGATGCTCAAAAATGCCTAGGCAATCTCTATGTATCGGAAAGGTCCTCTTTTGTCAGTCTTTCAAAACTATATCAGCCAACAAAGGAGGATAAGTACTGAATTCTGATAAGGTTTAAGTTTCATACAGTGCTTTTAAAAAATAATTTTGTCAGATTTATGACTGCCATCTCTCCCGGTCTCAGCCTCTTTTCTCTCTCTCTCTCTCTCTCTCTCTTTTTTTCACTTTCTGGTTCACTTTAGAAATTTAAATTTTTTTGTACTTTCTAAATGCCTGGGAGTTGGCTTAGTGGAGACACCACTCTTGAAACAACTCCACAGCTAAAAGTAGGTATAAACATATGTGTAGCATTTCAGTGTTCATTTATCACGGGTGGATGTGTCCCGGAAGCTATAAATAGGGAGTACGGCACTGGGTGTGCACTGACATTCATATGCATGTGAATTCCTGCCTGCATCTACTAAGATCTTTTTCCAAATTTTATGAGAAGACTCCTTGGTGAAAATTTCATTAGCTACCATAAATCAGGCACTGAGACTGTCACTTATTTAAATAATTTTAACGGCCCAGCAATGTCAAGAATAGTCATCTATTCAGTTCCTCCCATTCTCTGCTCTCCACATGCCAAGCAGACGGCTCCAAACAGGCCGTGCCAGGGCCAGAAGACCCAAAGCACACCTGGCAGTTCTCAGCATCGGGCACAGAAATGAGATCATGCATCTGACGGGCTGGGTGCAGTGCCTGACACACAGTAGGAGCCGAAATCAAGGCCAACTCTCCCACCTGTTTTTCCTGCCTTTTCTTTCTTTGCACTAAAGTGCAGGCATGCTGCATCCCCCTTCTCCGGAAGGAGCAATGTGTTTTAGAGGAATTGTCCTTAACTTTATCTTACCTAACTCTCTTTTAAAGACATAATTACTTCATAAGGCCCTGCTAATACCTTGAAATGAAAATCACAGATAAAATAATTTGCCAAAACACAGAATAACCCCCAAACCCTAACATAAAGGAAACACGTAAGGAAAGGAATTCATAGTAAAAATATATTTCCATAGGTAAATGTTTGGGCATGACACACTTGATTAGAAGACACCATTAAATGTCGGGTGGTGGCACCTAGACACAGAACCCTCATGACGGCAGCTGTTGTAAATGTATAACCATTCAGGAATGATTTGTTGGCAACTCCAATGCCCCAAGGTGTGTTGCCATCAATGACATTTTTTTTTTTTTTTTTGGAAATAACAACCACCTCTTTTTTTTTGGAAATAATAACCACTTCTTTTTTTTGGAAATAATAACCACCTCTTTGTAACATTCCAAATAAAGCTAACAACAGTTGTCTCTTGATTTACACAGTAGTTGAATTCCTGAAAAATTTGGTGATAAAATTGTGCAAAATTATTTTTGCATTTATTTGCAAAATGCAAGTAGGCTCTGAATATAGTTCAGACAACTATAAACAGGCTTCTTACCTACATAAATGTCCATCAGGATTTCAAAGTGCAAATGCCCTCTGCATTGCAGACAGGCAGCATTTCTGATCTCTGCCCAGACATTGTGACAACCCAGAAGCATCTCACCCATTTAAAAAACTCTCCTTAAGGGGGCGATTCTATCCTCATTGAGACTTTTTAGAGTGACACATTTTATTTCAAACCACATCTTTAATTCTAATAAAATATTTGCAACACATGATAAAGTTTTCTGGCATTGTTGTCCGTTGCAATGAAGACGTCACCGGTGCTCCTCTGCATTCCTGTATATGTATGGATAGTTTCTGGGTTTTGAGTTTGCTGAAATGGTCTTGAAATAGAGACATTAATTACACGCTTAGTTAGAGACAATGTAATAAACTTCCTTTGCCAGAGTAATTGGAACCATGCAGTTATGTTTTCCTGGTTATTATACAGTAGCAACAAGTTTTTAGGCACATAAAACACCAGAGGCAGGTTGAATTGTAACAGCATCTCAAAGTCAAGTGAAAAAAATCCTAAATTAAGATAAAAAAAAACCCCATGACCAGTCACTGAAATGCTCTGATTCATGACTCTGCGATTACCAGAACATAGCGATTTTAAGAGCCATGTTTATTTAAAGATCTATTTCATTCAAGAGCTGATTTACTTGCAAGGCACCTAGAAAAACATTGATTCCAAAATACTGGTACAAGAAAATATCTCGAATGTTTATTTTATTGTGCTTCAAAAGAAAAACATGGCAAGATTTTCCCTATCAAAGTGGAAAAAATGGCCAAAAGAAACTCGAATTTAAAATGAGATTTTGCAAAGGTTTCGTGAACAGTGATTTGGGGAAATAAGTGGAAATGGCAAAAAAAAGGACTCTGAGACATTAAAAAAAGAATAAAAGAAACAAAATTTAAAGCCTCTTCAAATGTAAAACACTAGCTTTTCCCATAGAGTCACAAACGTATTCAACAATTTGACTTGCCACCATGACTAAGAAATGAAAGTCAAAACAGGGTTTAATACTCATAGTATCCAAAGAAGATTATTTTGTGGAAGTCTTAATTTAGACAGTATGTCATATTAGTTCCTTTGTCCCATGAAAATATAGATAACTTCTTTTACTGGATGCTAGCCTTTGAAAATGAATGACTTCCAAATAGTTGAACTTACAGAAGCTGCCCACCAACCAAGCATAGACAGGCGTCATTTGCTCCGATTTTCTGAACTAGAGACAGTGACGCACCTTTCCGGATGTCGATATTGTAACTCTTTTTGCAAGTTACATGTGTGCGTTTGAGATGGAGGGAAAGAATGGTGGGACTTAGAACACCTCAAAGTACGACATCAAGGGAATTTTTCCATCCTGATTTCTAGAGAGTAGTCTAGCTGATGTCACACTGTCACAATTTAGAGTGTGTGTGTGTGTGCGTGCACTAGCGCTTCTGCACAGCACACACACAGTATTAGGAACGATGGTCCCCCCTTCCTCTTGTATGTAAAGTGGTCACATGGGGCATTTACATAAACCACTTCCTCTGCCCAAAACGCTCGGCCATCAACTTGTCAGGTGGGTGGTTCTCAGCCCTCAGATATCACCTCTTCGGAGAAGCCCTCCCTGACTCTCTATGTAAAGACGCCATTCTCACCCACCACCAGTCATTTTTTCCTTCATGGCATTTAAAAAGCCTCAATGCACATGGATGGACCTAGAGATGATCAGACTAAGTGAAGTAAGTCAGACAGAGAAAGACAAACACCATATGATATCACTTACATGTGGAATCAAAAATATGACACAGATGAACTTATCTACGAAACAGAAACACTCACAGACATAGACAGACTTGTGCGGGGCTGGGGGAGGGGTGAATTGGGAGTTTGGGTTTAATAGATGCAAACTATTATATATAGGATGGATAAACAACAAAGTCTTACTGGATAGCACGGGGAACTATATTCAATATCCTGAGATAAACCATCATGGAAAAGAATTTTTAAAAAAGGCTGCACTGATCTTGTTACTGTCTGTTCACTGATGATTTCCCCCTACTGGAATGTAAGCCGCTGGAGGGCAAGGTCCCTGTCTGTTTTGTTTACCGTTCTTACTTTCAGACCTAGAACAATTCCCGGCATTTTGAAGATACTCAAAAAAATATTTGTTGAATATGCAAACATTGAATATAATTCTTTAGATCTAAAAGTTCTGTCCTTTACCTTCACTTTAGTTTTCCCAAATAGGTTTAACCTCCACAGAGATAAATAACTAAACAAGTTATTATTGTATATTTAATCTGTGGCTCAAACTGATGCAGTAGCCACTAGACACACCATCACCTCATGCCGGTTCATGTGACACACTTGGCTTCTCTGAGCTCCCTGCCTTCTCATGTACACAGAGGACCTGTCCTACCCTGGGGCTTGTCATTTCTCATGGCAACTCTCATTCTATAGAGAGGAAAAAATCTAAACTTGAAGGAAGCATAAAGAAAAGCTCGTTAGTATAACTTTTTAAGCACTAAAGGTATTGCTTTCAGAAACTGTTAATGTTTAAATCAACATTTTAATGAGACAAGTAGATTCAACATTTATCTTGACGAGTTGAGCCTAGATCTGATTCTATTTGGACACCAAGATGCCCGCGAAGCCATACAAGTCTGTTCTCCTGGACTGGGACCCATCCAAGTTCAGTGTTAACATGGCTTTTGAGAAACATAAGCACAACTTGCTCACACCCGTTTTCCATGGAGCGTTTCCACCCAGTGCCCCAAAAGAAAACAGAAGAAGAAAATGCCCACATACTTAATTTATCAGAGAAATAGCCCTATAAAATCTTCCTGAGATGCCTTACATGATTTCTGAGTACAACCTGGAACGATTAGGCATAGCCTGAAAATTTATAAGTTCACCTTTTCGTGCATCTTTCTCTAGTTTTCTGACTAAAGAGAATGTTGCCATACAGTTAATGAAATGACCAAATCAAATGAAATAATAATGCCTGATGGAAAAAAAAAAGTTGAAGAATTGTACAAATATAAGGTTCTATTTTTGGAAAAAGAACAGAAAGACAGGACTGAGTCCTCTGATTTGGGTTTGTTTCCTGACTTGTCCATTCACCATCTGTGAGATCTCAGGCAAGTCTATTGACCTCTCTGTGTATCAATTTCCTCATTTTAAAAATGGGAGCAGTGGTAGTCAGCTCACAAAACAGACCCAATGACTAAAGAGTCACCATATGAAATACATAAATGGCGCTTAATTGAACTAAGAAATGAATGGAACATATATGCCTTAATGCTTGTATCACTGGTCCTCTCTTGATATCCATACATTTCAGTTAATTTAAGCACTATCCCATATAGTGAGGTTTTTGCACGCATCAAGAAAACTGCATATCCTAAGTTCTGGGTTTGGGAATAGCTTGGATACTGGTCTGGAGGAGAAAAAACTGGGATTCAGCTCCAGTTCAGCCGAGGGGCACTGGGCCAATCCTTTAACCTCTGGGCTGCATCTTCTCTCATGTGTGTACACACAGGTTGGGGCAGATCAGTGGCTCCTGAGGCTGGCCGCACCCTGGTGTCATCTGGAAGATTGAAAACGGGTGATGCCTGACTCCACCCTCAGATCTGGGGCCGGGCAGGCACTGGGATTCTAAAGTATCTCCTCAGGTGATTATGACACAGCTGTACAGAAACAGGTCAGGGGCCAGACCCCAGTCCACAGAGGTGACACCAAGGCACCTGGCATGCCTCATGGCAAATGGACTGGGGTTCTCAATTTTATCCACCGGTCTCAGAATCTTGTTACTAGGATCAGGATTCTGAAGTAAATCAACTTTAGGACTTGGAACAAATCAGGTTTTTCTGAATCTATGAGGCTGAGATCTAGACTCCGGGGGATGGTAAAGTCACTAAGATAAGCGCCTACTTTTGAGGAACAGACTAGGGGGGCCAGGGGCTTTCCCTCACTATCACATGCCACAAACTTGTATATCGGACACTTATCAGACATAATTCACAAGTTTTATAATAAATCATTATTTATGCTCTGGGGCAGCACTGTCTCACGTGGCAGCCATTGGCCACATGTAGCTCTGCCAGCTGTTCTGAACTCAGATATGCCATAAGCATAAAATACACATGGGATTCTGGAGGTTCAGTGTGCAAAAAAGAATGTAAAATATCTCATGAATAATTTTATATGGAATAATCATTATCATGTCAAATAATATTATGTCAATATGATATTGAGATAAAATTTAATAAATGTTATTTAGACCAATAATTTTTTGAGATATTAGTTTAAATGAAATATATTGTTAAAATTAATTTTTTACCTTTTTTTTTTTTTTACCTTTTTGAATGTGGATACTGGAAAACTTAAAAGTACCCGTGGGGCTCACTTCAGTTGGGTAGTGCTGCTGTAGGGCAGGGGCTGAGCTGCACTAAACTCAGAGCTTCGGTAGAGCTCGGAGCATGATGGACTCCACGTCGCAGGCTGCTGGGGAAGGATGCGGGCCTGAACTGGGGGGACACCAGCTGTCACGGGTGCACAGAGGAGTGACTTAGACCGCCATGGAGGAGAGATGCAAGCAGACCCCGAGGAGGGGGATAATGCACTGGGAGGCTAAATTAATCAGGGGCCAAAGAGGAAGAGAGATGAGAAAAAGCAGAAGAAAAAGCTTCGTTGCCCCAGTTTCTTTACTCACTCCCCAGCCCTGCCATGGTTTCTGCTCACTGGATTAGCTCTACAGCATCTCCAGCCTTTGCCACCAGCATCTCTGACCTAAACCAAAGGAGCACGTAGTGTATGGGGACTTGGCCCCCAACCTTCCGGGAGAGAAGACTGCCTTTGTAAGTTATAAAACATTGTCATCCTGTTTGTCCTTTAGCAGTGCGAGAAAAGAAACATTTTACAAGATGGAAACATAAAGCAGAGAAACTCTAGAGCGCTTGGTCAATGGCCTTTGCTTGCTGTCCTCTTTCCTGGCTGATGTGCACCTCTCTATCTGATGGCCTTTGATCGTTAGAACTCCTGCTTCACTTTGCATAGTTTGGCACTCAGAGATACAGGTGCACTTCAGAAACAGTGCAGGTTTGGTACCAGACAACCGCAATAAAGCAGACATAGCAATAAAGCATGTCACCTGAATACTTTGTTTCTGTGTGCAAATAAAAGTTATGTTTATACTATTCTGTGGTCTATCAGTTGTGCAGTAGCATTGTGTCTAAAAAACAATGTAGGAGACCTTCAAGATGGCGGAGGAGTAAGATGCGGAGATCACCTTCCTCCCCACAAATACATTAGAAATACATCTACATGTGGAACAACTCCTACAGAACACCTACTGAACGCTGACAGAAGACCTCAGACCTCCCAAAAGGCAAGAAACTCCCCACGTACCTGGGTAGGGCAAAAGAAAAAGGAATAAACAGAGACAAAAGAATAGGGACAGGACCTGCACCTCTGGGAGGGAGCCGTGAAGGAGGAAAGGTTTCCACACACTAGGAGCCCCTTCGCAGGTGGAGACTGCGGGTGGCGGTGGGGGCGGTTTCGGAGCCACGGAGGAGAGCGCAGCCACAGTGGTGCGGAGGGCAAAGCGGGGAGATTCCCGCACAGAGGATCGGCGCCGACCAGCACTCACCAGCCCAAGAGGCTTGTTTGCTCACCTGTCGGGGTGGGCAGGGGCTGGGAGCTGAGGCTCGGGCTTCGGTTGGAGCGCAGGGAGAGGACTGGGGTTGGCGGCGTGAACACAGCCTGAAGGGGGCTAGTGCTCCACAGCTAGCCGCGGTGGGGGGGAGTCCGGGAAAAAGTCTGGACCTGCCTAAGAGACAAGAGACCATTGTTTCAGGGTGCGTGAGGAGAGGGGATTCAGAGCGCCGCCTAAACGAGCTCCAGAGACGGGCGCGAGCCGTGGCTATCAGCGTGGACCCCAGAGACGGGCGTGGGACGCTAACGTTGCTACTGCAGCCACCAAGAAGCCTGTGTGCAAGCACAGGTCACTGTCCACACCTCCTCTCCCAGGAGCCTGTGCAGCCCACCACTGCCAGCATCCCGTGATCCAAGGACAACTTCCGTGGGAGAACACACGGTGCACCTCATGCTGGTGCAACGTCACGCCGGCCTCTGCTGCCGCAGGCTCGGCCCGCACTCTGTACCCCTCCCTCCCCCAGGCCTGAGTGACCCAGAGCCCCAGAATCAGCTGCTCCTTTAACCCCGTCCTGTCTGAGCCAAGAACAGATGCCCTCAGGAGACCTACAAGCAGAGGCGGGGCCAAATCTAAAGCTGAACCCCGGGAGCTGTGAGAAAAAAGAAGAGAAGGGGAAATCTCTCCCAGCAGCCTCAGGAGCAGCAGAGTAAACCTCCACAGTCAACTTGATGTACCTGCATCTGTGGAATACATGAATAGACAACGAATCATCCCAAAACTGAGGCATGGACTTTGGGTGCAACTGTAGAATTGGGGTTTGCTTTCTGCATCTAATTTGTTTCCAGTTTTATGTTTATCCTAGTTTAGTATTTAGAGCTTATTATCATTGGTAGATTTGTTTATTGATTTGGGTGCTCTCTTCCTTTTAAAATTTTTCTTATATATATATATATATTTTCCATTTTCTCTGAGTGTGTATGTGTATGATTCTTTGTGTGATATTGTCTGTATAGCTTTGCTTTTGCCATTTGTCCTAGGGTTCTCATTGTCCTTTTAAATTTTTTTAGTATAGTTTTAGCACTTATTAGCATTGGTGGATTTGTTCTTTGGTTTGGTTACTTTCTTCTTTCTATCTCTCTTTCATTTTTTTTTTTTACTTTTTTATTTTTAATATTTTTTTCTATTTTAATAACTTTATTTTATTTTATTATTTTTTCTTTCTTTCCTTCTTTTTTTCCCCCTTTTCTTCTGAGCCGTGTGGCTGACAGGGGCTTGGTGCTCTGGCCAGATGTCAGGCCTGAGCCTCTGAGGTGTGAGAGCCGAGTTCAGGACCTTGGTCTACCAGAGACCTCCAAGCCTCATGTAATATCAAACAGTGAAAGCTCTCCCAGAGATCTCCATCTCAATGCTAAGACCCAGATCCACTCAATGGCCAGCAAGCTACAGAGCTGGATACCCTATGCGAAACAACTAGCAGGACAGGTATACAAATCCACCTATTAGCATAGAGGCTGCCTAAAATCATAATACATTCACAGACACCCCAAAACACATGACAGGACATGGTTCTGCCCACCAGAAAGACAAGATCCAGCCTGATCCACCAGAACACAGGCACCAGATCCCTCCACCAGGAAGCATACACAACCCACTGAACCAACCTTAGCCACTGTGAGCAGACACCAAAAACAATGGGAACTACGAACTTGCAGACTGTGAAATGGAGACCCCAAAAACAGTAAGTTAAGCAAAATGAGAAGACAGAGAAACACATAGCAGATGAAGAAGCAAGGGAAAAAACCCACCAGACCAAACAAATGAAGAAGAAATAGGCAGTCTACCTGGAAAAGAACTCAGAGTAATGATAGTAAAGATGATCCAAAATCTTGGAAATAGAATGGAGAAAAATACAAGAAACATTTAACAAGCATCTAGAACTAAAGAGGATACAAACAATGATGAACAACACAATAAATGAAATTAAAAATTCTCTAGAAGGAATCAATAGGAGAGTAAGTGAGGCAAAAGAATGGATAAGTGACATGGAAGATTAAATAGTGGAAATAACTACTGCAGAGCAGAATATAGAAAAAAGAATGAAAATAATTGAAGACGCTCTCAGAGACCTCTGGGACAAAATTAAACACAACAACATTCGAATTATAAGGGTCCCAGAAGAAAAAGAGGGAAAAAAAGGGACTGAGAAAATATTTGAAGTGATTATTGTTGAAAACATCCCTAATATGGGTAAGGAAATAGTCAGTCAAGTCCAGGAAGCCCAGAGAGTCCCATACAGGATAAACCCAAGGAGAAACACACAAAGACACATATTAATCAAACTATCAAAAATTAAATACAAAGAAAAAATATTAAAAGCAGCAAGGGAAAGCAACAAATAACATACAAGGGAATCCCCAGAAGGAAAATAGCTGATCTTTCAGCAAAAACTCTGCAAGCCAGAATGGGGTCACAGGACAGATTTAAAGTGATGAAAGGGAAAAACCTACAACCAAGATTACTCTACCCAGCAAGGATTGTATTCAGATTCGACAGAGAAATTAAAACCATTACAGACAAGCAAAAGATAAGAGAATTCAGCACCACCAAACCAGCTCTACAAAAAATGCTGAAGAAACTTCTCTAGGCAGGAAACACAAGAGAAGGAAAACACTTACAATAACAAACCCAAGACAATTAAGAAAATGGTAATAGGAACCTCCATATTGATAATTATCTTAAATGTAAATGGTTTAAATGCTCCCACCAAAAGACACAGACTGGCTGAATGGATATAAAAACAAGACCTGTACATATGCTGTACACAACAGACCCACTTCAGACCTCAGGACACATACAGACTGAAAGTGAGGGGATGGAAAAAGATATCCATGCAAATGGAAATCAAAAGAGAGCTGGAGTAGCAATTCTCATATCAGATAAAATAGACTTTAAAATAAAGACTATTACAAGAGACAAAGAAGGATACTATATAATGATCAAGGGATCAATCCAAGAAGAAGATATAACAATTGTAAATATTTATGCAGCCAACATAGGAGCACCTGAATACATAAGTCAAATGCTAACAGCCATAAAAGGGGAAATTGACAGTAACACAATCACAGTAGGGGACTTTAACACCCTACTTTCACCAATGGACAGATCATCCTAAATGAAAATTAATAAGCTGTAAACGATGCATTAAACAAGATGGAGTTAACTGATATTTATAGGACATTCCATCCAAAAACAGCAGGTTACACTTTCTTCTGAAATGCTCATGGAACATTCTCCAGGATAAATCATATCTTGAGTCACAAATCAAGCCTTGGTAAATTTAAGAAAATTGAAATTGTATCAAGTATCTTTTCTGACCACAGTGCTGTGAGATTAGATATCAATTACAGGAAAAAAACTGTAAAAAATACAAACACATGGAGGCTAAGCCCTACTGAATAACCAACAGATCACTGAAGAAATCAAAGAGGAAATCAAAGTACCTAAAAACAAGTGACAATGAAAACATGATGACCAAAAACCTATGGGATGCAGCAAAAGCAGTTCTAAGTGAGAAGTTTATAGCAATACAAGCCTACCTCAAGAAACAAGAAAAATCTCAAATAAACTACCTAAACTTACACCTAAAGCAATTAGAGAAAGAAAAAAAAAATCCCTAAAGTTAGCAGAAGGAAAGAGAGCATAAGGATCAGATAAGAAATAAATGAAAAAGAAATGAAGGAAGCGATAGCAGAGATCAATACAACTAAAAGCTGGTTCTTTGAGAAGATAAACAAAATTAATAAACACTTAGCCAGACTCATCAAGAAAAAAAGGGAGAAGACTCAAATCAATAGAATTAGAAATGAAAAAGGAGAAGCAACACTGACACTGCAGAAATACAAAGGATCATGAGAGATTACTACAAGCAACTCTATGCCAATACAATGGAAAACCTGGAAGAATTGCACAAATTCTTACAAAAGCAGAAACTTCAGAGACTGAACCAGGAAGAAATAGAAAATATAAACAGACCAATCACAAGCACTGAAATTGTGACTGTGATTAAAAATCTTCCAACAAACAAAAGTCCAGGACCAGATGGCTTCACAGGTGAATTCTATCAAACATTTAGAGAAGAGTTAACAGCTATCCTTTTCAAACTCTTCCAAAATATAACAGAGGGAGGAACACTCCCAAACCCATTCTATGAGGCCATCATACCCTGATACCAAAACCAGACAAAGTTGCCACAAAAAAAGAAAACAACAGGCCAATATCACTGATGAGCATAGATGCAAAAATCCTCGACAAAATACTAGCAAAGAGAATCCAACAGCACATTAAAACGATCATACACCATGATCAAGTGGAGTTTCTCCCAGGAATGCAAGGATTCTTCAATATACACAAATCAATCAATGTGATAAACCATACTAACAAATTGAAGGATAAAAACCATATGATCATCTCAATAGATGCAGAAAAAGCTTTCCACAAAATTCAACATGTATTTATGATAAAAACCCTGCAGAAAGTAGGCATAGAGGGAACTTACCTCAACATAGTAAAGGCCATATATGACAAACCCAAAGCCAACATCGTCCTCACTGTTTAAAAACTGAAACCATTTCCTCTAAGATCAGGAACAAGACAAGGTTGTCCACTCTCACCACTGTTATTCAACATAGCTTTGGAAGTTTTAGCCACAGCAATAAGAGAAGAAAAAGAAATAAAAGGAATCCAAATCGGAAAAGAAGTAAAACTGTCACTGTTTGCAGATGACATGATACTATACATAGAGAATCCTAAAGATACTACCAGAAAACTACTAGAGCTAATCAATGAATCTGGTAAAGTAGCAGGATACAAAATTAATTCACAGAAATCTCTGGCATTCCTATACACTAATGATGAAAAATCTGAAAGAGAAATTAAGGAAACACTCCCATTTACCACTGCAACAAAAGGAATAAAATACCTAGGAATAAACCTATGTAGGGAGACAAAAGACCTGTATGCAGAAAACTATAAGACACTGATGAAAGAAATCAGAGATGATACAAACAGATGGAGAGAGAAACCATGCTCTTGGATTGGAAGAATCAATATTGTGAAAAAGACTATACTATCCAAAGCAATCTACAGATTCAGCGCAATCCCAATCAAACTATCAATGGCATATTTCACAGAACTAGAACAAAAAAAATTTCACAATTTGTATGGAAACACAAAAGACCCTGAATAGCCAAAGCAATCTTGAGAAAGAAAAATGGAGCTGGAGGAATCAGGCTCCTGGACTTCAGACTATACTACAAAGCTACAGTAATTAAGACAGCATGGTAGTGGCACAAAACAGAAATATAGATCAATGGAACAGGATAGAAAGCCCAGAGGTAAACCCATGCACATATGGTCATGGCCTTTATTTTTGATAAACGAGGCAAGGATATACAATGGAGAAAAGACAGCCTCTTCAATAAGTAGTGCTGGGAAAACTGTACAGCTATATGTAAAAGAATGAAATTAGAACACTCTCTAGCCCCATACACAAGAATAAACTCAAAATGGATTAAAGACCTAAATGTAAGGCCAGACACTATAAAACTCTTAGAGGAAATCATAGGCAGAACACTCCATGACATAAATCACAGCAAGATCCTTTTTGACCCACCTCCTAGAGTAATGGAAATAAAAACAAAAATAATCAAATGGGACCTAATGAAACTTAAAAGCTTTTGCACAGCAAAGGAAACCATAAACAAGATGAAAAGACAACCCTCAGAATGGGAGAAAATATTTGCAAATGAAGCAACTGACAGAGGATTAATCTCCAAAATATACAAGCAGCTCATGCAGCTCAATATCAAAAAAACAAACAACCCAACCCAAAAATGGGCAGAAGACCTAAATAGATATTTCTCCAAAGAAGATATACAGATTGCCAACAAACACATGAAAGGATGCTCAACATCACTAATCATTAGAGAAATGCAAATCAAAACTTCAATGAGGTATCACCTCACACCAGTCAGAATGGCCATCATCAAAAAATCTACAAACAATAAATTCTGGAGAGTGTGTGGAGAAAAGGGAACCCTCTTGCACTGTTGGTTGGAATGTAAATTGATACAGCCACTATGGAGAACACTATGGAGGTTCTTTGAAAAACTATGGATAGACCTACCTTACAACCCAGCAATCCCACTACTGGGCATATACCCTGAGAAAACCATAATTAAAAAAGAGTCATGTACCACAACGTTCATTGCAGTTCTATGTACAACAACCAGGACATGGAAGCAAGCTAAGCGTCCATCAACAGATGATTGCATAAAGAAGATGTGGCACATATATACAGTGGAATATTACTCAGCTATAAAAGGAAACAAAATTGAGTTATTTTTAGTGAAGTGGATGGACCTAGAGTCTGTCATACAGAGTGAAGTAAGTCAGAAAGAGAAAAACAAATACTGTATGCTAACACATATATATGGAATCTTAAAAAAACCCCAAAAGTTTCTGAAGAACCTAGGGACAGGACAGGAATAAAGATGCAGATGTAGAGAATGGACTTGAGGACACAGGGAAGGGTAAGTGTAAGCTGGGACGAAGTGAGAGAGTGGCATGGACATATATACACTACCAAATGTAAAATAGATAGCTAGTGGGAAGCAGCTTCATAGCACAGGGAGATCAGCTCTGTGCTCTGTGACCACCTAGAGGGGTGGGATAGGGAGGGTGGGAGGGAGACGCAAGAGAGAGGAGTTGTGGGGATATATGTATATGTATAGCTGATTCATTTTGTTATACAGCAGCCACTAACACATCATTGTAAAGCAATTATACTCCAATAAAGATGTTAAAAAAAACAATGTATAACCTTAATTTAAAAATATTTAATTGGTAAAAAATACTAACCATCATCTGAGCCTTCAGCCAGTCATGGTAGTAACATCAAAGACCAGTAATCACAAACAACAAGGTCCTATTGTATAGCACAGGGAACTATATTTAGTATCTTGTAATAAGCTACAATGGAAAATAATTTGAAAATGAATATATATATGCATATAACTGAATCACTTTGCTGTATAGCAGAAACTAACACAACATTGTAAAGCAACTATACTTCAATAAAAAGGTCACTGATCACAGATCACTATAACAAATATCATAATAATGAGAAAGTTTCAAATATTCAGAGAATTATCAAACTGTGATGCAGAGACACGAAGTGAGCCAGTGCTATTGGAAAAATGGCACTAATAGACTTGCTGAAGGCAGGGTTGCCAACAATCTTCACTTTGTAAAAAACACAATAAAATGAAGTGCAATAAAACAAGGTCTGCTGAATTATTTTCCTTGTATTGTTTGCTAGTTTGGCCTTGATCCACTGTGGTTGATTCAACACCTATTACCACCCACTTCTGTCTCAGTGCTGCCATCTGCCCTAGATGTTGGAAAACTAAGTCCCCAAGCTCTCCGTCTCCCTTGCACATAAGGGTTACCATGTAACTCAGTTCTGGCCAAAGGCACATGGGTAGAAATCCCTGGAGAAGGATCTTTTCCCTTTAGAAGGTCAAACCTTGTTAGGAGCCCGTAGGGCTCTTTGCCACTTGACTGGAATGCAGCTGTGAGGTTGGAGGTGAAGCAGCCATCTTGTGACCATGAGAGGACAAACATGAGGATGACAGACTGAGGAGGGTGGGGCAGACAGAGCCCAGTCCTTAATGACACTGTGGAGGCTTGACTTCCTCCAGACTTCTTGTTGTGTAAGAAAAACAAATCCTGAACCTGATAGGCCACTGTTAGTCCAATTTCTATTACCTGCAGATAATATAATCTTAACTAACACAGTAAGGATTATTTATAGTGATATCATAATAAGTCTTTTTTTTTGTTCATTTGTTTCCTGGAAGTCTCTCAATGACTGTGCCTCTCTCACATCTTCGACCCCTTTGCCTCTCTCCTCCCCATCACGTCTTGCCTCAGCAGGTTCCAAACTCTCCGGAAATGTAGCATAAAGGAGAAACACAGTGCCCTGAACTGCATCACATGCGACACAACACATGTGACACCAAGCCCCTGGCCCCCACTGCTCTCCTCCACACCCCTCCCGAAGCAAAGTGTCCATCAGAACACTTGTGAGTTGGGGCCTTGGAAGGAGGGTGAAGTCATCACCAGCACTACAGACGCAGGGAGGGTGGTGGTGGCAGCCGCCCGGTTGGCATGCTCACCGTATTTCCCCATCTGGTGAGCCCTCGGGCACTACAGGACAGACTTCAACATATTTCAGTTCTTCACGGCGACACAGGCTTTTGTGTTCTGTGGTAAACCCACATGAGCCCTGTCAGCCCCACAAAGCCACGAGGCTCCAGTTAGAAAAGCATTCCTTCCCACAGATAAGAAAAAGGAGTCTCCAATCCAAAAACAGCCAAGTCAACAAAGGAAAATTGAAAAGATGCCCAGACAACAGCACAGAGACATATTAACTCAGAAAAGGAAAGTGTCTTTTTCCCCTGGAGCTGTTTATTCAGAACTTTCTAACGTAACCAGGTGACACTGGGTAATGTTGATACAGCTATGGTCTCCACTTTTCCTTCAACATGGTGACATCCTCTGCTTTCTTTCCCCAATTTCTTCACCTGGCAATACATACCTAGGTTGTTTCTGGTGAAATAAGCCTCTTTTGTTTCCTATAAAAAGCCACATGGGATCAGATGGAGAGAGAACAGGCAAAGGCATATCCCCAAGCCAGGTGCCTTGACCCGAATATTTGCCTGAAAGTGTTTTGCACATTTCAGCTCAGTTATTTTATTTCAAAGTCCAAATAGCTTTTTCCAGCCTGTTATTTCACTGTGCACCACTCCTGTTATGATGCCATTATACGTGAAGTGTATACATACACGTAAGATTTTAAAGTGCATATTTTTTTAATAAAGCCCCCGGAAATTGCACTTGGGAATCCAGCAGTTCTCTTTGAGAGTCTCATTTACTTGTCACATTTTATAGGCCAGCGTTAGAAATGCTCAGCTTCCATTCCCGCTCCCCACCCCTCCATACACCTGCCCAGAGGACACTGACTTAGGACGTGCCCTGTTGTCCCTGACTCACTGCTGCCTTGTGCTCTGGCTCAGGGTGCCTCCCTCCTGTGTCTCTACAGATCCTGAAGCCAAGCCCTTCCCAGCACGACCCAAGATTCTGCCCAGGTCCCCACTAGAGACCGTGCTTCTATGCCTCTGTCTTCAATGACATGGCTTCGCTCTCTCCATCCTCGCCTTTTGGTTCCCGGGAGCCTGCCCTGCAGCAGGGGCTCAGTCACTGAGCAGATCCTTGAGCAGCACCAGGCACAGTGCTCAGCTCTGTAGAGGATGCACCAAGGAAGACGAGTCAGAGCCTGTAAGTCCGGACAGACGGAAAATAGACCAATGAACAAATTAACGAATGAGAAAACTGAGGTGAGTGTTATGATCAAATAAACAGAGCTCCCCAAGGATCAGCTATTTCAGCTGGGATCTGAAGGTCAAGAACAACTTGCTTACCGCTGAACTTAGGATCTGCAGTCTGTGCTGTAATATTACTAATTCATCAGAACAACAACTGCAAAAACCTTGCAGGAATGGATTTTAACAGGGAAGTGGTACCTGCTCTGTTACTGTGTATTTGGTTTCTGGAGAACAGGGCTGTTATTAACCTCCATATGTACACACAGCTCACAATACTCTTGCTCTCTGGAAAGCATGAAATGAACAGTATCGTCTGGAGTCAGGGAAGCAGGTGCAGAGAAGAGAAGATGCTCCGAGCAGAACTGCTCAAGTCACCACGTCTCTCTTGGTACCATCAGGCTGCACCTCCAGCTCTCCTGGGAGGGTGTGTGTGTGTGTGTGTGTGTGTGTGTGCACGCACATATGTGTGTATGCATGCGTGCGCACACGTGTGTGCACGTATATGTGCTGAGCGCACGTGTGTGTGCTGAGCGCACGTGTGTGTGTGTGTGTGTGTGTAGGTGTCTCTGTGACTGATGCATCTGCGTAGGCGGCCCCAGAAAACCTCAAATACACTTGCATCCAGCTTTTCTCTGTGAAAAATGAATGGTAAACAGAACCAATCCCAGAGCATCTGTGAAATAGGTAAGCAATATATATGACACGTCAACAAGAAAATGGCTTGCAGAGAAAAGGATAAACGATGCTAAAGTTACGTCCACGCCATGGTATTAGTAGAAATTAAAACGACTTTAACTCCTTTTGTTACATAGGAGTGACGTGCCACTTCTGTTTGGCCAGCTCTGAAATTCTATGATGCACTGTTGCAGAAACTCGGTCTTTCAAATATGATGTGAAAAGACTCCCTTTGTGTTTGATTGCTTAACATTGCTTATCATGAGCTTGGGAAACAGCTTCTAATATTTCCAGTCTTGAAGGAGAGCAGGCTCCGGTCAACTCCTAGGTCGAGGCAAAAGTCAAGCCTGAAGCAGGCTTGAGCACTTTCATACCCTGTTACAAGCACCAGAGGTTGATGTTGTGGGTATAAAGTAAATCCTAACTCCGTGTTATTGCCAGGTTAGGGTAAAAAAAGAATTCTGTCTTTGAAGCCCCAAATAGTTAAAGTGTGGCAACAAGAGACGGGGAAAGCAGGACTCGCCCCAGGGAATCCAAATGAGGTTAGTCTACTGGGCAAATGGTGCGAGACGTAATAAAGATGGCGGCCTGAGGAGAGCCTCGGTCCTGAAGGATTTTTCCTTCTGAAACCATGCACTTAATTGGACACAATAATATATATATATATATATCATTATATTATATTATATATTATTGTTATTATATGTTTTATCTAATAATTATATATGATTTAAATATACATATATAATATATGTATATTATAATTATAGTATATATAAATATATACTATAATTATATGTTGCTATATACTTACATTAATATAATTAATTATATTTATAATATATGTTATGATTATAATATTATGTATATAATTGTGTCCACATAAGTGCATATATATATGTATATGAGAATGTAGCTGTAAGCAGAACTTTAACTTGAGCACAGAAAGTTGTGGTGCTTGTTTCCTAGGGCTGCTGCAACAAATTACCACTAACGTTTAGGCTTAAAAGAACAGAAGTTTAGACTTTCACAGTCTGGAGCTAGAAGGTTGAAACCCGGCTGTCAGCAGGGAGACGCTACCTCGGAAGGTTCTAGAGATCGACTCGTCCGTGTCTCTCCCTGGTGTCTGTGGGGCTGGTAATCCCTCTTCGTCCCTGGCTTTGAGCCGAGTCATCTCAAGCCGTGTCCATTCTCATTCTTCTCCGCATGTCCTTTCCTATCCTTACAAGGACACTGGTCACTGGAGTTAGGTGAGGTCATGCTTAACAACTGATTACATCTGCAAAGACCCTGGTTCCAAGTAGGATCACATTCTGAGGCTCTAGATAGATGTAAAGGTTATGGGGGACACCAGTCAGCTCACTACAGGCGTCATGAGATCCATGTTTAGATATCAACAGGGAATCTATGAAAAATCAGGAAACCCTGGCTCAGATCTAGGACCCGGGGCTGGTCCTCGCTTCCTTACCCCCACTGCTGTGTCTTTTACCTAAGGTCACTGCATCAGGCCCCCCACCAAGATTCCTGCCTCAGCCAGCCTGCCTGTGTCCAGGTTCTGCCTCTGCTACGTTTTAGCTTTGAGACCCTGGCAAGTTACTTAGCCCATGAGTACCTTGGTTTCCTCACCAGTGAGATGGGGATAATTATACTCACTCATGGGGTTTCTAGGATGATCGCATCACGGAATCTGTGTCCATCACTCACACAGTGCCTGACCCGGAGCAAGTGACAGCTTATCATTCTGATAGTTATCAGTCTCTCCGTTGTATAATCCATCCTGCCTGTTCCTGGCAGGGTCATGTTTCTAAAACTGAAATCTGATATCATCTCTTCTGTAAGACCTAACATGTTCAGCTGATTCCCAGATAAAGGAAGTTCTCAGCCCACTCAACGCCTGTAATATCAGTCCCATATCTCACCCAACCCTCCCACCCCACACTCCACAGTCTCCCTGTTTCCCAGAAGCATTGAGCAAAAATCAGCACCCTCCTTATGGCTTCTTGCTTTGGCACTCACAGCCCCCGAGCGTGGAACACAGCCCTCCGCATCCACCCGGTGAGCACTGCCCGCGTGGCTCAGATATCAGCCTGGAGGGAGGACCCTTCCCTGAAGCGCAGTGACAGGCCCCTCTTCCACGCTGGGCACGGCAGTCCCTCACATTCGCTTGAGATCATTTATTGACATAACTTCTTTTTTTCCCTAAGATTTCCTATTGGTTTTTATTTTTCTTTCAACCCCCAATTGGTTCCTTTTCATGCCTGTTTTTTTTTGTTCCATTTCTACCTGTTTTTACCTAACACTTCTTGCTACTTCTTTTTTTTTTTGCGGTTTGCGGGCCTCTCACTGTTGTGGCCTCTCCCGTTGAGGAGCACAGGCTCTGGACATGCAGGCTCAGCGGCCATGGCTCACGGGCCCAGCTGCTCTTTGGCATGTGGGACCTTCCCGGACTGGGGCACGAACCCGTGTCCCCTGCATCAGCAGGCAGACTTCCAACCACTGCGCCACCAGGGAAGCCCGACTTGCTATTTTTAAAAATGTATTTTATTGACATATAGTTGATTTACAATGTGGGTTAATTTCTGCTGTACAGTAAAGTGATTCAGTTATACATACATATATTCTTTTCCATTATAGTTTATCACAGGACATTGAATATAGTTCTCTGTGCTACACAGTAGGACCTTGTTGTTTATCCATCCTATATGTAATGGTTTGCATCTGCTAACCCCAAACTCCTAATCCACCCCTCCCCCTTGGCAACCACAAGTCTGTTCTCTATGTCTGAGTCTGTTTCTGTTTTGTAGATAAGTTTATTTGTGTCATATTTTAGATTCCACATATAAGTGATATCATATGGTATTTGTCTTTCTCTGACTTACTTCAGTTAGTATGACAACCTCTAGGTTCAGCCTTGTTGCTGCAAATGGCATTATTCCATTCTTTTTTATGGCTGAGTAATATTCCAGTGTATATATGTACCACATCTTCTTTACCCATTCACCTGTCGATGGACATTTAGGTTGTTTCCATTTGACATAACTTCTTTTGTGGATTAGAAGTTCCCTGAGACTACACAAAATGTCATGTCGATTCTTAAAGATCGATTCTGACTCCTTGCGAGGAAGTAGAGTGTTTTGGTGAACAGCACAGGGTTTGGTGTTGGTGTTCTGCCTTTTTACCAGCTGTGCAAACTTGGAGAAGTTTCTTAACTCGTAAATCGGGGTAATAAATATATCCACCTACTGGGGTTTAGGTAATGTTTGCAATGCATAAAGCCAATAATTTATTAAGGGATACTTAATAAAAGCCTTTAAAAAATTCTGTTAGCTTGGTACAACTGAAAAAAATCATACAAGCTTGCAGATCATTGTGTCAGACATTGAGTCTCCCATCTTAACAGCCTCAGATTAGTCTTTTTATTTTCATCCTCAGTAATTCCCTTACCCCTAGGCCTTCATCTTCCTCCAAATCCTCTCTGCTCTCCCGGGAGTCTACTTAACTTCATTCTCAGCGGATGACTCTACCTCCTACTAGAAAAACTAAACAAGTAAATAAAGTCTGCAACATGATCTTCAGCCCCGTACTGCCCCACCACCCTTTCTGGGACACACACACACACACACACACACACACACACACACATCTGTATATTCATTTCCCTCCCTTCCCTCCCTCCAGAGAAGGAGATAGTCCCTCCCTGCTGGATGGCAGCCCCTCCTGTGTGCCCCTCACCCTGGTCTCTCCTGTCTCTGCCAGGGCTCTGCCTTATCACGATCTCTTCCCCCATTACCTGCCTTCCTAGTGGGCATGTCTCTGTACAGCCTACAAATACACTACACATCTCATCCCCAATAAAACAGACAGCAGCCAAAGAGTCTCGCTCTGCCTCTAGACGTTTTCTTGCCTTTCTCCTTTCACCCTCACCCAAACCTTCACAGAACAGCCCAGAAAAGCAGGGCCCTCGTTTTCATCACCCACCTCACTGCAGTTAAGGACGACCACGCCACGGAAACCTCTGCCACTAAAGTCACCCATGTCCTCCGCATTGCCGGATTCAATGGATACCTTTGGGTACTGTTTCTAGTGACTCTTTTTCCACATTCAAGACCATCGATCACTCTCTCCTGAAAACTATCAAACTTCTACGCTCTGGGATACAACTCTCTTCTAGTTTTCCTGGTAGACTTTTTACTATTTCCTTGAACCGTCCACTGAAGACTTTTCTTCTGCTCCAAATGCTGTGACCTGGAGACTGGCCTCCTTGGCCTGCCCTCTTTCCACTGTTCTTCTCCATGAGAAATGGCATCACTTTCATGTTTTTTCTTTCCTCGCCGTAACTTATGACTCTCACATGGGTATGTCTTCCCTGGATTTCAGACATGATTTTCCTACTGCTTTTTGAATTTCTCTAACTGAATGCTCTCAGGCATTTTAAATTTTGCTTGTTTAAAGCTAAAGTCATTATCTTTTCTCCTGATCCTCTTTCCATTTTCTGTCTTTACAGGCAGGTCGGTCATCTGGTCACCACAGCCTAACACAGGATGCATCAGGGCACGGATCCAAGGCAGTGCTTCTTTTGGGGTACACTTCAAATTTAGGGTGGGCTCTCTGTAGCCTCAGAGTGAAGACAAAAGCCTTGGAAGCAAATCCTCTTGGGTCTGCAGAGAATCACCTTGATGTTTTCTCTTGATTCTGTGAATACAGGGCGAGAAGGTCCCTCTCGTCCCAGGATGAGTTTTATTGTTGTTGTTGTTTGTTTTCTTTCAAATGTCTGTCAAACTGCTTCTCTTGCTTGTCTTCAGAGCTGTTTCCTGGGTGGAGGTGGACACGTGGGCCCAAGGGGCCTGGGGATTTTGTGTGTTCCTTGACATCTTCCAGAGACAATGAGGGTCGGCCAGCACCTTCATCCAACCCCCTCCCCACTCATCCTGCCCACCCAATTAATCATCAATCACTTTTCTTCATTTCTTTTTTTTTGTGGTTTATCTTTTTTTTTTTAACTTTTAATTTTATATTGAAGTATAGTAAACGATGTTGTGTTAGTTTCAGTTAAACATCAAAGTGATCCAGTTTTACCTACATGCGTATCTATTCTTTTTCAAATTCTTTTCCCATTTAGGTTGTTACATAATATTGAGCAGAGTTCCCTGTGCTACAGAGTAGGTCCTTGTTGGTTATGCATTGTAAATACAGCAGTGTGTACATACACTGAACGCACCCCCTTCTCTCCACACTTACCATCTTCCTAAACCAGCCCTTTGCCCTCTGTCTCTTGAGTTCTGTAGTCACCTCTCAGAGTTCCCAGTAATTAGTCTTGTCCTCAGATCTGTTCTCCACAAAGCCATCCGAGTGACCCCAAATTCAAAATCGTTCAATAACTTTCCACTTCTTGTAGGATAAAGACGCAGATCATTAAATGGCACAAACCCTCCCCCAGCCTAGAATTCATAGTTTGCCCCTGCTTCTTGCCTGCACTAGTCAGTAACAGCAGGCAGCACAGAGTTTCCTGTAGGACACCTTACTCACCTCTTTGCGTTTGGCTCATGTAATCAGCTCTGCTCAGAATACCTGTCCCCGGCCTCCTCACCTGTCTAATCCTGCCACCTTCCCAAGGCTCAAGTGATGCCCTGCTGTGTCAGGTGACCTGCTCCTCCATTGTCATGGCACCTGTACTCCCGTCCACCCGCTGGCTGCCACCCCTGCCCCTGCCTTGTCCTCCTGAGGGAGAAAGTCTTACTCATTTGTATATCCTTAGCACCCATCACAGCACTTGAAACATAATAAATACTCAGGAAATACTTGTTCAAGTGAACAAGTAAATTCCAGCTCTCCTGCCAACCTATGATGACCTTGGGCAAGTCCAAACTCTCTGGCACTCAGTTATTTCATGTAACATGAAGGAGCTGAGCTAATCTCTTAAACGTCCCTTTCAGTTCCAATGTTCTATGATGCTACTATTATGTTTGTTGAAAGAGTGTACTGGAGTGAAAACTTATTTTTAATAGCCTGTCATTAAATGTCGAAAACAGTTCCTCTTTCATCACTCTGTTCTTCTGCATGAAGTTTAACACTTGAAGTGTTTAACTGAAAATATCTCTGAGTGAGTTATAGCACAGAAAGCTCCCACCTTCATGTGTTGAAGTAAACAAAAGAAATTCACATTCATAAAGTTCAATCGCTTGAAATGCCTTCAGACTCGGAGAGAAGGCAACTTGGTTATAAAATTAGTCATTGTTGCCTACTTTTGTATTTCCTTTTTGTTAATAACTTGATCCCACAGGGTATGCTTCCTAGTTTAGGACCCAGTGCTTCTTATGTGGGTTATTTTTCTTTTAAATAAACTTTTTATTTTGTAATAATTTTCTTTTTTCTAAGTTGAAGTATAGTTGATTTACAATGTTGTGTTAATTTTTGCTGTACAGTAAAGTGATTCAGTTTTATATATATATCCTTTTTCAGATTCTTTTCCATTATGGTTTATCACAGGATATTGAATATAGTTCCCTGTGTTTTAGAGTAGGACCTTGTTGTTTATCCATCGTATATACAATAGTTTGCATCTGCTAATCCCAAACTCCCACTTCATCCCTCCCTTACCCCATAACCTTTACATCCCTTCCCCTTGGAAGCCACAAGTCTGTTCTCTATGTCCGTGATTCTGTTTCTGTTTCACAGATAAGTTCATTTGTGTCCTATTTTAGATTCCACATACATGTAATAACATACGATATTTGTGTTTCTCAGTCTGAGCTACTTCACTTAGTATGATAATCTCTAGGTCTACCCTTGTTGCTGCAAATGGCATTATTTCATTCTTTTTTTATGGCTGAGTAATATTCCATTGTGTGTGTGTATTTATATATATACACACCACATCTTCTTTGTTCATTCACCTGTTGATGGACATTTAGGTTGTTTCCATGTAATAGTTTTAGATTTACAGGCAGGCTGCAAAGATAGTACATAGAGTCCCGTTTCCTTTATTTTTAACATGTTAAGTAGTAGAGTTGTTTGTCATAATTAATGAATGAATATTGATATACTATTATTAAAGTCCATACTTTATTCACATTTCCTTAGTTTTTACCTAGTATCCTTCTTTTCATCCAGGATACCACATGACATTTAGATGTTACATCTCCTAGGCTCTTCTTGGCTCTGATATTTTCTCAGACTTGCCTTGTTTTTGATGACTTTGACAGTTTTGAGGAGTCCTGGTCATCTGTTTTGTGGAATGACCCTCAATTTGGGCTTGTTTTATGTTTTTTCATGATTAGAGTGGGGTTATAGGCTTTTGGAGGAGGACCACAGAGGTAAAGCATTATTCTTATCTCATCATATTATGTGTACACACCTGTCAATATGAGTATCAGTGATGATGTTGACCTTGATCACCTGCTAAGGTAGTGTTCATCAGGTTTCCACACTGTGAAGTCACACTTTTCCTTCCTTTCCATACAGCACTCTCTGGAAGGAAATCACTGTGCTCAGCCTACCCTTGGAGGGGGGGTCTTCGTCCACCTCCTTGAGGGTGGAATATCTACATAGATCATTGGAATTCTTCTGCAGGGGAGGCGTGTCTCTTCTCTCCCATCTATTAATTTATTCAACATTTATTCTTATCCGCATGGACTTATAGATTGTGGGTTATTTTTGGAACATCAGACTTACATTAAATAGAAGTAAAAGGAGAACAAAATAAACACAAAGCAAGGAAGGGGACAGAGAGCCCAGAGGCATCTCCATCCATTATCCTTAATCTAATGCTCTGCAACTGAGTCAAGCCTGTACAGCACACCACAGCAGAGTGCACACCTACACGCACATTGCAATTCATCCCCACACACTGGACAAAAGGATGACACCAGTACTTTGTTCAAGAAACAGAATGTCACCAGCCCCCGGGCCCCTCCACATGCTCAATCCCTTCAGTCACTGTGTTCTCCACCCCAGGGTAACCAGGAACTTCAGTTCCAACAGCACATATCAGTTATGCCTGTTTCTGAATGTCACACAAATGGAAATCATATCACACGTATTCTATTGGTGTCTGGCTTTTTTCACTCAATATTTTTTGGAGGGTGGCGCTGGGGAGACGTTCACCCATGTTTTGCATATAGTTGTAGATTATTCTTATCGCTACTTACTAGGAAAATATATTGGGTGAGTGCACCACGACGCAGTTCCTTGTGTGTAGTTGTAGATCTTTCTCAATGCTGTAACCATAGTGTGACTAAACCACATGTATTTATGTTCTTTGGTTGATGTGGTTTGGGTGGTTTCCAGCTTGTGACAGTTAAGGAGAGTGTCACTGGGGACATTCAGGTACGCATCTTTTAGTTGAACATATTGGACGGGTTTATGTTGATTTTATAGCAAAGAATAGAATTGTTGGGTCACAGGATGTACCTATGATTACATCAAGTAGATAGTCCAGTTTTCCAAAGGGATCACACCCCATTTACATTCTCCCCAGAGGATGTGAGAGACCCATTTGTCCTGCGTCCTTGACAACACTTAGGGTTGCCCACCTTTTAAATCTGTGTCTACATAGTAGAATATTATTGAAGCTTTATTTTTTTATTTTCCTGATAACTAATGAGGCTGAGACATTTTCATAGGTTTATTGGCCATTTGGATATTAACTTTTGTGGCATTCCTTTTGTAAAACTTTCATTCAAGAATTTCTTGCCTTTTTTTCTATTGGGTTGTCTTTTTAAAAAAAAATCTATTGGGGGTGTGTGTGGGGGGGGCGTGTGCATTTATATATTCTGGTTATGAATCCTTTGTTGAATATATGTATTTTGAATATTTTCTTCTACTCTGTGGGATGCTTTTCACAATCTTAACAGTGACTTTTGATGACTAGATTTAAAAATTTAAATGTAGTCTTATTTATCAAATTTTTATTTTTTGTTAGCACCTTTTGTGTTTAGTTTAAGAAATCTTTGCTTACTCCAGGTCAGAAAGATGTTTAGAACAGATGTTGGGAAACCATGGCCTGCAAGCCAAATCTGTTTTTGTAAATAAAGTTTTATTGGTGCACAGACAGGTTCATTCACTTCTGTGTGATTCATGGCTGCTTTCTCTTTTCAACAACAGAAAGCTGAGTAGTCACAACACAGACTGTATAATCTGTGAAGCCTAAAATATGTACTATTTGGCCCTTTAAGAAGAGTTTGCCAACTCTTATTCTAGAAGCTTTTTTTTTTTGACTTTACATTTAGATATGCAATTTATCTAGATTTGATTTCTATGTATGTTGTGATAAGGGGTAAAGATTTTTTTTTTCCATAAGGCTATCCAATTCACCTTGCAGATCTTATTAGGAAAAACAGTCCTTTGCCCACTGTACCACAAAGTTGTCTTTGTTATAAATCAGGGGACCTGTATGTGTGAGTATGTATCTGGACTCTATTCTGTTCCATTGATTTATTGCTGTCCGTCCTTACACTAATACTGCATTATCTTAAATGCTATGGTTTTATAACAGGTCTTATACTTTGTAATGCAAACCCCCCAAAAGATCTTGGCTATTTTGGTCCTTTGCATTTCCACATGCATTTTAGACGGTTTGATATTGATTTTTGACAAATATTTTGATTGCTGAGGAAGTGGAAAAAAAGGTTTCCCTTTTAAAAATATAACTTTCAGATATGAGAAGGAAGTTTCAAACAGATGTGAATTTGAAATTTAAAAATATTGAGACTAGTGAATAGTTTCTATACATTATTACTTTTGTTTATTGATATATTCAATAGTGTGCATTTAATAAAGTACTATTGAGAAGCTAAAATCTAGATTATCTGTGACATTGAAATAAAAGATATCCTTGGCAATTTAGTTCAATTTAAAAATGTCCTGTTTGAGACCTGTAAAGTAACCATCACAATTCAGGTGTGGTGGGTGTGCTGACCTTATATTTTCAATAAAGACCACTTTTGGGGTATCTTCTGTATTCTCAGGAAAAAAGCTCTACCTGAACATTTCTCAGCGGGTTTTTTTTTGGGGGGGGGGTGGTTGGATTGCATTGTTTTTTTTTTCTGAATGCTGCAGTTCAGTGAAGTTTGCTTTAAAAGTAGTATTGTCTTCTTACCCCAAAAGCAACAGTTAATGTGTTAAGAATGTTCACTTCTACAAAGCCCATTTATTTTACTAGGATAAAAAGGAAGCTCATAGGGTAAACTATCTCAAGATATATCATTCACTAATTTAGGGCCACATTTTAGAGTGCAGTATGTTTGATAAACTTGGAATAATAAGGATATGAATTCGTGAAACGTCTCTATCGTAAGTTATGTAAAATAAGTTCCTGTAGATCTTAGCCTTTTTGGAGATATGAATAGTTTTAGAATTTTTTGAAAACTACAGACTATCTCCCCAGAAAACACACACACACACACACACACATTATTTGTATACAACAGTTCAGGAACTCTCAGTGACATTGTTCCTTAGCCATAAATTCCCCGCCGGTAGATCCCGTCCTCTGCTCCCTTGTACCTGCCTCCCCAGTTTCTCAGACCACAAGAACGGTTACATAAATCTGTTATCAAAACCACAGAAGTCTGTTTCATGAAGGCTGAACAAAAGTTCTTAATTATGAATCACATCACCATCAACAGCCATTTATCAACTACTGTAAACTAGTTGGGTTTCCTAATGTGTTAAACATCGTATTCTTCAAGCCCTTTATTCCAAAAAGTAAGTTTAATTGAAGGGAGAGTAATGCAGTGTTAATTTCTTGCGTTGGAATAAATGAACGCATGCGCATCCCACCGGAACGTTGAGACCTGCTCCCCCATCCCCCACCCAAGACCTCCTTCCTGGCGCGCAGCCTGCATCCCCCCGCTCTTCTCGCTCGCACTCCCCGCTCAGCTTCCCAGGAAGGCTGCCCTCTCCTTCACCTGCTCCTCCTCTAGCGCCCAAGAACTTCTTTCAGTGCCTCGCAGTCCTTGCCTTTCTTGGATGTAATCCCTCTCCCGACTCTCATCTCTGGACCAAGGGTCCCTTGAAGGCTGAGATTTCATCTTTCTTTATATATATACACCTGAATGCCTGAGCCAGCATTTAGCACATTTATTCGCACAAACAATAAAAGTTTGTGGATGAATACATGAAGGAAGGAATCTTTTCTGTATTTGTACATTTACCTAAATTATTTTTTTAGTGTGATAAGAACACAGCATGGGGATCTACTCTCTACATCACAATAGGGTACTGTGAACTACGGGCACAAAGCTCCCTCAGGGGCTAACGTTTGCTAATTTATGACTGTAAACACAAAGGAGCCCTCAAGTACCTGTTTTCAGTTTATTCTATGATATTTACACGGAAGGACTGAATGAATCGCAATAATAGACAAAGAACTGTAATATTTAAGTCTGCATGCAACAGAGCACGCCAAACGCATGGAAAATGAAGTGGACCCACATATATGATTTATGGTTCCTTTCTACTTGGGATAATTATTGATTTCACACTGGAATGTTCTTGATTTAAATATAATTCAGGTCATCTCACAGGTGTTAAAAACAAAACTTTTTTTTTCAGATTGTAATTAGTGTATTTTATTCCTTTCAAAGACAGTAATATTTAGTTTCATTCTATCTCTTTCCTTTCAAACTTCTTCCTCAGACTCCAAGTCATCATAGAAACTTCTCTCAAGTGTCTGCTGATGCTTCTGTGTCTTCAGCACAAAAGCAGAAGAGCAGGTGAGAAGCCTGCCGAGTCCTCTGGGCTCATACCTGCCGTCACCTGGAGAACGAGACCCAGCCATCCTGCCTCTTTCCTCTCCTCTCATTGCTTCTCTTCTGGGAACTATTGATCATAGAATAATTTCACCTGATATAACTAACATTGTCTAGAATTTATTTCTTCTGAAAAAAAATTTTGCAATCAAATCAGCCAGTAAAATCGATCTTTAAACCATATCCTCCATTTGCCCTTCCTCATCCAGTTGCTCAAGATGGTACTGAGAGGGTTTCTACGCTTCTGGGTCTGTTCATAGATTTACAGGATTCTGTTTCTTTTATTGAACGTGATTTAAAAACTTGTACGTACTCTAGGCAAGCCCTCTCCAGCAGGATGTGACAAAAGGGGTCACCTGTCAGCACAGTGCTAAAATAGTTCTTAAATAATCTGCTGACTTCCCGCTTCAAACTAATTAACAGCTGTTGAGTCCTTTGCATCTCCCAAGTCTGTTGAACTTTTTCTTCTATTTCCCCATCTTGAAACAAACCAAGAGAAAACCCCAACAGTTAGCTTCTTGTCCTTTATACACACTGTTTTCAGACAAAGCTATGAAGTAAGAAGTTTCTGAAGGTGTAGGACTGCATTTTAGTGGGATTTTCCCCCCTTCTATATGTCTTAATAGGCAGTTTGCAATGACCAGGACACAGTTCAGGATAAAGACTGTGCATTTCTAGTAGGCATTCTCAATGTTCAGTACAATGGTCCTCAACTCTCCCCTACATGGAATCATCTGGAGCGCTTAAAAAAAAAAACAGTGCTTAAGACTCACAGATACAGAGAACAAACCAGGGGTTATCAGTGTCGGGGGAGGGGCAGGTACAAACTACTGGGTGTAAGACGGGCTCAAGGATGTATTTTACAACATGGGGAACAGAGTCAATAATTTGTAATAACTATAAATGGAAAGCAACCTTTAAAAATTATATAAAAAATTAAAAAAATTGATGCTTAGATCTCTATCCAGGATTCTGATTGAACTGATCTGTGGTGAAACTTAGGCATTGGTATTGTATTTAAAAACCTCACCGGATGATTCTAAAGATTGAAAAGTACAGATAGCTTTTTACAATTCATGGTGTATGAATTTGCATTTGATTGTGCTTAGATATATTTTGATACTTCAAAATTCTATCAAACAACCCCAAACACAACTGTTACCTTAAAGGCTATATTTTTATTATGCACAGGGCATTAAACATTATAACATTCATTTTATTCCCATCTTACTTTCAAAAATCCCAAATCACTTCTGAAAAGATGAACAAAACAGAGAATACATGCACTTGTTCTTTGCTCATGTGTTGGTATGCCACAGTATTTCTGTTTTACTTTAAAATTATTCTGCTCTGTTCTTCTACTGGTAGTTCATCCTTTTCTGACCACTAAATGAATGAAAATAGGAAAAGAGGAGAATTTGGGGAAAGAGGACAATTTGGGAAGTTCCCGGCTGGGGTCAGGTTTAGGGAGACCTGCTGTCTGGGGAGCTATCCTTCTGCACATGGTGAAATGCTCTCTGCTCCTCCACGGCAAGAATTGTTGGCTGAAGCCCAATAGAGAGGTCCAGGAGTGAATCGGCCAGTGAAATATTTATGCCTGTAAACCTTGTGAGATGGCCCCAGATTGGGCCATGATGAAAGGGAACCCAAAATTGGGTTTTACAACTGAAATAAATTTCACACACACACACACACACACACACACACACACAATGTTTTTAAAACAAGGCAGCTACAAAGAAGCCCACAAACCTCATGAACTAGACTGTGGTATGCTTACTGGGACCACTCATCTGTACCCACTCTATCTGCCTTCCTTCCAATCATGTTGGATAAAGTATTCCAACCCTTATCCAGGGTGCATCCCTTTTCCTCACAGGCTACAAATCCCATCTTCTCTCAGAGACTTTCTCTCGTAATTATCCTGTATCTCTCGTAGCATCAATTTCTCCTTCTGTACTAGAAGAATCACATCAGAGAGCAAAGTTGCTTTAAAATAAAAGAAAACAAAGCAAAACAAAAAGCAGCAAAATCACCCGGCCTTAACCCAACTCCAGTCCCATCTCTCCACCCACGTTCAAAGCAAAATTTCTTGCAGAAGCTATAAGTCGTTATCTTCCCCTCCTCACCTCCTTTTCTCTTCCCCAGCTGGTCTTTCCCCCTCAACTCCACCAGGAAGGCTCTTCACCACCTGCTGCCATGTTGCCAAACACAACAGTCCATTCTCTGGTCTCTTTGTATTCATCCTCTTTGCAGCATCTGGCCCAGTTGACCATCCCCTCTTTCTAGAAACTCATTCTTTCCAGCTCCTGTGACAATGCATTTCACTAGCTCTCCTTCCAGGACACTGCCTGCTGCTTTGCTGCTCTGCTTTTTCTGCTTTAATTAACTAATATTTTGGTAACAGTTTTACCAAGATATAAGTCACATACCATATAGTCACTCATTTCAATTGTATAATTCAGTGTTTTTTGTGTGTGTGTATTCAGAGTTGTGCAATCATCGCTACAATAAATTTTAGAACATTTCATCACTTCAGAATGAAACCTTATACCTTTTAGCAGTCATTCCTCATTTCCTTTTAATCATCTCCCTCCCACCAGCCTTTGGCAATCACTAACCTACCTGCAGGAACAGGTATTGGATTTTGTCAAGTTCTTTTTCTACTTATGATATAATCATGTGATTTTTTTTCTTCTTTAGCCTATTGATGTGATGAATTGCATTAATTGATTTTTGAATGTTGAAGCAGCCTTGTATATCTGGGATGCCTGGTTGTGGTGTATAATTCTTTTTACACATTATAGGACTGGGCTTGCTAATATTTTATTGGAGAATTTTGCATCTGTGTTCATGAGAGATATTGGTCTGTAGTTCTCTTTTCTTGCAATATTTTTGTCTGGTTTTGGTATTAGGGTAATGATGGCCTCATAGAATGAGTTAGGAAGTATCCCTCCTGCTTCTGTCCTCTGAAAAGGATTGTAGATAATTGCTATAACTTCTTTCTGAAATACCTGGAATTCACCAGTAAACCCATCTATGCCTGGTGCTTTCTGTTTTAAGGTTAGTAATTGTTGATTTCATTAATAGATATGGGCCTATTCACATTTACTATTTCCTCTTGTGTGAGTTTTGGCGGATTGTGCCTTTCAAGGAATTGGTCCATTTCTCCTACTTTAACAAATTTATGGGCATAGGGCTGTTCATAATATTCTGTTATTATCTTGCAATGTTCATGGGATCTGTAGTGATGTCTCTCTTTCATTTCTGATATTTGTAATTGTGTCCTCCCATTTTTTCTCTTACAGATTTTGACTGTTTTAAATGACCGGTTTTTGGTTTCATTGATTTTCTCTATTGATTTCTGCTCTAATTCATATTATTCCTTGTCTTCTCTAATTTCCACTCTGTCTCTCTAGATTTGCCTATTCTGGATATTTTATATAAATGAAATCCCTGTGATCCCATTTTCAAAGTTCATCCATGTTGTAGCATGTATTAGTACTTCATTCCTTTTGAATTGCTGAATTATGCCACATTTTACATCACATTTTATTTATCCATTCATTAGCTGGTGGACATTTGGGTTGCTTCTGCTTTAGGACTATTATGAATATTGCTACTATGAACATTCATATTCAAGTTTTTGTGTGGACATACATTTTCATTTTTCTTGGGTATATATCTAGAAGTGGAATTTCTGGGTTATATGGTGAATCTATGTTTAACCCTTTGAGGAACTGCAAGACTGTTTTCCAGAGTCAGTGCACTATTTTATATTCCCATTAGCAGTGTATGAGGGTTCCAATTTCTTCATATCCTCCCCAGCACTCACTGTCAACCACCTTTTTTATTATAGCCATCCTAGTTGAAGTGAAGTGGTATCTCATTTTTGTTTGGTTTGCATTTCCCTGATGGCTAATGGTGTCAAACCATTACTAGTACATTTCATGTACTAATTGGTCATTTTTATATCTTCTCTGGAGAAGTGTCTATTCAGATCCTTTATTCATTTTTAAAATTGGGTTATTTGTCCTTTTATTACTCAGTTGTAAGAGTTCTTTATATATTCTGGCACTAGACCTTTATCGAATATATGATTTGCAAATACTCTTTATTTTCTTGATGGTACCTTTTGAAGTACAAAAGTTTTAAATTTTGATGCAGTCCAATTAATTTATTTTTTCTTCTGTTGTTCATGATTTTGGTGTCATATCTAAGAATCCTTTGCCAAATCCCAAATCTTGATGATTTACCCCTAAGTTTTCTTTTAAGAACTTTATAGTTTTAGCTCTTACGTTTAGGTCTTGATCCATTTTGAGTTATTTTGTATATGGTGTGAGAGCAGGGCTCAACTTCATTCTTTTGCATGTGGCTATCAAGTTGTCCTAGCACCAATGGCTGATGTCACCACCTCCTTGTTTTAAATACCTATTGCATATTAACAAGTTCATCCCCATGCGTAGCAGGTATCTCCGATTTAACACACAAGAAGAGAATTCTCGAGTTTTCCTTACTAACTTATCACTGCTCCTTCTCCAGTCTTCCCCAACTCAGTGAATGATATCATTACAGACACTTGTTCCAGCCAATAATTTACCCTTGTCTTCTTTACCTGATCCATCAGCAAGTTCTCTTACCTCTATCTTCAAAACACATATTAAATCCATTCTCTTTATCATCTCTTCTCTTTTCTATCTATCTTCACTTTTCAGGTAATTTCACCTAGTTCCATGGCTTAAATACTATCTATATGCTATACACACTGTGATAACACAAATTCATATCCCTAGTTTCATCTCCTGCTCTGAACTTTAGTCTTATATATATATACAACTGTCCAGTAGACAACTCCATTTGGATATTTAACAGGCATCTTGAACTTAACATGTCCAAAATAAAGCACTTGGTTCCCACTCCACCACCACCACTGCTCCGTACATTCCATATTTTCCTGCTCCCATCTCCAGCAAATGGTACCACCATTCACCTATTTGTTCAGGATAAAAGCCTTGGCATTTTCTTGGCTACTTTGCTATCACACCCAATATCCAATTGTTTAGCAAATCCTGCAGGCTCTCCCTTCGAATTACATCCAGAACATGACGACTTCTTACTACTTACAATGCTACCAACATTGGCCAAGCCACCATCATCTTTTATTCTCCAAATAGTCCCTCCACTTCTTTTCTACCTCCCCACGCCCATTGCCTTTATTTTTTATACAGCCACCAGAGCAATTCTTTTAAAATATAGAATCTCTCTCCAGAAGCTTCCAATGGCTTTTCATACGATTCAGAACAAAATCCACAGTCCTCACTGTGGCCTACCTGGCTGTGCACCATCCTGCCCTCGCCTCCTCCCAGCTGTGCTCCAGCTTGCTGCTGTGGTCACTCTCAAGCACACCCCACCCTGGGGTCCTCTGGCTGGCCCTGTGCCCGTGTCCTTCTTTTTCAGACACTGCAGTGCTGGTTCCTCACTTCACTTATGTCTGATCAGAGGACTTCCTTCACCAGCCCACCTGATACAGGCCCACTTCCCATCAGTCCCCTCCACTGGCAATATTCTCCATAGAATATAGACTACATGAGGACAGGTTCTTTGCTTTTGATCCTTACTGCATGTCCAATGCCCAGAACAGGATTGGGCATCCAATATTGGGCTATCAATAAATACTGTTGAATGAAAGAACAAATAAACCAACGTCTTTATTACGACCTTCCTAGTTTAAGCCACTGTGGTCTCTGCCTGACAATTCAGTAATTTCCTAACGGGTCTTCTGGCTTCCACTTTGCCTCTCTCGGTCCAAGCCGTCACACAATGCAGTCCCAATACAATACAATCCATCTACTGCCTCCGTGCACTACATCCAGACCCCTTCCATGTAGCATAGGAGGCACACAGGAGCTGTCTCCTGCCCAAGTGTCAGCATCCAAGTCCACACTTCCACCTTGATCAGTAACTCCAGTCAGACGGACCCTCAAACACCCCCAGCTCGCTTCCCTCTCAGGGCCTTCTTTTGTGCTAACTTGTCTTTCTTCATGGAACACTCATACCCCAGGCTTCACAGGGCTGGCTTGTTTTTGGTCACTGAGACTGCAGTTTAAATATCACCTCATCAGAAGGGACTTTCCTGACCACCTAGTGCAATGCAAACACCAGTCACTCTGACTCATTGCTCTCTCCATAGCTCTTATTTGTTTAATTTAATTTTTTGTTGAAGGGTAGTTGATTTACAATGTCGTGTTAGTTTCAGGTGTACAGCACAGTGATTCAGTTATACATATCCTTTTTCAGATTCTCCCTTATGGATTATTACAAGAGTTCCCTGTGCTATACAGTAGGTCCTTGTTGTTTCTCTATTTTACATATAGTGGTGTGTATATGTTAATCCCAACCTCCTAATTTGTCCTTCCCCCCAACCGTTCCCCTTTGGATGAATTTATATACAAAACAGAAATAGATCCACAGACATAGAAAACAAACATCGTTTCCATAGTCCTTATCTTGACCTGATAGTCTTCGCTCTTACTGATGATTGTCTGCCTTGCCCCCTCCCACCCCCAACTAGAATATAAGCTCCAAGAGATGAGAGATGATTGTGTTTTCCTTGTTTGACACAGTATCCCCGTCACCTACTACAGTCATCGACACACACTTGATGCTTAATATTTATTTCTTGCATCAAATAGTTTGTAGTTTTTAATATTATCTGATTGCAAATGCCTTTTCTAGTTAGAGGAGTATATTCTGGTAAATCCTGATACAGTTTTTTGTTTGTTTGTTTGCTTGTTTTGCCATTCACTCCAAATGAGCACAATTTTGAATCGGGACAAGATTTCCAATTAAACTAGTGAGTGTTTCCTCAGGATTAAGAGTCACAGATCGACAATATCTGCTTAGTGTTCTGAGTGGACCTTTCTAGTGACTTGGGTCACCTAGAGTTTCTCTTCCTCTTCTGGGGGGCTATTACCCACATAATGATCATAAGCCCTTCTAGTTGTACAGTAACTTGGAGTCACAGAGTCACTCACAAAAGCAAGCTCTTGATCTGTCCCCAAACCCTGTATTCATTAGGGTTGTATATTGAGATTGAGAGAAAGTGCAAAGAGATGAATGACTTTCCCAAGGACACAGGGCAAGGAGCTCCGTCCAGGTTTCTCTTCTCTCCCCACGTCTTGCTCTGTCCACAATAGCACATGATCACCCGTCAAGGGACTTCTTGGAAACATGGAATGTTAAAAATGCATCTTCCCCCCTTCAGGTTTTCTCTCTCCTTACTTGCAAAACCTTTACTAGGATACTATGGAATTCATTAAAAAATTTTTTTAAATTAATAAATGAAAAAGAATACTATGGAATTCAGAGAAAGCACTGGCTGGACCCTTCCTTTTGTGACAGAAATTACCATAGAAGTCATGGAACTTGAAATGAACACCTCTCCTCTGATAACTTAATTTGTTCTGGTACTAACATATTAGAATTACAAGAATTTATATTTTAATTACTCAGCCGTAAAAGGGAATGAAATTCTGCCATTTGCAGCAACATGGATGGACCTAGAGAATATTATCCTTAGTGAAATGAGTCAGACAGAGAAAGACAAATACTGTATGATCTCACATATATGTAGAATCTAAAAAATAGTACAAATGAATATATATCCAAGACAGAAACAGACTCACAGACACAGGAAACAAACGTGGTTATCAAAGGGGAGGGAGGGCAAGCTGACAAATTAGGGGCACGGGATTAACAATTACAAACTACTATGTATAAAACAGATAAGTAACAAGGATGTAGTGTACAGCCCAGGGGATTATTGCCATTATCTTGTAATAATCTATAATGGAATATAATCTGCAAAAATACTGGATCACTACACTGTACACCTGAAACAACATGATACTGTAAATCAACTATACTTCGAAAAAAAATAATTTATATTTTAGGCTTTCCAATACGAAGGATCTTGACACAAGACAAGAAAGGGCACCAAACATGACTTGTAACTGACACTTTATGCATTTATTTAAAAGAAGGATTTATTGCAAAACACTGGAAATTTGCAAACTTTGGGGAAAGAATATGACAGGAGATGAGTAAATGTGTGGGAGAAAGACAAAAAATACGTTCTTGAACCTGTAATTTAAACTCCCACTCTGTTTCTCCCAAACGTCTCCACTCTGTTTATCATAACTCATCCCTTTCAAGCCAGCACAGCCTGCCTGGGGGGCTAATGACACCTGTTTAAAAAATAATTAAGGTAAGTTTGTTGATATTTTTCAATGTGCTGTGGAAGTGACACACCCAGGGACCAGGACACTAGCGCCTTTCCAGAAAAATAAATAAGAAGATATTTCTTTATAGGAAGGATAATTTTAATGTTTGTAATATATGATATTACATCGTTCGCAGTTCATAGGTAATGAAAATCTACCACTTATGGAACGAATTTTTATTGCTGTTATATGAAAACAGGTCTGATTCTGGATAATAGCTCATCAATCTAATTGTGTAGGGTTGTTTTGTGTGTTTACTACAAGCATAACTAAAATGGTTCAGTGCTACTCAATTAGCTTTATATCTTGGGAAGATGACATTAAATGTTTAAATCAGATTCAAATGACAATGAGAAGCGAATTTAGCAGAAAGCATAAAAGGCAACTTTTACTCAAATGGATGAGTGTGATATACTAACTTAAGTAATTCTTGAGACATAGCAGTGAATGTAATGTGTTCAAACAGCAGCAAACAATGTGTAGGATTACTTACTCATTTCCTCACCACAGAGGGCCATCCTCCTCCTGTTTGGACAATAGGTTGTGTTTATTCTAGGATCTAGGAAAATTCGCCCAGCTTTGGATGCTAATCTAAATTGGATTCCTGGAGGATTCCAACAGTATCACATTTCTGGCCGTACTGCACTGCCTCTTGTTCCTGACATTTTCCAAATCCACCAGTGTCGAGCACTGGTTGACCACCGTGAAAGCTCATGTCTGATTAAAATGATGAATGATCTGATGTCACATCATTAAATGTGTCATCTTCATTCAAGAGACGTGAAGCCTCTGAATTAAAAACCTATTGAAAAAAACACTCTAAGGTTACCCAGTTAGTCAGGGGCCAAGTCTTCTCCTTCTTGCTTCCCTGCGCTTTCTCACTGAATTGAACCTACACACTGATACTTTTACCTCTGTCACATTACAAAGAAAAGCATTTTTCCTGATTGTGTTACCCTATTCTTTGTTTCCCCCCAGCATTTAATGTGATTTTATGAACTCTTCATATTTGATATGTTTGATTGACTGGGCCCTCTAATGGGGTGCCTCTGGCTAAGAGTGAATACCTCCTGCAGGTGGGGTTGGGAAGAAGGAACATGTTTCCTGATCATGCCCCTGACCCGGCTCTAGCGATGAAGGGGGTGGGTGGGCCTCGCGGCCACTGTGGCGGGGAGGAAAAGGCCCTTCCAGAGCCTGGCTTTGGACACTCCAGATACCGTCTCGGAATCTTGAGGCCTCCTGCTTATCAAAGGTATCCAATTGCTCCTGCTGCTATTGGGGGTAAGAATATCTTAAGTGTAACTCCACCGCACACTTGGGGAGAGCTAGCTGCAAAATTTTACATTATTGTTCCCTCTCCCCAGTCCTTATTCAAAGATGTAAATACTAAACAAGAAAATATGCATATTGCAGTACTGCAAAGAGGTCTTTGAGAACCAGAGGTCAAATTAGCCACGTAAAGAAACGAAGTGACATTTGGAGAATATGTATATTATTTAATAATCCTGGAAGCATTGTGGAAAATTATGACTTTATAACCTTTTATGTTTATATTTGTGATGATTAAATCATACTTATATGGCTGTGTTTTGGTAGGTTATTAAGAAACACGTACATATGTTAATTTTTATTTATAGTGCAGCTTAGAAAACATATTATTAGGAAGAAGGCTAAGAGATATGGGGATATATGTTTATGTAGAGCTGATTCACCTTGTTATACAGCAGAAACTAACACACCATTGTAAAGCAATTATACTCCAATAAAGATGTTTAAAAAAAAAAAAAGACAGAAGGCTAAAGACGGAAAGATAAAAGGAGAGAATGAAGCTGTAAAAAAATTTTAGAGACTGCCAGTTAGTCATAAAATTAGTCATGATTTTTATCTACTTAAACTTGTGGAAACTACCGTATAATTTTATGTACTCTTGCGTTTTTATAATCTTTAAAAATATTTAAGTTCTTCTTATCTCAGAATCTGTAAAATGATAGTGATTACAGCTAGTTATTTTGTTAAACCTCTTTTCCCAAAAGGGCTATAAATTCCAAGAGAAAAGAGACAAATAAATTGACCATTCCTGGCTCTTAATATTTTTTGCAATTTTTATTTTCCATCTGAAAGTGAACAAAGTAAGACTGCCCAAGGGCCAATGTAACAATGTCATATTCCACACAGACCTTATATACTTTAATTTTTTTAGTTCCTAGGAGTCAACAAAAGTATCCAAAAACAGGACCACCCCCTGACAGAATGTGACAATGTAAAGGAGAGTGACTACTATCATTGATAAATATATGGAACAAATAATATAATAAAATCTGGCCATGACCATGGACTCAAACTAGGAATTAGAAATTAGTTACAAAAACTAAAAGTATAAGCACAGAATGTGAAACAAGGCAGATGTGTTTCTTTTTTTTCTGTTGAGCTGCCTTTGTGAACACCTTCTATTAAGTAGAGTCACTGTTGTACTTTTCTTCCCTTCAGATGAAGAGACCAGATATGCAAGTGCCTTTAGGGTTTGGCTCATCAGTTCTGACAATAGGTAGAGTCTTATGTTATGAAGAAAAGTGATGTGTAAATGGGCAGAAGTATCCAACCAATAACTGCTGAAGAAATAACACCCGCCTCTTGTAGCCCAGAGGGTTTCCATGGGAATCCTGTCTATATTAGCTTTGGCAGAGACGTGCGGCTATTTTTAGAGGATTTGAAAGCAACTAAGAATGCCTTTCACTTTTATTCCAAAGCTGATCTGGTATCTACGATTATGGACCCTCTGACCGCATGCACATACCACACACACACACACACACACACCACTACACACACTCCTGAAAAAAGTGATTGTATTCAGCTTGAACTTGGGTGCAGCTTGAAATCCAAAGCCAGTCACTTGGTCTCTTTTTCCACATCATTCAGGGGCTGACAAGCCTGCCTTTTTAATTAGCTCTAATTGCTCCTAAAGCTTTACCCAGGAGCCGGAGGCCTCGGAGATTAGACCTAAATCTGGAGGCCAGCGCTGCACTCGCAACAGGCCCTTTCCCGGTGCAGCTGGACTGACAGACCTGGTTGATCAATGAAAGTTACTGACTGAGGACGAAGCCCAATAGAATGAAGGGAAAGCCTGTCACCCAGAAAGGGGCTCCTTTCCCCCATGACTGTCTGCTCCAGGAGCCCAGGGTCATCGTCTGCTCTGCCCAGAAACAGGGGCCCCCAACCCTTGCAGTGAGGGCCTTCTCATCTGCACATCTTTTCTACTTTCTTCCTTTTCTTCTGACCATGCTTTTAATTCTCACAGACACTTGGATTAAAAAAAGACTGGAGTGTGTGTGTGCATGTGTGTGTGTGTGTGTGTGAAGCTTTGTCCCTTTACTTGTATTGTGCTTCTTTTACTTTAGTTTATTTATTTATTTAAGTTTAACTTTTTTTTTAATGTGACTATTAAATGTACGACGTTTACCTTTCAGCAGTATTTAGCAGTATCTCTGTGGGTGTGTTTAGCTGGTAGTATCCCCTCTAGAGAGGGGCTTTCTCTGGAGGGAACGCCTGTTAGCAGGGTGACCTGTGGTTTTATATTTTCATCCAAACCGTATTTTGAGAATGGAAGAGGCATAAACCGGGACTGTTCCAGGTAAACTGGGAGGCACGGTTACTTACCCACGGGGAAACAGTCCTCTGTTTATGTACAGGTAAGACCCAGGCGATGCCTTCACTGGAAACAGTTGTTCCCAAATCCTCAGCTGCCGGCTCACCATTCTCTGGGGCAGCATAGAGGTGGGAAGAGGCTTCACCTGAAGCCGAGATTAGATCCGCTCCTCCTTCAACCTCAGCCAAGATCAGCTTGAACTGATCTCTCCTCCTTCAGCTGTAATATTTATTTTGCGCTTATAACTGAAATGGGAAAGAGACTGAAAGCCTAGGAGAAAAGGGACTTTGTTTGCTAAGACATGTCTTTTGACCTCAGACTCACAGCACCAAGATTTATGTATCAGTTTTGGGACTGAGACACATCTCCACATCTCTTCCTTCTTAGAGAGGAATTGTAATGAGGATACCACATATCTCCTAAGGATGTGATGCACTTCTGATCACTGCCCAGCAGTGGTTTGTGGCCGGACAGCCAGGTTCACCCGAAATAAGAAGCATCACGTGGTGCCTTTGACTGTCTTTTGGCTTTAAAGTGTTTTGTCTGACAGAAGCTTCTTGAAAGTCAAAGATACCCTTTCCCCACTTATTCAACCTCTAGTTTCAACAGATTCTCTCTCATAATTATCCATGGTGAAATTTCTGGCCATTCTGGGCAATGTTAATAACCTCTTCTTAACATACTTTCATTCCTTTGGTTGTACCTTTAGGTCAACAGGGCCTTGCTCTGACACGCCTCCTTCTTACAGATGCATAACTTCCTATTTTTTTTTATAATGGTAAGCTAATGGAAAAATTAAAATGTAAATAAATATGCAGCACAGAGGGTGCACTCTAAATAAGTGAATGCATTCAAAGATGATTATAGACACTGCGTAAACATATGACAATTGCCCTAACTCACATTCCTATTCCTCTGCTTGTTTGCACACCTCTTCTTCCACTTCCCTAACTGCCAACTGGTAATGTCAAAGGCGTCTTGCTATATCCTAGCCATCAGTTCAGGCTTCAGCTCTGCCTAGAAGTCTGCTTTGACCTAAGCCCCTTGTAGTTGGGTATCTGGTGAAGACACAAAGAGAACATTTACACCTGTTCTCCTGAACCATTCTGGGCTATCTGTGGCTACAGATTTGATAAAGCATGCTTTTTCACACAAATTAATAAAATTGTCTAGTAAAAATGTCTTAAGATCCTGAAAAGTGATATAAAATAAAGACACAGGAAAAATAAAAAAAGCAATCGTTCTAAAATAGCATAGCTTTAAAGTGCACTCACATGAACAGCAAAACAGAAAGGTCATTGCTGATGGGAGAAACGAGGGCTGGGGTGATGCATGTGGGTCACACATAGAATTCCACGTTCTTATAGAAAACTTAGGAAGCTCAGTTTTGAGGTCATAATCCTCTGAACAGTGTCCTGGGCTGAGAAGCGGGGATACTTTTTTATTTTCTTCCTGCAGCATCCTGCAGTGTCTGCATCCTGCTTTCCTCCCTGGGCTGCGTGGGGACCTCTGGGCAACCTGACTCCGTGTGAGACTCACGCAGTCCTTGTGGCTCGGTCTGTGCTGAGCTTCCTCCACCCGCTGACCAGACCAGAAGCCACTTGAGAGCAGAGACTACGCTACCGTGGTGGATGAACAACCTGGTCTGTGCCTGGCAAATAAATATTTCTTGATTTACTCTGAATCAAAAGCTAAGCCCCTCAAAGTCCAAAAAGAGCTAATTGACATGCCTTGTAAAGTCATAATTGACTTTGTTCATTTTCTTTTATTCTTAGAGATGGATTTAAACAAGTGTTAATTCCCCAATTATATTAATTTTTCATGGTGGAAATTCTAAAAAGGAAACCAACAAAGGTATGTGCACAAAAGATGTATATATTTTCCTTAAAAGACGCCTTCGATGCACACTGACCAGGAAATGTCACGTTAATAGCGTTTTCCTAGGGTGCCTTACTCAATGAAATTTGTTTTATCTCTCATTCCTGCTATGATTTAATCTGATCGCATTTTCTAAAGGGCTAACGTAGAAGTATGCTGCATGAAAAATTCAATTTGAATGCCTTATTACAAACTAACAGTTTCCTTTTATAATAATTTGTATAATAATGTTAAATTTCTTCACAACATCCCAGCATAAATGAAAATAATATTATTTCATGGACGTTAACATTATTCTTTATATTTGAATTGCTATATTAATTCCATACACCTAGTAGGCGGCTTTCACTATGCAGAAGCTGGTGTTGTTTCTGACATAATAACATATAAGCATTTCAAGAGAATCATGAAACTTTGTTTTCTTGTATGCAGTCCAGATTCAGAGGAATTAAAAATAACTACAGTTTTTTAATGGATTTAATTTACTTTTATCAAGTATGTATCTTTGAATTATTTGAGTACATATGAACAGGGAATGCTAAATATGTTCTAGAGATCAGTTAGCTATTAAGCTTACACATAAAATTTATAGGAATTAAAATAAGTACAATGTAATAAATAGGAATTTAGGCAGATCACAAGGTGAATCTCATCACAGCCGTCAACCCCCAATGCTCCTCAACCTTGAGCCATGGAATTTATAGCACTTTCACAATTACTGCTTTTGGGGAAATGATTCTAATGCATATGTAGAACTATATCCTTTGGGGTCATGATAAATAATCTCTAAAATCAAAAACCCCACAAGGAACTAATAATATACTTCTGAATAATTAACAACTAAGATAAGAAAAGATGCTCCCGGCAATATAGGCTCCATTCTAAAACACATGTAAAATGGAGTTCCAAAATGCTTTGAGCCATTTCAAACCCAGAATCTGTTAACACTTGTGTTTGTCTAAGAGGTGGAAAGGGGAGGTCCACTTCAACAGAGGAGGTAGAGGACACCGAAAACCACAAGACGAAGCTCCCCTTCTTCAAAGACCAAAGCCAGAAGAAGATGCACAAAATTCCAACTTCTCTTGAGCCCCTTAGAGAGCTGAGGTGCAAGGCAACCAAGTAGACCGAACTCCAAAGAGTGACAGGCCCACCTAAGAGTATCACACAAGTGTCTCATCTTTGGCAAAGCATCAGAGGAAGAGGGGGCCTCCCTACAGAGGGCAAGAAGAAATTAGCTAAAATTCTAGTGAATTTGTAAGGAAGAAGCATGGACTAATACGGCAGTTTGAAATAGCCAGGGACTCCACACACAAGGAATCCACACTGGCTCATCAACTCTTGTCCCCGGGCCCCCACCCGGTGCCCATGGAAAGGTGGGAAGCAGGAATGAGAGAGAGGTCCCTGTCTAGGCAGAAGCTTGCAGGTGACCAGCTGGGGAACAGGCATGGACTCAGCAGCCCTGCGGCACAAGAAAGAAAAGTTAAAGGAAGTTCTTCAGACAGAGCGCACGTGATACCAGAGGGCAACCTGGAGCTATCCAAAGAAATAAATAGCACTGGAGATGGCAAAAAGAAAGTCCATATGAGAGGTATCTTTTCTCACTTTTAAAGATAATATGATTGCCGAAAGCAAAAACAGTAACAATGTATTGTGAGGTTTATCTAGAGAAGTGAAACCGGTGATAAGAATAGCACGAAGGATGGGAAGGAGTAAATGGAGTATGTGTTGAAGGTTCTCAAATTACAGGTGAAATGCTATAAAGCTATTTGGAGGTAGACTGTGATAAGTTAAAGATGTATACTGTAAAATCCAGAACAAGTAAAATATTTTAAAAGAACAACTACTCATAGGCCAATAATGGAGATAAAACAGAATAATAAAAAACATTTAATTCAAAGATAGGAAAAGAAGAAAAAGGAAGAAAGAGCACATGGAATTGATAGAAAACAACTAGCAACATGGTAGATTTAAGTCCACTATACCAACAATCACATTAAATATAAAGTAGCAGGATACAAAATTAATGCACAGAAATCTCTTGCATTCCTATGCACTAATGATGAAAAATCTGAAAGAGAAATTAAGGAAACACTCCCATTTACCACTGCAACAAAAAGAATAAAACACCTAGGAATAAACCTACCTAAGGAGACAAAAGACCTGTATGCAGAAAACTATAAGACACTGATGAAAGAAATTAAAGATGACACAAACAGATGGAGAGATATACCATGTTCTTGGATTGGAAGAATCAAAATTGTGAAAATTACTATACCACCCAAAGCAATCTACAGATTCAGTACAATCCCTATCAAACTACCAATGGCACATTTCACAGAACTAGAACAAAAAATTTCACAATTGGTATGGTAACACAAAAGACCCCAAATAGCCAAAGCAATCTTGGGAAAGAAAAATGGAGCTGGAGGAATCAGGCTCCTGGACTTCAGACTATACTACAAAGCTACAGTAATCAAGACAGTATGGTACTGGCACAAAAACAGAAATATATATCAATGGAACAGGACAGAAAGCCCAGAGATAAACCCACGCACATATGTTCACCTTACCTTTGATAAAGGAGACAAGAATATACAATGGAGAAAAGACAGCCTCTTCAATAAGTGGTGCTGGGAAAACTGGAGAGCTACAGGTAAAAGAATGAAATTAGAACACTCCCTAACACCATACACAAAAATAAACTCAAACTAGATTAAAGACCAAAATGTAAGGCCAGACACTATGAAACTCTTAGAGGAAAGCCTAGGCAGAACACTCTATGACATAAATCACAGCAAGATCCTTTTTGACCCACATCCCAGAGAAATGGAAATAAAAACAAAAATAAACAAATGGGACCTAATGAAACTTAAAAGCTTTTGCACAGCAAAGGAAACCATAAACAAGATGAAAAGATAACCCTCAGAATGGGAGAAAATATTTGCAAATGAAGTAACTGACAAAGGATTAATCTCCAAAATATACAAGCAGCACATGCAGCTCAATTTCAAAACAACAAAAAACCTAATCCAAAAATGGGCAGAAGACCTAAATAGACATTTCTCCAAAGAAGATATACAGATTGCCAACAAACACATGAAAGGATGCTCAACATCACTAATCATTAGAGAAATGCAAATCAAAACTACAATGAGGTAACACCTCACACCAGTCAGAATGGCCATCATCAAAATATCTACAAACAATAAATGCTGGAGAGTGTGTGGAGAAAAGGGAACCCTCTTGCACTGTTGGTGAGAATGTAAATTGATACAGCCACTATGGAGAACACTATGGAGGTTCCTTAAAAAACTAATAATAGAACTACCATATGACCCAGCAATCCCACTACTGGGCATATACGCTGAGAAAACCATAATTCAAAAAGAGTCATGTACCACAATGTTCACTGCAGCTCTATTTACAATAGGTAGAACATGGAAGCAACCTAAGCGTCCATCGACAGATGAATGGATAAAGGAGATGTGGCACATATATACAATAGATTTTTACTCCACCATAAAAAGAAACAAAACTGAGTTATTTGTAGTGAGGTGGATGGACCTAGAGTCTGTCATACAGAGTGAAATAAGTCAGAAAGAGAAAAGCAAATACTGTATGCTAACACATATATATGTTATCTAAAAAAAAAAAAAAAACTAACAAAAAAATGGTTCTGAAGCACCTAGGGGCAAGACAGGAATAAAGATGCAGACATAGAGAATGGACTTGAGGAAACGGGGATGGGGAAGGGTAAGCTGGGACGAAGTGAGTGGCATGGACATATATACACTACCAAATGTAAAATAGATAGCTAGTGGGAAGCAGCCGCATAGCACAGGGAGATCAGCTCAGTGCTTTGTGACCACCTAGAGGTGTGGGATAGGGAGGATGGGAGGGAGACGCAAGAGGGAGGAGATGTGGGGATATATGTATATATATAGCTGATTCACTGTGTTATACAGTAGAAACTAACACACCATCATAAAGAAATTATACTCCAATAAAGATGTTAAAAAAAAGATGTTAAAAAAATGTAAATGCTCTAAACACTGTAATTCGGAGACAGAGACTGTCAACTTGGATTAAAGAAGGTCTCACCTAGAGGATGTGTACAGAAGCACACTTTATAGAGACATGAATAGGTTAACAATCAAAGGATGAAAAATATGCCACATAAACACTAATGAAAAGAAAGCTGGATGACTACATAAAAGAAAGTAGACTCTGGAACAAGGAATATTACTAGGAATAAGAGGGACATTTGCAATGATAAAGAGGTCAATTTTTCAAGAATTTATAAAAGCCTGAAAGTACCCTACAATCGAGCTTCAGAATCTGTGAAGCAAAGCTGACAGAGCTGAAAGGGGAGGTGACAGGCTCACAGTTGCAGGTGGAGACAGCAGCACCCTTTGCTCAGCCATCCACAGAGCAAGGAGGGGAAAGATTCAGCCACACTGTGGAGGCTTTAACACCACCATCAACCAACCTGACGGAACTGACATTTAACAGCAGCCCCTCGACGTCAAGAGAATGCACATTCTTTTCACATGTACACTGAACGTTCACTAAGATAGTCATATTCTGGGCCATAAAACATATGTGGACAAATTTTAAAGATTTGGAAGACTGTAAGGCGGGATATCTCAAACTTGTCACCATTGACATTTGGGGCCAGATAATTTTTTTTTGTTATTGGGAGCTTTCCTGTGCAATTTAGAGGGTTTAGCAGCATCCCCAGCCTCTACTCACTAGATGCCAGTAGCAAATCGTCCCCCTCTTCCTAGTTTTGACAACCAAACATGTCTGCAGACATTGTCAAATGTCCCCTGGGAAGCAAAACTGTCCCCAGGTTAGGAATCGCTGATGTAAAAGATGTTCTCAAAACACAACAAAAATCCAGTGGTACAGAAAAAAGATAATATTTTATGCCAAAGTGCTTTTCTCCTAGAAATGCAGGATTGAGTCAATATTTGGTGACTGACAACAGCTGCACTAATAATAACATGATCATCTCAGGATCCTTTATAGTAAACACCATCAGGAAACTAGGAGTAGAAAGGAACTTCCTCAACTCGATAAAGGGCACCCACAACAAACCCACAATTAACACCACACTTAATGACGGAAGAATGAAGGCTTTCACCTAAGATCAGGAACACGGCAAGACTGCTTCCACTACTCCTATTCAGCCTCATAGTAGAGATCTTAGCCAATGCAATAAAGTATAAAAAAGGAGTAAAAGGTACATGGATCAGAAAGGAATAAATAAAACTGTCTTTTATTTGCAGACCACATGATGTCTATGTAGGAAAGCTCAAAGAATCTACATAATTTAAAAATAGACTGCTAAGAAAATGAGAAGCCATAGATTCTGAGAAAAAATTTGCAAAACACATTCAATCAAAAACTCTTCTATTCAGAATTTATAAAGAACTCTTACAATCAATAATGAAAAACAAAGAACCCATTTTAAAAATGGGCAGAATATTTTAAAAGATACTTCACATAAGCAGAGAAATGGGTGGCAAGTAACATGCAAAGATGCCCACCACCATCAGGTATTAGAGAAATGCAAATTAAAGCTACAATAAGACATCACTATAAGACAACTTGAACGACTACAATTTCAAAAACTGCCTCTGCCATGTGCTGGTCTAGATACCGAGGGACTGAAACTCACCTTGCTGACTGGAATGCAGAGTGATAGAGCCACTTTGGAAAAATAGTTGGCAGTTTCCTATAAAGTTACCATACAACCCAGGATTATCTCTTCTACATATTTATCCACAAAAAATACCCCACAAAGACCTCTCTGAGAATGTTTATAGCAGTTTTATTCATAGTCACCAAAACCTAGAAATACATTAGTATTGGACTTGTGTTTTGTGGAACATTCAGAGGGAAAATATCTCTAAATGAAACCAACAGTATATAAAGGGGCTGGAGTATGAATTCTGCTCTGTTCAGGAATTCAGTACCAGAATAAAGAAAGGATTGAAAAGTAACAAAAAACCAGATTGACTCCACAATTTCTTCCCCTACATCTCACAGTTTTCTCCTATTAGCCTACATATTTTAAGTTAATATTTGACATCTTTTGTTTGTTTTAATAACAAAGAAATTAAAAGCTATCTTATATGAAAGCAAATTTTCCATCTTCCTAGCAAGTAAGAAATTGCATTGTATTTTAATTATTAATTTATAAATAACATTCCAACATTCACAGTGGGCACAGTTTTCCTGTCTCTTCAAAAACCATTCTTCTAGAATCTAGAAGAATCTATAGCAATTGATTCTTCCCTTCCTGCCCTTTGTCATGGCATGTTGTGCCCTGTTTCTGATAAAACCACTTATTCAAATGACAGCAGTATAAGGACCAGAAACACCGTGTCACAGATTCCTAGGACAGAAACAGAGCTTCGGAATAATCTCATCTAGTTTCCTACTTGACACATACTGGCTGTCCCAGTTTGTCAGTATAAACTGTGTGCCAAGTAGGAGGGAGAAAATTCCGGCGGGTGTGGCGATCCTGTTTGTGTGATGGATCGCGGTGGTGCTGAGGTTGATGATGGCGCCCATGTCAGTGGGTGAGGCAGGGCCAGGGTGAAACTAATATTTTCTTAACACCCTGACTTTTACTGCCAAGCTCATCTGCCTTGAGATAGAGCTACTTCTTGAAGAAAGCAAAAATAGGAAAAAGCTATTTTCTTTGCCTAAAATCCTCTTATCTTTTTTACTTGTTAACGCCTACTCATCCTCAGGTCTTAGCTTAAACGCCCGAGGACATTCTTCCTGCCCTGGCATCAAGATCCTCCTCTTACGCATTTTATACTCACCTGTACTCTGAATTGTAGCACACAGTTTGATTTGAGAGAAGCAATTAGTTTGTAATTAGTGTCTTTTTAAAAATCTGTCTCCCAGTACAAATAATTTAAAATCTGTTTCCCAACTCAAATATAAACTCCACAAGTAAAAGGACAATGTCTTTCTTGGTGACTGCTGTTCACCCAGGACCTGATTCTGTGTGTAATTCAGGACATTCGCTCAACACACCTATGATTTTTCACTAAGGAATTGCTGGCCATGCTGCAGAAATAGCTTAGCCCCCGTATTCAGCAAAAATCAAAGCCCAAGTCCCAAATAAAAAGCAAAAGATGTAACCCTGAAATCGAACACAGTCATTTACTTGCTAATGATTTGGGGAAACTTAATAAACATTCTGACCATAATTAATCCTTTATAGGAATCTAGCACCAGGTAATGAATAGAGGTATGTAATATGTGTGCTTAAGACATAGAAGGTGGTCAAAAAAAGTGTAGAATCAATCCAGCGCTTTTCACTAAAGCACAGTGATGCCTCACTCAATCTTAATTAGATTACATTTTAAGAATGTCTTTTCATAAAACAAGTTAAAGACAAAATACACATTTCTGACTCAAGGATGAATTTATTAAGGTGAAAACTAATGATATTTGACAATTACTGATTTTCAAAACTGGTAACTTCAAGTGATCCAAGCTATTTGATGATTTTGTATTACAAGTATGCATATTTTCTCTACGTTTATCCTTGTTATAACCAATGTGAATATGATCTGATGACAGAAAAACTCACCAAACATATTTTCGTGGTCCCCCATTACCAATAGGAATAGTCAACTCCATAGCGTGTTGCTAAGCTGTCTCAAATCTGGCTTCAACTTACATTTTCATACATATTTTCTAGTCCCCTTTTCCACTCTGAGCCCAAATCCTACCAGGTGATTCATTACCTGAATGCACCCTGGACTTTCCTGAGTCTGTGCCTTGGTTCACACAGACCCACTCCTTGGAATTGTCTTCCAACATTTCTATCAAAACCACTGTCTAGCCCTTTAGATCCAGTTCAGATGTTGTTTCTTACTCCTCGTCTATGCCTTGCCCTCTCCCACCACTGCCTTGGATAATCCTTCCTGTTTTAAAGCTAATTTTGCACAGGTTTTTTTATTGAGCCAAATTGTAGGCTTCTCAACGGTAGGAACAACGTGTCAGCCATTTTTTGGCACTCACGGCCAGCTCTGTCCAAGTGAACATCTAGAATAATATCTTTGGTCAACCAGCATACTCTGAAGGTGTAGATTTTTGAGTGACACAAATTGGTGAAAGTCACTAAATGCATGTTGAAGGGATGGAAGTGGGAGGATGTAACAGTACAGTCTGTTTTAGGATATTATACTCAGGTGAAAGGATTGATCTCAGGCACATCACACTTGGCATCATTGTCGCTTTGCTTACAAGATACAAGATCAGTCTAAGTGTGACCAGTGGATCAGGCTTTTAAGAGCTATGTATCTATTTAATTCAGAGCTTTTTAATTTCAAATTCAGTGATTTTAATGTATCAAATGTATACTTGATCATAGGGTGGCTTTACATTCTGAATTATCGGTGTTGTGGCTTTTTTAACCAACTGGACTTAGAAAGCACCGCATTGTGGCAATATGAAAAATCACTTCAATGGAAAAAAAAAAAAAAGCTCATTACTTTTCTATAGCTCAGCCTGTGACCAAAATCTGCCATCATCTGGTTTTATTGTTCATAAAATATTCCCAAAGTACATTGATAATTCACTGAGGGTTATCTGACCTGAGTAAACTTTAAGTTGTGCTGTTTCCAAACCTGTGTGTTGAAACAGAATATTTTCTCTTTTGAAAACTAAATCTAAAATGACACTGCATTTGGTTTCTAGTAAATCTTTATTATTAAATAATTAATACTTAACCATCAGACTTCATAGATTATTTATTTCTAGGACATTCTTTCACTCTGGATATACGTAGTACATGTGAACCCACAAAACACTCTTTTAGGAGATGCATTTGGAAGTTTCTTTCCAACGTTTGTGAATGACTCACATTGAGGCCAGGTTATTTCCTTCTTTGTCACTCAAGTTTCCCCATTTATAAAAAGCATGTAGAATTTACCACCTGTTATTCTGAATAGCATTTTGATAGCAAGATATACAGACCAAGGTTTTATGGAATTTAAATTCCATGTTATTTGCATTTCAATTTAAAAATTATAAATAATGAAGTAATTATGGGTTTTTAAAAGGTTTTGTTTTTTTGGATAGTATTGTCATTGTAATTATAACTGGACCATGAATGGTGAGTACTTCCTTGATTTATATGTTTGCTTTTAATTAGATAATGCTTTCTGAAGAAACAAATAAAGAAATATTCTATGAAAAGAAAAACCAAAGACCTCAATGGTATGTCAAAACAACCCTAAGTTGATTACATAAATGGAAATGAAAATATTTTGAAAAACTGTCAGTGACTCTTGAGGGCTTGATTATTCTCTGTGTGGGCTTTTGTGCCTTGTATTTTTCCATCCACCTACCCATGTTGGGACCATTTCCCTGCCCATTTTCTGTGGAATGGAAAGCAGAGCATGGCGGGAGAAACAAATCATAATGACGTTCAAATCCTTCCTTTTGGCTACTTGTAAGCAGCTGGAGGAAGTGGCTGAGGGCGAGTTTTAACAGCAGGGACTAAAGTTTGAGGAATATTAATGGTTTTAATTTGTGCACACGATTCCATGAACAGGGGTAGCTGAAGATTAAGTGAATGACCAATGGCATCCAAAGCATATTTCTGAATGAGAATAATGCCTACCCTCGACTAAAAAAATAAGCAGAAAGTGAAAACACCTCACAACCAGGTGGCTTTAAAGTATAAACAAAAATCAGTCTCTCTAATTGGCTGGAGAAGTTGGTATTCTGTTTGAACTTTTCACAAAACCTCAACCTAAGTATCAGAGCCAGGACCTGCCTTTTTTTTTTTTTTTTGCGGTACGCGGGCCTCTCACTGTTGTGGCCTCTCCCGTTGCGGAGCACAGGCTCTGGACACACAGGCTCAGCGGCCATGGCTCACGGGCCCAGCCGCTCCGCGGCATGTGGGATCTTCCCGGACCGGGGCACGAACCCGTGTCCCCTGCATCGGCAGGCGGACTCTCAACCACTGCACCACCAGGGAAGCCCCAGGACCTGCCTTTGAAATAAAATGCTTTGGAGCACTGAGAATTCCTTTTGTAGTTCATTCAAACTTCTCTGAATTGTAAGGTTCTGTCATGGCAATGAGCAAGGAGGAGAAATATGAGAAGGAAGAAAATAAATCCGTAATTTAGAATTTGTTCTAGATCCAAGAGTTAACTCCCTTTTATTCAGGAGAGTTGAGTCATGGGCAAACCACAGGTGGTCAGGGGGTGGGTAGACCATGACACATCTGTTTCTCATAGAGCCACACTGTGCCATTCTAGAGCCACACTGTGCCATTCTAGAGCTTTGACTTTTTCTGAATGAAATACATTCATGTGTGAACATGTCAGAGCTGGTGCGGGAAAAACATGAATTTTCTCTGGCACACTAGACACTTCTGATTTGCTTCAGTGCAACACTGGGGCCCTCTTGTTCCCACTGAGCTCTCCTGGCAAGTCTGTGGTGTTGACAGGGGTTGGTTTTTCTAATCCACTGTGCTCTCCATTATGAAAACCTGTTTACAGGCTCTTCTAGAACTTTTGCCTGATTTAATGAGATTTTCACCCAAAGTAATTAGTAAAAGCATTTTTATTAGTCAGGGGCCTCATATCTCTTGACAAAGGTATAAGCAGCAGCTAAAAAAAAAAAAAAGAACTACTGAAGAGAGAGTGTAGGAATTTAGTCATCTCTCAGGTATAGTCAAGTCATCTGTGCTTCTCAAAATTTAATGTGCATTCAGATCACTTGAGGATCTTGTTAAAATGCAGATTCTTTTTTAAAATTTTTATTATTTAAAATGTACTGAAGTACAGTTGATTCACAATGTTCTGTTAATTTCTGCTGTACAGCAAAGTGATTCAGTTATACATAACTATATATTCTTTTTAATATTCTTTTCCATTATGGTTTATCACAGGATATTGAATGCAGTTCCCTGTGCTCTACAGTAGGACCTTGTTGTTTATCCATTCTCTATATAAGAGTTTGCTTAAAATGCAGATTCTGATTCAGTAAATTTGGGAGGGGGCTCAAGATCCTCATTTATAACAGGCTGCCAAGTAAAGCTCCCTGAACTAGGGACAGGTAAATATAAGAATTATAAAGTAATATAATCCTTAAGAGACCTCAAAATTCATATCCTTGTCTCCTCCTAGGCAGGATTACATTCCAACACATCATATTTCATTACTATAATTGAAAGGGTTTGCAGTTCTGCTAGATAGAATCAAGTCATTTCACTCCTGTGGGCAATCACTACATTAGTATATACAATGTATGGCATATATCACTTTAACATAGTAACATAGTTTAATATAGAAGGATGCTCTTGGGTCTCAATTTACAGTCATCCCGTCTCATCCTCAAGGGATACATTCCAAGACCCCCAACGGATGCCTGAAACCATGGACCGTACTGAACCCTATATGTACTATGTTTTTTTCCTATAAATACATACCTATGATAAAGTTTAACTTATAAATTAGGCAGATGAAGATAAACAACAATAGCTAATAACATAATAGAATAATTATAACAATAAACAGTAATCAAAGTTATGCAGAAAAGATATAAAATATCTTATTGTACTGTGCTCAGACTTCCTGTGCTGATGTGAGAGGATAAAATGCCTGCATGTTGAGGTGAAGTGAGTGAATGATGTCGGCATTGTGACTTAGTGTTAGGATACTGCTGACCTTCTGATGAGAAGTCAGAAGGCCCATCTGCTTCAGGTGAGGCTGGACCAGGGAGCCAGGACGATGTCGACAGTTGAAGATCCCGGGCGGGACGGGATGAGATTTGCTCATGCTACATAGAACTGGGATGCAATTTAAGATTATAAATTGTTTCTTTCTGGAATTTTCCAATGAATATTTTTGAACCACAGTTTACCTTAGGTAACTGAAATCGAAGAAAGGGAAACTGTGGGTAAGGGGGAACTACTGTATTATCCGGATCTACGGAGTCTCAATTTATTATCCTAAACGGAATTTTCTAACTATTTTCCTGAGTCCTATATGCAAAATTATATTAATGTTACTTTGAATGAAAAGATAGTGCTCCAAGATTTCACTTAGATTTAAAAAAAAAAGTGTTTAGCTAATTGTATCCAAGTAAAAGTTGAAAAGCAAGAGGGAAAAGCAATTCGAAGTATCTTCACTAAAAGCAGTGCAAGCCTTATTTTCTTTTACCACTGCTTCAGATTTAGTTCAATGACAGCTACCCTTAGTATCTGTCAGCAGATCCCAGAAATGGGGGTCGGCGGGGAAGAATGACTCACCCTTTATCACTGGCATGTCTCCTCTGGTTCATCTGAACTGCCTCAGATACTTTAAAAAAGGAAGGTGAAAGTTTGACAAGTCTCATCGAGAAAATCGTGAGAAAGAGAAGAACTGCTACCAAGGAACTCGGCCTTAGGGCAACTAAACAATGCTGCAGAATTTTAAATAAAGTGGCAATCAGAAGCACGGGGAACCTCCTTAATGAAATTAGTCTAAGTCATGGATTTCGGTGCTGGGAGAGGAGGCATTCCACAGGGTTTTATAAGCAGTGTGCCACAGATTACAGAAAGTTTCAGTAATGCCATTGTTGTGCGTTGAACTGTGTCTCTCCAAAAGATGTTGAAATGCTAACCTTTGGTACCTGTCAATGTGATCTTGCTTGGAAATAGTCTTTGCAGATGTAATATAGTTCAGATGAGGTCACAGTGGGCTTTCAGTCCAATGGCTGGTGTCCTCAGAAGAAGAGAAAAAATTTAAAGACAGAGACACAGAGATACACAGGGGAGACAGAGGGAGAAGAGCCATGTGATGACAGAGGCAGAGACTGGAGTGATGTGCTACAAGCCAAGGAATGCTGAGGGTTGATGGGAATCCCCAGAAGCTGGGAAGAGGCAAGGAAAGATTCTTCTCTGGAGCCTTCAGAGGAAACATGACCTTCCCACACCTTGACTTCAGACTTCTGGTCTCAGAACTGTGAGGGAATACAATTCTGTTGTTCTAAGCCATCCAATTTGTGGTAATTTGTTATGACAACCCTAGAGAACAAACACAGCCACATCCTTTAAGAAGAGTTGGACATTCACTATGACTAGCATTAAGTCAGCACCTAGTTTTTATCTCCAAAAGTTGCTTTAATTCCATAGCAAAGTATTAACTCAGTTTAAAGAGAGCATGGCTGAAATTCTCCCATTAATAGAGGCTAAAATGTAGTAAAACTAAGGAAAAGTTGCAAGTACCCTGACCGATCCTGGCCTTGATTGCTGAACCCTGGGGTGAGTGTCCTGAGACTATAGAGTGTGACAGTTACACCCAGTTGACTGAAACACTCAGTCTAGTCTTTTGTTGATCTGATACTATGATGCATTGCTAAGTTTAGACAGCACAATTCAAGCAATTAAGATCAGAGGCAACAGGGGCTTCCCTGGTGGCACAGTGGTTAAGAATCTGCCTGCCAATGCAGGGCACACAGGTTCGAGCTCTGGTCCAGGAAGATCCCACATGCTGCGGAGCAACTAAGCCCGTGCACCACAACTACTGAGACTGTGCTCTAGAGCCCGCGAGCCACAACTACTGGAGCCTGCAGGCCTAGAGCCTGTGCTCCGCAACAAGAGAAGCCACTGCAATGAGAAGCCCGCGTACCACAATGAAGAGTAGCCCATGCTTGCCGCAACTAGAGAAAGCCCACACGCAGCAACGAAAACCTGATGCAGCCAAAAATAAAATAAATACAATAAATCTATTAAAAAAAATCAGAGGCGACAAAAGTATGCAGGAGCCAATGATTCCTCACTTGATCTTTCCAGCTTTAAGGAGCCACTGTGCACATAGAAATAGACACACTTTCCAAAATCCCTCTCACTGCTAGGCTTTTAAATGGCAAAGCAATAAGGCAAAGTGCAGGAGAAACGGAGACAGAAAAGTTGAGTCACTAGAGTAAAGGGTACTGATATTTTAGCAAAAACAACATAAATGTGCTCATTAAGAATAGCCCAGAAATCAGAATTTCTGTGTTGAATTTTTCTTTGTATTTTAGTTCATCCTTTCCTCTCCGTAAATCCATATGCCTCCCATTTTTCAACATCCAGTTCTTAACTGGTGTTTCTCCAAAAACTCTTCCCCAGTCTCGCTATAGGATGCCTTAGCAAGTATGGTGACCTTCTGTCTTTCTTACTAGTTTTTCTAATATATACGTATATATATATTTCTAGTGTATATATAACATATATATTATAATACATTTCTAGTATATATAATATACACTAATATATGTATATAATATACATTAATGTATATTATATACATTATATATATTTTTTCAATATATATTTCTAGTATATCTATAATATATATATTTCTAGTATATATAGTATATATATAGTATATATATTTATATATATATGCACTATATATATATAATATATATATATCTAGTGTATATATATACAAAATGTTACTAATATAAATAATGTTTCTAGTGTATATATATATATTTTTTAGTATATAAACATAAAATATTCCTTATATATTATATATATATTTCTAGTATATTTTATATATATAACATACATACAAAATGTTCCTAATAACTCTGTATATGTCTCAAAAAATGTATCCTGATCTTTATTTATTTTATATGAGAGCATCTTCTCTTCTCAAATCTTGGGTGCACATATACACAATTTAGAGTAGAAAGTTACATAATGGTCCTCCCTACCATTGCAAGACAAACCTAATTTCTTCACTCAATCCATGTCAGGATGAACAAGCTCCAGTTCCAGGATAAAATACCTGTGATAATCATTACGGCCCATCACTGGTCAAAGGTGTGCCTGACCCCCTCCTTCCAGGCCTCCGGTGGACCAGACTTCTCCACTCCCTGTAAAGTACGGTGTGGCCTTGGACTTGCTTTGGCCAATGAACATGAGCAGAGTCAGTGGTGTGTCCTGTCTGGCAGGGAGGCTTAATCACCAGGACATAATTGCTGGCAGCCTCCCCTCGGCTGGTGGTTGTGGAAGCACAGGTTGGCTGGAGCATCCATTGGCCTGGGCCTCGCAGGGCATAAGGAGCTGACCAAGCTCCTGCAGACCAGCAGGAGAGAGGGAAACAAACATCTGCTCTTTAGGCCACTGAGATCTGGGGCTTTGATTTTCTTTTGTTATTGCAGCAAAACCTGGCTTATCATGAGGGCAGCAATAACAACAATTCATACTACATCTAATACTTTATTTTCATTTCAGTTTCGACTTGTCCATGAGATGGGCAGGGTTCACTAGATAGAAGGTTAAAACTACAGCCCTTGTAAGAATACAAAGCAGAAAGCTGCATCCAGCTCCAGCCTTCTCTCCTTTATAACCTGCTTGTATTAGATGCAAAGTGAACAGAAGCATAGTCCTAATAGATCCCTAATGGTATCTGGATTTTAAAAGGGCACATGTTTATTGCATCATAACATTGGTATGGTCACTACTAGAGACGTTAATAAATTGAATTTGTGAAATTTTCATTATGCTCTCTTTTCATCCATTATATTCTATAATGAAAAATGAAAATAAAATGGGCTTATATTTACAACAAATTTATTTTAAAATTCAAATTATGAAGCTGCATGGTAATGTTAAATTAAATTCCATTAAAATTCTATTAACATAATTAAATTACATTTCAATGACTAAAATCATGAAGAATACTTAATGAAATACATTATTTATATTATGAAGGAGTTCATTAATTAGATTTAATAACATTTGGACTCATCACTAGTAGAGAAAAACTATAGCTTATTTATTAATGCTTTTATGTACATAGCTACATTTCTACTGTTACTTCATACTTTGATCTTTAATTTTTCTAAGTATTTAATGATTGCTGCTACATGACCTGAGGTCGAGACTGCATTTTAGATCAAGTTACATCTAAAGTGGTCTAAATGTCAAAGGTTTTTGAAGAGTCTTATGCAGAAGCTAGACAGAGTAGCCTTCAACGTGAACAATTTTAAGATGAAAATGTTACAGGTTGGTTTTGCCCGTGAAAACGTTTTCTATCCCAGCTTTTGTTGACTGAGATTTTTCTCACAGAAGCAAGAATACTTCAGCTTTCTTTTAGTCACAGTGTAAGGGGCATGAAAAGAAGCAGAAGCCCACACTCCCTAGTTTTGAAAGACATCAGAGCAGACTTGAGGCACATCAGACAGCTGCACCTATTGGGTACATATGCTCACTTCTGCATTTGTACTTGACCCAAGTCTCTCACAGAAATTCCAGCTCAAGGGCATGGCCTCAAAAGACCTCCACTGGGCTTGTTTCTGAATGTCCCTGTAGTGTTTAAACTCAACTTACCTGCTCACCGAGAATAGTAAAGTTTTTAATAAAATCATTGCGGTAAGGCATAATGGTTATTGAATTGTATATGAAAAGTATTAACTTATATAAGTAACAAAGCATATCACTGACAAATCATGAATATAAGTAAGCAGATATCAGTTATGTTACCTGGCAATCTTGAGCAGATCATACTTAAGAGAACTGTGGTTATTTATATCCTATGCTGTGAAGAAAGCTGATCTCCCGGAGGACAGCTGATATAAATAGCAGTAGAAAGAAGAGCCGGGCAAGTCACATTTTTATATGTGAGCAGATCAAGTAGAACTTCTGCAGCCCTTACGAACTTTGAAAACTATTTCTACGACAGTATTACGACAGCATCTGTTACACAAGGGAAGTTTTGCCACATTATGTTTTAAGAGAAATACAAATCTTTTGGTGACCTTTGAGTTGCGTTGTATTAATATTCAAATGACCTCTTACAAGAAAGGATACTGAAGCTATTTTCTAACCAGCCTTCCATCATTATTCTCCCCCAGGGAGGTTTCACACTCACCACCCTGCCTCCACCAAATCGCTCTATGAATATTTGACAACCTAAAATTCATCCACAAGCCAGGAAACTTCAGTTGTTTCCCTACTGTATGGAAGCATCTGAGAGCCAGTATGTGGGAACAGGATGGGTCATGGGGGGTGTGGAGCTGGAATTAAGTGGCCCCTAAAATTTCAGCCAGAAGATCATATCCTTCAGAGTCAGTGGTTAATGGAGTTTAATTTGTCTACCTCTCCAGCCACTGCCAGACTTCTTGTCCTTTCCCGATGCCCTCTCTAGAGACTCGCTTCAGCAAACTGTATTTGCTTGGGTTTTGTCTTTTCCTTGCTGATCTGTGAGTCTTCCTGAAGTGTTCTTAAATTCTCACTTCAGCTTCATGGGATAAGCCAAGCCTCCTCTAATTCTGTGGCTTTATAGTGTATGTAGACCCTGATCATGTCTTCTAAGGTACGTTTTCCCTATTCTATAGCTCCCAAGTTTTGCTACTTCAAGTGAGGTCTGCAGATCACCTGGGAACGTGTTAGAAATGCAAATTCTCACCACTCCACCCGCCACTCCTACTACATCAGGACCTGCATTTTAACAAGATGCCCAGGGGATGTATAGGAGCATATAGGCTTGAGAAATGATGCCTTAAGAGACATCTGGACTCTTGCTTCCCCATCTGAGAGACTGAGTGTCATTCACGCTGGAGGCTCTTTCTTACAGGCTGCCTCGTAAAGGGGGTAGAAAGTTGAAGGGCGCCATCGTTTCAATGAAATCAGTCTTCCTGGTGACCCATGACTGTTAGAAAGGCAACAGAAAAGGAAACATTGCGGGATCTCCTGTGACACTCGAGACCTTAGCCTTGGAGCTCCCTCTGGGAGCCCGTTGACTGGGCAATGTTACATTCAAGCGGCAGCTAAAGTTCAATTCATTCCCAATTCAACGTTCTTGGACGTCCCCTTAAGGAAAGGACTAGTGCATTGACTGCTCCACCCAAACTCCCATCACAGACCCTCTTCCCTAACCGATAGAAGACCCAATGCCAGCTTCACATTTTCAAGCCCTTCTGGAAGGAAGCACCTCCACCTGTGGCTCCTGCTACAGGGTTCATCACACTGCAAGCCTGGGAATGCAAGCTCTTCAGTCAGGAACATCATCTCCAACATAACATCATCCCAGAACAATTCCCTGGTCTGCCTCCCCAGAGATGCCCAATTCTGGCATCAATCAAGTCGTGCTTAGAGGACAGAGGAAAGGGCTGGAGGAGGACATGAGAGCTGACAGGATGCAGCAGTTAAGATCCCAGGGTTCTAGGAGAGTCCAAGGTACCAGATGGGACCACTAGTTTGTTGATACTTTCAGCATACAGTTCTCCTTCCTAAGACTTTCCTTCCATCTGTGTAACTGTGCTCAGAAAAGTCTTCATCCACCTTCGATCCTCTATGCAGAATACCCTCCTCCTCGTGGGCTGGGAAACATGAGTACATTCCAGTGATAACATTGTCACGAAGCTGCTCCTTGCACTGGGTCTTTCACTGAGAATCTCATGTGAGCCCTTCAGCCTTGGAACGGTCCTTGTCGACTCAGATGACCTTGGCTGGCTGCTCTGTAGTCTCCGGATATAGCAGCTGCCCATGGCAAATCTATCATTAGCAGAGGATGCCCAGTTATTCACTAGTAGGGAAGTTTCGCTAAGACAAACCGATCCTGGCAACCACTCTGAGTCTCTTTCCTCCTCTCAAAACGCCTCAGACTTGGCCTCCCTTAATGTCCCTCCCACAACCTGCTTCACTACAAGACCACTCATTCCCTATGATCAGGTCCTCTTATTCATCTCATGTGTCCAGTGCCTTGAACTGGCAAATAAGAGGCACTCAATAAATATTTGTGAACCGAAGGCAATTGGAATGGAAAAACTAGAGTGGGTCTCTGTAGATGCTACTCTATCCAGGGCAGAAATTCAAACTTTTTGAGAAGGCTATGGGATTATTGTAATAAACATTGGAAAAAGCTATTTCTTTGGTAAGTACTTCAGTGTTTTGGTGGCCCACGACTGCCTTTCAGTCTGGTGAGACCCGGATCTGAGAACCCAGAGAAGCTGTGCACAGACACCTCGTGACCCACAGAAACTGAGATCATGAACTCATATTGCCTTAAGCCCCTATATTTGGGGTAATTTGTTACACTGCAATAGATAACTAATACAATAGCCTAAGCTTAGAGCGCTGTAAGTATTCTTAAAATACAAGAGAATTTTATTTTCTCATTTTATAGATTTATAGTGTATGAAGCTGACTCTGAATGACATCAATTCCTGGGACCATAAATTAGCAGAAGAGCTGCTGTGAGAATTAATAGCTTCTCGGGTCCAAGTTCTCAGCTCACTGAGCACACCATCTGCAGCTCCATTGCCTCCTCTGAGAGAGGAACAAATTATTTAGGGGATTTGATGTTCTTTAAATTTTGTGCTTGTAAGAGTGGCGTCTGTATTATCATTTCTAAGGAAGAATAGGTTTTAAAATGAAATTTAGTGGAGCGCAAAAGCTCCGAGTTGCTGTTATGAAATGAAAGACGTTCAGAATCAATAGAGACCAAGTAGAGGAACACCAAACGAGCCATGAGTGGAAAGGTCATTGATAGAACAGCTTGTGGTAAGATTTAAACTTTTCCTTCTGTCTTATTTATTGGTCCCATGTAACACATCACAAATGGTGGCTTCTGTCCTTTGGATGCAGCATTATTCTCAGCATTTTTCAGCAGTTACTCCATGGAAGCACCCCCCAGAGAACAGATTTCTACAATTCCCCACAACTGCATCCTTCTCACAATTCTTATATTAATCCCTAATTTCTTTTTTTAAAAAGTGTTTTAAATAGACTTTATTTTTAGAGCTGTTTTAGGTTCACAGCAAAATTGAGTAGAAAAGTAGAGATTTCCCATGTAGGCTTTGCTCTCACCCATGGACAGCCTTCTCCACTGTCACCATCCCCACCAGGTGGCCCATTTGTTACAACTGATGGACCTACACTGACATGTCATGGTCACCTAAAGTCCATAGTTTACATCAGGATTTACCCTTGGTGTTGTGCATTCTATGGGTCTGGATGAATGTATAATGACTTGTATCCACCATTATAACATCATACAAAGTTGTTTCACTGCCCTAAAAATCCTCTGGGCTCCACCTGCTCATCCCCACCTCCACCAGCCTCTGACACCACTGCCCTCTTTACTGTCTCCATAGTTTTGCCTTTTCCAAAATGTCATATAGTTGGAATCATACAGTGTGTAGCAGTTTTACTTGGTAACAGGCACTGCAGTTTCCTCCATGTTTTTCTATTGCTTGATAGCTCATTTCTTTTTAGTGCTGAATAATATTCCAGTGTCTGCACGTACCACCATTTATTTCTCCATTCTCCTACTGAAAGACATCTTGGGTGCCCTAATTCCTTTTAAAACTCTTTTTTCTTCTGTGCTACCATGCAATTTCTTGTAATTTACCATGGAAAGTAATATAATAAATTCAATACAACAGCAGAACCAAAAATAATTAAGAAAAGTAAGGTTGTCCCTGGACTATGTGAATTGAAAGTCTTACTAGTTTATTTACATATAGTTTGGGATATACTGAGAAGTATTGAACGGCTACAGTTGAGAACCTGAAATGTAATGTAATATTTTGGTATATTTATAGTTATTTACAGAATAACATTATTTCACACACCAGAATATCTGGATCCTGGATGGAGTCTCTGAGAAGTGAAAGCAGGCTCCGGTCCCTCCTCCAGGTGAGGGGAGGGCTCTTTGGAGTCTGAGGGACCTAGACATCAATGTCCTCAGGCCTCGTTCATTGACAGATTATGTTTGCCCTCTAAGGCAGCATTTTTCAAATGTTTTTCACCCAGATTGTAAGTAGTACATTTAATATTCTCCATCTCCATCCCCCAACACAAAACTGAGACAAGTTTCATGAAACAATAGTTACCTATAGGTATTGTGATAAAGTAAAAACATAATAAAGTCAATATTAAATGTGATTTCATTCATATTTAAATAAAAGAGAAAAAGGACCTCAGTTCAATAAAAAAAAAAAACAAGCAGAAACAATCTTGCTGTTGTTTATGCACTAAATCTACATCAATCCCATCTACAAGAGCCACAGGATGAAACCCCTCCAGAGCCCACCCAAGCTCCCCATCAGGAAGCTGCTCCCAACTCTGGCCAGTCTGGTGGCTTCCGAAGAGAAAAAACCATCACCTGTATTTTCTGGAAGCCCTTTGAATCCAAAGGCAGAGACTACGTCTTAACCCTCTTTGTGAGCCTTGTACAAACTGTGCCCTTTGGGGACTGTATTTTAACTAATTACTGAGGTGCTTCAGTTCTAAAGAAGAAAAAGAGAACATGAGGTTCAATTCCTCCTGAAAACATTTTAGAGTTACAACTGCAAGCCCAAAGCAGTGATTTCCAGCTCAGACTTTGCTCAACACTAAGTTGCCTAAAATGATCCTAAAAGGTGAAAAAATAATCAGACTGTACTCACTTTATTCACTTATTATCCCTCTAGGTGTTTTTCTTGCCCCACCTCAATACACTTAGAGGAGGAAAATTTTAAAAGAATGTTTACTGGTCCTGTCAGGGACCAGAAGTTGCCTTCCTGGAATCCATTTTCCCATCCTCCTTAGTAACAGAATCTCTATTTTCTTGAGAGCAGTCCCTTGTACAGATAAGGATGGGATGAAGTGAAAAAGAGTAGGGCTTCTGAAAGGTCTTAGAAGAGGGTTGGATCAGCTTGGCGGCACACGCTTTTTCCCTGTTCTTTGTCCTCATGCCTGAAAAGTGCGTGTTGGCAGGAGCTTTGGCCGCCATCTTGAGCCACGAGGCCAACTTGATGATGGAAATCACACACTATGAATAGTAGCAGAAAAAGAAATAAGGACCCTGGATCACTGATGTTTATGGAATTATCCCACCAATGTTGGAGTGCCAACACCCAGAACGTATGTATAAGAGAGAGAAATAAACCTTTATCTTGTTGAAACTCACTGTTATTTGGGAGAGCTGTTATATGCAGCCAAGCCTAATTGACACAAATTCTTAAATTCATTTCCTTTTTGCTTCTAAATGACAACTGTTCTGTCTTCCAGGGCCCTTCTATGTACATTGTGCTTCACCTAGTGGCTTTTGCTGGATAGGATGACAACAGCTAGTTAACACCCAGTATGCCATACCTTCCCAACTGTCCCCTCATTTTCACTTAAAACTTTTGTCTGCTTTCTTACAACATCATCTGTCTGTTTGTACTAATCCTTCAGGAATCTGGATGTAGAGCCAGGGTTAAAACAGCTCCCTTCCTTCTCAGCGTCACATATGCTAAGCCATAAGAAGAATCTGAAGGAAAAGTACTTAATGAGAAATATGCAAGAACCATATGAAGGAAACTTTAAAAAGGGTTCTAAAGGACATAAAAGACAACCTGAACAATCAGAAACACATACTATGTTCTTGGATAGAAAAACTCACTCTAAAGACATTTGTCTTTTCAAAGCTAATTTGTAAATGTAACTGCACCCAAAAGAAGTCAGTATTTTTTTCCCTAGAACACAGTAAGTTCATTATAAGGTTTATATAGAAAAATAAATAAACAAGAACATCCAGGAAAATTCAGGAAACGAGCAATGAGGAAGAAGTAACTCTACCACATAAGACACACCTTAAAGCCTCAGTCATTAAACCAACATGGAAAGATGGCATGCCTGAGTAGAGATGGAAAATTTTAAAAAAGGTTCAGAAGTAGACACCAAAATATATAGAATTTTGGTATATGATACAAGTAGCATTTCATATCTGTGGAGAAAAAATGGACTATACAGCAAGTGGTGTAGACAACTGGGTAGCTATATAGAAAAGAGCTGGGGCTTTATCTCAGACATACACCAGAACAAGTTCTAAAAGGATCAGAGATGAAATGTAACAAAACAAACGAAACTATAAAATTACAAGAAGAAATGTACATGAGAATTTTTTTTATCAACTTAGAGAAAAGTTTTTCTATTACACAAAACCTAGAAGGCACAAAAGAAAAATTGATAAATTAGGCTATACATTAAGGAAAAATAAATAAAATTCTAAATAGTCTTTTAACAAAAACTATAAGCAAAGTTAATAACTATGAAGAATATTTGCAATTCCAATAACTGAAAAGGACTAATTTCCTTGATATATATGCAGCTCCTTAGTCAATATCTACTGAAGGCAGTAGGAAAAAATCCAACAGCTCAGTGGAATTTGGTCTCAGTCTAAGAACAGGTAATAAGTTTTAAAAAATACAAATAGCTCTTAAATACATGAAATAAATTCTTCTTCATTTATAATAAAAGAAATGCAACTTCATTTTTCAGTTAGGAAATTGGCCACATTTCTAGTAAGGCTGTAAATACAGAGGATCTCCCTATATTGTTGGTGGGAGTAATATTGTTAGAAATACCATCAAAGGCAATTTGGTAGTTTCTTTCAAAATTATAAACTCATAAACACTTTGACTCAACATTTCCACTTTTGGATTTTTTTCCCTGCAAATATAGTCACCAGTGTGTAAAAAGACTTATATATGATTATTCCTTGCAACGTTATCTGTCACAGCAAAACACTCAGAACACATTAACTGTCCTTTAATGTGGGACTGATTTGAAATTATGGTTAAAAAATAAATAAATAAGTAAACAAATAAATAAAATTATGTATATTCATTCAATGGAATAATACACAGCTCTAAAAAACAATAAGGGAGCTCTTTCTGTACTGATATGGAAAAATCTATAAGATATGTTAACCGGAAAAAAGAACATTGCAAAACACCTTTAGTATAACACAATACTATTTACTGTTTAAAATAAAGAGAGGAAAAATGGAAATATATTGGGAAGTAGATTGTTCACATTACATCTTTGTATACTTTTTTATTACTTTTATTGAAGTATAGTTGATTTACAATGTTGTGTTAATTTCTGCTGTACAACCAAGTGATTCAGTTATACGTATATACATTCTTTTTCATATTCTTTTCCATTATGGTTTATCACAGGATATTGAATATAGTTCCCTGTGCTAAACAGTAGGGCCTTGTTGTGTATACATCTTTGTATACTTTTTGATGTTTGGGACATTAAAATATATCACCTAGTCAAAGAGCTAAATAACACAACAAACAAGTGAATATAACAAAAAAGGAAGCAGACTCACAGATATAGAGAGGAAACTGGTGGTTACCAGTCGGGAGAGGGAAGGGGGGAGGGGCGGTATATAGGTGGGGAAACTAACAGGTACAAACAATTGGGTATAAAATAAGCTACAAGGACATATTGTACAACACAGGGAATATAGTCAATATTTTATAATAACTCTAAATGGAGTATAACCTTTAAAAATTGCGAATCACTATATTGCATGCCTATAACTTACATAATATTGTACATCAACTGTACTTCAATTAAAAAAATAATAAAATATTTTTTTCTCATAAAATAAAGAATATGTGTACATATTACTGAGAACTTTACAAATCTGGAGACCTATGTGCTGTCATATTAAAGAAGCATAAAAAGTGTCAAAAATAAATAGAAAGGAAAACTTTTTTCTTTCCTTGTCTTGAAAATCCTTATGGCTTCTGAATACATTCACCAAGACAATAGCTGATACAACCTCCTTTCTTACATGGCTACTCCCCAGGGAGCAGCATCAGTACCTCAAGGGGTCAAGGGATATTCCCTTCCTCCAGGGTAGGGAGACCCAGTAACACTGGTCCAGAGGGATTGCAGGACTGCTAGGGACCAGTGACTGCTCCATGACTCTCACTGTCTCCTTGTGAATGCAGTGTCACTGTGACTGTCCTGTCTGTGTTTCACAATTGTGTGTTGGGTGTGTAGGGGTCAGGGGGGTGGAGGAAGATTAAACAACTTGTCTTTTAAACTCACAAGTCTCCGCATCAGGAGGAGCTGCATCGATAACTGATCTAAATTATACAATTCTGGACTTTGAACCTGATTCCATAAGTTAATGATAATGGGATTTGGGGGAAAGCAGATTATTAAAATTAAGGTGTTTTGTGTGTGGAAGACTTGAGACTAACTGTGATCTAGAAGGTGGAGCAAGGCAGACTGCACTACTGTTCCCTATGCTACCTGCTTTTCCAGAGCTGTGCCATGTGCCGTGTGACTGTGCAGAAACACAATCAAAGCATATTTTCTTTTCTCACTGATGTGCAGCCACGTGACTTGCTCTGGCAGTGAACTGTTGACAGACGTACACAAGAAGAGGGCTAAATGTTCTTCCTGCTTGGGCTCTGGCACATGAGAAAACTATGCTTCATGTGGCTTCTGGTCCAAGGAGGATGAAAGACAGGTGAAGCCAACCTGGAACAAACTTGCAATCTAAAGCCGAGTCCAGCCGAGGCAGCCTAGATCAGCCAAATTTCAACCGGCCCAACACTCGTGCAAAGAAGAAATCAATGCTTCTTGAATGCCCCTGGGTTTACGTCATCTACTATCCAGTATTACTGTGGTAACTGCTAGCTAATACAACAACCAGGAATCCAAAGAATTATTGAAGGAGTAAGAGTTGTTTGATATTGATTCCAACTTATTTTAGGGGCAATTGTTGCTAAGTCATCTCTACCTGGAATATGTCTACAGAAGTCCAGAAAGATCCAGAAAATTATGAAACCAAGTGGCTGCTTCTCAGAAATAATGGAGATAGTCTCTGAGAGGGAGGGGCACTGCGGACATAAACGCTGTAACTGAATTGAAACATGAAAACATTTTCATTTAATATGAAGGACAATGTTTATTATGAAATAAGTCTTAAATGGAAACTGGAAATCATGATCTCAGAGATGCAGTTGACATTTTCTGCACTTATTATGAATTTTGATCCAGATGAAAAGTAGAAATCTCCAGCCCAGGAGCTAAAAGTGACTCTGCAAAGAGCTGCTGCTCAGAACGGCTCCAGGCTCATCCTCCTGCCCTCAGGGCAAGGACCCTGCTGTGCTACATGGGGACCGAGGGGTTCATCTGCCCACTTCAAGAAAACGTTTCCATCTGTGAGAACTGCATTGCTATGGCAGTTAACCAGCTGATGACTATTCTGAGAAGAGTCACTTTTCCTGCGTGCCTAAGTGTGAGCTCACACCACAGAGCTCCAGCCTACCTTCTGTCTCCCTGATGTTAATCCCTCTTTCTCCATCTCCGTCAGCTCCGGCTGCCCTAACAAGTCACCAAGGACTGGGTGGGTCACACACAGATGTTTGTTTCTCAGGGTTTGGAGGCTGGAAGTCCAAGATCAAGGTGCATAAGTCTAGAGGGCCTGCCTCCTGGCCCTCAGATGGTCATCCTCTTGTGTTTCCTCATAGGGTGGGGGGCAGGAGGCCAGGGACCACCCTCTGTCCACTCTCCGAGGGCACTGATTCCATTGCGAGTGCCTCACCCACATGACCTGATCTCCCCACCTCCACCCTGTACCACCACGTGGGGGGCTAGGATTACAACATACTTATTTGGGGAAGAGACAGACATTCCACCTACAGCATTCTCTAACTTTCATTCCTCACTGTTCTTCCTTTCCTTCAACCACAGCACAGACTTTAAAAGGGTATTACCTATTTTCTGTGTTTATTCAATAACATTTCATAATCTATTCTCCACTTAACTTTTCTTTCTAATCGCCTTATCATCTCCCCATATTTGCAACCCTTGCATTGGCCAGTCACCTTTGACAAGAATTTAAAAGGTGCCCTCTTTATTTTTAACATTGAAATTTATGAAAAGAAGTCATTTGTCGTGAGAAGGTGATAATATTGAAAAATACCTGGATAAATTTACGGGACCATGCTATTATTATTAAGCAAACATTTTCTTATCAAATTTCTGCTTATTTTAGATTATGTGAAATGAGGACTTTTATGTACAATGAAATCCATGTGCTCTGCATGTAACTGACTTTGGGAGTAAGGCATTTCTGGAAACTGTACTATCTAAGACATGATGATGATGCAACCATTTTTGTTTTTAAGTAAGCTATCTGATGAATATATGTCTGATTTTATAAATTATTTTCACTGAAAAATTCAAGTACTTTAAACCAAAATGGATTCTTGCTAAGAATAAAAATAACTAGGTTATACTATCTTTTGTGATTAAAAATAATTCTTATAGGAATTATTTTTCCTACTATACTTATTAAAGAAAAGTCATGTCTCACCACATACACTACTTTTAAATTAATCAGTGAACTTCCTTCCCTGAACTAGCAATCAATATGATCCATCGGTTTTGGGGAAACTTTTGTAAGCATAGGAAAAATGATTGCTACTTGACTTTCATTAAATATATTAAGAATTTATACATTTTTAGAATATATGTTTATATATTAAGAGTTGAATGCAACTCAGTGTTATTTTTATCCTCAACTAAATTATCATATAATTTGACACCTCATTAAAAAGACTATTTGAAAGGATAACATGGTTCCTCTATTAGCTGATTTTTTAAATGAATCATGTCTAGGGGAAAAAATCACTATTTTAGTCTACAAATCAATTCTTAACATATTCTTTAGGATGGTTTGTTAATTTCTTCATGGGTGAACTAACATATTATTAGGATTATACTGAGTTGTTTAAATTTGTTGTGTCCTAATGCAACCATGTCTTAAGTAAAACAGCTTGTATTTCTGCTCTGAAGTCTATGGTAAGTTAAACTATATATTTTCTGTTTGATGTCAAATGCGTCTTTTTAACTGAAGGACCTACACTGAGTGTGCACAGACAGACATTCTGTGCAAACATGAGCTGTCGCCTATTCATAAACCACAGGTCATCAAGTCCATAAAGTAAGAGGGGCTTTGTTCAGCCCCACCTCTCACTTCTCAGCGGTGGTTCTTACGCCTGGTGGTCAAACAGGAAGATGCATGTATACATCTTTCAACTCAGCAAACGTTTTCCACTTTGTCAAATGACTCCTCCCTTTCTCATTTTACATGCACCTCTGGGGCGTGTGAGTGAATCCAGGTTTCAGACTGCCTCCCTAGAGCAAAAGGAACAGTTCTCCAAGACACTGGGCTACCAGGCAAGGCTTCCAGGGAAAACCCGCAGCCTCTTTTGTATTCTAGCAAGAACACGCAAAGACAGACTGTCCCACAGGTTTTAGGGGAAATTCCCAGTTGCCTTTTAGGTAAATTTAATCCCCTACATTGTTTACAAAATTAAGTCTTTCTTTGAATAATAGAGGCCAAAGGAAAAAGAAGAGAGTTAATCTTTCTTTGCTTTAAAAATAACAAATGACAAGGGGTGAGTTCTGAGACATCTACTTAGTACATTTGAGTATACTTATTCTTTCCCTTTATAAAAATTAGTTTCATTTTCCCTAGCATTCTTGTATCAAATTTCCTTGGTGATATGGAGCTATTTATAAAATAAATAAAAATGACTATTTCCAAGTCTCTCTAAAACAATTAGAGGGCAACCAAGGAGAAAATATCTATACAAATTATATACACATGTATAGAGACAAAAGACTTGCAAATAAGCCTGAGTTTCTAAATAAGAAATCACATCAAAAGAAACTCAATTACTTAAAAGTCATATTACAACATTAGCAGACAAAGGAAGTGCAGAAGATGTAATAGATGTTAATTTCAGCATTGGAGCTTGGGAACTTGCATCTGAAACATGAATTCAAATGAGCTGGGATAGGAGAGCCCTCATCCCTACCAAAATAGCAAGAAGGGCTGTAACAGGAAGGTAATGATGAATGGCAACGTACTGAATCACAGATATTTTCTTTTTTGTCCCAAAAATGATTCTAAAATCTAATGTATTCAAAGTACTTAAAATACCAAAGGATTCATATGATCACCTGAGATAAAAGAAAGAGAAGGGAGGAAGAAAGGAAAGAAGCCAGAACAGGACGGAGAGAGGCAGGCTCACTGTGGTTGGAGCATAGCTCTGTGTTCCGTAACGCACGTGGTTGCAAAGCAGGGGTTCGGGTATTAGATAGAGTCTCAGGTTTCTTCCTCCCATGTCTCATATTATTGCCATATAAAGTAACAGGGATATCAAGATTTATATTTGGAATATGAAGTAAAAAGAAAATTAAATACTGACTAACATGGTTACCATGTACTCAACTCTTACTATATTCCAGGTGCTGTGCTAAGACTTTAAATTCATCATCTTACTTATTCCTGACAAACAGTTTTAAGAGGTAAATACCATTATCATTCCCATTGTACAGATGAAAACACTCAATTCCTTTTTCTTAAATTTTTATTTTATATTGGAGTATAGTTAATTTACAATGTTGTGTTAGTTTCAGGTGTACAGCAAAGTGATTCAGTTTTACATATACATATTTATCTATTCTTTTTCAAATTCTTTTCCATTATAGGTTATTACAGTGTACTGAGTAGAGTTCTCTGTGCTACACAGCAGGTCCTTGTTGTTTATCTATTTTATGTATAGCAGTGTGTATATGTTAATCCCAAACTCCTAATTTATCCCTCCCTCCACCTTTCCCCTTTGGTAACCAAAAGTCTATTTCTTTTCTTTTGAGACAGCCAGTAAGTTGTGAAGCTAGAACTGAAACAGTCTGACGCTCCTTTCATTATATCACTTTGCTATTATTATTGTTGTTGTTGTTACTGTTGTTGATTGATTGAATGATTGGTCATCATGCTCACTTTCATGGAGTTAACAGGTAGAGAAACAAAAACACAAACACATTAAAATATAAACAACGTGGTTGAGTAGCTCTTCAAGGCAACAGTTAGAGATCTACTGAGAGGTAATTCACAGGGTCCCCAGCACATGCGGGGTCCTTATTCTGATTCAGCCAGTTCACTTCTATGTGGAGCATCTCTCAACTTCACAGCCCTACAAGGTTGATTCCAACAAAGACACTGAGATAGAGAGTTTAAGAAACTTCTCCAAGGTTAGAATCAGGATTTAAACCCAGATGCTCTGATTTGAGAGATTTTTGCACTAACCACTCCTGGGTGGAGATTTTCATAACTGGACACACAGATCCCAAATGCCTTAGGACTCCAGAGAAGGGAAAGTCTCTCTTGGATGGGAGGATAGAGGAAGGCTTTTGAACAAATAGGAGAAAGGATTTATTCAGAGCTTTGAAAAATTAGCTGAACTGACAGATGAAGGAGAACAAAAAAAGGGTGTGCCTGGAGGAGGAAAGTGGGTAGAGCTCAGAGATGCGAAAGCACAGGTCAGTCCAGGGAAAGTGCAGGGACCAGAGATGGAGGAGCGAGGGCATGAAAAGAGGGGCACTTGGAAAAATAAAAGGATTGGTTTTCTATTGCTGCTATAACAAATTACCACAAACTTACTGGCTTAAAACAGCACACATCTGTGTTTTATAGTGCTGGAGGTCAGAAGTCAAAATCAGTCTCACTGGGCTGAAGTTGAGGTGTCAGCAGGGCTGGTTCCCTCTGGGGCTTGGAGGGGAGAATTGTTTCCTCTGCTTTTTCAGCTACTATAAGCTGTGTGTCTTCCTCGGCTCAGGACCCCTTCCTGCCACCACTCCCATCTCCTGCTTCTGTCCTGACATACTCACTGGTCCGCCGGCCTCTCCCAGGTAAAGACCCTCATGATTACACAGGCCCACGTGGACGACTGGACAATCTCCCCATCGCAAGGTCCCTAATATAAGCACAACTGCAAAGTCCCTTTGCCACGTAAAGTACCCTATTTCCAGTTTCTGGACAGGAGGACATGGACATCTGTTTTTAATTGGAGTATAGTTGATTTACAATGTTGTGTTAGTTTCAGGTGCACAGCACAGTGAATAAGTTTTATATATATATATATATGTTCTCTTTCTTTTTTCAGATTCTTTTCCATTATAGGTTATTACAGAATACTGAGTATAGTTCCCTGTGCTATACAGTAGGTCCTTGGTGTTTATCTATTTTATATATAGTCGTGTGTGTCTGTTAATACCAAACTCCTAATTTACCTCCCCCTTCCCGTCACTATGCCCTTTGGCAACCATAAGTTTGTTTTCTATGTCTGTATGTTTCTGTTTTGTAAATTAGTTCATTTGTATCAGTTTTGTAGACCCCACAGGCAAGTGATATCATATAATATGTCTTTCTCTGACTTACTTCACTTAGTATCATAATCAGTAGGTCCATCCACTGTGCTGCAAATGGCAATATTTCAGTTTTTTTAATGGCTGAGTAGTATTCTGTTGTATATATATATACCATATCCTTTTTTTCCTTATTTTGTGAATGATTTTTTATTCTCTTTGTTCATTTTTCTTCTTTTCTAAATAGATCTTTATTGAGTATAATTGCTTTACCATATTGTTAGTTTCTGCTGTTTAACAAAGTGAGTCAGCTATATGTATACATATATCCCCATATCCCCTCCCTCTTGAGCCTACCTCCCACCCTCCCTATCCCACCCCTCTAGGTGGTCACAAAGCACCGAGCTGATCTCTCTGTGCTATGCGGCTGCTTCCCACTAGCTAGCTATTTTACATTGGGTAGTGTATATATGTCGATAAAGACACAGACATAGAGAATGGACTTGAGGACATGGGGGAGGGGGAAGCTGGGGCGAAGTGAGAGTACCATATCTTCTTTATCCATTCATCTGCTGATAGACATTTAGCTTGCTTCCATGTCCTGGTTATTGTAAACAGTGTTGCAATGAACATTGTGGTACATGACTCTTTTTTTTTTTTTTTTTGGCGGTATGTGGGCCTCTCACTGTCGTGGCCTCTCCCGTTGCGGAGCACAGGCTCCGGATGCACAGGCCCAGCGGCCATGGCTCACGGGCCCAGCCGCTCCGCGGCATGTGGGATCTTCCCAGACCAGGGCACGAACCCGTTTCCCCTGCATCGGCAGGCAGACTCTCAACCACTGCGCCACCAGGGAAGCCCAGATGACTCTTTTTGAATTATGCTTTTCTCCAGATATATGCCCAGGGGTGGGGCTGCTGGCTCATATGGTAACTCTTTTTTTTAGTTTTTTAAGGGACCTCCATACTGTTCTCCATAGTGGCTGTATCAATTTACATTCCCACCCACACCCTCTCCAGCATTTATTATTTGTAGATTTTTGATGATGGCCATTCTGACCGGTGTGAGGTGATACTTTGATTTGCATTTCTCTAATAATTAGTGATGTTGAGCATCTTTTCATGTGCCTGTTGGCCATCTGTAGGACATGGGTATCTTTGAGGGGACACTTTTCAGCCTATCCCACAACTATACAGTCAGGTTCACACAACCTGATAGTGGATGACCCTCTCGGCCAAACTGGAGATTAGTGAGAATTACTGAAGTTTATTTAAACAAGGGAGTAACATGATTAAAGCAATAGTTTAGGTCTAGGAATCTGACATTTAGATTGATTCATCTATAGCAGTGGTTCTCAAAAATTAGAGTGCATAAAAATCACATTTTGAGTTTGTCATAAAATAGAGATTTCTAGGTCCCCTCATTGCTAGAGATTCCTGTTTATTAAGCGGGCTGTGCAACCCAGGAATCTTCCTTTGAAAAAAAGAAGCCCCACAGGTGATTCTGATGCAGGTGATCTAAGAGATGCTTTGAGAGATGCTGGTCTATGACACTTACACACCTTCATAAATCTACACCCACTCCGTCACTCCATGCAGGGATCAGATCAGGATAAAAAAACATGTAAGCCACAAAAATAAAATGCATATTTTAACCTATTTACAAATTTATTTGTAAGATTTATCAAAAACCTGAAATCATAGCAATACAATAAAAAGTCACTATTTTAAGCATAAAGGGAAAAAAAAGTTACCTGTTTCTGATAAAGGGGAAGAGGACATCTTAGAATTATTCTGTGTCTTGCTTACTGGACACTAACTATGGGTCGGGTACAATTCTAAGCATTACACAGTGTCCAGTCATTTACTTCTCTCTTCATGGTTAGTATTTATGTCATGTCATGGACAAGAAAATGGAAGTTTAGCGGTTCTGAATAGCTGGCCCAATATCACACAGCTAGAAAAATGATGGAATTACTGTTTTGTCATTGTCTGTGTGGCTTCTAAATAAATACACTCCTTACTTGGCTGCTTTGTCCTCTGAAGGATGCTACCTCACTGGAGATTAACTGCTCCACTCACAAATGTAAATATAAATCTGCAAATCACTTAGTAGATATCCCTGATTCTTTTTAAGATGAGGGAGAGAGAAGAGTGGAAAGAGGCGGAAGCAATGACTAAGAAGCAGAGGTTGGGGTCTTATACTGGTGCTGGGCCACCATCCCTGGGCCGTGAGCAAAGCCCTTCATCTCTGTGGTCTGTGTCTTCGCAATCTGAAAATAAGAGGACCAGAAAAAGCAATCTCTAAAATCCCTTCCTACTTGACATGTCCAGGAGTTTTATGATGGTAACAATTACGAATCACATCAAACATCACCCATCGCTCCACACTGATTCCATCATGGTTTCCTCGAAGAAAGACTTCTATGTATTAGCAGAAACCTCTCTGGCTGAAAAATGACTAAATAAGAAAGAAATTGAAGAAAATTACATGCTCAACCTTGCCTAGAATTGGTGGGAACAAAGGGAAAAGAAAATATCCTTTACCACATACTTATTCCAAGGGTGCAGCAACACAAATAACAGAATACAGCTGAGAGCCTCAGAGGCAGAACCGTCTTCGGAACAGGTGACAATGAACTCGGTAGATTCGGAAACCTAAGCAAACGCAGAGAAGCCCTTCCCTGGGAGTCCTGTCATCTCTCTTTTTAGACACAGTGTGAAAAAGCGTGAGTTCCACTGCCGATTAAAAGCAGCAAGCCTGCCAGAAGCCTAACTGAGCTGGGCAAATACAGCAGAAAAAGCAATGGAGGGGAAAGCAAACCTATAAAAGGCTGACACAGTGACTCAAAGGCCTGGGCCCAAAGCCCCTGAGTGACTGTGGGACAAAGGTCACTGCAGAGGGCAGTGGTAGAATGATGATCGGCAGTGTCTCAGAAGCCAGACAGACAGATGGCTTGGGATCTCGTGTCTAACGCTGACTCAACTGCATTGAGTCATCCCCCGAGTCTGGTTTACAGGAGGCCAGGAAGGATGGGCATGAGGGGGAATATGAGATTCTTTCCCGGTCCTTCAGTCTCCCTGGGGTTCGCCAGGAGGCCTGAGTCCAGGCGTCCTTGAGGAGGAGCCTTGGGAGAGGTCTAGACGGTTCCCGGCACGAGAGGGCTCTGGGGATGTGCAGAGACGACCCTTGCACCGCCCATCCCGAGGACCCTGGAGGACGTGAGGGGAGGAACCAGGCAGAGAAGAGGAACCTACGAGAGCTGCCGCATCTTCAGCTCCCATCACGACTTGAGAAGCTCGGGGTGCAAGCTGAGGAACCCACGTGAGCAGAAACAGCCCAGGGCCCGGAGGGGCACCGCACGTCTGCAGGGACCCCCGCCTCTGCCGTCCACACAGGACAATTCATCTTGAGGTTTTTAAAATACTTCTCAGAGCGAAGAAAGAATAACACTTTCCATCCGAAAACCTAGCAGAGTGTGGGTGTGAAAATCCGAGTGGGAGTTCAGACTCCTGCTGGTTTGGGGCAAGATTACAGTTCTTCCATCCAGGCTGCGTTTTTTAGGGGAGCACAGTTATGTTTTGTTCATCTCTGTATGCCCCACAGATCCTAATAAATAGCAGATACTCAACAAATAGTCTTTGAAAGAAGGTATAAATGAATGAATGAATGAATACTGGATGAGCACTCTCCCCTCTGATGCCAGTAGCACCTTTTCTTCCCCCATTGACTGTAATTTACATCCATGTTTGAGCTATTTCTTAGGAGCCATTTTTAGAAAATAAAGCTAGAATATTTTTACATTTCAACACAAAAGGAGCAACCGATAAAATACAAGCACATACAAAAGCAGGCCTGCAATGGGACTTCTATTGGGCTGCAGGGAGAAACTGTCATTTGTTTTTTTGTCCTTCCTTGCCTGGGTACCCCCTCAAAAATGTGAAAGAATTTCAAATAAGACCATCAGAAAGAGCAGAAGGGAAGAATCTCAAGATCTGGCTTAGCTCCCGAATCTCCAAGTGAAAAAAAAGACAAGACACAGATAAGGCAGCTGCTGCATAATGCCACCAACTGCTGATGGAAAACTGGTGAGCAAAGCAGGCAGACCAGCAAAGGGGGCCTACCTCTGTAACATAATTAACTATTCAAACCCTCTCAGAGATCAGTTCCCAGGAACTTCTTTATAAGATCACGGATCTCAAAAGGAAATGAGAAAAAGTAAACGCTGGCTGCCAGGGCAACCTCAGTTTCTCAGGAAAGCCTCTCAAGGGACATTTTTAGCTGCTCTTCACAGCTCTTCACCAAAGCCAGTTTGTAAAAACCTAAGGCTGCTCCATGCACGAGGTGTGGGTAAGCCCTGGGGTGGCTGTGGTGAGTAGCAGGGTGCATGAAACACAACCTTTGCCCTCCAGACACTTAGGGCTCAGGACTAGCCTTGTGGTGTCTGGTGGAGAGAATCATGAAGTCACGCAGGGAAAGGCTCCAGGGCAGGGCTCCAGCTTCTTCTGGTGCTACTGTGCAGTCAAAGCTGAGTGAAGATCGACTCAACAAATGGACTTGAAAAAATAAAAGCATTTTTCAAACGCCTCCTTAATGTTAGGGATATTGTTCATGCTTTTAGGGAAACTTATACGTGAATACATAAACAAAAGTATCCACTCAGTTTTTATTTCTGTGGCTTAGATACATGTCAAAAAATCCAGAGGTTGGGAGCTTCCCTGCTGGCACAGTGGTTGAGAGTCCGCCTGCCGATGCAGGGGACACGGGTTTGTGCCCCGGTCCGGGAGGATCCCACATGCCACGGAGCATGAGCTGTGAGCCATGGCCGCTGAGCCTGTGCGTCCGGAGCCTGTGCTCCGCAGCGGGAGAGGCCACAACAGTGAGAGGCCCGTGTACCGCAAAAAAAAAAAAAAAAAAAAATCCAGAGGCATCCTTGTGGAGGCTGCCTTAGTGATGCTGTGCCTTTAAACATGTGGGTGATGCTGAGAAAAGAGCCCAGCCTTCATTAAAGATTGTACCAGAAACGGGTTCCTACACTGACCCTTCACATGTGTATTTTCTGAAAGCATATGTCACCCAAGATCCTTCTCCCATAACACATGGTTTGGTAACTCCTGGCAAATCCAAGGTGGGCAACTGTGGGATTGCAACAGGCCATTTACAGCACCGGTGAAAGAAGGATGAGTGTCAGGCATCCAGATTGTCTGGAATTGTTCAGAGCTCCCTTCTGTGCTCTAGTTTATGAAGCTCATCAAATTATGCCCATGAGACCCCACTGCACTGGGCTCATCACTCACATTTTGTCAATAATTAGAAACAGTGCTCACAAATAACTTACAATATCCTGAGAATCCCCATCCTCCACTAGAATACAGATTCCTCGGGAGCTGTGTTTTGTTTAAGGCTATTTTCCCAGTCCCTACAACACCCTTTTGCACATAGTAGGTGCTTAATAAACATGGTGTTGATCAAATGCATAAAAGAATTTAAATTGCTTCTTTCAAATGGCACAGGGGAGACAGCGGCTAAAGAAAATAAGAGGTTTATATGTCACTCTATGAATAAGTAGCCCTGAAATCTCTTCTTGAAAGATTGCTTTTGTGAAAACACAATTTTCTCTCTTGTCTCTCCAAAGTTGAACACTTCTCTCAAATGCCAGGAAACCCAAGCATGACAAGGTACGTGTCTGACAGCAGACATTCACCCCACAGACAGTAACTGAATGCCTACTGTATCCTGGGTACTCTGACAGCCACACACCAGTGAACCAAACAGATGTGGGCTTATTCATGTCATAAGAATGTGAAAATAAATTTAATCTTGTGGTATTGAACCAGACTTTACAAAATGTGGTGTCCAGGATTAGAAAGTAAAACTTCTGCTGAAACTAACAATTAAAACTACATATAAAATAGATAACCAACAAGGTCATACTGTATAGCACAGGGAACTATACTCAATATTTTGTAATAACCAATAAGGGAAAAGAATCTGAAAAAGAATATATCTATATCTATCTATCTATCTATCTATCAACTGTACCTGAATCACTGTGATATACACCCAAAACTAACACAACATTGTAAATCAACTATACCTCAATTTTTAAAAATAATAAAATAAACTTTAAAAAGTAACAGTTAAAGACCATGGTAGCGTCTCTGATAGAGGGTCTCACCTCCCTCATTGCAAAACCGGAATGAATATTCAATGAAGCAAAAAACCCTAAAACAAAATTAGAAAGGTTTTAAAAGCCTCCTTAATGCTAAGAAGAGTTTTTTGTGCTATTATGGTAATGCATTCATAAGTAAATAAATGAATAAAAACATATGACTGCACATACCTTATCTTACACACCCAAATAATTGCTTTCCTTTATAAAACATTTACCGCGTGAGACATAGGTTTATTTCCATGAACAGCCAATTAAGTATGTCAAAGTCACTTTTTAATTTTCTTTGGAACTATGTCCCATTCTTTAAAATACAAAAATTATAAAATTTATTTGGGGAGCCTGTAAAAGGTCATTTGGAGTTTCCTGTGACAAACAATATACATAATCAAGGTGGGTAATGACATTTGGGAACAAGATGCAACTATAACATGTTAGGGACCTTTTTATATAGTTAATAAGCTAGTCATAAAGGCAAATCCAAAAGAGGAGTTCTAAAATAATTTTGAACAATAGCAATATCATTGGAGTACGTGGAAAATTTATTTTGCTGACTATTGTTAAGATCAGCTCCCACTGTCTTATTTAAATGTATGTGTTCTTGAATCTCAGTATGTTTTTTATTGATGTACAATGTTGTGTTAATTTCTGCTGTATAGCAAATTGATTCAGTCATATATATATATATATATATATATATATATATATATATATGTATATTCTTTTAAAGTGTTTTTCCCATTATGGTTTATCACAGGATATTGAATATAGTTCCCTGGGCTATACAGTAGGACCTTGTTGTTTATGCATCCCATATATAATAGTTTGCATCTGCTAATCCCAACCTCCCAATCCATCCCTCCCTCACACCCCTTCCCCCTTGGCAACCACAAGTCTGTTCTCTGTCTGTGAGTCTGTTTCTGTTTCGCAGATAAGTTCATTTGTGTCATATTTTAGATGAAATCTCAGTCTTTTATACTTACCTTTAAAGATGTGTTCCTAAAAGAATAATTATTTATTCATCACATTATTATTATTTTTTTCTCTAAAGAAATCACACATAGGACATTGCTGCAAACCTTTCAAAATTTCATACTTAAAAGTGAAAGATAAATTTAATAATAGGGCTAAAATAACCCATAAGCAGAGAAAATGTATTAAAATTTAAAATATAATGGAAACTATGTCCCCAAGAGGGTCTATAGGAAATGAAGATTTGGCCTGTGTTTGATCTGATCTGGTATTTTAAATTCAATTTAGGATTTTTTTTCCCACAACCAGTTCTTTGTATCATTTCCTTTAAGTTTTAGGCCTTTCTTCCAAATAGACATATATAGTTTGTTATCTGTTTATGTCAAATCCCAGAAAGTAAGGTTTCTTGGTGTTTCATTATCATTTAGAAGTTCTTTAGAATAAAGGATTCATTAAATGACATCCATAAAATTATTGTCATAAGTTATTATAAAATGGTAGTGAATTTTCTTTAAATATGTGTACATGAGTTATAAAATGTATTAAATGAAAGAGCAGAAGGGATATGAAAAGTTAAAGAGCGCAAACAATTTATTCTTGAGAACTAACGTGTGAGAAGATTAAAATAAACTTATCAGCTATCTTTTAATTTGTTATAAATCACATGAACTAAAAGTGTTCTATTTGAAGCTGTCTATTTTTCAAAACAAAAGACCCTCCCATAAAATCCACTGCATTATTTTGTCTGATATACATAAATATCATGTTTCTAGATGCAGACTCTAGTGTTATGAGGCAAATATTCTCTCACATTTGCATTTCATTTATTTCATCCTTAACAAACTGTACAAGAGTTCTCTTTGCCTTAAAATAGGTGCACAATTATAATCTCAAATATATTTTTATGATTTTATATGTAATGACATAAAAGAAATTATACCATAAACATCAGTCATGAACTTTTAAATTTTGATATATGTCATGGGGGAAGATTATTTTAGTAGATGTACGATTTCACAAGGCAGATGAAAAACTGAGACAATATTAGAACATTCAGATATTGTGAAATAACTATCCTTAAGAACTCAGTATGAGAATATCATTATAATTTCATAACATTTTATTATTATCTAATTACAATTAAAATGCCATAACCCAAACCAAATATTATTTTTAAGATATTTTATAAATGTCATCTTATAAATAATTTTCCTTTTTTAATTTAAATGTGTCTACACATCAAAGTAAGCAGTTACACAGGATGAATAAGTTCTAGAGACTTAATGTACAGCATGGTGACTATAATTAATAATATGGGTCTTCCTTGACTTATGCTGGGGTCCGTCCCAATAAACCCCTTGTAAGTTGAAAATACTGTATCAAAAATGAATTGAATACACCTCACCTACTCAGCATCATACTTAGCCCAGTCTACCTTCAATGTTCCCAGAACACTTACATATGCCTACAGTTGGGCAAAATCATCAATACAAAACCTATTTTATAACAGAGTGTTGACTATCTCATGTAATTTATTGAAGACTGTACTGAAAGGATGGTTGTCAGCATATGGGTGGTTCACCCTGTGATCCTGGGGCTGATGGGGAGCTGTGGATCTCTGCCCCTGCCCAGCATCGCGAGACAGTGTTGGACCACATATTGCTAGCCTGGGAAAAGATCAAAGTTCAAAATTTGAAGTACGGTTTCTACTGAATGCACATTGCTTTTGCACCACTGTAAAGTCAAAGAGTTGAACCATTGTAAACCAGGGACCATCTGTAGTCTATTGCACACTGAAAATCTGCTAAGATGGTAGATCTCGGGTGCTTTCAATACACACACGCACAGGGAACTATGTGAGGATGTGTACATGCTGGTTAGTTTGACTACAGTATTCATTTCACTCTGCATGGTTGTTCCTCGGTATCCACAGGGAATTGGTTTCAGGACCCCGCACAGATACCCAAATCCACAGACACTTATATAAAATCCCTTATATCAAATGGCATAGTATTTTCATAAAACCCATGTATATCCTCTTGTATACTTTAATTCATTTCTAGATGACTTATAACACCTAATACAATGTAAATGTTATGTAAATAACTGCTGGTGCACAGCAGATTCAAGTTTTGCTTTTTGAAACTTTCTGGAATTTTTTTTCACGGGTGGATTGAATCCATAGATGGGGAACACGTGAATATAGAGAACCGACCATGTGTGTATACCAAAACATCATGTTATAGCCTTAAATATATAGGACTTTTATTTTAAAAACAACAACAGAGTAAATTACATGTTATTATGTTGGTTCACGGCCTCGGCTGGGGAGAGGGTCCATCCTCTTTACCTATTAGGGAGGGACCAATTGAGAATTAGCTTCTTCTGCTTGGTCCTCTTTTCATCCTATGCTTCAGGGTCTTGTCTGAAACCTCTGTACCAAGTAAGCTTTCGTAATAATCAAAGGGCAAATACTTACTGGAAGCCTACAGGTACAGGACTGGGATTAACAGTCACAGTTTGCAAGTGAAAGCCAGAGCCCTGGGGGCTTGGCCTGGGGATTTGGGATGGGTTGGGGGAATTTGATTGTACTTGAACACCCTAAGAGTGTGAGTGCATTCTTCAGTGATCAAACTGGTGGGTAGGTGGGTAGGTGGGTAAGTAAGTGGGTAGGGAGTTAGGTAGGTGGATAGGTAAGTAGGGAGGGAGGGAGGCAAGTGGGTAGGTAGGTAAGTGGGTAGGTAAGTAGGTGAGTGGGTAGGTAGGTGGGTAGGTAGGTAGGTGGGTAGGTAGGTAGGTGGGTGGGTAGGTGGGTAGGTAGGTAGGTGGGTAGGCAGGTAGGTGGGTAGGTAGGTAGGTAGGTGGGTAGGCAGGTAGGTGGGTAGGTAGGTAGGTAGGTGGGTAGGCAGGTAGGTGAGTAGGTAGTTGGTGGGTAGGTAGGTAGGTGGGTAGGTAGGTAGGTGGGTAGGTAGGTAGGTAGGTGGGTAGGTAGGTAGGTGGGTAGGCAGGTAGGTGAGTAGGTAGTTGGTGGGTAGGTAGGTAGGTGGGTGGACAGGTAGGTGAGTAGGTAGGTAGTAGGTGGGTAGGTGGCTAGGGAGGTAGGTAGGTGGAGTCAGTAGGTAGGTAGATAGGGGAATGGAGTTAATCTTCACACCCACCCTGCGATGACCTGCCTAAAATTGACCACTTTAGGGATGAATCACATTCTCACTTACCTCAATCCAATTAAAAAACTATTCACTAGTAAATTTTTTGGCAAGTGCTTCTTGGCCATAAAACATTTAAACATCAGTTTTGGTCCCAATAGAAAGACAACTTATTTAATGATAGGAGCAAATACTATGTTATTTAGCTGAAATGTATAATTTTAAAACTCTTGCCTACATTTATAAAGATCCATGTATTAATAGTTTCCAAAAGCAATTAATCTGTTCACCGAGACTATATTTTTCCTTTGTAACATGTATTTTTTTGTCCATTTCCTGTATTATCTTCTGTTAGAAAACTGTTTCTAGCATTAATTTGTTTATTCTAAATATAAAGGCAAAAATCCATCAGATTTATAGCCCAGACTCCTTTGGTGCCCATGAATATGCTCCTTAGGATATTAGGGGAAATCACATTTTTGCTATTTCTGAACTGCCTTGGCATTAGTGGATATCATTTAGGAACCAACGGAAATCAGCCAGTACATGAAGGAGCTCTGACGTGTATCAGTTGACAATTAAGCTCTGAATCTGATGGTCATTAGTGAAAGCACAGCAGCTATCAGATAACACCGAGGCTACCACTACCCATATTGATCATAAAGAGATTTTTATGTCCTTTTGTCACCACACAGTATTAGGCATGAAGACACAGCAACTGCTCCTAGGCTCCATCAGAGAAAGGAAGTATCAGCCATGTGGCCTAGAACGTTGCATGAAGGCTCTTTTTCAGACCAGTGGAGGGTCTATCTCCATTCTGACTCCGAACACAGTGTGAGGCTTCCTAGCAAATGGGCTGTAAAACCTCCTCTGTGGCTACTGCTCAGAGACACAGAGTGCCAGGGAAACAGAGCACAGCAGTTAGTCCTGCTGTAAAGCCGAGGTGAGCACCCCAGAGCACACTGAGGGAATCTGGGGATGCCTTAGAAATAGATTATGATATGAAATTGAAATCTCACATAGGTAATCAGGTAGAAATTAAGCCTTAGTAATAAGAGGACTTACACAGAAAAAAGGACTTACCAAGCACATATGTTTCTAAGATGCTCAGAATCAACTCCCCAGCAAGTGTAAGTGCTTCTACAGAGGGATGAACCGAGTCTGTGAGCAAACGGAAAAGGCTGAGTCCCGCCTGGGGGGGCACATGTGGCCTGACGGGTGAGCTGACACTTGAGTAGGGCTTCTACAAATGAATGGGATTTTATTACATTGTAAGAGGAGAGGGGCATTCACTCCAGTTAGAGGATTAAGATGATAAGAGGCAAACCCAGGATGCAAGTTCACACCCCTTCAAAACAACACGAGGAGCGATGTGGAGCGTCTGTGGTTAGGGTCTTGGGAATAGTCTGGAATGGAGCCAGAAAGGCGACAGAGTTTGGGGAGACCATCTTACATTTTAGTCTCCTGTAAGCAACAAGGCTGAACGTTTTTGTGAAGCGCAGTGGCGTGAGATCTCTGGTCTCTACGCCCTTCTTTCTATAAGACGAAGGGCCCCGTGGTGGGCATGGACAAGTCCTAGAGCCTCGAACAGACACGTGAAAGGAATTCAATGTTTGTTTATTGATGAATTCATGTTCACATCAGTTCCTTGTTACCTTATTTTAACAGATCTCGGCTGAGAGTATGTAATAAAGATCGGACAAGACTAAGGCCCCCGGGGACCTCAGCGGGCCACCGCACTGCTGGAAGAGGGGACTTATCCCATGAACCAGGGCAGGGGTCGTGTAGTTTGGAAGGTGGATGTAAGAGGCCGGTAGAGCAGAATGAACAGGACTGGGTTGGGTATCTGAATGAGAGAGAGAGGAGTTTATAACGCAAATGAGCAGGCAGATGGTGATGCTTCTTTCAAAGAGAAGAAAGGCCTTGAGGAGAAGGAGATGGGAGGGTTGGATGGTGGAGACACCTTGAGTCCAAAGTACCTGCTGGATCTTCAGGTGGAAACATCCAGCTTGGGGCTGGAGCTTAGCAGGAGTCAGCTGGAGATGTGAACAAGCCAAACTCTGCCTGGATTTCAAATGTGTGACTTCATCTCTGGCATTTCTCTTCAGACTAAACTGGAAACTCAATCAACAGTTTTATACCTACCTCCTGCCGTTAGCTTTAAGCATCTATTCACTCTCTAAATTACAGAGCACCTACAATATGGAGGCGGAGTTTGGGAGCTGGGGGTGGAGCCAATGGTCCTGTCCTCAGGCAGATTATCTTTCAAGGGAAGAGTGACCCGAGACCAAATAAAGTAATAAACATATAATAACATTTCAAGTAGGAGAAGTGTGTTGAAGGAAAACAAAGCAGGAGGAAGAGGGAAAAGTACTTCTTAAACTAAATATTTACAGTCTAAGGTTGAGATTTAAACCAAGGACTAATTAATGACTTTTCACCTTATTCTTTCCACTGCCGATAAGAACATGTAAAAGTCACGTGGATTATCTGCCTCAAGGAAAAGGCCATTCAGAAAGCTGCATTTCTGCTGAATATCCCAGATCGCTAGGTGGAGACCTTGACCCCAACTTAGATGGTCCCAAGGGCTCCACTGTGCTGCTCCAAGGAAGGGAATCTGTGTGAGAGTAACTAGGATTTGAAGTATCCTCACAACCCTGGGAATTAAGTACAAAAGGTACCAAAATATCATTTTTTTCTCTGAATCAGTCTACCTTTTCTTTTCGAGAAGGTACACAGGTGGTGAAATAAAATTACTTTTTCACCCCTCATCCAAATCTTAATTGTGACTCATCATGGGTTTTGCATGAAGCTAATAGAGTCTTCGTGGTGCAGAAGTGGAGGGGAGGGGAGGAGGAAACCAGGCACGTGGAAGTTTCATCACAGAGGAGACGCCACGTGAACTTGTCAAGAAAAGCTACTGGAATTCTATGACTTGAATACATCTTTTTGCAACTGTCACTATAATCATAGTTTAATACAAAGAATGGTGATGAAATTATACCCGCCCTGGCTGGGAATGTGTCAGAGATGAGCCTTCAAAGGTGGTTCCAGGGACTTCCCTGGTGGCGCAGTGGTTAAGAATCCGCCTGCCAAAGCAGGGGACACGGACTCGAGCCCTGGTCCGGGAAGACCCCACATGCCGCGGAGCAACTAAGCCTGTGCACCACAACTACTGAGCCTGCACTCTAGAGCCCGCGAGCCACAACTACTGAGCCCACGTGCCATGACTACTGAGCCCGTGCCTAGAGCCCATGCTCCACAAGAGAAGTCACGGCATTGAGAAGACCGCAAACCACAACAAAGAGTAGCCCCTGCTCGCCGAACTAGAGGAAGCCAGTGTGCGGCAATGGAGATCCAACACAGCCAAAAATAAATAAATTTTAAAGTAAATAAATAAATAAATAAAACTAAAATTTCAAAAAAAAAAAAAAAAAAAAGGTAGTTCCAGAAGACCATTATCTAAGGTAAATCTTACACCTAAGAAGTCAAATCTTCTCGGATTCAAAGATTGACAACAATGATAAATACATTCAAGAATTTGAAAGCCTGTCTAGCTGTTAAGGTTGAAAAGTGTGCATTCATGTGCTGGACTTGCTGCTGCATGCCACTCACTGCAGAGACAGACTTGCCTTCTCCTAGAAAAGCCCTCTTCCCTGGTCTCTTGAACTTCAGACTGATTTCTTCCTCTCCCTCCCTGTTCCTTTGCTGCTTCTCTGTAAGTTCATCCTCTTCTACCCCACCTGTAAAGTGTTGGCATTCCTCAAGGTTCCATTCTAGACCTGTTTCTCTTTTTGTGTTAAATTTTCTCCTTAGGTAATCTATTCATTCCTTCACTCAGTAAATGTGGACTGAGTGTCTCCTGTATGTCGGTAATGTTCGATGCACCTGCGACTCATCAGTGAACAAAACAAAGAAGATCCCTGTCCACTGAGAACTTACATTGCAACAGGTTTCAGTTACTCTTTGAATAGGCTGGTGACACCTGAGTTTATATCTCCAGCTTCCATCCGTTCTCTGAGCTCCAGATTCATCCACTGACCAATTCTCCACTTGGATATTTTAGAAGCATCGCAAATTCAACATGTCCAGAATGGTAACTGGTCAGGTTTGGGGATAAAATTATGAGTCCAGTGTTCCCCACCTCAAGAATTGTATCAACTTCCTTCCATCTGCAAAACCCAGAAATGTGGGAGCAACCCTTGCCCTGTCAACTCTGTCCATAAATATCAGTCCCCTTTTCTGCATTATCACTGCCACCATTCCAGTCCAGCTACTTCATTTCTGAGGGGCCTCTGCAGTGGGTCTCTCTGACCCAATGTTTCCCTGATCATGTCAGCCCCTTCAAGACGGAGGCCAGAATCCTCACCAAAGCCTACCAGGCCTTGTCTGATGTGACCCCCACAGCCTCTTTCATGTCTCCACCAACTGCTTGCATCTTTGCTCTCGGAGCTTCAGCCATGGGCCTTTCTTTCAGGTTCCCAAACAGGCTACATGCTTCCAAAGGTAGAGTGGTTACTGAACACAAGTCTGTGTGCCCTATGCACAGTGAGTCCAAATGAACCAAAACCTGGGAGTTTGGAGCAGAGAAATGTTTATTGCAGGACCAAGCAAGGAGACCAGGTGGCTCATGCCCCAAAACCCCTGAACTCACCAATGGTTTGGCAGGGAGAACTTTGTTTTGGCAACATTGAGGGTGAGGGCTTCAGGGTGTGTGATTTTCTTCTGATTGGTTGATGGCGAGGTAAAAGGGCAGTGCTCTGGAAATCTTGCACTCAGCCTGAAGTTACCATCCTCCACCTGGGTGGGGGCCTGAGTTCTGCAGAGGAACTCAAAGATATTGTCAGGTGTATCCCTTGAGGAAGAACCAGGGCCCTTCCCCAAGACTGCACTATCATATCTTGACTGCTCCTCCTTTTTTTCTATATTGCCTCACTTCCCTGATTAGTAACTGCTTGAATTTGCTCTTTGCTATTCAGGAAGGTCCAGGAGGCTGAAGCCTTTGTCTTGCAAATAAGGAAATGGGACCCCAAAGGGCTTTTGTACCCTGGAGGGCCCCATGGGGTCCTGCTCGGCTTCAGAGTCTCTGCACACACTGTCCCCTTATGCTTCATTCAAGTGGTTAACTCCTACTCATCCTTCAGCTCTCAGCCCAAAGTTCACATCCTCGGAGAAGCTGTATGACTCTGCTCTTGCTTCCATAGCAAAACTCTAAGGACTGGGTGGCTTAAACAAGAGAAATGCTTTCTCACAGCTGTGGAGGCTGGATGTCCAAATCCAGGTGAAGGCAGGTTTGGCTTCTCCCAAGGCCTCTCCTTGGTCACCTTCCTGCTGCATCATCACATGGCCCATTCTCTGGGTGCAAGGATCCCTGGTTTCTCTTCCTCTTCTTTTAAGGACACCAGTCCTACTGGATTAGGGCCCCATCCTTCTGACCTCATTTAACTTTAATTACCTCTTTCAAGGCCTTATCTCTAAATAGAGTCAAACAGGAGGTTATGGCTTCAACATGTGAATTTGGGGACACAATCCAGTGTCCAATAGAAGCCTCCCCTAAATCCCCAAGTCAGGATAGGCTCCCACTTACCTGTACTTGTAATGCCTTTCGTTTGTTACAAAGCACTTTCCTCAGTTTGTAATAACTGAACCCGTTCGCCATGCGTGAGATCCGGCTCCTTCCTGCCTCTCACACTTTATCCCCTCCGCTCCCGTCACTGGTCCTCTAGGATGTCAGACACTTCCTGCCTGGAATCCTCCTCCCATGGCTCTTTCCCCCTCTTCATCCTGGTCTCTAACAGCCCCTGGAGGGGCCATCCCTGACCCCTGTGTCTCTAAACATATTACCCCAACTCCCAATTCCTGTGCCCTGCCATGATAATACCTATTTTTTCATTCACTTACTATCTTATTTGCCTGCCAGAATGTAGGCTAACTAGGTTTTGGCACTGTATCCTCCAAGTCTAGAACAGGTTTGGAACACTGGAAGCACCCAAGACACATTTTTTGAGTGAATAGATGAGTGTGTTTATTAATACGATTCTTCGATTCTTCTCTGTTTACCCCATCAGACTGTAATCTCTGTCAAACGGGAAGAATTCTGCTATGCTTACCAGTGACTGGGCACTCAAGACTAGTGGCTGGAACATGGTACATTCTTAGCAAATACTTGCCAAATGAATGAATAAAAAAATAAAAGCAAAAGTAGCAAGAGTTTATGGAAAACATCTTGAAACAATTTGAAGAACATGAAGAGAAATTGTGGCATTTCTGGCTAGTTCACAATTCAATTTGATTCATCAGAGGTGCACCCTCAGTTTACACATGGCTTTCTGGGCCAAATCTCTGTGAGGGGCCATGAAACTGCCATCAGAGTGCTATGAAAATTACAGCAGAAAGAGAATAACAGTATTTTTATTTTTAGAAATATTTCCTTTCCAAGGACCAAGCATAATCCAAGATTATTATTTACTTGGATGGTCTTTTTGTTCACCAATGAATGTGATTCCAGGACCAAATTATTTGGATATTTTGTACGGATTGAAATAAAGGTCTTAAAAACAAGGCAATACACATTTTGAATGACTCCTACTACAAACCAAGTAATTATTTTTAAAGTGAATATGTTCTTTATGACTGTTTTATTTTTAGAGAATCTTAAGAGGGAGAAAAACTGATTAATATTTGGATAGTATATTTGGAGTTTGTCAAAAGTAGGTGTAACTTAATAAAAGCTATATACATAATATTTGCAATTTCTTAGAGAACTGTGTTCTTTCTCCTCCAAAGTACCCTGGTAGGAGGAAACTGATTCCTCATTGAAAAGTACGTTAACCAAAAAAGGAACTATATTTATCATCATTTTGATTTGTCCCTCCATCTAGAGGAAAGTTTGAAAAAAGTATTTGTTTAATAAGCTCAAATATAACTTTTTAATCCCTTTACAATAGGGTAAAACTCCAAAAATGTTCATGTCTTTAAGAACATCTTCAAGAATTCTCCCTTTTATATTTCAAAAATTTTTCCTAAATTTTTTTCTGCCCTCACTCCCTTTAATTTCATATTTTAATATGTATGAACTATGTACTGATATGCACAATTGGAAAAAATCAAACTTTCGAATGCACTGACACTTAGTTGTAATCAAAATACAATATTTTGGGGGGTGGAGGATGGGCAAAATAAGGGAAAGGGATTAAGAGGTACAAACTTCCAATTATAAAATAAATAAGTCACAAGGATGTGATGTGCAGCATAGTAAATATAGTCAATAATACTGTAATAACTTTATATGGTGATAGGAGATAACTAGACTTATCATGGTGATCATTTTGTAATTTATAAAAATATCAAGTCACTATGTTGTACCTCTGAAACTAATATATTGATAATATTTAAGTCAATTATACTTCAATAAAAAATAAGTTGACAACAACAACAACAAAAAACCTTATTGCAGGAGATAATATGAGTAAGAAAGGGTGAAGCGTCCTTGCATCCCTGGAATGAACCCTACTTGATCATAATGTATAATTCTTTTAATGTACTTTTGAATTCCATCTGCTAATATTTTGCTGAGGATTTTTACATTTATGTTCCTTAGGGATATTGACCTGTAATTTTCCTTTTTGTAATGTCTTTGTCTGGTTTTGGTATCAAGGTAGATTCATAAAATGAGTTTGGAAGTGTTTCTTCCTCTTCAATTTTTTGGAATAATTTGAGAAGGACAGGTGTCAACTCTTCTTTTAGTGTTTGGTACACTTCACCTGGAAAGCCATCTGGACAAGGACATTTGTTTGTTGGGACTTTTAAAAATTGTTATTGTTTCAATTTCATTATTAGTAATCAGTCTATTCAGATTTTCTATTTCCTCATGATTCAGTCTTGGAAGATCGTATGTATGTGTAGGAATTTATCCATTTCTTCTAGATTGTCTAATTTGTTGGCATATAATTTTTCATATTAGTCTCTTATGATCCTTTCTATTTCTGTGGTATTGCTTATAATTTCTCCTCTTTTATTTCTGATTTTATTGATTTGGGTCCTCTCTCTTTTTTTCTTGATGAGTCTGGCTAAAGGTTTGTCAATTTTTGTTTATCTTTTCAAAGAACCAGCTCTTAGTTTTATTGATCTTTTCTACTGTTTTTTTCAGTCTCTATTCCATTGATTTCCACTCTGATCTTTATTATTTCCTTCCTTCTAACTTTAGGCTTTGCTTTTCTTTTTCTAGTTCCTTTAAATGTAAAGTTAGATTGTTTATTTAAAATTTTACTTGTTTCTTGTAGGCCTGTATTGCTATGAACTTCCCTCTTACGACTGCTTTGGCTGCATCCAATAGATTTTGGAGATTTTTGTTTCTATTTTCATTTGTCTCTAGGTATTTTTTTATTTCCTCTTTTATTACTTCAGTGACCCATTCCTTGTTTAGTAGTGTGTTGTTTAGTCTTCACATAATTGACTTCTAGTTTCATACCATTGTGGTTGGAAAACATGATAGATATAATTTCAGTATTCTTAAATTTATTGAGACTTGTTTTGTAGCCTAACATGTGATCCATCAATTTCTCTCTGGATATTTATAAGAAGAAAATGAACACACTAATTTGAAAAGATATATGTGCTTCTATGTTCTTTATTTACAATAGCCAAGATATGGAAGCAACCTAAGTGTCCACTTATAGATGAATGTATAATGAAGGTGTGGTATATATACACAATGAAATATTGCTCAGCCATAAAAAATAATGAAATCATGCCATTTCCAACAACATGTATAGACCTTGAGGGCTAAGTGAAATAAGTCAGACAGAGAAAGACAAATACTATATGATTTCCCTTATATGTGGAATCTAAAAAAACAAAACAAATGAACAAACAAAACAAAAAAGAAACAGACTCATAAATACAGAGAACAAACTGCTGGTTGCCTGCAGGGGGAGTGTGCTGGGGGGGGACAGGTGAAGTGGATGAAGGGGATTAAGAGGTACAAACTTCCAGCTATAAGGTAACTATGTCATGAGGATGTACTATACAACGTAGGGAACATAGCCAATAATATTGTAATAACTGTATGTTAACAAATGGTAACTAAACTTATTGTGGTGGTCAATTTGTAATGTATAAAAATATCAAATCACTATGTTATACACTGAAACTAATATAATACTATATGTCAATTACACTTCAGTGAAACAAAAATAAAGGGTAAAAGCCACTGAATAGCACAAAGAATAAATTTAGGAAGAAGAAAGCTGCTAACAAAGGATGAAGTTGGTCCCCACCATATTTTGATAAATACAATGTAGACTCAGTTTATCTTTGATTTTATTGCATGGTAGCCATATGAGGATTTTAAGAACTAAATTTCTAAGTCACCTCTGGATATCTCTGTAGTATTTATTTGATCTTCCATAAATAGTGGGAAGAAAAAGGAGAACTGCATATAATTGTGTCCCGTGACTGAATCCCTAGAGGTTCTTTCTTTTGAGGAAATACATAAAATCCTTGATTATTTACAGTCAGATGTAACATTTAGTTAAGCAGGATTTCTTAACTTCAGCACCACTGACACTGGGAGGTGGGGATAACTCATTGTTGTGCGGCTGTCCCGTGCACTGTAGGATGTTTAGTAGCATCCCTGGCTTCTGCCCCTTAGATGCCATAGGACCTCTCTCCTAATTGTGACAACCAGAAATGTCTTCAGACATTGCTGAATGTCTCCTGCTGTTCCTGGTTGAAAACCAGTGACTTAAAGTTTCATAATGATCTTGGTAATCTACTCATTAAATGAGCATTCACTGAGTGCCTGATAAGGTTTTTGTGTTCCACTAGGGATTAAGGGAAGAATAAGATCCAGCTCCTTCTCTTAAAAAGCTGAGTCCACGTTAAAGAGACAAAATCATTGGAGTAAAATAGAAAACACTTATCACTGAGGTCTAGATGGCCTGTACTGGCAATAAATATTTCAGTGATTTAGAGACTATGCAAAGTAGTGGAGAGTGATGAGGGAAGATTCTGGAAGGCATTCCTGGGCATGGGCTCTGAAGATTGGATGGGATGTGGAAGACAGAATTAAGAGGAAAGTACATTTCATGGGTGTCATGGAAAACACATATTTGCAAGGGCCTAACGCAGAACTGGGTGAGGTGAATGTGAGAGAAACCAGTGAAATAAAGCGTGAAGAGAATTCCCTAGGAGCTGACAGAAGGCAGTTCCTTTGGAAATACGATAGGATGTCAATGGAGGGAAAATGGAAGGTCTGGCTGCGAAGGAGTGGGTTTCTTAAAAAGTGTGGCTGGAATTTGAGGAAGTGATGTGATTTCCTCAAACCTGGTCTAAGTTCCTGGCTGAGTGGTATGGGACTGCAGCTTTAGGACTGATCAACGAGGTGGAGGGGAAGGTCTGAATCTTAAACTGGGAAGAACTACAGTTTGGGAGCTGAGTTTAGGAAAAGACCAGTTAAGAATCACACTCTGACTGTCCTGGCTGATTAAGTAAATGCCAGCATGTCGCTGTGGACCCTGAACCCTTGTCCACTTGCTCTGGACAGCTCTTAGGAAAAAATCTTTTTGATTCAGATTTCATTAAGAAGTTCTACGGCTGCTGAACGATTAAATATGTTCATATAAAAATGATAATTTGGGGCTTCCCTGGTGGTGCAGTGGTTGGGAGTCCGCCTGCTGATGCAGAGGAGATGGGTTCGTGCCCCGGACCTGGAGGATCCCACATGCCGTGGAGCGGCTGGGCCCGTGAGCCATGGCCACTGAGCCTGCGCATCTGGAGCCTGTGTTCCACAACGGGAGAGGCCACAACAGTGAGAGGCCCACGTATCCCAAAAAAAAAAAAAAAAAAAAAAGATAATTTGTATCTAGTTCCTATTCTGTCTTAAATGAACTATTATCAGGTTAATGAATAATTTAAATTCCAGGAGATTTCAGGATCATGGAATAAATTGAACATTCTCAAGCACTTTATCTTAGCTGTAATTTATCTCAAGCACTATTTTGGCTGTTTTTTCAATATTATTCATTTCAATTGACAAATACAAACTTTATTTCATTTCCTACTGAATCCAGATATACAATATAATAATGTCATTTATTAAAAAATCTGAAATGCACACACACGTGTACACACACATACACACATAATGAAAGGCTGGATAATGCCTGCTGGGGAAGGAAGAATGATCACATACAGGACACTTCTAATTTAATTAGGGCTTTCTGCCTTGATATTTAAAAATGTTTCAACACCAGTTCCCTAGTGAGATAGGCAACATCTGTGAGATTCCACAGTTCACATTTTGTAACAGAAATGGTCAATACTTTTTAAAAATCAGGTGGCTTTGTGAATATACACCCAAATCTAAAAACCACGTATGAAGTAGCTAGTTGCCATCCCTAGCTGGAAACCCTAGTTGGTACACATGTCTAAGTGGGTGTACCTACATGCACACACACTCATGGTCTGCATGACTGTGATACTTAGACATCTCTGTCCCTAATGTGGAAACCAAGAAACAACTAAGATAACAAATTTCCCCCCCCAAATATCTTAAGTATAATACAGGTAGAATGATTATGTAAACGTGGGAGTCTTCATGTTTATGAATATGAGTGAAAATTAGTGCATGTGGTTCTAATTCCTGTTCTTTTGACAAGAAAGGAACAGATAAAGATGACATTTTATCATCATTAACGGTGTGGATTACTATAGAAAAACTATTCTGTGCTTTTCTTTTTCTGAACATTTGCAGTAGTCACATTCTCCTTTTTTGGTTAAATTGTGCCTTGGTTTCAATTTAGATATTTTAGGAAGGCACCTTGATGCTTTCAAGGCCATCGTGACACCAATGTAGAGTGTCACATTAGGAATCAGCTAAAATAAAGAATCTGTTGCCTTATGGAGTTGATGTGCTTTCTTATTTACTTAATCTAATAGCAAGAAGTGGCTTGGGCAGGGGAAGAATATTAAATAGGTGGTTATGGTCCGATATTCATAAACTGATTAAAAACATGAATATGTATATATATACACACCCATGTACACACATTCACATAGATGCTCAGATTTTTGCAATTATAGATATATGCGTATATGTGAATATATTATAGCATATAAAATCAATACTTTGGAACTGCCCCACAAGGCCATGGGCAAAAAAGGTCACTACCCTTGTGATTCTATTATATCCCATACAATCATCTACATAACAGTTATTATTTCTATTGTATTTGTTTGGTTACAAGTCTGTTACCCTCCCTCTTTTGAAAATCTCTGAGGAATGATAGTTATAATTCATCTCTTTATCCCGAGTGTCTACCACTGTGTCCGGCAAAGAGAAAGCCCCAGGAAATGCCTAATGGATGAATGAATTTGACTTTTTTTAATTCTTACCTTAGAAATATCTTTTAAATCTCAATTATAACAAGACATTTTAAATGTTAAATTTTTCAGAATTTCTCAGCTTATACAGGAACATTCTTTCCATTGCACAGTTTGTACTCAGAATATCTTAATGCTTCTGTTTTAACAAAAGGAAAGAGAATGATCACTAGATTTACAGTGGCCAATAAGATGCTTCTTTTTTGAACCACTCAATAACTCATTCTAAAAAGAAAATACAACTACACTTTGAGTGGCATTTTACCAAATTTAATTTTATAATGTTTAATATTTCTGATTTCTGCTGCCTCATTTTATCAAAATTCCAAGGCTAATTAACCAAGCCTTTTGTGCAGTTAACATTTGTCAAATACTGCAAAATAATTTATGCAAATGTAACACCACATTTTCATAGTCAGTTTGCTATTTTTTTTGTTTTGTTTAACTTTTCCCACAAAAATCCTCATTTTTTTTTAGTAGAATGGCAGTATCAAAAAGAAAAAAATTTATCTTATACTAGACTTCTTATTTTGATCATTTACTTCAGGGAATTTGAGCCTGTCAACATTGTAACAATATAACAAGTTAGCTCTCAAACTGAAGTAATTAAGGCATAAAATCTGACAGCTCTTTTCATGTTAAAAATTAGAAATGATAATTGCTTTGAAAATACCCCCTTACTTTTTAAAGGGACCACAAAATCCTGCAGGAGGAGAAATCGAGTTTTACAAATTTTCAATTCTCTTATTGGCTGTGCTTTATCTGAAATATACTTTGACAGTAAAACCTGTGGGCATATTTTAAAGAATAGTTGCACAGTTAAAAGCACTTCAACATTTCAAACTGCACCTACTCAAACTCTGTTACTTTTAGGAAAACACGAAGTTCCCACGGAGAAGCAACTGGCATCTCTCTTACTGTATCAAGGCAATTCTACCATCTATCTCTCGACCAAGCATGTCTGTCCTATTCATACTTATTAAACACTGATAAAAGTAGTAAATGGATTCAATATGAAGACACAGGCTAGCTTGAGCTTCTACTGTTTAACTTTACTGATGATTGATAGATATGCAGTGAATTCTAATGACCCAGGAGACATCCTTCCAACTTAACCATCGAAATCAAGGTGGATAACTAGTTCTTTAGGACACACCAGGGTGCAAGTAATAAGAAACTTACCACCTGTGTGGTCAAGGGAACTGATGTGGATGGGATTTAAATGGACTCAAAACAGAAGAAAGCACATCAGGTAAAAGAAGTAGATTGAGCAAAGGCAGGGAAACAGAAAAGGTCAGAAATCATTGGAGAAACGCTGACTAATTCAGTTCATTTGGAGCTACAACACCAAGAGTGAAGTCAGAAATAACTTGAAAGCCCACAGCCATTGTGTAGGCAATGGAGGCCTCTCTTTGTTTCTGAACCGAGGGGTCATAACAAAATCGACAACTGTCACATCTTCTCTGTAAAGAACTTTTATATTCAATGCAATAGCACGTAATCATCTTTTATTTATTTACTTATTTATTTTGCAGTATGCGGGCCTCTCACTGCTGTGACCTCTCCCGCCGCGGAGCACAGGCTCCGGACGTGCAGGCTCAGTGGCCATGGCTCACGGGCCCAGCCGCTCTGCAGCATGTAGGATCTTCCCGGACCGGGGCATGAACCCGCGTCCCCTGCATCGGCAGGCAGACTCTCAACCACTGCGCCACCAGGGAAGCCCGTAATCATCTTTCAAATGCAATAAACTTAATGGAGTAGAGGAAGAAAAAGGGAAAGAAAGAGCATGTCTTACACAGTATCACCAAATTGAAAGCTTTGTAATGGACTAGAGCCGAAGTCGGAGACACGAAGATCAAATAACGGCCTTCCATGTTTAAAAAGACTGCTAGTTACTGAAATTATAATTCTAAGCAAAGAGGAAAATTTTTTATATGAATGTAAATAACTTTTCAACACTTGCAACAATTATTTTTCAGAAAAACCAAGATTACCTTTTTTAAAAGCAAGAATAAGATGTATGAAAAGTTTAAACTTATGTTTCCTTTTTCTTAGGAAGGAGCTGCTTAAACTCTAAAGTTGCTATTGGCATATATCATTCCATATGTGACTTTATTTTTTAGAAAAATATTAACTATATCATACTAAGTAAAGAAAGTCATTGTTGCAATTGCCTAAAATAATTGATTGAGCATCTCTTACAGACACCTCTCCAGGCTTCTCAACAGATAATCTCCGAGAAATGAGAAACAGGGCAATTTATAAAGACACAGGAGAACATGCATGCTGTTAATGTATCATTTAAAGACTTAAATAGTGAATCACTACGTTGTAGTGATTTATAATATTGTATGTAAATCACTACAAATAATATTGTATGCAAATATTGTATGCAAATAATATTGTATGTCAACTATACTTCAATCAAAAAAGAAAAAGAAAAAAATAAAGACTTAAGTAATAGATTTGCAAATACTTCAGTTTGGACTTTATGGGTGGGTATTAGAAAACAGTATCTTTTATATACTTAACATTTTAATCATTCCATAAATATAGGAAGAAATATTTTTGAAAGATTTATGATGGATACATTAAAAAAAAGAAAATAGGAAATAATCTTTCCCCAAAACTATTAAAAAAAAGAAAATAGGAAATAATCTTTCCCCCAAACTATTTATGATATACCAAAAACATATCTAAAAATGTGAAGCTCAACCCTAGAATAGAAACAATTGACAGAATTTTAAAAACACAATTAACACGCTATGTGCAGTTATCTGTATTCAGAGAGAAGTAAGATAGGATTCACTTTTATTTTCGCAGAATAGTATGGGTTGGCCATATTTTGTAAGGCACACAAAAATGTGGTACTAAATATTGGTATTTAAAATCAGCCACAATTAAACCATTTATTGGATTTGCCCTATTTTAAAACCTTACTTTAAGAGAAAATCTCTCAGAATGAGTAGTTTTACAAGTTACACAAGAAGAGCAAACATATCAGATATTCTTATTCTGGGTAATTACTTCCTTCGCAGGGCCGTGTACATTCTTGCAACGTAGCTGAAAATTAAGGCATACATTACAAACAGAACTGGTTAAATGGAAAAAAAATCAGAACAAATGAAGAAATACTTAAAGACACTGACCACCTGAACCTGCTAGTTTGTAGACTGAGTCGGCTTCTTTGCAAATGCTTCTTTGCAAGAATATAAGGCTGTGTACCCTGGTTCTGGCCAAATAAAATATTTTTTAAGAAATGGTTTAACTCCGCCTTTTCAGCACTTCTGGTTTTGCTGGTTTTTGTGACACTGTCCTTATCCCCCCAAAGTTAACCTATGGGGGAGGCCGACTTACTAATAAGGACAAATAAGGACAAAACAGTGTGGAGGACGGTAAAGGGTCAAGCTCATTAGAGCTTGTCCTCTGTCTGCTGGTCCTGGGGGTTAGGGTCAGGGCCACTGCAGGGCGCCGGCAGGGCATGACAGCAACGGAGCTGCACCCTAAGATAACAGCACTCTGCAGCTTTTGGGAGGACAAGGCTGGAGGAGGAGCCAGCCAGCCAGGAGCCTGGCTGGAGAGGGCTGACCTGTGACAGGTCAGGGGTGACAGGGATCAGAGGGGCAGGAGGACTCGTCAGTACGTTGAAAGGAATCAAGACTGATTCCAAGGAGATGAAAAGGCTGAACACTTGGAACAATAATAAATAAGAATGATTGTTTTTCACTTGGATCTGTCAAAAGTACAGCTTTACGAAGTGAAATCTTACTGGAAAGTCACCATTTTTGTTTTCAATGGCAATGAAGTCTTGACAACGGGAGTCAGTGTTCTGCGTGAAGGGGTAACTTGCTGAGGACATGGGACCACGACAGCAAACTTACCTGACACTGCACCCTGTCCTGGGACTGAGTCTTAAAGTATTTCCACAGAGGGTGGGGTAAAACAAAGGGAGCTTTTGTTCCCTGAAATTCGAAAACGCATCTTTCTCTACATGGCTATTTATTGCAACATTCCAGGAACTTAATATTTTTTTTATCACCTGCAGAAACTACCTGTTTCCTAACCCCTGTTATGTACTCCTTTAAAAAGAAAAAAGGAAATCTATATTTCTGTGAGCTTGGCCAATACTTCAGGAATGCCCACCTTTATTTTCCTTGAGCCACATGAACTGGTGATTGCATTTGGCTTCTACCTTTTGTCCAATGGCGCTTCACACTGCTGCATAGATGCTAGTATGTTACCTTCGCTCAACCCCACTCTCACTCTCATAATGTATCTTCATTGAAAAGGCATTAGTTTGTGATTATTGGCTTTTCTCTGGAAAAGTGTTCTAAAATTAAGAAAAGCAGCCAAGAAAACAATACTGTATGTGCTTTGAATGAGTCTATAATTCTAACGCTCTAAATTATTCTAGGAATAATTTAACATAGTTCAACATTCTCTTACTACTCATGGACAGTGATGTAACCCAGAGTTTGTTGACTACATCAAAAACCCAGTCCATAATACTCTTTTATTCCTTCTGTATGCATGAAACACAAAATAATTCTTAGCTATAGAATTTATAATACTGTCTATTTATAAAACTACCACATGTTAAATTAATTCCTGGATAGTACTTTATTTGCAAAACTGATAGCAAAACATTTGGTATTTGTTTTTCAGAAGTAAAAAAAAAAGGGCGGGCCCAGACTAGCATCTTTTGAGGTTATACCAAGCAGAGTTTGTATCAGAGGGTCTAAAGTTGGGGTTTTGTAAACTTTAGTTCTTTATTGTACTATTTTACTATAATGAGTGAAATTACCTATGACACAGCTGTGGTTGAGAACCACAGAATTAGATATTGTCTTCTAAAAGTAGAAACTCCATCTAAATCAGATAAATATTAAAAAAAAATAAGAAAACAAACAAACAAAAACTTGAATTGGAGAGGGCTGAATGGGTCTGAGCAGAGCTAGGACTGTGACAAAGGTGATGAGGTTATTCAAGGCAGGGTTGGTGTGAAGAATTTGGAGTATGTTACAGTAAAAAAAGAATTCGGTAGCTGTTTAGCTCTTTGAATGCAGATAAGGGACTGTGTTTGCTTCTCAGCTTTGCCAGCTCCTTGCTCTGTGAGCGACCAGCACATTTAAAAATGTCAGTAATAACACTGCTTATCTCATATAGCTGTTTTGGTTATCAAAATAGCTGATTTTAATATCTTACATTGACCAAGTGCTTACTCTACTGTTCTAAGTGCTTTATGTAAATGAGCTTACTTAATTCTCAAACGAGTCTTTGAGATGGGTCTAGTTATTACCTCCACTTTACAGATGAGGAAGCAGAATAAGGAATAATTAATGATGCATGAAAAATCAGGTGTGATGCACAGAAAGTACAATGCCTGAAACACAGATTCAAAAATGTTATAACTGTTTTGCTCACAGAAGTTTAATCTAACAGTGTAAGTAACAAGGAACACTCCAGTATGAGAGTACTTAAGTCTACTCTACATTGTTTTCAAATTAACCAAAGTTCAAATTAGTCATTTCATCTCAATATAAACCAAACTAAGTGGCTAAGAATGAAATTTATGTGGTTAAAGGGTTCTTATATTAAATAAAACTTCAACTCATCAAATTGTAAATTCTCAAGATTAACAGAATCATCATTTGTTCTTCAAGTGTAATATTTATATAGCTCACAATGAAGTCGGGGCTTTGGCAGTCTTCTAATGACCTTGATGATACAGGCAGCCAAGGAGGATAATTTAACTCTCATAGTAAGAAAATATTTGAGCTAAATCATTCATTTGAGAGGTCAAGAGAAGAGCTAAGCAAAGTCTTCCTCAGCTATCATGAATAAAGGAATCGTTTCGATGCCTTTTTGGCCAGTGGAGCAATTTGCAAAACTCTAAATAGCAGTTTGTTAGCATTTTACCACTGACCTCATTTTCAGACATTGTTAGTTTCAATCTGACACAGTCATCTGATAGATAATATTTCATACCACAAAGAAGACTTGAGCAAAACTTTCTCACTTCCTAATTTCCTCTCAGTTTTCCAATTCTGAAATTCATCTTGGATTACAGTTTGCTTTGCTGCCCTCACCTGCTTTCTTTGCATATAGTTTAGAGAAAAATGTTCTTCCAGGAATAAGCCTTGAATCTGTATTCCAAATTTCAGCAGCAGAAGCCGCGGAAAGAAATACAGCTGTGACCCATCATGAATTATACTGGATCTGCTAATTACTCTACATGGCCCTTCCTCCCCACGCCCCTGCATCCCACTGGCTCCCTCTTCATTTCAAATGGCACCCAGGAACGCATCATTGGCAAGAGCCAGGGAATAAGGGAATAGTCTGAGTGGCCGGTAAAAAAACCCATCCTAATAGAGCTGCTGAATCAATACTCTGAAATACTGTTTCACAAGGAAAAGGTCACTCGGTGGTCCTTGGGTTGACTAAAACCACAAAACTAAACCCTGCTTGATCACCAGATTTATAACATTCTCATTTTACAGAATGAAAAATGAAGACAATATTCTATCAGCTTCCCAGTGATGGATATGACAAGACGAGAAAATGAAGAATGAAACCACAATTGACGCAACTCTGAGGCTTGGAAGGGGCTGTAGGAACCTGCTTACCCTCTTCCTCAATGGAGTTTATCACCACAGTTACTAAGGTGTGGACCGAAGTGTCAATCATGGATTAGTGCTAAAACTACTACCTTCCAAACTATGGATGTACCTTTCTTCCTTGTGCAATAGATGTGTTACTGAAGCATTGAAAATAAGGTTGGTACATCGAATGATACTTAAGATCCCATGAGTGTCCCTATGCAAAGATGTTTATAACTGTAAATCCTGTTATCCTTCTCTTTTAAGCCCATGTTTTGTTTTTTTTTTCAGTTAGTTAATTAATTAATTAATTAATTTTTGGCTGCGTTGGATCTTTATTGTTGTGCGTGGGCTTTTCTGTAGTTGCGGCAAGCGGGGGCTACTCTTTGTTGTGGTGCGTGGGCTTCTCACTGCAGTGGCTTCTCTTGTTGTGGAGCACGGGCTCTAGGCTCAGTAGTTGTGGCACTGGGGCTCAGTAGTCGCAGCTCTTGGGCTCTAGAGCGCAGGCTCAGTAGTTGTGGCACACGAGCTTATTAACCCCATGGCATGTGGGGTCTTCCCGGACCAGGGCTCGAACCCATGTCCTCTGCATTGGCAGGCGGATTCTGAACCACTGCACCACCAGGGAAGTCCAAGCCCATGGTTTAATATGCCAGATTTCTTAGAGCAGAGAACCCTAAATAAGACTACTGTAAAGGATTTCTTTGACTGTGATGCACTAATAGCATAGAGTATACAGTATCCAGCAGAGAGACTGTATAAAGCTTTCCCCCCTGGCACTGCAGAAAAGCACTGGACTAATCCTCCTATGCTCATCCCCCCTCACTGAAGGTCACCACCAGCAAGAATTGGGGCATCTGAAGGCCACGGGTTTTGCTAACCACAATGCCAATATTCAGATCGCAGGTGGAGACATCCACAATACCCCTGACAGGCTGCCAGAGGTACCAGAGGCCTGGGTCTCACCAGCTGACACCCACAATATTAAGGGCCAATCATGAAATAACTATGGTTTTGAGAAAGGTTGAAAGAAAAGTCTTAGAAACAGTGAATATAATGTCTCTCTCCAAAGCAAATCTGTGGGGTCCTAGTTTTAAAATCCCTGCTTATTAGCTCAGAATTTGGATTCCGTGTAAGGAATTAAAATATTCAGCTCTTTGAAATTCGTTAGGTGGTGTCCTGGCCCAGGGTGTGCAGTGTAAACACCAGTGCTCCGGCATCCTGTGATGATTCTATGATGAGGGCTTCCTCGATCTGCATCAGTTTAGTTTCATTTTCCTGGAATCCTTCCTTTTATTCCTCCAGAGAAAAACTTTTCCTCCATTAGGTTCCCTCTCTTGCCCCCAAGAAAATCCTTTTCTCCATTACTAACGAGGTTTTTTTTCTAACAAACGAGACCTTATGAAGTGAACCCAACGTCCCTAAGGTTCAAATGACCTCCAGTTGCCAAATCCACTGGTACTTTTGCAATTCCATCCTACTCGGCTCTCGGCGGCATCTGGCACCCTTCGAGGCTCCTCTGTCTTCAACGGTCTGCTCACTCGGCTCCCAAACAGCCTCCTGGTTCTCAGCTTCCCCATCGCTCCTTCCCAAGATTCCTCCTTTACCTCCAATCACAGACACTTCTAAAGAGTCCTTCCTTCCTTCCTTCCCATTCGTCTTCCTATTCTACCAGCTTTTCCTCCGTCCTCCCATCCACGGCTTTATTATCTGTCAGTTAGCAATACATACATTTATTCCTCCAAGTCAGGCTGTCTCCTGAAAACCCAAACTCGATACGTTCCCCATCTTGCTACTGGAATTATTCTCTTTTAAAAAAATGATCACACCTCTTCTCTTGAAACATATGATGACTCCTATGCCTGGTGGATGATGTCCAAATATCCTAGTGCCACAGACAAAGCCTCTACAGTGCGTCCTTATATTCCTTCCTAGTATCCATCCTTACTGATCCTCACCCTAAAGCTTGCCCCATACCGCAGCAGGGACTCAGCAGCACTCATTCACTCCTCTGTGTCTTTGCTATGTTGACCATATTTACAGGATCAACAGTGTCAGGGCATAAAGCCTGATAAGCAGGTTCTTACCCAGGTAAAAAGACTGAGCTGAAGTTCAGACTGCCTTAGGAAACAGAGACTGTTCCTGGCTGTGCCTACAGAGTTCTTTCGCCTCTTCATCTGTCATCTTAGAAAATGTCAACAACATCATGCTCACATAGAATGTATTTGCAGAATCTTGGGTCGAGGAACCCAAATTCTAGACTCTCCACTCTGGGAGGAAGAATCTTCCCTGGTTATCTTCTCTAACCAACAAATTAGTTCCAGAAGTGGAGAGGAAGGAAAGAGACGGGCAGAGAAACAAACAGACCACTTGGATGAGCCTTGATAATCAAGGAAGTGACCTGCAGCCGGCAGATGCTTCTCACACGTCCACAAGATAAATCTGACTTAATCAGTGAACAGTCCTTCTGCATCTTCTGCATTCCTATAGCATCTAGTTCATGCCTTGGTTATAGCTCATAGTATACTAATCTGTCGTTTCTTGATTCTATGTCCATTTCCCCAATCCATCTGTGACCCCTAGCACAGAGCAGATGCTGATAGAGTAACAAGCACACCCTTCAAGCCTAGCAATGCCTTGGATACAATGAAGAAGCATCTTTAAGATTCTCTGCAATCATAGCAATGGCTATATTAAAACAGTACAATCTGGTCAAAGAAATTATGAATGCTGCTATAGACACATCCTGTGAAGTCTCTCTCATTAAACCAATATGTTCCAGAAACAATTTTCCAAATAACTTAAAGCAACTGTAATGGTGCAAGCTATTTGTGCTCGAAGATACAAGATTAAAAACTTGATCAGAATGGCCATGATAAAAAAATCTACAAACGATAAATGTTGGAGAGGGTGTGGAGAAAAGGGAACCCTCTTGAACTGTTGGTGGGAATGTAAATTGATACAACCACTATGGAGAACAGTATGGAGGTTCCTTAAAAAACTAATAATAGAACTACCATATGACCCAGCAATCCCCCTACTGGGCATATACCCATATTTCATATGGAAGAAAACCATAATTCAAAAAGAGTCATATACTACAATGTTCATTGCAGCTCTATTTACAGTAGCCAGGACATGGAAGCAACCTAAATGTCCATTGACAGATGAATGGATAAAGAAGATGTGGCACATATGTACAATGGAATATTACTCAGCCATAAAAAGAAATGAAATTGAGTCATCTGTAGTGAGGTGGATGGACGTAGAGTCTGTCATACAGAGTGAAGTAAGTCAGAAAGAGAAAAACAAATACTGTATGCTAACACATATATATGGAATCTAAAAAAAAAAAATGGTTCTGACAAACCTAGGGGCAGGACAGGGATAAAGACACAGACATAGAGAATGGACTTGGGGACACGGGGAAGGGAAGGGTAAGCTGTGACCAAGTGAGAGAGTGGCATGGACTTATATACACTACCAAATGTAAAATAGCTAGCTAGTGGGAAGCAGCCACATAGCACAGGGAGACCAGCTCAGTGCTTTGTGACCACCTAGAGGGGTGGGATAGGGAGGGTGGGAGGGAGACTCAAGAGGGAGGAGATATGGGGATATATGTATATGTATAGCTGATTCACTTTGTTATAAAGCAGAAACTAACACACCACTGTAAAGCAATTATACTCCAATAAAGATGTTAAAAAAAAAAACTTGACAAATACCGCCCTATGCAATTCCATCAGAAGCTCTTTTGCATTTTTTCAAAATCCACTAAGAACCAATGACATACGTTTGTCTTACAAAGGGAAGTCTTGCCCCAGTAAACGATGCTGATTTTCTAGCTATAAGGGAGGAAATACAGAGCCCACAGGAGGTTAGGACATCTGTCCAAAATGCCAGGTGGTGACCAAGAAAGTGCTGATAGGAATTCACTTTCTGATTTTCACCTCTCTCAAATTCCTCTTTATATTCCTTTCCCGATATTTCACATTTATGCGAGTGCTTTCCCTGCAGTTTAGGTCTTTATTTAGCTCACAAAGTAGGCTTTATACTAAGGAGGTAGAGTATTCATCTTTTGGCGTCAGTACCGGTTGCCCTTAGTAACCACGACTTGAAGGGAAACCTTATTTTCATCTGGTGATTCGAAATAAGACTGAAGGGTCAACTGCAGAGCAATTGTGAAAGGCAGGTCTCAAACTGGCAAATCGCTCAGTACAAGCCCCTCTTTCATCTGGATCACTCCAAAGACACTGAGAGTTTTGTTCACAAATATTTCATAAATCACAGGGTTTAGACATTGGTTTCTAAACAATACTTGTAAAAATAGAACTATACAGTCCAACCTGAAATCTCATTATTATTGAGATTACAGAGAGAAACCATACAATTGACACAAGACTAAGGCAAACAGAGAGATAGGTAAAAGGAATACATATTCATTTCAGATATAGTATGTCAAGTACTCTGAAACTATACTCCTGTTGAATTCACTGATCTTTTAAAATTTGAGTTCAAGCTTCCAAGAACCTATGCTAAGAAGCAAAGCCAATTTGCTGTCTGTTATTAGTTTAGGCTAATAAATTCGATGATAGAACAGCTAATGATTTTGGATATTTTTGAATCACTATTTGATATATGACAATTGTTTACCTACTACTAAGGAAAAATAAGGGATAAATGTAATTTTCACTCTTTGAAGCCCACTTATATCTAATTCATGTATAGTATTCTAAATGATATTTAATATATATCCTTCTCATGAGTCAAAGAATGAAAAGATAAAAATTTTTATTTTTATGCAAAATAAAAATAATACACTTCCATTATTGTGGCTTAAGAAATCTAAACCCTCAGGCTGTTTGGCTTTTTTGGCAAGAGGAAGATGCCTGGTCATTGCTAACATCAATGTTTTACAATGTTTAAGTGGATTCAATGCAACTATGTATGACAAGGAATTTTACTAGTGGTCTGTTCACAGCCTAAATAGGATGCAAGCATATTTTATGAAACATGATTTAGCAGGGAGATAAGGCAAAGAGCAAATGGGAACTAAGGCACATAGAATTGGAAGCAGGTCAAAAATTCAGGGAAGCGACTTGTAAATATGATTATGATGATGAAGTTATACTAATCAGCATAAGAGTGTCTGTGCATTTCTGTATGGCAAAAGGATTCCATAGAAACAGCATGTTTTCCCACTTTTGCAAGCTTTTCCAGCTAAATTCTGAAATTCACATGCTACAAATTTAATCTTGTACTTTTTAACTCTTAATCACTCTTGAAATAGAAGCTAAATCAGTTACTGAAGCAGACACTGTCAACTTACTACTGAGTTTGGTTTTGTTTCTCATTTTTCCTTCAGCATTGAGGATGAATCAAAAATGGTTGTTTTCCAAACTTAGGGTTACCAAAGGGGAAAGGTGGGGGGAGGAATAAATTAGGAGTTTGGGATTAACCTATACGCACTACTATACATAAAATAGATAATCAACAAGGGCCTACTGCATAGCACAGGGAACTCTACTAAGTACTCTGTAATGGCCTATGTGGGAAAAGAATCTGAAAAAGAGTGGATATATGTACATGTATAACTGAATCACATTGTTGTACACCTGAAACTAAGAGAAAATGGTAAATCAACTATACTCTAATATAAAATAAAATTTTTAAAAGACACAGAGAATAAAACAGTATTCATAGAGCAAAAATGGTTGTTTTCAACTAAAAAAGCTAAATATAATTAAACTACTTAAAAAATCCACGTAATGTCTGAATTGTAGTGCATTTCTTGTATGTGAACTTTTCCTCAACAACAATAACAAAAAACTTAATATAATTCACACAGATAAACAGTTTGCTCAATACTTCGTAAGCATGAGTACATATATGGTCTTTGATTCTTATTTGAACACAACTTCTGAGCTACCGGAAAGTCGGCCACCTCTGAAGTGTCCCTCTCCAAGGAGACTGCAGTCTCATGGTGTGGACCTATAGCGGTGCGTTTTACTCTGTGGTCAAGGATGCTGCTACCGACCCTCCACCCACCAGGATGCTCCTAGTCTTTCTGAGTGAACGCTCAGAGCCCTCACCCGGCCTCCCTTGTGATAAACGGTGAAGTCTGTGAGATGCCTGGAGGAACCCGGGGATGTTGTCTGAGACTGAAGCTCATCTCTTCGCGCTGTCCTGCTGTTCCTGCGTGAAGGCCGACTCCATCGGCGGGGGAGCGGCCTCCTGACTTGAGGCCCGCTAGTCACTGCTTCCTTGTCACTCGTTCTGTCCCGATGGCTGACATCAGAAACCTCCACACATTTGCAAAGTTTGTATCCCAACCAGGGGACTCCAGGGGCTGTCTCTGTGAAGCTTACTTTAAACCACAAAACCAACTGTATAAAAGACCGTCAGAAAATTAAGGTCCCAATTTCCAGGAGCTCGAAGGAGAAAAAGATATTTAATGACTCAATGTGACTTTTTTTTTCTTTTTTTTGTGGTACGCGGGCCTCTCACTGTTGTGGCCTCTCCTGTTGCAGAGCACAGGCTCCAGACGCGCAGGCTCAGCGGCCACGGCTCATGGGCCCAGCCGCTCCGCGGCATGTGGGATGCTCCCGGACCGGGGCACGAACCCGTGTCCCCTGCATCGGCAGGCGGACTCTCAACCACTGCGCAACCAGGGAAGCCCTCAATGTGACATTTTTAATAGTCAAAACCCTTCAATTGTTTTTTATTGCTGCAATGCTTCTCTCATCCTAAAGAATTGTTTTCATTTTACATGTGATCTATTTTGACATGAAATATTTCTGGAGGTGATAAGTATTTATTAAGCTTCTATTTTTGGCAATTCAGGGACAGTGAGAAAATATGCCAAGAGACTGAAATTTTTTAAAACTCACTTTTTTTCAATCATAGGAAGGTTTCACTGTTGTATACCATTGAAACAAGTTAGATGGATAAATATAATAAAATGTAAATATTTTAATAGATATATAATGCAATTTTAAGAAAGGGTTTGAAAGCATGTCATTAAACGTGTTCTGGAAAACTTTTGTACTTCACTTGTTATGTATGATCATACCTCACTTATCCCCAGATAACTTATCTAGAAACTTCAAGTGTATTGAATGTTGCCGAAAATTAACCATAATTTTCATAACAGATTGGATGACAGATGTAGGAGGAACATCACACTGTTACAGGGCTCCTGTCACTTCTTTCAGGTGTAATTCTGACCAGCGTCTTCACCCGTGTTCCCCAACCAGCCATGGGAAGAAGAGCAAATGAGAAAGGGCAGAGAGAAAACGTGCTGAGTCAAGCCTCAGATCCCAATCTGGACTGGGACAATGGAGAAGACAGAAAACTCTTAAAAGAGTGACCTTCGTGACCCAAGTCACCCGGGAGGTCCCAAATGGCCCCAGAAAGGTTCTGTGCTGTGCAAAAGACATTCTTGATGGTATTTCTGCAACCCTTTTTTATTGCCCTGTTTTCTTTCTCATTCTATGTGTTTATTTGGTTTGGGCCTGATGTATAAACAACCAGAATGGAGGAGGAACAATGTGCTATGCCAAGAAATGCAGCCCAGAGGGAATTGTTTTAAAGCGCCATGTTGAGGAGGAACGGAGCGATGCCTGGAGTCTGATAATAACGCCCGGGGCAGAGGCAGTTCTGCTCAAAAAGACCCCGATGAAAGTTTTCGGAAGCTTTTACTGTCTGTCAGGGTGGACAGAGTTTCCCAGGCAACACGGTGAATTAAGTAACACGTTGGGCAGAAACCTAAATGCTTTGTCACTGCAGCCTCTCAGCCCACTGTGTGGATGTGCTTTAACGTGGATGAGGGCCAGGGTCTCCTCTGTCAGGGACTCCAGGTGTCAGGGGAGTGGGAGATGTGGTCTCTGCTGATACAAAACAAGAGCTCCTGGACCTGACCGAGGAGCGAGGCTTGTCCACAACGGGGTGGAGGTCGGGGGCTGGGAGAACCACGTGAGCGGAACCGCCTTGCGGGAGTTGAGATCAACATAGTCTGTGTGTTGACACAAACTCCCTAAGTCTCAGTGGCATTACTGGTAAAATAAAAGTACTAAAAGCTATCCTACTGGTAAGGTTTCCTCTGAGGACGAAAGTGATGATTTATGTGGATGTGTAAAAAAAAAAATTAAAAAAAAAAAAGCTAGTTGTCAAGAACAATTATAAAATTAAACTCCAGGCACTGTAAATCTGAACATTTTGACATAGTCATTCTGCTCATCATAACTAGGTAAGTTAACTGGTAAGCAGGTACACAGGCAGCCTAACCGGGGGCAGTTAAGAGACAGCCAAGCCCTGTTAAGATGAGGCGGGCGAGAGAAAAGGGGTACCCGTCCAATCGGAGCTTGTGTCAAGGTTCCCCTGGAGACCAGAGTCCAGGAGTGGATGGGATGTGTGGGCATTTCCCATTCCTCTGACCACAGTTCTCTGATGATGGATGTACCGACCGCCCGAGGAGGTCTGGAGACAAAGGCTTGGCTTCAGCGTGAAGACCACTTTTAGCACCTTCCATCTGTGTGACCTCGAGTTGCACTTCATTTCCCCACTTACAAGGCTGTGATAAAGACGCCCCACAGAACTGGCTGTAGACTGGAATGCAAATCAAATCAAACATGGAGAATCAAGCGTCTTCCATCCGCTGCATCAGGTCAAGGTGGACGCTGTGAGGTCCCGGGTCAGATACGGTTGCGGGCAGAGCAGTCCCTAGAGGGGCTGCACACTCAGGAGGGGTGGAGCGGGGCATGTGGGTGTGGGGTAGCCGTCAGCTCCTTCTGCAGCCCAGAAACGACAGCCTCCTGGAGCTGGGGCCACGGCCTCTCCCTCCCCCTCTGTTCTCTTTGCCAAGGATGAAAAATAAGCAGAAGTATCCCCGCAACAGTCCCTTTGCCCTCACCACCTTGGCATTCCACCAATTAAAGAATCACCCGCATTCATAAGGACTTCCCAGCCCACCCCTTTCCTAACAGCAAAGTAAGAGGTACCAGGGGTCACTCACTCTCAGTGTGAATCAGTTCAAACAGCTTATTTTCATGGTTCCTTAAAGAGACAGACAATTTAATGAACAGAGTAAAGTGGGGAGGGGGCCGTCTATGAGCAGTACTTTGGGGGCTGCGGCAAGGTACGAGGGAAGGACTGTCCCAGCCAAGAGTGTCAGGGGCACCGAAGGGAAGGGCGGTGAGCAGGGTGGAGGAAGCCAGGAGGGTCACATATTGGTGTCAAAAGAAAAAGAATGCGAGTCTTGTTTTGTAAACTGGAAATGATCAGAGAATCAGAGATAGCAGAGCCAGAAGTTTGGGAGACTGGGTCTTCCGGGGGCTTCAGTAACGAATGTCTGCAGGGCTCAGGCAGAGAATATCAATCAAGGAAATGGGATGGATGTGAACATAACAGCCACCAGAGGGAACTGTGGAGAGCCAGCAAGTGTGGCTTTCCTAGAGACAATGAAATTAACAGTAGTAATCATGCTGTGCTGGACAAAAGGATTTGGCTGTGGAGCGATCGGTCCAGCCCCTTCAATGTTACCAACGGAATCGCTAAGCATTAAAGTATATATAAAGAAATATTTTAGGATGTGACCTTGTACAGAAATAGCTCCATCAGGCTCTTTTCTCCAAGGACTTGAAAGTTGGGTCAGATTTGAAGATCTCATAAGAAGTGGATTAGTTTCCGCTACTCCAGGAAACCCTCAAACCCAGGAGAACCTCAGGGGTTTCCCAGTTCTCCCTTCAGGTGAAAACTCCTTTCCTCCTCCAAGGCAACCCAGCAGCAAGTCCTGAGTACATTTAGAGACTCCTCAGAGGAAAATGAAAGCATTTTAGCGTGATACTAGTATAAGGCAGAAGCGGGCACTGAAGTTAGTGGAAGGGGAAGGTTCACAGGCTGATCGCATTAAAACTCTATCGAACCTCCTCCGGAAAACCCTAAGGTCACAGCAGGAGGAATGACAGAGAGGAACGTAGGGCCCAGAACACAAGCAGGTGAGACGGGTTTATTTGCAGCACACATGCAGCGTCTGGATCTTTTGGGCCACAGGATCCATGTTATTGTCAACATTATGGGTGTGTGACGTAGTCTTAATATCAAACATGAATTACCCCTCTTTGACTAGTTCAAAGAGACTGGCTTTGGATTTGGTCCAGCCTGTGTCTGAATTCCGCCTCCATCACTTATTAGTCACGGGACACAGGGACAATCACCCCACTCTTCAGTGTCACACTTCCTCACCTGTAAAATGGTGATACTAAAACCTACTCTGGAGGTTGGGAAGTTGGGAGGTAAAATATAGATGCAGAATACCCAGCAGATAGTGGGTATCTGCTGCCACGATCGCGACTTATCCTTGTGATTTTATCGTTGTATTAGTCATAGACAAGTGCCATCACCCAGCAAGGCCTCACGCCTGCTTCTCACCCCTCATGCTGGGGTTTCCCAAACACACAGGACCTGCGTGTTTCCTGGAAGACCTGTGATAACTGCACAGCTCACTCCACGCGCATCATGCTTCGCAGAAGCAAGTAACGGGATGAGCAAAGCTTCATCGCCAGTCCACATTTTTTAATTCAAGCTCCTTGGTACACAATTAGTCAGTGGTATTTCTAGAAGCTTGTGATTGGCAATAAATAATTGTAGTCTAGAGCTCTTTCTTCTACTGCCACTTGCTAAACACCCACTTAAAGTATTGGATCATGAAACTCACTACAAATTGAAATTTATGTTTCCTTTTGGGATATCTGGGAATAATCCAACAGACAATGAAGAGAACATAACACTAATTTCTACTCTTGGTTTCATAATACTACACTGATTATTTTCAGACTTAATTTGGTGCGCAAGAATTAAAAGATATATTTCCTCTATATTTTCGTTAATGTGGATTTTGGGGGGTGGGTTTCCAGCCAACGAATTTATACTATCAAACATCAGGCAAAGTAAGGAAAAGCAAAATTAGCCTACTGAGGTGCTTTCATAAGAAAACAAATTCTCCTGTTCTCTACTGCCTGAATAATGGAAGTCAGGGTTTTTCTTTCTAAAGGTATCTTCTTGTCATAGACTGTGATTTTGTTAATATGAGAGCAAAGGCAACAGTGTTAATTCTTGTCCAGCTGGAAACTAGCATGGATTGCATTCTGGCTCCAGTCTTCAGATTTTTAGTATGAAAGACATATATGACCCACACATCCATCAACTGACTGATAGATCAATAAAATGTCTATCCATACAGTGGAATATTATTCAGCAACAAAAAGGAATCAAGTACTAACCATGCCACACCACGGATGGACCTTGAAAACAGTATCAAATAAAAGAAGCGAGGCACAAAAGGCCACATATTGTATAATTCCATTTATGCTAAGTGTCCAGGATAAGCAAACCCACAGAGAGAGAAAGTGGATTGGAGGTGGCCCAGGGCTGCAGTGGTTGTGGAAGGGGTGGGGAGTGACTGCTAATGTGTGTGAGGTTTCTTTTTGGAATGACAGAAACTTTTTGGAATTACATAGTGATGATGGTTGTACGACTCTGTGCATATACTAAAAACCAGTGAATTTTATACTTTAAAGGGATGAATCATGTGGTATGTGAATTATATCTCAATACTCTACGTAGAAAATTCTTCCCTGTCATCATCATCATATTCCAAAGCAAATGTTCACTGCAAGCTTACCTTGTGAGGTTCAGTGAATTCTGCAGTGACATTGCATTAGCAAAACAAGTTTAGAAATCCTTGTATGTAAATCTCAAGTTCATCTCCATAGTTTTATAAACAAAATTTCCTGCCAATTTTAAATTTTGAAAAAAAATTGCTTTGGGCGATTCTTTCCTTTTATTGGCTCTTCTCGTAGGATAAAAGAAGTGCTTGCATTTCTTTTTTGTTTGTTGTTGTTTTTGGAATGAAGTGGAGTCAAGATGGAATTAAGTAAGAATTATATTACGCAGCTCCCTGAAAACAGCAGCAGATCAAATACGGAACATACCCAAAGTGGGAGAGAAATAATTACTTAATAGAGCACATTAATAAAAAAGACCTCACAAATTAAATGTTGTTCCAAAGACATCTTAAACACTTCCTGGAGCATCACACACACACATGTTGAGAAAAAGCCAAGTTTTATATTTTAGTCTTCTAGCAACTTAATGCAGTGAAAATTTCCAGATAAACAGGAAGAAAAAGGTAATTTTCATTAAAAACGTACACATACATTATGATCGCTGTTCCTTTTTCTTTCTTTTTTTATTGAAGTATAGTTGATTTACAATGTTGTGTTAATTTCTGCTGTATACAAAGTGATTCAGTTATACATATACACACATTCTTTTTCATATTCTTTTCCAGTATGGTTTATCCCAGGATATTGAATATAGTTCCCTGTGCTGTACAGTAGGACCTTGTTGTTTATCCATTCTCTATATACTAGTTCACATCTGCTAACCCCAAACTCCCACTCCATCCCTCCCCCACCTTTTCCTTTAGTTCTTACTGTAATGCATTTAGAGGTGCCATTAACACAAGGTTTCACATATAATGTGCAGGGACTTGATGTTAAGAGGACAAGCCCTGGCCTCAGGCTGATTTGAATCCTGATGCCCCAACTTATGCCCTGAGAAAGTCTCTTAATTTCTCTAATCCTCTGTTTCTCTATCTGTGAAATGAGGATGGGGATAGAGCGTTGAGAGAATTCAATGTGACGATACCTTCAAAGCGCTTAACGTGGTGCTGGGTTCAGGTTGAGCTGACGTGTTGTCGTCATCGTCCTCATCTTGCTTTCAGCATTGCTTAATGCCCTTTTATAGGGCCATTTATTACTCCAGTGACATTTCTGATAGAATCCCCAGATTTCAGCCAGAGAAGCAAGAACACCCACCCATTCAGCCCTACAGGGAGACACTTTCCTCTGTTTCCCTCAAAAATTCAAATTGTAATTCCAAGAAACCACTCATCCTTTTTGCTAACACAATTTTATAAAAGGTCTTTTTTTTCCCATAAACAAAGCCAAACATAATATTTTGTTCATCTGATTCTACGCAGAATAGCTGTTATCTGAGCACTGCCTCATCACACATGAAAATGGCAGTAATTACTAACCACCCGGAAAAAAAAACACCTAAGGAAGACATGGGTCTCCATCCATGTAATGAAAAACAAAAAGAGGCAAACAAGGCTGCTCGTCCCACTTTGTGTGTCCGTGTCTGACTTACAGTTCAGCAGCCTTATAGCAAGTCTACAAGTCACTCTTAGGTACCCAGTGTGTTTTGAACATGGTAGGTGCCCAGAATAAATTTCTTCTTCACTTGAATGCCCTTGCACTGTGCCGGGTGTCACAGATACAAACTACGGCTAAAACCTGGTCCCTCCTCTAAACCTTATTCTGAAATGGGCTGTGTCTTCAGAACAAAAAATAGGAAAGTGTTTCAATGACAAGGTAAGGTTTAGTCAAGGCAACACAAGCATCAGTAAAATGTTCAAGCTGGATACATTTATTCTCTGTGACATCAGACACGGATCCCATTCCAATATAAGTTCAAGTAGTTTAGAAGAGTTCATGGTGTGACAAACAGCAGGTAATCTTTACCATAAGATGCCTCCCTGTCAAAAAATTATTTGATGTTATCCTAATATAAACATCCTCATTCCTGATGCTCCCCAGTTCTCTGGGGACTATCCCACCTGTACCATTCCTGGAGAGCCTCTTATCAGGGGATCTTAAAGCTAAGGCTGGTGCTGGTGATTCTGGAGGGCAGCATCTGAAAGGGAAACCAGTTACCGATGGGTCTGATGTGAGGAACCCCACTGGCCTGTCACACGCCCCAGCTGGGAAGCAGGGCCATGGAGGGTTCAGAGACTAGTGTGGCGTGTGTGCACTTGATCCCGAGAACCAGGTTTTGGCTGACCCATTGTTAGGGAGACAAAACCAACTGAGACTACAATTACTGAACTAATTTGATTTGGTGGCCCAAGGAGAGAAGCCTGAAACATATCAAAGCTTGTTATGGAAACACAGACACACAGACACAGGCACAGACACAGACACACACACACACACACACACACAAATCAAGCCAAAAACAAAGCTGAAAAGAAAAAATACGAACCAAAAAGCAATTGTACCCAAGACCTAAGCACTCCCTGGTATCCAAATAACTGCTTTGGATTTAGGCCAACAAGAACTCCTAATCACTCCTAAGTAAACTCCTAAATCACATGTGGTCCTATGTGATTCTCCATCAGGCTTTTGAATGAAAGCAAAGTGAAAGATTTAGACACATCAATTTCATCTCCAAATAAAGAGGTTTAGAAAGTCAGAATTTTATAAAGAATCAGGATAAATTTAGCATAACAAAGATTTCACTCAGATGTTAAAGAAAATGTCAAATTTATGGGAAGATGCAAAAACAGGATATTAAGTTGAGTGATAGAATTTTTAAAAAAGTCATGCTGGTCCATTAATGTCACAGCTGCAATATAAAGAAAGAAATAGCAAAGCTTCCTTCTAATTACCAGAGTCTTATTTTCTATCATGGCCACACAGAGATCTTTATATTATTTTTTAATCTAGGAAAGTTTGAGATGCTTACTCCAAAAATTCACTTTGCAAAGTAGGGACATGGTTAACCACCTGCTTCCTGGACTTCGCATAAAACAGAAATATACTGATCCCTCCTACGTCATCTGTGACTATGCTCTGACTCAGTGTAATTGATTTTATAATGGAGTGAAATACTTTATAATGGGACTTTTATTCTATTATTCATGAGAGAGAAAAACAACATTAAAACCATCCAGGAAAAAAGAGGGAGAGTCACATTTCCATATTTTGGACGTATTGCACCCTGACACTCTTCTCCTATCCTTAGCTCATAGGCTCAGAGGTGTCTCTGGGCCCAAGAGAAGAGCAGGGAATACCTAGTCCTTTCCATGGAGTCTAAATGGGATGCACTAAAGCAAGGCAGGTTAGTCAGGTCCCATCAGTAACCTCCAAAGTCAGAGGGTCTTTGTTAAGGTTTAATGAAAACAGATCCTATAATAGTAGCTCCCATTTATGTAAACAGTTACATAAGGAGCAACACAGTTTCAAAATCAATAAGAGGCTCAGACTGGATATATTTTAAAAACAAAGGAAAGACTGTCCTAGTAAGCTAGGTTAGAATGTCCAGCGATTCACTCCCTCAATTCTGAAGTGCATCAATTCTTTGAAGACATGGATATCATCTCATAACATCACCACCCTGAAAATCGATAACATAAGGCTACAGGAATATAAAACCCTAAGGCTTAGTTTTAAAGAATCTATGGTGGAACAAGGGAGATGAATTCCACAAAGACAGAGTGTCACCGAGGGTCATTCTGGAAAAGCACGACACAGACTTTCAGAAGCTGCCAGGAAAGTTCACAGTCATTACCTCACTGGAAATTCTCACCACCATCCAGTCATTCAATCTGAACTACCGACGGTCAAGGTCAGATGGTCCCTGTCTGTCTGAGTAGAAAGCAAGGCTGCAGGACCAAGTGGGAGCCGACACGAGGGCCTGAACTGAGAATTGAATCAGTGGCCCACACACTAAGACTGACTTTCCACATCAGGATCAAAGGCACAGTGTTTTAACCTAGATATTACTTCAATTCCAAGATAAGTTCATACAACTTAGATCTCTTTCTACAATTCTCCCTGGGAATTAAACTTTTAAACTTGTATGTGCACCAGATGACAATTTAATCATTTCTTTTAATGCCCTTGGATAAGAAGTATAATTAACTTGAAAATTTAACAAATAAGTTCATGACCAAGCTTTATGTGTCCTTAACAGTCTTTTAAAAGGTTTGTTTAGTTTGGGTTTGAGTTTTTGTCTCAGAAAGACCTGAGCAAAGCAAATATTACTGGATCTTTTAAGGATTGAACTACAGTGTCTTACACAGTGAGCAATATAAAGTGCAACATAGAGAGAACTTTCTACAAAATAGTCCTTATGTAACAATCAAGTAAAGAAAGAACTCTAGAAGCATCCATGCAGCTACTCTCACACACATATTTACTCACTGATCAATAAAGAACATAGTGCTATGCTGTGAAGCAGAGGACGGGAATTAGTTGATAGCAAAGCCTTATTTAGGTTGTCAAAAGACAATCGGCCACACCTACTTCCTACCTTGTTAAGGACCCCTGTTTAGCATCTCTTGAATCCATTCTTCAACCCATCTAGTTAAGAAATTTAACTCTAATTATTATCAAGGCTTTGGGAAGGTAAAAAAATAATCTCTCCTAAAAAACAAAAGAAAACACTGGAGATGATAGATAGATGGATAGATACATAAATATAGATAGGCAGACATAGATAGATAGATACAGATATGAAAATAGATAGATAGATAGATAGATTTTCCTTCTCTTGTTTCCAAAAAGGATCCGGAGTGACACTTACTATTCATTGCATCATGTCAATGTTCATATCTTCAAAGGTAGCTTATATGATAATGTTTCATTAGAATACAATAAATAATTTGTCAATCCCTGTCATGTCACATATTGTATGAAGACTGGTAGAAATTCTAGAAACAAAAAACTGATTCATGTTAAGTTCTTCCTACAGCTGAAGTGGAGAACTGGTTTGTGAACATCTGGTTTGATCTCATACAGATGAAACTGCTTTGTCACTGCTTCTGCAGTCCAGAAAATAATGTCCAGTGGCTACTCAGGTGGCCCTCTCGAGTTATTGCCCCAAAGTAAAGGAATCAGAGGGCTGAACATCTGGACAAAGTCGTTAACCAGCTAACCGACTTTCAAAGGCAGAAGATAAAGGCTAGCAATGCTGACTTCCACAGTCTAAATGGACAGCAGGTGTGCCCTTCGTTAAGCCTACAGTAACCTCACTTCCCATCCTCCGCCTCCCCGTCCTCTCACCCATCCCTCCTCCCTGAGGCTGGACCCTCCTCTGCCTGAGCCCCTCCCCCTCCAGGCTCCCTCCCCCGCCCCACTCCGCCCCTTTTTCTCATCTTCTCCCCTAACTCCACCACTTTAAATGAATACAACTTCCCTTGGAAAGAAGTATGTTTTACTATTTACTGTCATCATTGAATACATTCTTTCCAATATTTTACAAGAAAAACGGAACATTTGATTTTTCAAGGAGGGAAATACACTTGCTGTGTTGTGTATTCAACGTGTGACTTTCCGTGTTGGTTTATTTTTCTATAGGTCAACAACCTTTACCAGGACAATCAGAAGTCTCCTTGCTCACCATCCCAACACCCGAGATTCACAGGGAGGCACACAGAACCTGAGCTCAAAGGGAGGCACACAGAACCTGAGCTCAAAGGGAGCCCTGGGTCTGGGCATCTGGGTCCCCGACTCCAAGGCAAGCTCAAGGGTCCGCAGCCAATGGGACAGCTGCCACAAAAGCGGTCCCACAGCCACCTGGAAGCTGGTTCTACTTTGCAGTGACACTCACTGTTGCATGGTTGTTTTGTTTAATTCGCCTAAATAACTCATGCCTAACTTCCCCATTCTCACCGTTACCCACGCCCTGGAGGAGTTTTCACTGTTGCTTGGTGACGACTATTGGATTATCTACTGGCCTTTCCTTCCTCCTGCACAATCTCTACAAATCACTGAACCTTTTCACAAGTGCTTTTTCTTACTCCTATGACTTTTTCAAAAAATTTATTTATTTTCGGCTGCGTTGGGTCTTTGTTGCTGCATGCGGGCTTTCTCTAGTTGTGGTGCGCAGGGGTTACTCTTCGTTGCGGTGCGCGGGCTTCTCACTGTGATGGCTTCTCTTGTTGCAGAGCATGGGCTCCAGGTGCACGGGCTTCAGTAGTTGTGGCACGTGGGCTCAGTAGTTGTGGCTCGCGGGCTCTAGAGGGCAGACTCAGTAGTTGCGGCACACGGGCTTAGTTGCTCTGCGGCATGTGGGATCTTCCCGGACCAGGGCTCAAACCTGTGTCCCCTGCACTGGCAGGTGGATTCTTTTTTTTTTTTTTTTTTGCGGTTTGCAGGCCTCTCACTGTTGTGGCCTCTCCCGTTGCTGAGCATGGGCTCCGGACGCACAGGCTCAGCGGCCATGGCTCACGGGCCCAGCCGATCCGTGGCATGTGGGGTCTTCCCGGACCGGGGCACGAACCCGTGTCCCCTGCATCAGCAGGCGGACTCTCAACCACTGCGCCACCAGGGAAGTCCCTCCTATGACTTTTTAACTGTAATACTAATACCTCTAGACTTTCACTACCTTTAACTATGAAACAAAAAAGTAATAAATATTAGAAAATAATCAATATTATAGAAATGAAATAGTGAGGGAAATAAATGTAATGCTTTACAAAGCCCTCTCTTGGGCCAGATGTATTCTGACCCTGACAAATCTGCAGGGTAGGTCTTGCACAGTGTATTGCTCCTGTTTTCCTCAGATGAGGAAACTGAAGCCCCAGGTGGTTGTCACTTTCCAAAGAATGTGCAGCCATGTAGTGCCAAAGACTGACCTAGAACATGGGACTTCTGACACCTAAACTCTTATACTTTATATTTCTAAAAATGCTAGGCTGCCTATTCATGCCAAAGCCTGTGATACACTCTTAGGGAATCTTTGATCTTTCTTTTGTTAAAAAAATTATTACTATACATGTATACATACATATATTGACACTCTTTCTAATGTATATATCTCTATATATGTCTGTATCTATATATTTATATATCACCACAAAGAAATATTTCCTGCTAAGGATCTGAGTGCCCATGTGCTCTGCCATCATGGATTGGGTTGTGAGGAAGCTTGTTGTCATGGTTACTTTGATAATCCCTATACACTTTGTTATGTATAAAGGGGAAATTACTATATATTGTATGAAATTGATGCTATATCTTGAGTAAATAATATTAGAAAATTTAAACCCAAGAGGCAGCCCAATTCTAAACAGATGAATAAAAATGTGCTCACTGTCATTATCTTGTCTCTCTAGAAAATAAAAATCATGAACACAGAGTTATGACGCTTGGAGATAAGGCTCAAGACCAGTTGAGTAATCCCAGCTACGGAGACTATCTAAACACTGGTGACAAAACTATGAGAAACCCTTCTGGCTATTCTGACAGTAAACACGTCTAAGCCTCAGCCCTGCAGGACCTCACTGTGGATTCCACTTGAAATTCAACAGCATCCCACCTCCTCTCAGAACTGACTCACTCAGCTTTCTCAGCATAAACATGGTCCACTTGTGCGGACTGAATGTTGTGTCTCCCTTAAATTCATCTGTTGAAGACCCCATCCCCAACGTGACTATATCTGAAGACAGGGTCTTTACATCTGTTAAGACAGATTCCTGGACCCAGAAGTGGGTACTACTGTAACAAATACCTAAAAATGTGGAAGCAGCTTTGGACCTGGGTGACAGGTAGAGGTTGGAAGAGTTTTTGAGTGCAGGCTAGAGAAATTCATGATGGCCATCAATGGACCGCTGGCACAACTGTGGTGTTAAAGGTCATTCAGGTGGGAGCTCGGAAAGAAAAGAGGAGAGCTAGAAGGAAAGCTTTCATCCTCTTAGGGGATACATATCACCATCAACAGAATGTTGGTGGAAATATGGATGTTGAAGGCCACTTTGCTGAGAGCTCAGACAGAAACGAGGGACAGGTTATTGGAAACTGGAAAAACGGCACCCTTGTTATAAAGTGGCCTTTATAAACACAGCAGAGAACAGGGCTGAACTACAATCTAGTGTTTTCTGAAAAGGTAGAATTTGTGATTCATGAGGCTGGATAGTTAACAGAAGAGATTTTTTCTTTTTATAAATTTACTTATTTTATTTATTTATTTTTGGCTGCGTTGGGTCTTCGTTGCTGCACGTGGACTTTCTCTAGTTGCGGTGAGCGGGGGCTACTCTTCGTTGCTGTGCTTGGGCTTCTCATTGCAGTGGTTTCTCTTGTTGTGGAGCACGGGCTCTAGCGCACGGGCTTCAGTAGTTGTGGCGCATGGGCTTAGCTGCTCCGCGGCATGTGGGATCTTCCCGGACCAGGGCTCGAACCCGTGTCCCCTGCATTGGCAAGCAGATTCTTAACCACTGTGCCACCAAGGAAGCCCAACAGTAGAGATTTTTATGCAAAGTACTGAAGGTGTGGCTTGGATCCTTCTGATTGCTTACAGCAAAATGTGAGAGGAGAGATGAACCCGAAGAAAGAACTGTTAGGCGGAAAGAAAGATCTGGAGGTTTGGAAAATTCTCAACCTATCCAAGGAAACACTAGAGGTGTGGCACTTTTAGTGTGTCTGTCGGGAGACAGATAGGTTTCCAGCTGGAGAGGAATTTTGCTTCCAGATGAACCGTACTTTGAATCCTACCCATATCTGACTTAGACGATACATAGATGGGACTTTGGATTTCAGACTTAAAAGTTGGTTCTGGTCCAAGTGAAGACTTTTGAGACTGTTGGGACAGAATGAATGTATTTTGTATAAGAGAAGGACATGAATTTGGGAGGGCCAGGGGTGGAATGTTATGGACTGAATGTTTGTGTCCCCCCAAATTCATAAGTTGAAGTCCCAGCTCCCAGATTGAACCTGAAGACAGGGCCTCTATGGAGGTAGTAATGTTAAACAAGGTCATAAAGGCACAGCCCTGATCTGGCAGAGTTAAAGTCTTTATTGCAGCACTATTTACAATAGTGAAGACTTAGAAGCAACCTAAGTGTCCATGGACAGATGAATGGATAAAGAAGATGTAGTACGTATATACAATGGAATACTACTCAGCCATAAAAAAGAATGAAATAATGTCATTTGTAGCAACATGGATGGACCTAGAGATGATCATACTAAGTGCAGTAAGTCAGAAAGAGAAAGACAAAAATCATATGGTTTATCGCTTATATGTGGAATCTAAAAAAATGATACAAATGAACTTATTTACAAAATGGACATAGACTCACAGACATAGAAAACAAACTTATGATTACCCAGGGGTACAGGGGGGGATAACTTAAGAGTCTGGGATTAGCCTATACACACTGCTATATATAAAAGACATAAATAACAAGGACCTGCTGTAGAGCACAGGGAACTCTACTCAATATTTTGTAACAACCTATAAGGGAAAGTAATCTGAAAAAGAACACATATATTATATGTATGTGTAGCTGGATATATATGTATGTATAACTGAATCACTGTGCTGTATACCTGAAACTAACACAAAATTGTAAATCTACTGTACTTCAATTAAGAATAAGGATCATATCATCTGCAAATAAAGATAATTTTACTTCTCCTCCTCTCCCCAGAAAAAGAGACAGGAGGGAGTCCCTGGTCTCTGCCCTGAGGATGCAGTGAGAAGACGGACAGCTCCCACCAGGAACCTGACTGGCCAGCACCTGATCTGGGACTTCCAGCCCCCAGAACTGTGAGAAAATTCATTCCTATGGTTTTATCCACCCAGTCTATGGGATTTCCGAGCTGATGAAAACAGCCAGGATCTGCCTGGAGTAACACAAGGAGCACTCTCTACTTCCACAATTGCCAGGAACTGCCTGGAGTAACACAAGGAACACTCTCTGCTTCCACAATTGCCAGGAACTGCCTGGAGTAACACAAGGAACACTCTCTGCTTCCACAAATGGGGCATCTCTTAGTTCCAAACACCGGCACTTCCTTGCCATTCTTTATGCTGGTCTCTGAGCCTGGAATCCTTCTTCTCTATCTTCTGTCAAGATTCAATCTACTCTTCAAGTTCTAAATGTTCGTTATTACTCACAGAAAGCTTTTCTAAACCTACCATGCCCAACAGACAAACACACGTGCGTGCATGCACACACAAACAGGCTCGAGCCCACACACGCACACACGCAGCCCCAAAAGGCCATCATCTCTGCCTCTTCTGTGTCAGCTCTCAAGCCACTTGCTTAGTTTACTTTATTGCTCTCACCAAACTATAATTCTTTGAGCCAAGAAACTGTGTTTACCCATCACCCTATCTTCTGCAGTGCTCAGCACATAGTGGGTGCTCAGTAATTATGTTTAGTCCCGGCAACTGAATTGTACTTATGTGAACTGTCAGATTTCCTTTTTAAAAAATAACATAAAATTTTGCATTTGTTCTAGACTTACGAAGAAGCAAAAATATTACACAGAGTTCCTATATACCCTTCACCTGGCCTCCTCAGTGGCAGTGTCCCATGTAAACAGCACATTTATAAAAACCAAGAAATTAATATTAGTACATTCTTATAAATTAACTGCAGTTGTTTCTTTGTTTTTAATTTCACCAGTTTTTCCTCTAATGTCAATTCTTTTTCAGGTCCAAACCAAGATCCCACATTGCATTTACTTGTTCTATCTTCTTAGCCCCCTTCAAGCTGGGACAGTTTTTCCTTCCCTTTCATGACCTTGGAACTTCTGAAGATTATTGGTCAATTCTTTTGTAGACTATTCCTCGAGTTGGGTTTTTACGATATTTTCTTTTTGTTAGATGGAAGTTATGCATTATTAACATGAAAGCCATCATACAAGGATACGTGATTTTAGTATGTCCTATTAGCATCCTTTTGGGAAACATGACACATATATCTTATTACTGCTGATGTTAGCCTTGATCATTTGGTTAAAGTGATGTCTTCTGGGTTTCTCCACTATAAAGTGACTATGTTTTAATACCTTTTGGGGGGGAATACTTTGAGACTATTCAAACATCCTGCTTCTCCTCCAACTTTCATTTACTCCTTTTAGCATCCATTGGCAGATCCTGCTAGAAACAATTGTTTCTGTAGCGTTCACCTAATGGTAATTTAAATTTTTCCTCATTCTTTTGATCTGTCAAGCTTCAAAACAAACTGATCAACTGCATTCCTCTGCAGAGGCACAAAAGGCAAAGGCCTGAGTTTCCCTGCCTATGGAAGTAAGGGATCAAGTCAAATAAAAGGTCTAAGGGCTCAACACAAGTACAATAGGGGCTTCTGGGCATCCACGTCCAGAGCAAGGAAAGATACCAGGCATAAGTAGCTTTGGTGGCTGCTTTAATTTGATAGATCAAGCCCATTCCACCCCTTTTCTCTTTGTTTCATGGTAGGACCCCATTTTTGAGCTGAGTTAGCCTGAAGGCTTGTTGTGAACGCAACTGAAAACAGGTGGAGGGAGAGGGAGAGAAAAGCCATCAGACATCTTTCTCACCAGTAGCTGTTTCCTCTTTGAAAAAAAACAGTATTTCATTAGTTTCTTAATGAATATTTGCTAATGTTACAGTAGCAAACATCTTTTTAAAGTTTTATTAATTGATTTGTTTGGTGATTGATCTTGGTCAATATTTTAGAAATGTTTATCGTGGTGTATCTATAAACAATTTTATGAAACATAAAATTGTGGAAGATGAAAACAGTAACCTAAAAATTGTACATTTAGTTCACCACCATATTACGACTTTACCTGATACTTTTCTTTTTGGACTTTCTTCTACTTTATTGTGAATTTTACAATAATGCATTTTAAAAGTTTTAAGCATAAATGTTCATAATAAAATAATTATAAGGAAGTTATTGTAGTTAATTATTAAAATAAGTATGTCTCATGTTTTCATGTTAACATTTAATAAATCTATATTTCAGATCACCTTCTAGTATATTTTGTAAATATTTAGAACATTTTCATACACACATATAATTTCAGTACTTTGTTATGTAAAAGAAATTAAATAATTTTTAAAGGCATAAATAAGATTTAAACTTATGTATCTAAATTGATTCAAAATAAGAGTAAATCACTTATCAGTCTATTAAATTTGGTGAAAAATATTAAATTCTCCTTCATTTTTAAATGATTCTGTTTTACAACATTGACACTCATGACTTGATAATATCAAGAAGTTAAGGCTTGGCTTCCCCACAAATCAATAAGTAAATTTATTTCATTTGTTATACTCTCTTTATAGACTGATCAAATGAATAAATACAAGTTTAGAGGTGGAATTTTTAAATAATGGCATTAAAACCCTTTGATTCACAATATATGGCTCTATTTCTTTATTGTTATTAACTTCTGAAAAATGAATGATATTTAATTTTATTTTTTAACGCATAGAAATAACCTCATCAAATCCTTGAATATTCTCATGTATATGAGGTGCAATCATATCAGAAGCTGTAAAATTGTTTATTGTACTCCTACGCTGACCCCATTTATGGAACTCCTGGTTTGGAATTGTTTCCTTTTATTTTGATGATGGAAACAAAGATGAAGTCATTAGAAGCCAAGAGTAGTGAGGAATTTGGAAAGTGGGTGACAGGTTTGGGGTTTCATTCATGACCAGAAGCCAAATGATGACTGAAATCTTTATGTGGTTCATTAAGTGACTGAAGACAATTCCATCCAGGCTGAAAATAGCTCGCCATGATATAATCCACCAGTGGTATGGCCTCCTGGGGATGTCACTCCAAGGACAACGGGGTGGGGATACATAACCCCTGGCTCAGTGTATCCACCCTCCCACAAACAGCTCTTGATAATGTGCACCAATGAGGGTAAACAAGGGGAAATTTGAAAAGGTGGGCTATCCATGAAAACTACAGCGAAATGGAAAGGAAGGAAGTCTCCTGATGGCTTTGGGCAGAGTTACCATGCTTCTAAAGGCCTCAGAGGATCCCTGATTCTGAAAGTGGATTCTTATGTAATGGCCAATCTACAATGTGAATAATCCACACTGAGCTAATTACAGGCTTACGAAGATGCTACCGATTCTCCTTCCAGAAATTCTTGGCAATTCTTGGGTGGATCTAAATGATGACAACAGATCCTTAGACTCTGGTAATTTGCAAACATTAGACTACACAAGTGGATTTTGTCCCCAAATTACAGTCTTAGAATTGAACATTTTAATGGTTGCAATATGTACTATATGAATACCATCTTGTGAAAAGGGGAACATTTTTAAATTTATAGGCAAGACTTCGCTGTATATCTTAAAAGGCTCTGTTTTATTCTCAAAAACAATGCTTTTATCCTAAAATATATTTGCATGTAGTAAACGACAGTCTGTCTACCTATCTGATAAAATATCTATGTTGCTAACCACTTCACGCTTTTAGCAATTCAGGGGAGATTCGTGAGATTAACGACAAACAGATTTAATGGTAACAGTGAAAGTAACAGTTTTAAATAACAAGCCTCATTTCTTTTTTATTTACTTAATTCACAGTATTCCAATAAAGTCCCTTTGATTCATGGCCTTAAATCAAAGGTTTGATCCCTTTATTTTCTCAGCCTGTCATTTCCTGAGTTCTAATTTTATTCTCCTTGCCTCTCACACAGATTTCCACACATTTACTAATATTGCATTTCATGAATATGAGATGTATTTTTATAGGATACATTTTGTATTTCACCCCATAAAAGCTGAAAAAGACATATCGTTGAAAGAAGGCTTTATTTTCTTTTATTTTTATTTTTGGCCACTCCAGGCAGCTTGCAGGATCTTAGTTTCCCAACCAGAGATCGAACCCGCACCCTCGGCGCCGAGTCCTAGCCGCTGTACTGCTAGGGAATTCCCAAGAAAACCTGATTTTAGAACGGAAGTATGCATTTTAAAAGCACCGCACCTGAGTGGGAAAGTCCCAGAATCAGTTCACTTCTCTGAACTCTGATTTCTTCACTTGGGAACTTATATTTGAGATATTTTTGACATGGTACGCCAGTTTCAGACTTATTCTTGGCTTACATCCTTAGAACCCAAATCTGAACATTACTTTGAGGAAATTCCACTTAATTTTAGACACGTGTGACATCCTAAGAACTTCAGGTTGGGTAAGGGAACTAGGGGTGTGACCTCAGAGCGTGCACACCTGTCCCACTCCCAGCCCTGGTCAACACTGCAGGTGGCTGAAGGCATCGGAGATGGGGGAGCCCGAGGGCTCAATCTGCTGCTGGAGGGTAACCCCAGACTTCAGCAATTTCAGGACCCTGATTATGAGTGTTAGAGACAAGACTGTGCTGTTCAGCAAATCACAGAGCTTATTTCTTAGAGTTTCTTCACATTGGACTAGGGTTACATTAAAGAATGAGGTAGAATTTATCACAGGACCATAAGGTGGGTCCAAAGATAGATCTCTCTTTGAGAGAAAAAGAATGCAAAATTATAAATATAAAATTGGGAAATTAAATTCAGAGGCTTGCAAGGGGCTGGGCGAGTGAGGGACTGTGAAACTTAAGGTTCATTTGCTTTGCAATAAACTTGCCTTCTCTCTCTCTCTCTCTCTCTCTCTCTCTCTCTCTCTCTCTCTATATATATATATATATATATATATATATATATATATATATATATATATATATATATATGTACACACACATACACACACACACACACACACACCCCTTTGGAAAATGTAGGCATTTTCTCTTTTTTTTCCCACATCAGAAGCATTCTTCCACGAATCCTAGAGTGTGAGATACCAGACCAACATATATTTGGGTCTTTTGTGTCAGCTCCATACAAGGAAACACGAGGACAAGTGTAACATTACTTGCCATGTGCTTCTCCTTGTTGGATCAACCCCTCACCTGCCCCGCTTCCCCAGTGTCCGGGGCGGTGATGACGCACGAGGCTTTCTTCTCATTCCACCTTGTGGTGTGATGATGTAAGGCTGACCTCCGAGGAGGATGCTCTTAGATCTTTTGAAACCAGAGGAGAAGTGTCCACGGAGTGAATTCTAGAGAAACTGCACCACCTTGGTCACTACTGAAGGCCCTCCAAGGACCTGCTTGGAGGAGAAGGAGTTCAGGGAGGAGCTTCAGGGCCAGCCTGGAGGGAGGAGGATGGGACGAGTGGGGCTTGAACTAAAGTCAGCAAAGTGTCTGGTCCTGAAGGGGCCAGGGATTCGACTTCCTAAAACTGTCCCCTACTTTCTGGGTGGGGGTCAAAGTCCCCTCCATGCTCGGAGCAGCCACTGCAGATGAGGGGACAGCCCAGGAGAAACGGGAAACCCTGGGATGGGGAACAGGGGGACGAGGGCAGAGGAAGGGGGAGAGAGGTTCCGGGTGGGAAGCCTCAGCACAACCCAGAGCCCTCATTTCTACACAGAAGAAAGAATAGTTTGAAACCCCTGACCCGAAAGGATGTCCCTCCAGAAGCGCATTACGCTAAATACCAAGTATGACGATAACTGCAGTAGGTGATCTTCACATCTTATGACAAACCTTAATGAAATGAAACTTTAAGCCGCCTTGGAAACATGACTGTTTTAATGATCAGGCAACTCTACTGTACCTGCAAGAGTTCCCGGAAGGCCTTTAAAATGTTTCATCTTTCCTCTTGGCAGGTTCTTAAAAGAGCAACATGAAAACTCACCAGTATTACTCTCTATGCCTTTATAAGTTCAGAGAAAGTTTGGCAATGATTCTAGATCATCACTTTTATGGGTTTTAGCTGTCAAAGCAGCCTTGTTTAGTTTTCTTGTACCAATCATTAGGGTAGTTTGGACAAAACAGTAACAATAAAAAGGCAATCTAAAAGGATGAAGCGTATGCCAGTTCTTAAGTTGCCCAAAACACTGTGTTTGCTAAATGACACCGCGAGCCCTTTCTATGGGTAAGAGAAAAATACCCCGTTAGGTATACGTATAAAAAAACCTCCTTCCCCAGGAGGTAACCTGAGTTTTTGATCACTCACGTGTTTCAGTGTGATTATTTGTGAACATTATTTAATTTTTAATTTCTTTTTTGTCTCTCATGGGCTTAGTGTAATGTTATCTACCTGGTAGCTGCTCCACACCTGCCTTTCAATAAATAAGAACATTCCAGATGAAAGTTACTTATGTCATCACATCACCACCACCCTTTTGAATGGCTATAAATAACAAAATAGAAAGCACAGATACATTTCTACACAGGGCAGGGACAAGATTTCATTGACTTTTCCTCTTATTCCTGGAATATAAATATCTATTTTTCTTGGGGGGGGACTTTTAATCATTGAAAAATATTAAACAGTAATTGCAAGTAAAGCAAATGTGCCTATTGGTTATAATTCTTCTCTGCTGCACCACAAGGTTCAGGATGTAAATGTGCCGAGAGGAAGGAAGTGATAATAAACATTGCTCTCAAAATAGGAGAGAAATTGGAAGACAGGTCTGAATGTGGCCCTTCTACAGGGTTAGCTGCTGTGATGTGATGGCTACATACACCCATGATGTAGGAGCAGCCCAGCCTTCATCTCATGAAGCTTATTCTAGCCCATGATGAGATAAATCCAGAAACAATTGCTGAGTATGTGTCAAGCAGTCTGCTACATGCCTTACAGACATGAAGCCATGAAGAGCACTATTAGGAAGATTAAATAACTTGACCAAATACCAAAGTCTACACAACTCATTAAGTACCAGGCCAGCCTTTAAGCCCAAGGCTTTCTGTCCCTAGAGCTCATCTGATCACTACAGCAGTGATCCAAAATGGTGTATGTGTCATCAAGAATACAGAACAATATTAAAATGATTTCCAAGCCTAAATCAAAACAAAAACGTAAAGCCAAATGAGTGGGAAATGAATGTAAAAAAAAACCTGACTCCTATGGGGAAAAAATCATCAATGTGCTTTTAACTATGTTAGGGTAATTTGATAATATTATGGTTGGTGGATTAACTTGTATTTTTCCAAGAGTAACTCTCAATTTAGGAATAATAGCTCAAGGCAAGCATTCACTGTTTATTACATTGATTTTATAATTGAGCACCGGTGATCATGCTACATGAGTTGATAAGCCTGCAAGGTAAGACTAAAGAAAATTAAGTTTTAAAAGTATATTAGGATGGATAATCTTGTCAATTTTATGTTGTACTCAATTCAGTAAATTCACAATATGTGATTATTATAATTTAAATAGAAATATTAATCAATTATGCAGAATTTTAAGCGTTTCTAAAACTATAGGGACTGAAGAACATATTAGTGGCTTAGTTCTTGGCAAGAGAGTTCGGTCTCACTATATATTATGAGTTTCCTTTGGACAGTCATTTAGACGTGGCTACATTAATAAATACTGGAAAAGAAGAAATATATTAGAACTGGGTAGTGGATGATATTTACCTTTGCTTAAACTTCATGGAAAAATTCAGATGTGATTTTTAAAATTGTGTCACCCATAAAAAAATGAATCTCCAATACATTTTTAACGGTGCTTTTTATTATATGCCAATATTTAGATTATAATGATTTTGGTTCCAATCATTATTAGTCTGATAAGATACAGTAACACTAACACTATCCAGCTGAACTAAAATTCTTCTTTATCTACAATTACATTTCTTTTAGTTCTTGCTAGTACCCATTAAAGAATGGAATTTATTCATGCATTTTTCTGAGAACAGCATTCATCACTTGCGCTCACTTCTCACCTTAATGAACAATGATTTTAAAAATACAGGGATGGTGAAAAAGTCAAACTTAATAGCAGAATTTCAGTGAGGACTAAACTGCAATATAAGGTTAGAACTCAGCAAGGGTAGCTCAGCAAGAGACCAAAACACTACCGGCGCCATCAGTGTCAAGAGAAATACTGGGTGGTGACTGAGAGTGCTGCTGAGTACTTCTTAAATAAACAGGATGCTAAGATAAGAAACTTCATCACAAAGTTACCCTTCAAAATGTGTCACATGTTACTATTTGCACTTTTCATCATTAAAAATGGATTATCAGCTAAGTCTTGTTTATAACAACCATGCCACGCCAAGAGGTTACCAGGAATGAGAGGACTGAGCTTTGTTTTCTAGTGTCCCTGCTCCGAATCTGACTGCTTCAGTGCAAAGCAGAGCTCCGCCCCCTCGCTATCCGAATGATCTTCAGAGAGTGGTTCCATTCTGCTTTAGCTTGGTTTCCTCACGGGTAAGTCAGTGGTGATAATAAGAGATTGAGGTCAGGATAAAGTGAGAACAGGCATGCATGCTTTAGCACAGGTCCAGCTACATAGTACGTGATCAACACAGATTAGCTTCGGTTATTACAATCGTGTACACAACATGACAGTGATGTCACTGGAGGGTTTTCAACAGAGGAAGCACACGCTCTAACTCAGGTTTTAAAAGGTTCACCTGAGCTCCGGTGCTGAGAACAGACTGGAGGGGACGGGAGCAGAAGCAGGAAAATGAACCTCAACTGCCACTGCATTAACTCCCTGCTCGAGGATGGAGCCTGTGGCACCAAGTGGCACCAGAGACATTGGGAAGGACGGCCTCATCGACAGGGCCCAGGGCTTGAGGAAGAGTCAAGAGAGTTAAAATTGTTGATTTGGGGTTTTGTTTTTCGTGGAGGGGGTTATTTGCTTGTTTGCTGAGGGTCTTTGTTTGCTTTTGCCTGAGTGATTATGAGGACGGAGTCTGAAGTGGCGAGATACCTGGATAGGAATGCTTATGCAGCAGGTGCAGGTTGGGATGAGGAGATGAGGACCACCAGGAATCTGGTTCTGCACATGTTCAGGGAGCGATGTCCATCACACATCCATGTGAAGAGGCCAAGGAGACAGTGAGATAAACGAGAGAAGAGGTCTGGGCTGAAGATTCAAATGTGGAGTCACCGCTGATTAAATTATATGGTCAGGACTGAGACTCATATGTGAGATGGCAAGTAGAAAGAAGGCAATCCCAAGTGGGTAGTTAACCACAAGGTAAACTAATTTTTCCCTCAATAGGAATTTTTTTTTTTAACCCTTAAATGATCTGAATAATCACTAAGCTGTGTGCATGACACACTTTGGCATTATCTGGATGGTATTAAATATGTCTGGAAATCTCACACTCTTTCAAAGCCACAGACCACTGTAAAAAAAAAAAAATCACAATTCTAAGAAACATCTGTCAGGAAACATGCATATTTGAGTAAGAACACAGGAAGTGGCCAATACTCAAGAAAAAATGTTCAGTCACCAGATCTCAACTGTTGATCCAAGGAACACTAATCATGGCTTAGTTACAAGATTCAAACACCAAAATAACTCTCCACAATTCAAATGGGCAGCTGGCTGTCGTCCCTAAGAACTTAATAGCAATTATTCATTCAGCCAGTCAGTCACTGGGAATAATGATGACAAATCAAAGCTGGAGCCGCGAGGAGCCCAGTGAGGAGAAATCCCGTGCTTTCCACCCCAGGCTCTCAAGGTGTGGAGGAAGCACAGAGGTGGAGTCAGTCACTGAATCCATGAAGTACTGGGAGACTTCTGGGAGGAGGTGACTTTTCAGAAGGTGGAGCTTGCAGACTGAGAATGTGGAGTGGAAGTAGATGCTAGAGGAGGGCGTGCACAAGGAAGAACTCATGTCCATGGCCTCCGCGTTGGCCCCTGTAGCTGTCCTATCCTTATTTTTGAAACTGAACTGTCTTCACGTCATTAAAAATGAAGCAACTGACTCTTAAAGTTGACTAAAGTAAATTACTGATTCACAGAACAAACTGACTTTATTTTCAAAGGGTCCTATGTGGACATTTCTTCTTTCAAGACAGGTATTTTGGAATGTAAATGGAACCTTTGTCAAAGACCTAAGCACAGACAGGAAGGACTTTAGAAGTTCCAGAAAAGCTCCTTGGGTTTCCCATCTCACCTCCTAGCCTGCAGGTGCCCCAAATATCATTCGAGCCTGTGACTCATTTGAATCTAAGTGGTGGATAAAAATGCAAACTTCGTGAGAAGTCTGGTGATAGTTACATCTTAATGTCACTTGAGTGCTTCTGATTCTGAGGACCTTCCCAAGAAAAGTGAAGTTGGAGAGGTTGCTAGGTAAGAATAACAACCGAGATGGGTAGATTTGGGAAAATTAAAGAGAAATTAATTTTGCTTTATAGGCTGCATTAAATTCTCTAGTAAAATCCTGACGGTGATACAGGTTTGATATATATTTATATTCATAAACGTAATCACAGAATCACTTGCAAATAAGCTATGAATTTCTACCAACAAAGGCCTTTGTTTCAGGGAAGAGTTTCACAGCCTTGGTCATTCTGCAGCACTGAGGAAACCACTAAGCACCTCCTAGAAGCACTGGGAGTGGACGACTCTGTTCTTCTCACAGGCGCTAACAGCCCATGAGACAAACTCCAAAAGCTTTGGAAGTAAAATGAGTTATCTTTTGTTGTTCTAAGAAAGTACACTATAATACTTAAATCGACTTCACTGAAAAAGGCTCCAGTTATCAACTGGATGAGTTAATGAGGAGACAGATTTTGAAAGAGGAAGAGAAAAAAATACTAAAAATCATACTACCTGCCTAAGACTTCTCCCAATTAAAAAATATGACTTGATTACTCACTGTATTTAAGCAGACGCTAAAAAAAAATTGTGAAATGGATTTTTTATTCAGGGTCTTATTTTTTTTTTTTGCTCATATTTTTTTGCTCATTTCTGTCATTTTATTTGGCTCTAAATTGTCCTGTGATTCATAGGATTTTGGTTAAAAAATAAAATAATTTACTTTAGGATGCTGTGTAATAATGTCCTAAGGCACCTAGCGATGGAGCCAGATGTATCCCAGGCACACTGGTCAATGGGGGTGACAGGTCCAAGCCCAGAGCCTTGCAGCCAGAGCTGAGGGGCTCACGGTGGGCACGCATGTGTGTGGTGGTGAATCCCTCATGGGGCACAAAGGTCAGGAAGATGAGTCTAGGATGTTCATTTGATTCATAAATGAAGAAAACTAAATTTGCTTTTCACTAGGGGAAAGGACGAGAAAATCAAGGCCAAGAACCATTGGCTAATCATTTGAAAGCAGCTCTTTTGCCCCTTTTCTGTTTCCTCATTTCTGTTCCCCTCTAACCTTAAAAGAACCTAATTATAGGAATGAGATCACTAAGCGATTGAAACTAACTCCTGACTTGTGCTCTCCTGAATGTACACCATGCCTTGTCTAACCTGTTGATTCTTTTCCTAGATTGAAAGAAGAAAGAATGAAGAATTAAGCAGTTAAAGAATGGCTAGTTCTCTACCCCCTAACAGCCCCCTTAGCAATCCTGCAGGCAGATCACGCAGATAACATCTGAAAAAGAGTCAGCCAGTCTGCACACAATGGAGAATAATGCAGAACCCAACCCATTGCCTCAATGATTCATTGAAATTCTTCCCCCATTTTCCCTTTAAAAACTGTCATTGCTGAGCAGAATCTTCAGAGTTGGTCCCAGGACATGAGTCCACCTTCTCCCAGGCTGCTGGCTTTTCTGATTAAAGCACCTTTCATTTCTACTGACACTTGCCTCTTGAACTGTTGGCTTATGAGTGGCAAGCAGCCAAACGTGGGTTCGGTTACACACTGATTCTTGTTTTACAGTTATTTGTGTTAGAAGTTTTAGTAGAATTAAACACATCCCAATATTGCAAAGATATAATAGGTGAATAAATAATATGATATCACTAACTAAAATGCTCTTTGCAAGAGATTATCCTCTTCACTGAGTAGGAGACTGAGATTCATCAAAAATAAATACAGCAATACATTTTCAAGCACACCAGTTGCTCCTGATGGAGTACCAGGTAGAGCTGTATTTGAGGCCTGAACCCAGAGGGCAGACATGCGATGTCCAAGCTACAGTGGATGAGGGGGAGCAGCTGTCCTTCTAGAGTAGTGAAGAAGCATCTCTAAAGCTCCTGGGGCAGCCATACTGTCTTCTATGGTCCTGAACCCCTGGTGGAATTTAGCCACATGAGGACCCAGGATATGCAGACGAGAAGCAGCAACTGACTTGACTTAAGGATTCACTTTCCTGGCCCAAGAAGGTGAGAAGAGCCCATTGACATAGAAAAAAAGAGGTCTTCTACAGCCAAGGTTCCCCTGTGCAAATCAGAGCACAGCTCTGCCTGCACCAAATAACCGGGGGCAAAGTGGAAAGTGAAGACAACCCTGCAGACATGTGCTCTGCAGAATCCCACAGGAAATGTTCCCAGAGGCCTGCATCTCGGAAGACCCCTGTGGAGGGCCTCCCCATTTCCTTCCATCCTGTTCAGGCTTCCGCGGACTGGGAGGCTACAACCATAAGTTCCAGCCACTTCCTTCAGCCCCTCTGTCTTCACTGCAGAGCACAGCATGCACTGCAACATGTCAGTCTTTAAACCTCTGCTCCAGAAACGTCCTTCCCCCACTCAGAATCCAGCAAGGCCTCCTCACCGCCCCGCAATGGGCCAGAAATTCCCCACACTGCACACTGGCACTCAGGGTGCCCCCCCATCTGTTCCGTCCTAATCTCTTAGCGCTGCCATTGTTATGTCCTTTCTCCTCCAGCCAATAGGACACTCATCGCCCAAGAGCACAGGGCACCAAGCCTGTCTCCACTCCTTGTTTACATGGTTCCTGGCTCTTTGTTTCCCTCGAATTCACCTTCTCCAGGAGGCTATTCTTGCTCGCCCTCAACCAGGTGGGCTTTTTCTCCTTAGAACCTGCAGTCCTTTGGAAACGTCTCATGGTGACCCACATGCTTCCTTTGTGTCAAGGTTATTTACCTAATTGTCTCCTCACCCTTGAAGATTGTGAGCTTGTGGTTTGCTCAGAAATGGGTGGTCAGTACAGATTTGTTGCTTTGAGCTGAACCCAGCAGGATCAGAGTGCTCCTCTGGTGATGGGGTGTTGCCCTGTAGACATCATACATAGTCCCTCACAGTGGATTCTGAAGACCTTTCCCCCACTTTCCTCTTCTGTTTGCACACAGCCACTGAGACAGAACATCCGGGTGTTTTTTTTTTTTTTCCTTTAAAAGAAAACCTGTGCTACTACACGTAACAAAAGAAGGAAAGCATTATTTATCAGAAATAGATCTGGTTTACTACAAACGATGCAGAAAATTGCAGAACTGAGCATTTTCGAGCCTTTGAGCAACGCACGTTCAGGATTCAGGCAAAAGCACATCCTTCACTGTTCCCTGAACAACTGCTTTAATACCCTCACTTTCATGAAAACAATGATTTCATACGACAGAACGTAGACACGTGCAATCCTCTTCATCTGTAAATACGGTAGATACAAGCCAAGAATAGTCTATCTTTAGCTTCACTTTCTATCACTGTAACTTACAAGGATGATCCTAACCTCTAAAAACCATATTCGAGGCCGATAGAAGTGAGGCTCCTGAACACGCATCGTTCTTGGAAGCCCTCTTCTCCCCTCACACAGTGTTCTTGATGCATCTTCAGACTCTTGCACTGCTTCCCTGGAGGTTCCCTCCACTTACTTCTCCTCCCCTGTTTGTCATCCAGCAACTCTTCACACCTGGCACAGTCATCCTCACGTCTCATTCCCCCAGAAAACTGACTCACAAACTCACACACTTCCCTCCCGGTTTCTCCCCTAAGTGCAGTCTCTAGTACATAGTTGGCTCACAATATATAACTCTTGGAAAAACAAGTAAATGACAACAACATAGAGGTTCTGGTCCAACCCATGAGAAGGTGACAGTGCATCTTCACCGCAGTGACCTTCTATCACTTCCAATTCAACAGATCCTAAACACAACTCAGTATTTCCTCTTCTCTCCCAGCCCCAGACCCCCGTTTCCTTCTATACCTATTTTTATATTACATGGTCCCAAAATATGGAGTCATCTCTGTTTATTTCCTTCCTGTCTCCCCCTATCTAAAATATTGATTATTCCTATTGTTGTATTCCTAAGGTATTATTCTAGGCTTTGTTTATGGCATGAATTCAATCGTAGTATCTACCATTGACTAAGTACTTACCACCTGCCAGGCACTGAGTGGAGCTCTATATACAGTCTTTTTATTAATTTTCAAAGTTGCTCAATGAGAAGATGCTACTATTAGTTCTATTTTACAGATGAGAAAAGTCTTTCAGATATTTACTGAGTACAAGTGCATGTAATTGTATATGAAACCATCTGATTTCCAGGTATATATGTTTCCAACACATGGTTAAATATGTTCATATCTATAATTTTATTTTTCCTAGAACATTTTCTCTAATAAACATTTGGAAATGGTTGTCTTGAAAAAATTATTAAGATAATGTCACTTGACTTGGATAAATAATTACCTTTAGCAAGAGAACCAACTGGTTTTTTTTTTTTTAACATCTTTATTGGACTATAATTGCTTTACAATGGTGCATTAGCTTCTGCTGTATAACAAAGTGAGTCAGCTATACGCATACACATATCCCCATATCCCCTCTCTCTGTGTCTTCCTTCCCCCCGCCCCAGGTGGTCATAAAGCACCGAGCTGATCTCCCTGTGCTATGCAGCTGCTTCCCACCAGCTATCTATTTTGCATTTGGTAGTGTATATACGTCCATGCCATTCTCTCACTTCGTCCCAGCTTACTCTTTTTGTATCCACACATAGCAACAGGAACTGTTATTTAATACATATTTGCACTGGCAAAATAAAATGCCATATTTGCAAATATGTTATTCAGAGATCAACATTAATGCAGTAATTCCAAATAACTATTTTTAGTAAGCAGTATAATGACCACAGCTATAAAATAATGGAGTTGATAAAACTTGCCAAAATACAGTAAAAATGCAAAAAAGGCATTTTTTTTAAGCTCCTCTTTTGGGTACCATCCACTATCTTCTCCCCCTTAAATAGTATTGAAAGAAATGAACATCTATGAAACAAATTCACGGTTAGAGATGAAGATGCAATTATGTAAACAGACACTGATAGTATACTCAAACCAAGGGAGACCCTTAAAGCAACAACTGAAGCAGCAGGAGACTCATTCAGTGTATGTAAGAGACACAGTAAATGGCTTTTTCCAGTGATTCTGACAACCTGCAGGCTGGTTACCAAATACTGACACAGTGGACGTTTCAGAAAGCATGGCTGCCAAAGAAAACCCAAGGGAGAGGTTCTCTTTGGAAGCAAATTAAAACTACTCTCATGGAATAAACAAATGCCAGGGGGCAACTGCTGTCCTGATTCTTATCACCTGTGATGCCTGTGACTGTCTGGTGCCAGGGGGCTGGGAGCTATGGGCACCAGCACAGAGGGAGGGACAGCAGGACCAGGCACTGGTTCCTGGAGCCACAAGACACTGGGTGAGGTCCTCCTGACCATCCTCGACTCACAGACGAGGGAACCAGGCCTGGAGGTCTCCCCCTTTGAGATCTCCTCAGAGTAGCCTGGGAAGCGGAACTGAACTCTGCCTTCTGACTAGGACTGTGCTCTTTTATCCCTAGCATAGAGCCTCTTTTCAGGATTGAAACAGAATACAGCATTTATTTATTTATTCATTCATTCATTCTTTTTCATGTTCTTTTCCATTATGGTTTATCACAGGATATTGAATATATTGGGTTGGCCAAAAAGTTCATTTGGGTTTTCGTAACATCTTCTGGGAAAACCCAAATGAACCTTTTGGCCAACCCAATAATTCCCTTGTGCTGTATAGTAGGACCTTGTTGTTTATCCATTCTATAGAATAGTTTGCATCTGCTCATCCCAACCTCCCAATCCATCCCTCCCCCAGCTCCACCCCCTTGGCAACCTGTCAGTTCTCTGTCAGTGAGTCTGTTTCTGTGTCATGGATAAGTTCATTTGTGTCCTATTTTAGATTCCACATACAAGTGATAACATATGATGTCTGTCTGACTTAGCATGATAATCTCTAGGTCCACCCATGTTGCTGCCAATGGCATTATTTCATTCTTTTTCTATGGCTGAGTAATAGAATACAGCAATTTTGATGTTAATCAGTGTGCCTTCCCATGAGCAGGGTGAGGGGAGAGGTGAGCTGTGACAGGAACGGTGAGAGCCTGAAGGACCCAAGTGTAGACAAGTCCTCTTCCTGTCCTGAAGCCGCGCTTGAGACCCGGTGGGGAGAGGGCAGGGCTCAGCTCCATCCTGCTCCAGCTGAGGGGACCACGAGCTCTGGAGCTTGCAGCGGTGGGGACGTGCAGGAAGGAGTGGCGGGCAGTTGGAGGAGAAGGACAGAGAAAAACAGAGCGGGGCTGCGAGGCACAGAGAATGGTTCCCCCTCTGCTGAGGACGCACATCATTAAAAGTTCTTGGGGCTTCCCTGGTGGCGCAGCGGTTGAGAGTCCGCCTGCTAATGCAAGGAACGCGGGTTCGTGCCCCAGTCCAGGAAGATCCCACATGCCGCGGAGCGGCTGGGCCCGTGAGCCATGGCTGCTGAGCCTGCGCGTCTGGAACCTGTGCTCCACAATGGGAGAGGCTACAACAGTGAGAGGCCCACGTATCGCAGAAAGAAAAAAAGAAAAACTTCTTCACCTTCTGAAACATCAGCTAAAAAAGATCCAAGACTAGAAAGCCTCTTTCTCCCTACTTTGTTTTTTGCTTCTGTCTCAAGCACTTTTCAAGTTGCCTACACGTTACTCAATGTTTTATGTGTGATCTCCTCTTCACGTCCCGGTGAATATCTGGTGTGTTGCCCAATTTACGTCTGGTGTGGTGGTGTGGACACATGGGTCCCATGAAAAATAAAAATAAAATGATGTGAGTGTCCATGTGAGTGTATGCATTGAGGTAGGGTGAGAAGGTAATTAAAGGGGATGGAAGAAGCTTATAAAAACCTGTTTCTTACCCTATCCACCTCCATCCAAAAAACCTATAATTCATGAATAAAATATAATCTGAGTTCTACATCAGTATTATGAAGATTCTTATTGAGCATGAGTTTTTTTTAATGTTATTGTCTTATAAAATTTGATGGAAAATTTTTCTTTCCCTTAAAAATAAACCCGAATACCGCAGACATTTCCCCAAAATTCCAGCTGTCTGCTTGCTGTCCTTGTTTCTCCAGAGCTATTTTATTTTTCCTCCATGGGTAGTTTAAAGGTGTCTGCTTTGGTATGTAATACCATTTGAAAGAGTTTAACAGAATTAAGGTTTTTTCCAATGTACTAAGCAGTTTATTTTCACATAACTGAGGTACACATTGCAAAATGCGTGTTTTAATTGGAAAACTTTCTTTACTAGTTAAAAACTGTCATCTCAATGAAGGAATATACTTCAAAATCGAAGGAGAGTTTAGTCCAACAATTTAACAAGCATACTGGTGTATGCATGAGTGTGAAATTTTGGAAGGGCCAGGCATGGGGGAAATAATTTATAATTTGTAAAATCCAAGTCAAAATATTTTTATGTACTACCACACCCAATGTATTGCATTTTTTTCTTCTGTGTTGTCATTTCCACTGAAGTAATCATAGCCCAAGTACATTTCTTTCTAAATACAAAGCATCCTTCCATGCCTGCATGCATCCATCCATCCATCCTTTCATTCATTCAATTAAACAAAAAGAGCATGCATTTTGTACCCACCAGGCACCCGGCCCTGTGCTAATCACTAGGAAACAGAGATGAATTAATACTGTTCCAACTCTGGAGAACTTTACAGAGCAGATTAAAGGGTAATCAGGTAATTATAGCACAGTGAGGGGGCAGCTCCGTTAACTATACGGACAAAAGGTGTGAAAACAGGCTCTGTGAAGGCAGAAGCCTCACCTCTTCCTTCACCTCCACACACCAGGGACAATTTATGCTTCACTAACGCAGTTTACAATGTAATCTGTCCTGCCTTTGGCCTCTGTTCCCCATGGGATTAATGAGGGATTATTTCACCCTCATAACACACTGCTCTTCCCTCAGGTTCCTCCTTAAAACTGTAACTACATAAAGGCAGGGAACATTTGTATGACTAGTACTCATCACAGAAATGTGTGATCAACAGAAGAAGAAAGAAAATAACTACAAGCAAAGAAGACCCCACATTAATACATGTCACTGTGCCCTCAAACACATATATACCATCCCCCCACTACGAAGAACTCCTGTTTTTTTTCCCCTCTAACAGTAAGAATTTAAAATATTTTCTCTTTTAAATAGATTTTTCCCCCAGAGGGCAAACCACTCATTTATTCTCTTGGCAGAGAAAAATAGTACAGTGTCAAAATGTCTAAGGCAGTTTGAAAATATTCTGGAATTTCTGGTTTCTTTTCCTTGCTTTTTACACGGCTATATAAATGTGGACCTGTTCTGAAAGTCAGCTGGAAGCACACATTTCAAGGTATTTGCAGTCCTTTCTTTTTCCTTTTTGCATTTCATTTGGCTGGACAGTTGTTTAAAATGTGGTGTAACCAGACTGCACCTATTTATACTGGTTATTTCAAAATAGACGACTTGAATCACTGGTTTTATATACTGTAGCTGGTTGGCCAGTTCAGAGGAAAACAATGGTTAAAGTATTTGAACAACAATGACTAGATGAATTGTCTAAGAAAGAAGAAAAAGAAACAGTTTATATCTCACTTAAGTGCATTTTAATTGTCCAATCAAACTAACAATCATGTAAATATTATATCAGATGACTGAGAAATGGATGTTATAAAAGTGTCAAGTATTTAAATCATGAACTAAAATGTGTAACAGTCAGAAAAAAAAAACATAGCACTTGGGATGAGAGACTGTCTGTATTAAGCATATTTGGATACATCAGTCACTTGCAATATTTATTCAATGAACGCAGTTTCTAAGATTTTATTTCTGTTTGCCACCTAGTGAATAAAAATGTGTTAAGTTCATGTTGTCTGTGACCTTTTACTAAAAATGTCACTCCTTAGTCACATTCTTCATTGGTGGTCAGAGTTAGTTGCCAAGAATATGCTTGCCATCTGAATTCGCTTTCCCATGCAATCCTTCGGCTGGATGATACCACCCAGATGACTGCACACAAGGTGGCATACGAGGTGACAGACAAGCTGAAGAATTTCCTATGCCTGGTAGCTTCATTCTTTAAAGAACCATTCAAGAATCATCACAGAACAATTAGAGCAAGGACAGATTCTGTGCATTTGGGTCATCTGTGCTCCAAGGCGGTTCGCAGGGTGTCTAGGTCAACGCCTAGTGGCCCAAACCCTTTCCTGAGTCTGCAGTCCAGAGTCCCGTGTCGTCACAGAAGCTGCAGCACAGTTGTCTTCGCTGGAGAATTTGACCAAATTTATCCAAGGCAATGTGTCTACCCATGAGGTCCTTAACCAAGGTTCTCAGATGCCATGGTCTCTGAGCGTCTGGAAATGGACGCAATCATGTGTTTATGGATGTACACTCGTGCGCATGTTTGTCTAAGGAGATGGCTCATAACTTTTTTCATAATCTGGAAGAGGCCTTGGCTCAGCTGCCCACCCGTGGGCTGCACAGGGCCTGGGCTCACACACGGCCGCCTCCAGGCTTCACTTATGAACTCTGACCACAGGACGTGGTGCCGTCATGCCATCACAAAGCGAATTTCACTCTCTCGACCAGTACGATTCAGCACATAAGAAAACTGAGGAACTCAGAGCTCAAACTGGGTCCTAATCCACATCATCCGGCCTGGGAGATGCCCTGAGTGTAACCATCCATGCTTCCTTTCTTTGGGATTGTTTTCACTATAAACACACTCGGGCTTTTCTCCTTTTCTCTTCTGAGATGTTTCAAAAAGAAAAGGTCTGAGACTAATAAAATAAATGTGCATGTTCCCAACAGCCATTTTACTGTATTTCCTTCATGGTTAGGACTTGTTCTTTTTGGTTTTGTTTGTTTGTTTTTTTAAAGGAGAATTAAAATGTTCAGGTATAGTTGAAACCCAGCATATGCCTCTTCAATCCCATTTCCCTCCTTCCTTCCCTAGACTTACAAGCTATCCAGGTAGCTATCAATTCTAAACATTAAAAAATATATTCACAGCACATATGCATGCTAGGCTAAGCAATATATAAGTATTGGTTTCATGGGTTTTTTTTTTTCTGATTCTTTTCCCTTATGGTTATTATAAAATACTGACTCTAGTTCCCTGTGCTATACAGTAGGTCCTTGTTGGTCATCTATTTTATGTACAGTAGTGTGTGTACGTTCATCCTAAACTCCTAATTTATCCCTCCATATTTTCAAATACCATATAGTTGGTCTCATACTGTAAGAATGTTTTGCACCTTATTTTTAGCTCATTAGATTTGAGATCCATCAGTATTGATCCACGTAGCTCTAGTTCACTTCCTTCAGCTACTGGATGGTACTCTATTGTACGATTTACCCTTTCCTCCCTTTATGGACGCACCAGTGATGCTCACCTGCAGGACGGCTTCCCTGTCTCTAAAGCAGGGAGCAACTCCTCCTCCTGATGGGCAGCAGGACTGTTCTTCCAAAGCCAAAGGCTCAGCCTCACCCAGGTCAGTCCCCATGGTGCCTGGCACATGCATCAGTGCATCCTGAGTCTGCTACAAATACTGACTCAATCACCTTTAATCACCGCTGATTTCCCTATATGTCGGTTGTCGGTGTACCCAGTCCAATCTTCTTACAGGGTTGTGTAATTACGTTCCCTGGGAGTGGGTCTTGTTATGTCATGTTCTCAACCATCAAACTGTCATTCACAGGCTCTTTATATTTAGTAGGTCCTCAATATTTACAGAATGACTAAACTGATGAAATGAAAGGGGAAATGTTAATGTCATGAAGTGTGAGGTATCTTCACTGCAGACGACTTTACGTTTCAGTTTTCTGTGAACACGGTTCTCATCCACTACATCACACGACTGTTCCACCCAAGCGAATTTACTGGTGCTTATTGTCAATACTGGGACCTAAAGGGGGGTCTATAAGCATAGGAACTGAGAAATATGGGAATTAATTTTGCTTCATGATGGACAAGCACACACTGGTCTCTCTTTTTCTAAATTTTTTATTCTCAAACAATTTTCAAAGGTTATACTTCATTTATGGTTATTTTAAAACGCTGGCTCTGTTCCCCATGTTGTACACTACACCCTTGAGCCTGTGTTACATCCAGTGGTTGTACCTGCCCCTTCCCACCCCTATATTGCCCACCCCCTCACTGGTGACCATTAGTTTGTTCTCGACATCTGTGAACCTGCTTCTATTTACTATATTCTCTAGTTTGCTTGCTGAATTTTTTAGATTCCGTATATAAGTGATATCACACAGTATTTGTCTTTGTCGGACTTATTTCACTTAGCACAATGTCCTGCAAGTCCATCCATATTGCTGCAAATGGCAAAATCACTTTCTTTTTTATGGCTGAGTAGTATTCCAGCCACAACTACTGAGCCTGCGCTCTCGAATCGGCGAGCCACAACTACTGAGCCCGAGTGCCACAACTACTGAAGCCTGCGTGCCAAGAGCCTGTGCTCCACAACAAGAGAAGCCACTGCAATGAGAAGCCCACGCACTGCAACGAAGAGTAGCCCCCGCTCAGTGCAACTAGAGAAAGCCCACGCGCAACAATGAAGACCCAACACAGCCCAAAATAAATTTAAAAAAATAAAATAAATAAATTTTAAAAAAGACAAAATCACTTATAATTCACTCATAGAAAAAATTAAAAAATAAATGTCCATTGACAGATGAATGGATAAAGAAGATGTGGTACATATACACAATGGAATATTACTCAGCAATAAAAATAGTGAAATAATGCCATGTGCAGCAACGTGAATGGACCTAGAGATTATCATACTAAGTAAAGTAAGCCAGACAGAGAAAGGCAAATATCATACAATATCACTTATAGGTGGAATCTAAAAAAAAAAGATACAAATGAACTTACGTTACAAAACCGAACTAAACCCACAGACATAGAAAACAAACTTATGGTTACCAAAGGGGAAAGAGGAAAGATAAATTAGAAGTTTGGGATTGACATGTACACACTACTGTATATAAAATAGATAACCAACAAGGACCTATTGTATAGCACAGGAAAGTCAATATTTTGTAATAACCGATAAGGGAAAAGAATCTGAAAAAAATAGATATATATGCATGTATAACTGGATCACTTTGCTGTACACCTGAAATTAACACAACATTGTAAATCAATTATACGCCAATAAAAAAAAATTCAGGGGCTTCCCTGGTGGCGCAGCAGTTGAGAGCCCGCCTGCCAATGCAGGGGATGCGGGTTCGTGCCCCAGTCCGGGAGGATCCCACATGCCGCGGAGCAGCTGGGCCTGTGAGCCATGGCTGCTGAGCCTGTGCTCCGCAACTGGAGAGGCCACAACAGTGAGAGGCCCACGTACCGCAAAAAAAAAAAAAAAAAAAAAAAAAAAGAAATGCAGGTAGCAGGCTGGATGTGGCCTGTGGTGTGCTACCCCTGGCCTAAGGAATGGTGGTCTCAGGAGGGAGGCATCTCCCCACATCCCTTATATAGAATCAGAATAGGAACAGGCAATGGTCCCTGGATCCATAGGACAGGACCAGCATCTGACTGTCCTGTGCTTATGCTCACCAAGGCATCATCTGATGATGCTTTGGTGCTGCACCTGGTCTCTGCTTTTAGGAAGAGAATTGGATGGTTGTGTGCGTTGGAGGAGTCTAAGTCATTTATCTGTAGTCATTTATAGATTTATAGGGCTAGTAAATAAGAAGAACCCCTTCAAATGTGACTCAGGTGTACAAGGTCATGGTGGCTCATACATCATTGCTCACCGACTTGGCTGGATGGTGATGTGTAAATGGGACAAAGCACCAAGGGTGTGCACTTCACCGTGGACAGCAGCATCACCTTGCAATGTACACTCACAGGACAAAGACACTAAACCAACCACAGAGAACTTGATCCCAGTGAGTTCCTAGCCAGAGCATCCTCAGTAACTCCAGAAAGCCTTGGCCAGTGGAGCACACTGGTTCTGCTCCAAAAAGGTCCATTTCATTTTACCAATGTCTCCTATGTACAGATGCAGCTGTAAACGATGCAGACCACGAGGTGTCCAAATGCTTCTTCCTAAAAACCTGTGGTTTTACAGACACAGGATCTGCAGTAACTACAACCTGTTCTACTTGTGGGTAACTGTTATATTTGGTAAGAAAAATGAACACTTGATAAATCTTCCTATTTTTATTTTCAGAGGTCCACATATGAACAAAGTTTATTCTTAAAATAAACTTCACCATTTGTTGCCAAAGTTATTCCTTACAAGGCTGTAAACTTTTTTTTTTCAAACAAAGGGGTGTTTTTACACATTTTGATTATATATGTGTATAGGCATACAAACATTTTTAAAAAGACAGTATTCTCAATGTTTGAGAAGAAATACGGTGATGGATGGAATCGATCCATCTGGCAGAAATCAAATTACACAGAAATTTGAATGATTTTAGGTTACAAACTAACAATGGACAGAGGGTAACAGCCCACGGGAGACCATTAATACTAATGAATCCCAAATATAATTGGATGTGTGCATGCCTTATACATCTTTTTCTTTACCCATTGTCAGCTCAGCTTCAGCATGCTTTTAACCAGGGTTACAATAAATCACAGGAAGTACCTGGGGGAAAGTGAAAATCTCCTGATTAATTAGGAAGAAAGTCTTTCAGGGAGGTTACTTTCTAGTCAGGCTTTCCATAGGTGGTAAAAGAAAAGAACACTGTGATATATGCAAGGAAGGAAACATTAGACAAAATTAAAGCTTTTCTCTCTTTTCTAAAGTTACACGTTATGAATGGCAAGCCTTCAAAAATAATCCAAGAAACCAAGCACAGGAGCTGGGACAAGCCAGAAAAGGATGCTTTTGAGTTCTGGACATCCTGGGGAAGGTGGAGACCAAATCTGGGGACTTGTCACCTCTTCTGCCACCAACGAGGTTGGAGGGAGAGACAGAAACTGGAATCTACTTGAAGGGAATTTCCACATGTGTGTCACATACAACTTGATAGCTGCCATTACAGCTTTAATATTAGTCAAGTTGTTTCCTACTTATTAAGTGTCCATTCTGAGAACCAGGTAAGAATTTAAGCAAGAGTATTTGCAGAGTTCAAGTGCCCTGAAGTCTAGGCTTCCCAAGGTGCAGGGAGATGGGTAATATTCTGTAACACAAATTACCCAGAGAACTCATATTCGGAGTGTCACACTCAGCATTTGTAAAACGCTCTTCATTTGCAAAATTATATTGACCAACTTTGCAGAGAGCCTGATTCAGTGGGTATTCATTATGATAAATCTGGCTCCAATAAGATCTTGTCCGTAGAGCTCCTCAGAAAATACACACTCCTTGTTGAGAGAATGGGGTGGCGGAAGTGGGACAGGAAGGAAGAAGACACAGAAGGAGGTATGGGTTATGGACACAGTAAAAAATCACGTGGGCCAGAGAGTGTGACCCTAGAAGGTGCACCTCCCGTCCTGTTCGACAGATCACTTCCTGGCAGCAGTTGCTTTCGTCCTTTTATTTGTATGCACACATAAATGGGGTGTGTGTGTGTGTGCATACATATATGCCGATTCTCATGACTCACACTTTCTGTGTTTGCAGATCTGCCTGCCCCTAAAAGTTACTTGAAACTCCAGCATCAATGCTCACTGGGCATTCACGGTCATTTGCGGACATGCAAACGGGAGCCAAAAACTTAGTCTCCCTCTCAATGCCCACGTTCCCAGCTGCCACTGAACAAGGCGATTCTACGCTTTCTGATTTCAGCTCAGATTGTAAACAAGTGTCCATCTCAGGGTCTATTTAATGTCATGATTTTTACATTTGTGTGCTCTGTGTGTGCGTGCGTGTGTGTGTGTGTGTGTGTGTGTAATTTTGCTGTTTAAAATGGGTCCACTGTAGTGCTGAAGCACTGTCCAGTGTTAAGTGCAAGAAAGCTGTGATGTGACTTCCTGGGGAAAAGACACGTAAGGTAAGCTTCATTCAGATGGAGTTCCAGTGTTACTGGCTACGAGATCAATGTTAATGAATCCACTGAATCTTAAATAATGTGTCTTTAAACAGAAACACACATAAAACAAGGTTATGTATCGATTGTTTAATGGGAATGTGACCAAAAACTCCAAGGAGCCTATTCCCCTGTTTCTGCTAGGAGCAATGATTCTGTATTAGCTAATTCAGTGTTCGCAGTGAATTCATAGGCCCTAACTAGCATGGACAATGAGAATCTACTGTGTGTGTGTGTGTGTTTTTAATTTACAAAAGTGGATCTTGTGTACACTACATATGGTATGTTATACCTTGATTCTTTTTCACCTAATAATTCACTTTAGAAACTACGTCATGCATACTTCCTTCCTTTTTCTCAAAGGATGCACAGTTTTCCCTTGGACAAGTTTACCATCATTGATTATCTAGTTGTTTCTGTACTTTTTTGAAAACAAAACAACGCTTCAGGGAAATTCTTACGCTTACACTTTTGCAAAGGACACAGATCTCTGAATGAAAGAAACTTCTGGCCTCTGTAACAAGCGCATAACTACTGGGGCCGTATTTAGGAGCCATCAAAGATTTTAAAAAGACTGACAACACTACCTGGGGTGTGGATGTGGCCTGTTGGCTTGACCCGTGAGGATGTTTCACAAATGTCACAGGATCAGACTTTCTTTCATACAGACGGTCAGAGTTTATTAACTGCAGGGTCCCTTTATTTGAGGGCCAGGGTAAGTGCTTTGCATTTGTGTACAAATGGAGGCCTTTGTAAAGTGCTCTTTGCTTTGTGGCGCCTCTTCTCTAAGGAAAAAAGCAACAGCCATGTTTCAAGGAGAACGGACCCTCCGCTCCATCTGTCCCCACCCCCCATGCCCCGCTGGCTGTGCTGGGTGGTCCATGAAGCAGCTCTGCATCAGGACCACTAGGGAAGGGTTCTGACGCCCGAGAAAGGATGTCCTAGGTATTCAAAGATCACGGGAGTAACAATAAAGAATTGTTGATAAAATTAAATGAGAGCCCTTCATTTTCTCCAAGTCACTTCTCTGCCTCAGAATTTTCTTAGCTAAAAAGATGTCTGAAAGAAGCACCTATAGGACACGACAACCTTGCAGTGAGTATAGGTACATGACTCATGCAAAAATGGCCATCTTTAAGCCAGCAGTTTAAACCCCACCCAAATTCCTCTCCCTCATAATTCGCTAGTGAAACCATTAGTTTTCCAATGACAATATGAACTATAAAAAGCATATTAGATATAGACAAAGAAACACCAGGAGGGTGGAAACCAAGTTCAACTTAATTTTACCCACTCACATTAAAAAAGAAGAAGACACTGTGCTTGCAAAGCTGGAGATGTGCCTCACCCCATGAACAGGGCAAGGATTTTCAGACGTCAGGAGGGTGACCTCACCCTGCTTCTCCTGCCTGGGTCTGACTGTCCGGGTCCAGGCCCTCCTGGGCACACAAGCAGGGCGCTGGGTGCACCTATGTACAGATGTGTGAGCTCATCTGAATTTCTGGATGAACACATCTGCTTTCCCCTCATGAATTTATCAAGTGTAATTAGATTGTCTGTGTGTGTGTGTGTGTGTGTGTGTGTGTGTGTCTGTGACAGAGACAGAGACAGAAGCAGAGACAGACAGAGACAGAGACAGAGAGACACAGAATGAAAGAGGGGCTTTTGGATGCTCATATGATGTTTACATGTACTTTCTCCCACTCCCACTCCCTCGAATTCTGGGGCTATCTCTCACAAAATTTTCCTATCTGGAAAGAAGCCACAGTGCTGCAACTGTGGTTTACTGAATATTAATACTAAGGTGCTAAATACTACTTTGTTTCTTATTTGCTCTCTCCATTTATTGGAGCCTTTGAAGAGCAAGTCAATATATGTTTTAACCCCTAAAGAGACCCCTGCTTCAGAATTTGACTCCTTCAGAGGAAAGAAAAGTCATAAAAAATAATGTCTTTTGCTGGCTTTTAGGAATTTGTAACAGAGAGGAATATTTTCTCTGTTAATATACAGAGAGAAAAGGTTCTAAACTGCTTTTTAAAAGAATATGCTTCACACAGCCAGAGAAAGCCCACGTGCAGCAGTGAAGACCCAATGCAGCCAAAAATAAAATAAATAGATAAATTTATTAAAAGAAAAAAGAATATGCTTCATATAAGAGTTGAACAAACAATAGGATTTGAAATGTCACTACTTATTTTTTTGTTTTCGTTTTATTGATTTTACAATGTTGTGTTAGTTTCAGGTGTACAGCAAAGTAATTCAGTTTCACACACACACACACACACACACACACGCACATACACACACACACCCCACACACATATTCTTTTTCAGATTCTTTTCCCCTACAGGTTATTACAAGATACTGAGTAAAGTTCTCTGTGCTGTACAGTAGGTCCTTGTTGGTTATCTATTTTATATATAGTAGTGTGTACCTGTTAATCCCAAACTCCTAATTTGTCCCTCCCCACTTCTCATTGTATTAAAATCACAGAGACCCTTTACTAGAGGGAGCTTAGGGCAGATCGCGAAGTCATCTCTGTAAGGCTGATGGGAGGCCCGGCCACCAGGGCTGCCCCTGGCAGTGTTTGATGTGGAACAAGTCACTTGACTTTTCTGCAGCCACAGTTTTCCCAGCTAAGAAAGGACAGTGTAGGAATAGGTCACCAAAGGTCCTTGCAGCTCTGTGAACATATTACTAAATGTGTCAAGGCGGTAGTCCCTGACAATTTTTCCAACTTTAAGCTTTAAGAATGTGCTATTCTCTGTAGATTCAAAAACAGAGAGATTATAGAAAAATCTTTTTGTTCCAGTGCAGAGAGCTTCTAGAGACAACAGTAAATCTCTTGGTATGTAATCCTAGCACCAAATACAATGCTACTGTAAAATAAGTAATGCGTTCCTTGATTTATTCATTAAACATGTGTTTTTACACATGCCTATTGTTACAGTAAGGTGCTTTCACACCGGCACATTTCCACATTTACCAGGTGTTCGGGCCCCAAGAAGCCGGGGACTTGCCCAAGGTCACCGTGTGACTTCCAGAGCATCCCTCCTTCCCTTTACCTGGGAGGCAGCTGCCAGCTCTGCGTCAGGGTCCCTACGCCTTTTAAATCTCGCCTGTGCACCACCGTCGGGGAGACCTGACTATGTCACATGTAGAGCCTTCTACCTGCATCAGGGCGTTTGTCGCTGTCCAAAAACCTTGTTACCTGCCTCCTGGGGCTTGCTCTTCACACCCAAAGCCGCCATCCCAGACCTTCACTTACCATCCATCCCTAGCTGTCTTCCTCCAGCGTCTTTGTCCCTCCCCACTTCTCAATCACCTTCACCTTTCTCCACCTGGGGTGCCCTTCCCTAGGCTTTTATACTTGTGCAGCCCTCCAGCTGCCTGGAGCAATAAAGAAGCGTTTGGTTGTACTCCGTCTCTCCCTAATCTCCCGTACCCCTCTCTCTGCAGCAATTTAATTGTCAGTTATGCAGCCCAGTCTGTCTTCTCCTTCCTCTCCCAGCGCCGGCGCTGTATCACAGGCTCTTTGGAACTGCCTTGCACTTCCCCGTGTCTCTCTTTGGACTGCAAGGCTGCTCCCACACCAGACTTCCCTGTCTGCTCACAGAGGCTCTCTGGACACCCCCGTCTCTCAGGCTACACCTTCGGGACATCCCTTACACCTGCGGGATGCCTTCTGAATGCTGACTGCTGTGCTCCACACTGTCTGGTTGCTGGGTTACTTTGGCCCTTTTCCCAGGACGCAATTTCTTCCCTGTGACACAGATGTCCTCGGAGCATGTGGGGCTGCAGACCTGTCCCCTCCCAGGTGGCCCCCCTTCCGGGTTCCGGCCGCCCCTGCTCTATGCTGCTTGTCTACATCACTGCCTCTTTGTACACCTACATCTTCATGTCTACTCTTTTTTTTTCCTCTAGAAATTAAGAAACTTCGGTCAGTAGCATTTTGTAATTATGTTGAAGCATAGTTGACGTACAATGTTAATTATCCGTGGTTTCAGGTGTGCGACCTAGTGATTCACTATTTTTATAGATGATACTCAACGTAAGGTTACTGTGAACTGTTGGCTCTCTTCCCTGTGCTGCAGATTACATCTTTGGATCTTCTTGTATACCCAGTGGTTTGCACCTCTTAATCTCTTGCCCTTCCCCCAACCCCTAGCCCTCTCCCCACTGGTAACCACTAATTTGTTCTCATATCAATGAGTTTGTTTCTGTTTCGTTATATTCATTCATTTTTTTTAAGATACCACATGTAAGTGAAAACAATGTATTTGTCTTTCTTGGACTTAGTTCACTAAGCATAATACCCTCCATATCCATCCATGTTGTTGCAAATGGCAAAATTTCATTCTTTCTTATGGCTGAGTAGTATTCCAGTGTGTGTGTTTGGGTGGGTGGGTGTGGGCGTGTGTATGTATCACATTTTCTTTATCCATTCACCTGTTCATGAACACTTAGGTTCTTAAAATGGATGAAAGACCTAAATGTAACACGGGAAACAATAAAACTCTTAGAAGAAAACATAGGCAGTACACTCTTTGGCATAAGTCTTAGCAATATTTTTTTGGATCTGTCTACTGAGGCAAGGGAAACAAAAGCAAAAAAGCAAAAAAAAAAAAAAAAAGAAAAAAAGAAAAAAACAACCCAAATGGGACCTATTAAACTTAAAAGCTTTTGCATAGTGAAGGAAACCATCAACAAAACAAAAAGACAACCTACTGAATGGGAGAAGAGATTTGTAAATGATATGTTTCATAAGGGGTTAATATTCAAAGTATATACTGAGCTCACATAATTCAATATCTAAAAACAAACAGTCCAATTAAAACATGGGCATATGACCTGAATACACAAGTTTCCTAAGAAGACATACAGATGGCCAACAGACACATAAAAACACGCTCAGCATCACTAACCATCAGAGAAATGCAAACTGAAACCACCACGAGATATCACCTCACACCCGTCAGAATGGGCATCATCAAAAAGACAAGCAAAATAATAAATGTTGGTGAGGGTGTTGAGAAAAGGGAACCCTCCTATGCTGTTGCTGGGAACATAAATTGGTGCAGCCACTATGGAGAACAGTATAGAGGGTCCTCAAAAAACTAAAAATAGAGCTACCATATGATCCAGCAATTCCACTCCTGGGTGTATATCCAAAGGAAAGGAAATCACTAATTAGAAAAGACATATACGGGGCTTCCCTGGTGGCACAGTGGTTAAGAATTCGCCTGCCAGTGTAGGGTACACGGGTTCGAGCCCTGGTCCGGGAAGATCCCACATGCCAAGGAGCAACTAAGCCCGTGCACCACAACTACCGAGCCTGCGCTCTAGAGCCTGTGCACCACAACTACTGAGCCCGCGTGCCACAACTACCGAAGCCCACGTGTCTAGAGTCCATGTTCCGCAACAAGAGAAGCCACCGCAATGAGAAGCACGCACACCACAACGAAGAGTAGCCCTCGCTCGCTGCAACTAGAGAAAGCCCACGCGCAGCAACGAAGACCCAACACAGCCAAAAATAAATACATTAATTAATTAATTAATTTGGAAAAAAAGAAGGAAAAAAGACAAGACATATACACCCCAACATTCAGAGCTTCATTTCTTTTCTTTATAATATTCTCAGCCCATTGCACTCCTTCTTTGAGACTTGGTCCCCCTGTGGATGCTGTATTACCCTGTATTGAGTCCTTCTCTTCTCTGTCTCTTTCACAAGCCCCTTTTCTCCTCTTTTCTCCCCAAATGCCAGTATTCCCTAAACCTCTCTCCCTACATTCTTCTCCAACAGCTTTTCAATTTTGTCACCAGCACCTCTACATCACTAACTAATGACCCTCTCCTCCCTCTCCCAAATCTCAAATAGGTTATATGCTCACCTGTGCATCCCATCTCTCCCTCAAACAGAATTGAGTATCTTTGCTTAGTCACAGTCACATTTGCTTGAAACCATGAAAACTATGATTCTTTCATCTCTTCTGTCTATCAAACGCTGATCCAGGGCTAGGAACTCTGGTTCTCCCTCTGAACTCTCTGCTGTCCTCCCCTCCTTCACTGTCCCATGGCTGATGCTCCAGGCCAGGCCCTCATGGTGCTGTGTCACTGCACCCCCCTACATCCCACCCCCCAGACACTAACTCTGGCATAACCACCAGCTTCACATGGGGCTCTGCAAACAAGTATGAAAAACACACACACGATAGATTTAACGTGACTAGGTCTCTTCAGTGTATTGTCATGTGCTTTGGAAATCTATATTAAGGCTGCAACGTGGAAAGGGACTTTGGACCAATAACAAACAGAAAAAAATTCGGGTAATTGCCTTTCACCTTTTTTGGAGGAAAAAAGAGTGCTTTCTCATTAATGACCATTGTGAATTATGGTACCTACCCTTGAATTAGATGAGTATTCTGTTTTCTGCGGCGCAATGTGATAGTTTCTTAACTATTCTTGTTTATGGTTGTCTAAGCCACCTTCCTTTGGTGCCATCTATAAATTTATTTGTATTATCCACTTTCTGCCCCAAAGCCTGGAATAAAACTCCATACCCATGAGCTCCGAAAAACAGCTCTCCACAGCATGACCCAACTAGTTTGGGAACAGTCATTTGTAAAGTAACTCATCAGGTCCAACATTGGAGGAAAAGCTCTGGATCCATGTAAGGGAATCTTTCCTGCTAAAGATAACTTCCATTTTCAGTGGAATGACTACAGTCCCTTCCATTGAGAGACAGAATAACTGAAATGTGGTCCCAACAAACTGGTGGCCCAAGTGACCGTGCAGAAGTCAACACCATTGGCGCAAATGTGACCTGCATACTTTTTCCTTTCCTTGTGTGTCTCCTGTGCTACTTTTGGAAGGCCTGCAGGGCCATCTCAGTGCCTAGCTGGTTCCTTTGTGCTGATTGTCAACCATCTCTTTGTGTTATTCTTTGGTGGATCTGAATCTAAAGGACTTATCTGATTTTCTTCTAGGGAAAAACACTTGGGTGCCAATTTGAATGTTCAAGCTTGGAGATAATGTTGACCCTAAACAGAGTGACTGTCATTTCTTCCAGGTGTCCAGGACCACATGATCTTATCTTGAAGGTTATAAATGAGTTCGCCCAAAGTCACATGTATTGACATCCAACGTCCTCGCCTTTTCCATTTGACGGAGCAGAGAAGAACTATAGGATCTAATCATCTGGCTCTGGTAAACTTAAAACTAGTTTAATGCCACCGTGTAATTCTGTCACCGGACTGCCCATCGAGTTCAGAAACACATCTGAAGGTTAGGCTGTCGTCTTACGGAGAGAGCCAAGTGCCCCTGAAGGACTGCAGTGAACACACATTCTGACACTCAGTGGCTTTACCTTCACTCTGAGGAGCCACTCTCTGGTTGAAGAAAAAGAGCCATTTCCCACATGCCTGGAGAAAGTCGATCAAATGGGAAAGAGTATTTCCAAAGTGTTCCAAGGACGTGACATGAGGTGGGCACTCAAATACTGAATGAGTGAAATAAAGAATGAATGAATTCTAGGCCCCATGGAAGACCCAGTGTAATATCTTCCCCCATGTACTAAAATAAAGAAAGTTAACAAGAGTAGAAATTTAGCATATATACTGAAGATAAACAGGTATTTCATTTGATTTTTTTTTTTAAAAAAACAAACTTTCGGTTTGCATTATTTTTTGTAAGTCATTTTGGGGAGAAAAAAAATAACATCCCCAAACAAAGTACTATGAAGCAGCATTGGTTTCTTTTCTATTTTTAAACACACTTGAGAGCAAATTAAACATACTCAGAATGTTGTATTAACTAGAACATTTAGTTTAACTAGTTTAATTACTGCTCTTTGGAAATTACTGTGATCAGTGGGAAGTCCTGGGTTTGGTCTCCGTGTGGGATGCACTGAACTGAATGCCCACCTGCATGGGCAGCTGGGCACCCAGCTTCCAAGTTTCCCAAGGGGTCAAGAGAGCTGGCAGTCAGTAGTTCTCTGTACGGTGATCAGACTTTACCCTGAAAATCCCTTTAATAGGAGCAGTAACTAAATGTCTCTGGAGAAAGGCCAACCTATGCTTTCATTCTGTCAACTCAGAGAGGTGGTTTTTGTAGCTCAGTAAACAGTAAACTCACACCCTTCTGGAGTAAAAATTCCTTGAGGGAATAGGCTGTGTCTTATTTCCATTCAGTTTCTGTAGTTCTTGTGTAGTTTAGGTCCTTATACATAGCATGAGGTCACGTTATTGAACAAACAGTGAAGAATTATGTCTTAACTGTACAACTCAGAAAGCTGAGAAATGTATTCGATGACCCAAACATGGGAGAAGAACCCAAATTCTCAATCCCATCTAGTCCCAGATTCATTCAGGTATGAGGGGAAACAGGTTCAGAGAAAAGGGAGCCCTAAACTTGGTACCTATTGCATAAAAGATTGTGGGAATAGCTTTCACAAAGCCTATGCTTTGGAAAAATTTCCAACTAGGAAAAAATACAGGTGGTTTTCTCTCTCCTATGTACTCCCCTGACAACTTGCATTTTGAGTCCATGCTTTAACCTCCAATTAAACAGGAGAACTGCGGCTCTCTGTTGCCAAATTATAGAACTATTTCCTGGATCACTGAGAAAGGAAACTGCTAACGACTGTAAACAGTCTACATGATAAATATTTGTTTTATGGAAGTATAGTTGACATCCAATATTATGTTAGTTTCAGGTGTACAGCAGGGTGATTTGACAATCAAATGCATTATGAAATGAGCACCATGATAAGTCTAGTAACCGTCTGTCACCAGACAGAATTATTACCGTGTTATAGACTATATATTGACTATATTCTCGATCCCATACATTACATTCCTGTGACTTATTTATTTTATAACTGAAGGTTTGTGCCCTTTTAACCCCCCCTCATCTATTTTACCCAACCCCCTGCTCCCTCTGGCAACCACCAGTTTGCTCTCTGTATCTATAACTCTGTTTATATTTTGTTTTGTTTGTTCACTTGTCTTGCTTTTTAGATTCCACATATAAGTGAGATCATGTGGTATTTGTCTTTCTCTGTCTGACTTATTCCACTCAACACAATGCCCTCAAGGTCCATCCTTGTTGTCACAACTGTCAAGATTTCGTTCTTTTTTATGGCTGAGGAATATTCAATCGTATATTTGTAACACATCTTCTTCATCCATCTATTGATGGACATGCGATGAATGATTTTAAGTTACCTGCTATTTAACTCTACGTGACAGACATATTGACTTCTTCAATGTGCTTTTTCCTACAATAATTCCATCAGGAATAAAAATAGTTCCTTTCTCAGCTGTATACAGTAGTCAACTTCCAAAATGGAAAGTATGATCTTTAAAAGTTATTCACGGAATATCTGAGTTCTCCCGGATTTCAGAAATAATAGGTAGATATTAGAAAGCCTCAGAGAAATTGTAAGGCTTCACTCTCTTATTTCCTAAGAAACCTGAGCCTAACTAAAACTCCTAGAAAAGTAGGGTTCTCTAACCCCCATATCTTTCTGGAGGCCTCAGGAATCACTGCAGAGCGATGTGTACATTAGGTGTCCCGGTCTGCTGATGCAGGACACTCCTGCAGCCTGTAAGCAATTACAGGGTCAGCCCATCTCCTGATTAAGAGCAGACAGCTTTAAGAGGAAGAGAAATCAAATTATACAACCTGGTAGAAAGAAATAAAGAGAAAACTCATTTCAGAAATATAGATGCCCAGAGAGGAAGGAAAAAAAAAAAACCAACTGGGAATAGTTTAATTAGGGGGAAAGATGATGGGACAAATGAGATAAAGAAAGGAAGAAACATCCAGGAAAAATGTGGATGGGGGAGGGGAGAAGGAAGCATGGAGACTAAATGGAAGATATTTATGTTAGTGTGAAGAAAACATGAGTATTCTATTAGTTTAAAGAAAGAAAATCCGGTAAAATCAGTTTGGAGCAAATGGTTCTATGGTACATTCAGCCATTGTGAAACATAAATGAAGCAACTGCTGCTATTTTAAATGAATCTTAGGCATTCTGCAGTGAAAGTATAAATTCAAAATTTAATGTTTATAGGAAATGCTATTAAGAAGTTATTATAGCAATTTGGGTCCTCAATGTAAGTGGCTCCACAATTTAAACTAGTAGAACTTAAGGAAATCCCTGTTTGAAAAACAAAAAGTTATAACATTCAAATAGTCCCCCTGGTAGCGATAAACTAGGTAAATTTTCATTAAAAACAAAGGATAAAAATCTAGGCTTGATGCCAGAGGAGATACAAATAAAAAGGGTGCTTTGGTTTCTTTAGACACAAATTATTTTTGAAGAATTATTTAAATGATCCAATTAGAAAGCAATGCGAGAATGTAATTAAGGGCTAAAATACATGGTCCAAATAATAAAAGCTATGTGAGGTAAATAAAAGTAAGGAAATAACCCAGAGCTATCAAGAGAAACTTTATGGAAAAATTAAAACTTGAGCTGGTTAGAATTTGGAGACAGAAACTGTTAATAATACTTAATACTGTTAAGTTACATGTAATTCTCTGATACTAAGTTATAAGGGGTTTTAACCATCATTCATTTTTTTCAACAATATTTATTGTGCATATGCTATTTTGCTAAGAGCTATACCACACCCCAAAGCATTTTTAAATTTTTATGTTTTTAAATTGACTTTTATTGGCGTACAGTTGCTTTACAATGTTGTGTTAGTTTCTGCTGTACAGCAAAGTGAATCAGCTGTACATACACATATATCCCCTCTTTTTTGGATTTCCTTCCCATTTAGGTCACCACAGAGCACTGAGTAGTTCCCTGTGCTGTACAGTAGTTTCTTATTAGTTATCTATTTTACACATAGTATCAACAGTGTATATACGTCAATTCCAATCTCTCAATTCATCCCACCCCACCCTCCAAAGCCATTTTTAAATGATGCCATCCATGTAATAGGAGGGGCCCTGGGCCCACAGGCATCATCCACAGTAGTGGTGATGACAATGGTTAAGAACACGGGCTGCCAGCCAACCTGCCCGGTTCAAAGTCCTGTTCTGCCATTAACTCGGTGGCTGGCTGACCATGGTCAGGTCACTGACCCTCACCCTGCCTCAGCATCCTGGTCTGTTCACAGGAGATGATGATCCTAAATAGCACCTCTTAGGGCTGTTCTGAGAGTAAAAGACTGAATGTGTGTAAGGCGTTAAGAACACTGTCCAGCATATAATCAATAGTTACAATGACCACCGTGGATGGTAAATAATCTTGTTTCCTACAAGTTCCCCTCCCTTGTTCTCCCCTTTAGTCCGGTGTTTCCTTCAAGCTAGAGTTCAGTCTCCCTTGTTAATATTCCCACTAAGCTAACTGAATACGGGGCTCACGCTCACCGATTCCTCTCGTCACTTCCGATTCATTTCCCAGCGAACAGCATCCTGGCTTCTGCCCTAAGCGCTTCCTTCACGGACGCCTCCCGTGCTGCCGTCAGATCCAGTGGTAACCACAGCCTATATTTCATAGTGGACTATTTCTTGAAACTCTCGGTACCCTTGGTTTCCACGACCTCCTGGCCATCCTTCTGTCCAGTGTTTCCTTCCATCTCACTGTCTGCTCCATTTTATTCCCCTTTCTCTGCTCACCCTTACGTTCTCCAGGTTTCCATCCTCTCTCTTTTACACACTCTCCTTGTGATTTTAAGCACTGTCGGTACCTCCGTGTCTCTTAAATCTTCATCCACAGCTGCCAGACGTATATAGCGAGGAGCCCACAGTCACCGAAGGCTCAGCATCTTCAAACTAAACTCATCTATCACCCCAACGTTCCCTGCAGCCTGCTGTCCCCCCTGTATTCTCAATCTCATTTAACGGCCCCCACTACGTAGCCCACCACCCAAACCAGGAACCGGGAAACAGCAAATCCATCCTTCTTCTTCATCTTCCACATTGACCCCTCTAATACATTGCAACTCTATCACCATATTTTCCTTTTTAAAAAATTTATTTATTTATTTAATTTATTCATTTTTGGCTGCACTGGGTCTTCGTTGCTGCACGCGGGCTTCCTCTAGTTGTGGCGAGCGGGGGCTACTCTTTGTTGTGGTGCACGGGCTTCTCTTGTTGCGGAGCACAGGCTCTAGGAGCCGGGGCTTCAGTAGTTGTGGCTTGTGGGCTCCAGAGCGCAGGCTCAGTAGTTGTGGCACACGGGCTTAGTTGCTCCGTGGCATGTGGGATCTTCCCGGACCAGGGCTCGAACCCGTGTCCCCTGCATTGGCAGGCGGATTCTTAACCACTGCGCCACCAGGGCCATATCTTCTTCTCCATCTTTGCTACCACTGCCCCCTGTCCAAGTCCTAATTATTTCTTGCCTCCGTTGAAACAACAGTTTTGAAATGGATCTCCCACCTCGTTTGTCCCCTTTAAGCCATCATACCTAGAGCTGGCAGTCTGGACAATATACAATGTAAACTCAAGGACATTACCAGCTGCCTAAACCCACCAAATTCAAAACCTGCCCAGCACCTATAGGAGAGCATCCTGGACCTTGACAGAGCCGTCCCTCCCTCCATCACTTTGCCTCTGTATTTCTCTCCTGTTTCAATAATGACCATGTGCTCATTGTGATTATATGCATATATATTACATACGCATAAAATATCGCAATACACTGATGTAATATTATTGTTTCTGTTTTACAGGTTAAGTTGATGGTATTGGAAGCAACTTGCTCATAGTCACAAAATCAGTAAAGTTGATAACTGGATCCGAATCTAATCATATTGTCCTTTCCTTGAGGTCATGGTCCACCATGGTTCCCCATTTTGCACCACCAGCACCTAGAACATTCAGTGGTACACACAATGACTGTTAAGTATTCATCTGAATTGATTGTTAAAAATAAAAACAGAGAAATTATAACATGATAATTATAAAGGATGATTCTGCCACTGACTGAAGATGGAACTGAGTTTCTAGAATTACCTCCCAGGTACTAAAAATGGAAGCAATGAAGACTATGACTAAGTTTGTCAAGTGTTTTCTTCATACACAGTTAAATTTAAATATCTTTCAAGTTATGATATAATCTCCATATGATCTTTTTATTTTCAAGTGCATTCTATTCAAATGTCTTATTTACTTTTAGAGGAGCAAAAATAAGGTAAACATAAATATTTGCACTAACAAGTTCTGTGCTAGGACACAGTATGTATGGAATACATGTGTGTATTCACAGGGCTGAATACATGTGTGTGTATATATATATAGAGAGAAATACAGATATATAAAATGGAAAAAGCACAAAGTATTTTTCAGTTTATAAATAGATAACCTCAGTAACATTTCGGAAACTCACTATTTCCACAGACTGATAACAAAGTATCAAAAGGATCACCTAAGACTCTGAGAGCCATCAAAGAATTTTAAAAATTATGAAAAAATGCAGTTCTGTAGCCAATCTGTCTACCAGGTTGAAACCAAATAAAACCTCAAATAGCACCCTTGAAATGGTTGAAGGAAAAGGAAATTGAAGTGAAAACATGTACCTGTCGTTAAACACAACTAGAAGCTATGGTGGCCCAGCAATTGGGCCATTTCAAGCACTTTCACAGCAGTGGGCTGGGCGAAAACTCACTCTGCTGGCGCTCTCAGTTGCCAAAATAGCCATTTGCAATTAAAAATTAAAACTGGCACCTCCTCTTCGCAAGCTATTATCAAAAGACTGCTGGCTACCTTCCTTGTTTTAGTGGTTCTTGTATCAAGACTTCATGCCACTTTGACATATTTTTTTCTTATGTTTCATTTCTCTTAGGCCGTAATGTTCCCAGTGCTAAGATTTTAACACTTTCAACATTTCTAATTGGAATATGATCCACAAATATTACAGCATTGTTTCAATTTCTGAAAACGGATTGATTTGAGCATTTTATATAGAGGATTTTATGTTCCTAGATTAGCAGGGCAAAAAGCAGCATAACTTGTAGAAGCCCTCTCTGTCTTTAAGGGAAATCATTGGGTTTTAAGGAATGCAGGAGTGAAAATAAAATGCAAACATCACTTTCTATAGACAGAGATTTAGCACTGAACAGAATATATATGTAAATAATAAGGTTGTTCATCACATCTGTTTGAGTCCTGACACAGGGAATGGCCAAGAGGGTCACATTCCATCTTCCACCAGGAAACCAGCAGTGTATTTTGGGGGATGAGGGGCGTGAATCAGTTTGCAAGCATGGAGCATCTTCTACGTGCCAGACCATGGGCTGGGTGCTGGTGATACAGCAGAGAACCAGACGACAGCCCCTGCCCTTAAGAAGCTGGGTAGAGATGGCGATCAGCAGATCCTCCGTCCAACAGGGGAGTGCTGTGCTCTGTTTAACTCCTTAGAAAGACCCCCTTGGCTAATGTGTGGCTCACTGCCCCCCCGCCCCCAGGAGTTTGGAGTTAACGCGAACAATCAGGAAGAGGGCCTGCAGCTCGGGGCGGAGGAAGGGAAAGGATTAAGAGATCAGGTCACTAATTACAAATACTCCTTCCCCTTCCGATTACATTTCAGACCCTCCTCAGTAGCCTCCATCACCGTGGCTGCATCACAAATACCTCTGTGCCCGTTTCACAGATGAGATTTGGAGACCCAGGAGGGGGGAAGTAACTTATTCCAAGTCACAAAGCGAATTAGTGGGCAAGTTGGAAGCAAAGCAAAGATCTCCTGCTTCTGGACCCATACCTTCCTCTTCTAAATGAATCATCAGTATCTTACTTCTAAGCAAATCAAAAACACCTGGTAATTCCTTCAGCTTTGCTTCACTCTGCAACTCCTGTATGGAAGGTTTCCAAGGGAAATGATTTACCTACTCATGAAGCAGGCATGTAACGGAGGGTCTACTCCATACAGGGCACCTTGCTAGGTGCTTGGGATTCAGAGATAAATAGAAGATTTTCTGTACAGGAAGTTTACCCTCCCGTGGGAGAGACACACCAAGTGGCTCACAAGGACCGCAAGGCGGGGCAAGCACCAGGGTAATGTCATTCCCGGCGGCCCATGGAAGCTGACAGGAGAGGCACCTAAATTATCCTGGCAGTGGGAGATGTGCCCAAGAGGAGGCGACCCTTGAATTGTGTTTTGAAGAAACAGTAGGAGTTGTGCAGCCAGAATGCAAGGGGTGGGAAAAGCCCCAGAGAAGAGCATGAGCAAATACTGTGTCCGGTGGCAGATACAGGATGGCGGGGGGGGGGGGTGCTCAGCAAGGCTGGGGCTCAGGAGTATATTAGAGATGAGACAGGAAAGATGGCAGAGGCCACATCACGAGGGGTCTTTCGAGCTGGTCCAAGGAATCTAGAGTTAATCTACACTCCTGTCCCACCGTCCCAGCTCTCAGCCATCCTCAACCCACTTAAATCCCAGTCATGACACCATCCCACTGCTGCTGCTTCGGCAAAGGCCACCAGGGAACCTCCTTCGTCACCAACCAATGAAATCCTAACACACCTCTTCTAGTTCTTTCTGCAGCACAGGAAATGCCCACTGCAGCTCCTTCCTGCACACGCCTTCCTGCCTTCGCTTTCATAAAGAGAAGGCCTCCTGGCTTTCCTCTGTGGCATTGTGGTCACTGCCGAGGTTTCCCAGGTCCTTCTGTGATCTCTTCCAGAGCTCGATGCCCTGCTGGCTGGTGCCGTCCCCACTCCATCCTCCGTCACGTCCTCGTCCCGCCCTGCACCTCTGGGCTAACTCACTTGTCCCACTCATTGCTTTCACCGGCACAAAACTGCTGGCAGCTTCTAAATCTGAATATCTAATCGAGACATCTAGATTTTGCTCTAGATTTGTAAAGGCAGTCATTCTTTGAAATATATTTTATTTATTTTTGCTCTCTTTGCGACAGAAATGGTTCTGCCTGCTGATCCAAGACCCGATGGAGAGAGGCCATGCGTACCTGGTTCACTATTGTGTGTTTACCACTTACGATCTCTCCCTAAACGTCTGACAAACGTTTCAAACTCAACAAATGCAAGTTGGAACTCATTATATTCCCTGAAAGCATGCCCCTTGCCTTTTGTCCCATACGTTAGTGAATGGTACTTCCGTTCCCCAGATCACCCAGCTCAGGGTCATCTTACTCACACCGCACGTGGGACTGGTGAAAACAATCTGCCTGGTACCTACATAACTGCTCTCTAATTAAATCCCTCCGTCTCGTCCCTACGGTTACTGCCTCCTCAGGTAATCATCTCTCACCTTTCCAGAACAGTCCATGGCACAAAGGAGACAGTTGACAGACATCGTGGCACGAATTTATGATAAAAGAATACGAGAATGAGTGGAAAACTCGGACAGTTTCTGTCATCTCCTCACAGGCCACCCTGGTCCCACCTGGCACCCTTCAATCCATTTACCGAATGAAGGAAAGACACATCTTCCCAAAATACACGTCCGATGACATCAACCCTCTGATTATCACCATTCACTGACCAGTGCCAGCTACAGGATAAAGACTAGATTCCATGGCCGGCGTCTGAAGCCGCCCAAGGTCAGGCACGTGTGCCTTTTGCTCTACCCTCTTTTCCTGAGGTCGTGCTCGTCCTGCAGATACTCACCGGTGCCCAGGATCACCATGTTGATTCCAGTGCCACGTCTTTACCTAAGCTATCTTCTCCATCAAGATTGCTTATCCCCTCCTTGCTCTTACACTTGAAAACTTAGTCATTGGTCAAAACTCAGCTCATACCTCTCTTCCTCTCGAAAGCCTGTGCTGACCTTTGTGCTCTCAGCCCCACTTCCTCTCTTCCCACATGACTCTGTACTCACCTCTGTAACAGCAGGGTTTCACTCCTGTTCACTGGCTTGCACTCATCCCCTGCTGGAGTCTTTTCCCTTCTTGAGGGTGGAGGCCTTCGCCTCATGAATTTGGGAATTAGCACACGTGAACACTCACATGTTTGCTGATGGATGGATGAGTGAACAGATGAGTAGATGGTAGAGAGTCATGGAAAGATTAGAGGCAAAGGGATATGATAAGATGTGCATTTTAGGAAAAACACTGTGGTGTCAGAGCAAAGAGCTGGAAGGCTGAGAACAGAAGCTGGAGACCATTATAAATGATCCAGTGGGGATGTATGGAGAAACAGAGAGGGAGGGTAGCAGTAGCAAAGGAGAGAAGGGAATGGATTTGAAAAATATTTATAGAGTGAACACACAGACTTCAATGATCATTTGGGTGGACAGCGGGAGCGAGTCTGAGAAAAATGAAGACATCAAGGATGCCTGCCGGGCTCCTAGCTTGGATGACTGGAGGATTTCTTCTAGTTTAAAATATATATACATTCTGATCCATGGCATTATGCCTGGCAAAGATGCACCGGACAAAGTGGCGAGTTACATGTGTCTGCCACACTGTTGCCTTTGCTGTTTCTCAGAAACATATTTGTTCCGTCAGCGCAAATTTATATATGGAGCCCATCGTGTGTTTTTCTATTACCACCATTTACTCTAAACTTTTCCCAAAAAAGATGAGGGATTAAAAATGGACAAACAATGCTCAAAGAAGTATGTCACCTCATATTTGAATAGCTCCTCCATTAAACTAAAGGACAGCTGAAAACAGGAAACCAGGAAATATCCTAAAGAACAGTAAGAGAACAGACTCTCCTAATTTCCACCGATTTATAAAGATTGGAAGAAAGGATTTACAGCAGGCCATCTCTTGTTCTCGCCAGCCATCTCATCAGTGGGCTGGGACATAAACACTTGAAACCACATTGTATACCATTAAAATACCATTATAATCATGGTTTTTGCATATTTAACAGAAATGTTTCGTCACCTGAAACATAACTATAAACATACTTTTCTTGCTTCTTGGCAAGGAAACATGGGTCGACCAAGTAAATCCATCCCTGAAGTACCTCATTAATCACAGTGCACTTGTTCTTGGCAAGAGCCTTAATGTGCTACAAAACCTGTTATTAAAGTAAGATTTGGGGATTCCCAGGCTGGCAAGGAATTAGTTAGTTACACTGCTTTAGAAATGGTTTTCTTATAACTTCCTTTATTATTAATGGTCTTGTTAGACTTACAGCTCAAAGTAACTTTCTTTTATTAATTTAATGTGTGAAATCCACCTACTCTAAAGCTTATTTAAAATCATAAGTACCAATTGACAAAGATGGCCTGTCCCCCACTACTACATCAGCTGTAGTTGTGCAGATGCTTCTGTCTTTGTGCTAATGTGGGTCTAGCACCCCTACCCGATCGCTCAAGCATTACAATTTCAGGCTGTAGAAATCAGTAACGCAAAACTTCACAGCAGCAGGTGGCAATGACAAGTACATAATTTATTTTGTATCTACCACTGAAGGCAATGATTGACCAATAAAGCCTGGTGAGTAGAGAATTATTCGAACTTGAACCTCTCCAAAAATGATTTGTCAAAAATTTAAGATTCTGTAAGGCCAGAAAACCCTTTTAGACCCCAACATATTGAAAAGAGAACGTTGCATTACAAGAAGTCCTCATTCATGTTCAAGAGCAGCACTTAGGAGATACAAAGCATTGAGCACCAACCAAAGTTGTCTCTCACCCTTTCTGGATATACAATACATAAATTACCAAAAATTAAATCCGATAAATAGCATCGTATTGTAAAGTCAAAGCTATGAATGTTCTGAGCAAACTCTTGTGTAAAAAAACGAAAAACAAAAAACCAATTTCCATACAGTATATATTTTGCTGCCAAACTGAGCACAGATCATATTGCTAAATGTTTTAGTGGATCCTGACAGGTCAAAATAATTGTTCAGGCTCATTAGGTAATTGGATTCATTATATATCAACTCAGAGGGCATGAACATGAAAAGTACCAGTAGTGCTTCTCTAAGTCTAGCATTTACTGCAATAACCACATCTAAGGCAATGTGAATCTTACACACATTATACCTTCTGATGTAATAATGATGCTACACAACGTCCTCCTTGTGTACACTGTAAGATGGAAAGTTGGCTGGAATATTCCATCTCATGCTACAAGTTCACATCAATCTGGGGCTGTAAAATTTTCCAGACACCAGAGTCACACAGATTGTAGACTCCACCAATTTCCTGACTACTATGTGGTCAAATTCCAGGCTCACCTATTTACCAAACCAGCCACTTCATCCATGTTATTTCAAAAAATGTTTCTGGAGTCATGCCCATCCTCCATCCCAGGTGAGGGCTATGTTTGGATGACATGCCTCATTTCTAAAAGACATCTAATTCACGTGTTGCAAATCTTTTTTACTAGGAAACAAGGAACCTGTCAGTGAGTGCCTTAAACTTTCTCTACTGGCCTCCGACGGCTGCTGTCTTTATATTTCATTTTAACATAAAGAAGCAAAAAAGGGGAACTAAAAAGAGAAGAAAAAGAAGAAGAAAAGATGATGGCGTAATGGCATAAAAACTACCTTAAAATGTCCACATAAATCTAACTCTAACAGGATACTGAATGAATGGTCATCGTGGGAAAAATAGTAGTAAACTTCAAACGCACTGAAAGATTTTAAATGCCTAAGGGAAAAATAAACGTTTGCTTCCAATCATTTTCTCATTAAGCATCCTCTGTTAGATGATGAAGCCTTAACACACGCTCTGACTCCAAGCCACCACAGCCTGCTTCTCCCACTGCCTGCTTCTCCCACTGCCTGATCCCGTCCCGGGCGGCACGCCGGCCCTGCACCTCGGCCCGCGCCCCTGCGCGCCGGGCTCCCCGCCAGCCTCAGCTACTATGCCCGAGCGAGCATCCCCTCGCCCGGCCCTGCTCGCCTCCTCCGGGCCTCGGCCACCACTGTGGCAGGAAGGACTACGTGCACTGACAGACTTTCCGTTAGTGGCAGTTGAGGTAGCTGCGAGGCGTGTTTCCGGGCGCGCTGGAAACCTAGCTGCTGCCCCCCCACCCCCCGCCGCGAGCGGCAGCCCCCCCAGCCCCGCCCCGGGGACCAGGACCCGGGCCTGCGTCTCTCCTCTCCCCGCCGCCTCTACCCCGCCATCACCTCCTAACCTTTCCAACACACTCTCCCGAGCCTCACGCGGGCGCTCCGCCTCCCTGAGCCTTGCCCAGCTCCCGGGCGCCCCCCACGGTTGGAGTGGACGTATCTCGGGACCTAATCGCTCCCAATTATCCGCGCAGCCGGGGTCCCGCGCCTGCCCGGCTCTACCCCCGGGCGCCCAGAGCGGCCGGGTGGCTCAGCGGGGGCGCCCCGACGGGCAGGCTCCGTCCGCAGAGGCGGGAGAGGTGGGGCTCAGGGAGCTGGAAGGCTCTAGGAGGAAGACCCTAAACACGTGCAAAGAAATAAAAGCCACCACGTGTGCGCACGCGAGTGTGTGTGCGCGTGTGTGCGCGCGTGTGTGTGTGCACGCGCGCGCCCGGCCAGGGCGTCTACGCCGGGCGTCCGGGGGGCCAGGCAAGAGGGCCCCCGCCGCCGCGGTGGCGGGGGGCGCGCGGGGGGCGCGGGTACTCACACGAAAGCGTGGTAGACGAACGCCCAGCCGCGGGGTCTCTCCAGCACGTTGTACAGGTAGTTCTGCAGCCGCCGGTACTTGACGTTACGCCGGCAGCTCTGGCCGCTGCTGTAGGAGAGCGGCTTCCCCAGCAGGCTCATCCGGGCGCCCTGCTTGCCCCGCCGGCTCTCCCGCAGGCCGCCGCCGCCGCCGCCCAGCGCGGCCGCGCGGGTGCCCAGCAGCAGCAGCCCGTCGCCCCCGGCGGCCGCCGAGTTCAGCAGCGCCCTGGCCCGGCCCGACTCCACATCCTTCATGCCGCAGCCCGCGCGCCCCCAGCCCGCCGCCGCCGCCGCCGCACCGCTCCTCACCCAGAGCCCGGCGGCGCCGCCCTCCTCTCCGCCCGCGTGCTGGCGGGGCATGGCATCACCGCGGGCACCGCGAGGGGGGCGCCGCCGGCGGGGGCCGCGGCCTCATGCGCGCCGGCCGCTTTCGAGGAGGCGGCGGCGGCGGACGGGGCGCCCGGCGGCCCTCGACCTGCGCGCCGGGGAAGGGGGAGCAGCGGGGGCGGAAGGGCGCGCGGAGGAGACGGAGGAGTCCCGGGGTCGAGCAGCCTTTAGCTTCGAATGCGTAATCAGGACGTGTCGGGGGCGTCACTCCAAGAGGGCTTCTCCGGCCCCTCCGTTCCCGTGGCGGATACTCCCTCCTGGCGAAGCGCCCCCGGGGCTGGAACGGGAGCTCCCCCGCGCGCACGCCCGGCCCCGGGCTCCCCACGCCAGAGGGGGGCGGGCCCCGAAGCCCCTCTCTGAGGCCGAGTTCGGCGTGTTCTCCCCGGCGCTTTGGAGGTGTCCGGAAGGTGCGGCCCGCCTTGTGCCTGGAGGAGGGACGGGAGAGGCAGGCGCCGTTCCCTGCCGCCGCTACGCCGCCGCGCGGGCTGGTCCCGCCGTCCTTCCGCGAGGGGTGTGCGCGGGAACGGCCCGGCCCTTCCCTCCAGGTACCAGCCCGTCCCCGGGCGCGCGGGCCGAGGCTCCGGGCGGGGGCGCTCGGGTCCCCGCGTTCAGGGTGCTGACCCGCAGGACACGGCCGCCGAGCCGGCGAGGTGGGCACCGGGCATCTCCCCGCCGCTCACTCCAGCTGGCGGGCTGTGACTTTCCATCCCGGCATCAGGCAGGAGTAGCCGGGCATTCCTCCCAGCCCGGGGGTGGAGTGTGGGGAGGGCGTCAGAACTCCAGAGTGGCTCCTCCGCGGTGAACTAGCGGCCCCGAGCTGCGCCTGGCAGCCGCGCGAAGCATGGGAGGACAAACCGGGTCCCTCCGTCAAGAAATTTTCATTGATGTCCGAGATAGTCATACAACGGCCGAGTCTCGGCAGTGGCGGCGGCGGCCCCAGAGTTTGGGGGGAAAATCCTGGAGGATGGAGAGCCCAGGGCACCGGCTTCGCGGGGTGCCCTCCCCACCGCCGTCTGCCGCCACTTACGCGGTGAGAGACGCGTCGCGAGCGACGAGTAGCTGGATCTCCTGCCGCCCCCAGGCCCCCAGCCCCCGGGGAGGAGGGAGGCCGCGGGGTCCCTGGCTGCGCCTCTGGCCTTCAGTGAGCCCGCGTCAAAAACCGTAATCCGCTCAACCTCGCAGTCAGCTGGGGACGCCGAAAGGAAGCCGGGCTTGGGAACTTCTTCCAACAGAGTGGAATCCCCCACACACACACATAGGAAGGAAAGGATCACACGTTAAACTGAAGGAAGAACTGGGTTCCACCACAAAGCCAGAGCAGACGCTTCCGAGGTAGTGCGTCCAAGTGCCTCTCCCTTCCAGAAGCCTAAAGTCGAGGCGCGAGTCCGGTGGCGGCGGTCGCCGCCCCTCGGAGGGAGATGCTCTGCCGGCCCCGCTCTGGGCGCACACCCACGGCTGCTCCCGTCTGCCTTCGGCAGCCGCGGCGCCTCCACGCTTTGTCCTTCCTTTTATTGTCGTCGCTGTGAGGCCCGCGCGGCCCTCTCGCCGGCTCCAGGCCGCCGGCGGGACCCCGCTTCCATCCCGCCTTGTCCCCAAGCCTGGCGGCGGCGGCGGACACTTCCCCGCGGCGCTCCGTGCAGCTGGCGGCGGCGCCACGTGACTGCTGAGCTCCGGCCCCTGGAGTCGCTCTCCGGTCCCCTAATTCACTTCCCACCCGCGCGCGTGGAGGGGCGAGGAGGACGCCCGGTGGCCCGATGTGCAGGTCCAGGCAGAGCGCGTCCCGGAGCGAGCGCTGCGGTCCCCGAGCAGCGCGAGGACCCGGCCGAGGGCGGGGAGTTGGCCGTCGCTATATTTAGCCACACCCGCCCCCGCGGAGTTTCTGCGCGGGGACTTTCAGGGTCAAAGCCCTAGAGGCCTAAAAGGACTCGTGCGCACGCTTTAAACGTGAACATCTTGTCTTTTCTGCAGGCAGGAGAACGAAAACCATATCCTCTTGACCAAGCGGGTTTTCCTTCTTGCAGACTTTGCCCCGCCCCACCACGAAGGTCAGGTCCCTTCCATCTCACGGGCGCACCGGGCCCAGCGTGCAGGTAGGAAGGTTCGGGAAGGCGGGACACGTTTCGCGGAAAAGAGCCAGCTGCCTGATCTCCCAGGGATGCTGGGTGACGGGGGTGCGGCAATGATGTTAGTGAAGGCGTGGTGTTGATGAAGTAAATGCATGGAACTTTAAAACAGCATCAAAGGTGGTCATCAGCAGAGGTTTAGAGGTGGGAAGGACCAGACACCCCAGAGGGGACCGGACCGAGCGCTCACAGGTGGTTGGTATGAGGGTTACTAGGAACCCAACAACCTCGCCTCCCAGTTTAGTATCCCTTCCTCCCCACCCCACCCCAGCGCTGGTTCCGCATCTTTAATAGAACATGTACAAAACAGCATATGGTTGTATTTCACAGACTCTGCCTGCTACCTTGGGAAAGAGGCGTTCAGCCACAAACCCTAACACCCGGCCTGCACGTGCTCGGAAGGAAAGGCCACGTGAGGCTGCACGGCCTCTCACCCCGGATTCTTTGTGTGGACCTGGCTTCTTCACTACCAGCTAACTCCCCTCAAAAGGCAAGAATTAACTGTGGGGAAAACAGAGTGTTGTGATCAAGCTTTTTCTCTATTTGTGCCTTTGAATACAGATGTTGCTAGGAAACTGCCTTTCATTCTTTTTGTTGAAATATTAAAACCTAATATCACAAGGGAGGGTGGCATATAGCACAAAGAGTAAAACAATATAGTAGTGTGTATTATAACCATAATAATCACATTAGAGCATTATAAAGAGGTATAAGAGTAAAAGATGACCACCTTTTTCGAAGCAAATGCTTATTTCTAGTGTAGAGCATGTGAAGTGATTTCTACTCCCCATCCTTTGAAGATGGGAGTGCTTTCAACGCATTGTAAGATGCCTGCCTGGAATTTATGTCCATGGAAACTTTTATCCTCTGAAGTCTACCTGGAGATAGTTTCAATTGAAAATAGTTACTAGAAATATTTTACTTCAATGTGTTTTCTATCCCATTATATTTTTATCTGAAGGGTACTCTAAAATAGTAATATGGAAAATTCTATACAAGAGCTAGACGTGCCCAGGGAAGACTTTTAAGGCAGAGCTGTTTTCACAGAATGTCAGTGACCCCATGACTCTCTCCCTTTCCTTCTTGTCTGTGCCGCCACCCCCTGCCCAATTCCCCCTCTGCCACAGCCCTACCACTTCAACACACCTCTCATCAAGTCATTGTCATGGTTCTGATCATCTAGTGACGGATGGAAGTGCTACTTTGTAGAGATATGAATGCACTTTGACCCACTGTGAGTTGCTGGGTCAACCAGATGGTAATGACAAATAGAATCCTCAAACCTTAGAGCAAAAGGGACATTCGCTGATGAAGAAATGGAAATCCATTGTTGGCTGCTGTTCAGCGACTTGCCCAAGACTCGGCTGTTGGCCTTTGGAGGAAGGACCGAAGTCCCCTAACTCTTGAGTGGAATGCCCTTTAAGCCATGCCACCCTTTCCCTTAGCTTTTATTTCCCTCCTATCAGATCATCACCAAACTCACAAGCATAGCAACTATAATTGTGTTTCTCAGGTATCTTATTATAACCATTGATACACTAAATATATTTACTTCCTCTTATTATTTCAAATGTATCAGCATTGTGTACCATGGATATCATTTTTAGTCCATCGAGGATTCTTATCTAGGAGACATGATGCTGAGATCCTCAATGTGTTTCACCAACAAGTAGAAATTAGAGATCCCAGGGCAACATTAGAGATCGTAAGAGCCTGGCCAGACTACGCGAAGGTTCTAACACAGCAGCCCTGCCCTCAGTGGATGAGGCATGGCCCCTTCAGAACAGCTTCTGCCCAGGGATGCAGAAAAGGTGCAGGTGTGAGTGGATGCAGGTGTGAAGAGAAGCTGCTCGGGGACCAGACAGATAGTGTGGGAAGGACTCAAAAATTCTCACCATTTTCATCCCAGGAACTATCAAAATTTACTTTCCTAGGAATTACTAAAATAATGTGTCAGTCACCATTGTCAAAACAAAATAATAGCAAATATTTAGCACGTGTTTACTGTGCACGAGGCCCTGTGATTTCCAAGAATTATTTCACTTGATTCTGACAACAGCCTCTTAGGTGAGCACTGCAATCGTATCCAGTTTATAGGGAAAAAACTGAGGTGTGAACAAGTTAATAATTTTTAAGAACTAATAAGCAGTTGAGTCTGGATTCAAACTTACAGGTATTCAATGCAAAAACAGAACCAAACAAACCCCACAGAAACAAAAAACAAAACCAGATTTTTAACTATGAAACTATAGTAACTTTTGAAATAAAAAGCTTTAGCCTATTATTGTCTTAATAATTTTGACTGTTTTTCTTACCAGAAGAGAAGTGTTGGAAAGTTTCTAGTAGCTGTTGTACAGCAAGACTTTGGGTTTTATTCTAAACACAGAAATAGACTTAATATTCCTGTTCACTTTTCCTGCAGAAATAGGGCTTCCCCGCATAGATAGGTTTTTTTTTTTTTTTTTTTTTTTTTTTTGGATTCAACGTTTTAAAATAGTCCCAAATCGTGTAGTATCAATGTCTTGGAATTGTATTTACATTTTTAGCTTTTTCCTAACATTACCTTCAGTTTTATTCACAAAATCCTGTTTATCGTGCTTGGCTATGGCTGATTTCATTTTTTTTCTGACATGTTAGGACGGCAGTGCTACTGTTTTTCTTTCAGCCAACTGCTTAAACACTTCTTTCTGGAAATAATTTGAATACGGTTACTTGATCTTTCTAAGATACATATACTTAGAAACTGCGTGAAGAGGTTGATACAGGAGGCAAACCTCTCCTTTGAGCAAGTGGACGGGAAAATTCTGTTATAATTCTGTGCCCCCTAGTGGCACTCACATTTTACCATAACCTTTCTCAAAGAGGAAATAAGAAAGCATCCTTTAAGAATCTCCCTAAACCTATTCATCTCTTCAGCAAGCCATCATTAATCAGCAGTGCTGTGCTAGTTGGAGTGGGTACAGAGAGGAAAAAGCATCTTGATTCTTATGTTCCTGGGCTGGTGGGGGAGAGACGGATGAATAAGTAATTCTGACGTGGTGAGTTCCCAGAGGTTTGCACAGGACGTTATGGGGAGCTGCAGAGGGTTTCCTGAGGAGTATAATGCTGTGCTAAGTCTTAAGGAAAAGCTGGATTTAGGTGACATCAGGGCGGGGTGTTCAAAGAAAAAATACTTGAAAAAATGTGAAGGCTTGAGAGCTGATCGTGCATTGAGAATGGCAAGTGGTTGTTCAGGATTCTGTTCTCACTTGAGCAGGGAGCCACTGAAGAATGTAAAGCAAGAAACTCTACTTGCTCCTCTTTCCACTTGCAGAAAAGCACTTGATATTAGTTCAGCTTAATGAAAAAAGAAAAAAGTGTGGCTTGAGCACCCATGCATGGCACACACTGTTCCAGGCTGGGATTCAGAGATGATGCGTCTGTGGAGAGTAGTGATGACTGCCAGTCCTTGGGCGGGTGTCGAGCAAAACCTCCCGTTTTCAGGCCTGAGTCTCTGAGTAAACTAGGAGAGAACATCTGGCGCGGCCATCTGGGGAGGGGGGAGATGGGGAGTTCAACTTCACGTTGAGTGTGGCCCGCCTGCTGAGACAGCCCAGTGGAAGCGTCCAGTGGGTATACGGCTCTCGGCTCAAGGGGGAGCTAGGATTCAAAATTCGAGCATCACCAGCATATGTATGTATATACAGATATAAAAGATATAACCACCAGCATCATATGTGTGTGTATATATATATAGTTTCATATATATGATGAAAGTGATGGGTTGGGGTCAGATTGCCTGGGAAAATACATAGATTGGCTTAAGAAAGAAGAGGCATAAGGACCCAGCCTGAAAGTGGGAGCCTGAGCATTGAGGGTTGGGAAGGAGGAAGGAGAAGAGGAGGCTGAGTGATTACTGAGGACCACCGAGGACCACCGAGGACCACTGCCTCGGCAGCCACAAAAGACGCTTCAGCAAGGAAATGCCGAACAGAGACCAGTTGAAATAAGAATTCGGGATTTGGCCACAGGAGGCCATTGGAAGAAGCTGTTTCTGGGTTTTGTTTTCTTGCAGAATTCCTTGTAGAAAGAAAAAACAAGTCAGAGTGGGCAGGAAGGAATTCAAAGGTGAGGTAGTGAAGACGATGATTCTGGAGGGGAGGAGAGAGGGCCCTGCAGGCAGAGGCTCTGGGTTTGACGAAGGTTCTGAACATAACATAACACGATACTGACTCAGGACACTTGAGTGGCTGGCCGTCGCAGCCAGGCTCACAGGTCCCCTGGCTGAGTCTGAGCTGCAATTACACTGACAGTATTTCACTGCCAGCTGCGAGGTCTCAGACAACTTGGAAAACATCTACTGATTTTGCTCAGTACTTTTATAGCATTTTTAATTTTAAAAAAAAGATCACTTTTTCATTTCTAGCATTTCCCCCAAAGTTGAATTTAATACATACACATTTTTCATGTATAGTTTTATCTGGAAGGAAGATGCATGTTGGAAAAATGATACATTATTCTTTGATTTTATTTATAATGAAAGGCTGTGGAACTGACCAGATCATTCAGGAAAAACTATGCATATATCTCTAATATCTGTGAAATATTCAACACAGTTTTCAGGCAGTGCTGCCAAGAGCCATGGGGAATGCCTGGGGTATCTCAGACAGGTCAGGAAATGGCAGGGGTCCGGGCATCCAAGTTCCTGGAGATTTAACCAGACATTTGTTTTTCTCTCTTTTTTTTTTCTTCTATTTTTTAAAACATATTTATTGGAATAAAATTGCTTTACAATGGTGGGTCAGTTCCTGCTTTATAAGAAAGTGAATCAGCTATACTTATACATATATCCCCATATCTCCTCCCTCCTGTGTCTCCCTCCCACCCTCCCTATCCCACCCCTCTAGGTGGTCACAAAGCACTGAGTTGATCTCCCTGTGCTATGTGGCTGCTTCCCACTAGCTATCTATTTTACATTTGGTAGTATTTATAAGCCCATGTCACTCTCTCACTTCGTCCCAGCTTACCCTTCCCCCTCCCCGTGTCCTCAAGTCCATTCTCTACGTCTGCGTCATTATCCCTGTCCCACCCCTGGGTTCTTCAGAAACATTTTTTATTTTAGATTCCATATATATGTGTTAGAATACGGTATTTGTTTTTCTCTTTCTGACTTACTTTACTCTATATGACAGACTCTAGGTCCATCCACCTCACTACAAATGACTCAATTCCGTTTCTTTTTATGGCTGAGTAATATTCCATTGTACATATGTGCCACATCTTCTTTATCCATTCATCTGTCGATGGACACTTAGGTTGCTTCCATGTCCGGGCTATTGTAAATACTACTGTAGTGAACATTGGGGTGCATGTATCTTTTTGAATTATGGTTTTCTCAGGGTATATGCCCAGAAGTAGGATTGCTGGGTCATATGGTAGTTCTATTTTTAGTTTTCTAAGGAATCTCCCTACTGTTCTCCATAGTGGCTGTATCAATATACATTCCCACCAACACTGCAAGAGGGTTCCCTTTTTTCCACACCCTCTCCAGCATTTATTGTTTGTAGATTTTTTGAAGATGGCCATTCTGACTCGTGTGAGGTGATACCTCATTGTAGTTTTGATTTGCATTTCTCTAATGATTAGTGATGTTCAGCATCCTTTCATGTGTTTATTGGCAATCTGTATATGTTCTTTGGAGAAATGTCTATTTAGGTCTTCTGACCATTTTTGGATTGGGTTGTTTGGTTTTTGATATTGAGTTGCATGAGCTGCTTGTAAATTTGGAGGTTAATCCTTTGTCAGTTGCTTCATTTGCAAATATTTTCTCTCATTCTGAGGGTTATCTTTTCATTTTCTTTATGGTTTCCTTTGCTGGGCAAAAGCTTTTAAGTTTCATTAGGTTCCATTTGTTTATTTTTGGTTTTATTTTTGTTTATATAGGAGGTGGGTCAAAAAGGATCTTGCTGTGATTTATGTCATAGAGTGTTCTGCCTGTATTTTCCTCTAAGAGTTTTAAAGTGTCTGGCCTTACATTTAGGTCTTTAATCCATTTTGAGTTTATTTTTGTGTATGGTGTTAGGGAGTGTTCTAATTTCATTCTTTTACATGTAGCTGTCCATTTTCCCAGCACCAATTATTGGAGAAGCTGTCTTTTTTCCATTGTATATTCTTGTCTCCTTTATCAAAAATAAGGTGACCGTATGTGCGTAGGCTTAACTCTGGGCTTTATATCCGGTTCCATTGATCTATATTTCTGTTTCTGTGCCAGTACCATACTGTCTTGATTACTGTAGCTTTGTAGTATAGTCTGAAGTTAGGGAGCCTCCAGCTCTGTTTTTCTTTCTCAAGATTGCTTTGGTTATTTGGGGTCTTTTGTGTTTCCATACAAATTGTGAAATTTTTTGTTCTAGTTCTGTGAAAAATGCCAGTGGTAGTTTGATAGGGATTGCATTGAGTTTGTAGATTGCTTTTGGTAGTATAGTCATTTTCACAATGTTGATTCTTCCAATCCAAGAACATGGTATATCTCTCCATCTGTTTGTATCATCTTTCATCAGTGTCTTATAGTTTTCTGCATACAGGTCTTTTGTCTCCTTAGGTAGGTTTATTCCTAGGTATTTTATTCTTTTTGTTGCAGTGATAAATGGGAGCGTTTCTTTAATTTCTCTTTCAGATTTTTCATCATTAGTGTACAGGAATGCAAGAGATTTCTCTGCATTAATTTTGTATCCTGTCACTTTACCAACTTTGATGATTAGCTCTAGTAGTTTTCTGGTAGTATCTTTAGGATTCTCTATGTATAGTATCATGTCATCTGCAAACAGTGACAGTTTTACTTCTTCTTTTCTGATTTGGATCCCTTTTATTTCTTTTTATTCTCTGATTGCTGTGGCTAAAAATTCCAAAAGTATGTTGAATAATAGTGGTGAGAGTGGACACCTTGTCTTGTTCCTGATCTTAGTGGAAATGCTTTCAGTTTTTCACCACTGAGAATGATGTTGGCTGTGGGTTTGTCATATATGGCCTTTATTATGTTGAGGTAAGTTCCCTCTGTGCCTACGTTCTGGAGGGTTTTTATCATAAATGGGTGTTGAATTTTGTCAAAAGCTTTTTCTGCATATATTGAGATGATCATATGGTTTTTATTCTTCAATTTGTTAATATGGTGTATCACATTGATTGATTTGCATATATTGAAGAATCCTTGCATTCCTGGAATAAATCCCACTTGATCATGGTGTATGATCCTTTTAATATGCTATTGGATTCTGTTTGCTTGTATTTTATTAAGGATTTTTGCATCTATGTTCATCAGTGTTATTGGCCTGTAGTTTTCTTTCTTTGTGACATCTTTGTCTGGTTTTGGTACCAGGGTGATGGTGGCCTCGTAGAATGAGTTTGGGAGTGTTCCTCCCTCTGCTATATTTTGGAAGAGTTTGAGAAGGATAGGTGTTAGCTCTTCCCTAAATGTTTGATAGAATTCGCCTGTGAAGCCATCTTGTCCTGGACTTTGTTTTGTTGGAAGATTTTTAATCACAGTTTCAATTTCAGTGCTTGTGATTGGTCTGTTTATATTTTCTATTTCTTCCTGGTTCAGTCTCAGAAGGTTGTGCTTTTTTAAGAATGTGTCCATTTCTTCCAGGTTGTCCATTGTATTGGCATATAGTTCCTTTTAGTAATCTTTCATGATGCTTTGTATTTCTGCAGTGTCAGTTGTTACTTCTCCTTTTTCATTTCTAATTCTGTTGATTTGAGTTTTCTCCCTTTTATTTCTTGACAAGTCTGGTTAATGGTTTAACAATTTTGTTTATTTTCTCAAAGAACCAGCTTTTAGTTTTATTGATCTTTGCTATCATTTCCATCATTTCTTTTTCATTTTTTTCTGATCTGATCTTTATGATTTCTTTCCTTCTGCTAACTTTGGGGTGTTTTTGCTCTTCTTTCTCTAATTGCTTTAGGTGTAAGATTAGGTTGTTTATTTGAGATGTTTCTTTTTTTCTTGAGGTAGGATTGTATTGCTATAAACTTCCCTCTTAAATCTGCTTTTGCTGCCTCCCATAGGTTTTGGGTCGTGTTTTCATTGTCATTTGTTTCTAGGTATTTTTTTATTTCCTCAGTGATCTCTTGGTTATTAAGTAGTATACTGTTTAGCCTCCATGTGTTTGTATTTTTTACAGCTTTTTTCCTGTAATTGATATCTAGTCTGGTAGCCTTGTGGTTGGAAAAGATATTTGAAACGATTTCAATTTTCTTAAGTTTACCAGGGCTTGATTTGTGACCCAAGATATGATCTGTCCTGGAAAATGTTCCATGAACACTTGACAAGAAAGTGTATTCTGATGCTTTTGGATGGGATGTCCTATAAATATCAATTAAGGCCACCTTCTTTAATGTATCCTTTAAGGCTTGTGTTTTCTTATTGATTTTCATTTTGGATGATCTGTCCATTGGTGAAAGTGGGGTGTTAAAGTCCCCTCCTATGACTGTGTTACTGTCGATTTCCCCTTTTATGGGTATTAGCATTTGCCTTATGTATTGAGGTGCTCCTATGTTGGGTGCATAAATATTTACAATTGTTATATCTTCTTCTTGGATCGATCCCTTGATCATTATGTAGTGTCCTTCTTTGTCTCTTCTAATAGTCTTTATTTTAAAGTGTATTTTATCTGATATGAGAATTGCTACTCCAGCTTTCTTTTGATTTCCATTTGCATGGAATATCTTTTTCCATCCCCTTACTTTCAGTCTGTATGTGTCTCTAGGTCTGAAGTGGGTCTCTTGTAGACAGCATATATATGGGTCTTGTTTTTGTATCCATTCAGCCAATCTGTGTCTTTTGGTGGGAGCATTTAGTGCATTTACATTTAAGGTAATTATTGATATGTATGTTCCTATTAACATTTTCTTTTTTTTTTTCTTTCTTTTTTTGCGGTACGCAGGCCTCTCACTGTTGTGGCCTCTCCCGTTGTGGAGCACAGGCTCCAGACGCACAGGCTCAGCGGCCATGGCTCATGGGCCCAGCTGCTCCGCAGCATGTGGGATCTTCCGGGACCGGGGCACGAACCCATGTCCCCTGCATCGGCAGGCGGACTCTCAACCACTGCGCCACCAGGGAAGCCCCTACCATTTTCTTAATTGTTTTGTATTTTTTATTGTAGGTCTTTTTCTTCTCTTGTGTTTCCTGCCTAGAGAAGTTCCTTTAGCATTTGTTTTCAAACTGGTTTGGTGGTGCTGAATTCTGTTAGCTTTTCCTTATCTGTAAATGTTTTAATTTCTCCATCAAATCTGAATGAGATCCTTGCTGGTTAGAGTAATCTTGGTTGTAGGTTTTTCCCTTTCGTCACTTTAAATATGTCATGCCACTCCCTTCTGGCTTGCAGAGTTTCTGCTGAAAGATCAGCTGTTAGCCTTATGGCGATTCCCTTATATGTTATCTGTTGTTTTTCCCTTGCTGCTTTTAATATATTTTCTTTGTATTTAATTTTTGATAGTTTGAATAATATGTGTCTTGGCGTGTTTCTCCTTGGATTTATCCTGTATGGGACTCTCTGTGCTTCCTGGACTGGATTAACTATTTCCTTTCCCATATTAGGGAAGTTTTCAACTATAATCTCTTCAAATATTTTCTCAGTCCCTTTCTTTTTCTCTTCTTCTTCTGGGACCCCTATAATTCGAATGTTGGTGCGTTTAATGTTGTCCCAGAGGTCTCTGAGACTGTCCTCAGTTCTTTTCATTCTTTTTTCTTTATTCTGCTCTGCAGTAGTTATTTCCACTATTTTATCTTCCAGGTCACTTATCCGTTCTTCTGCCTCAGTTATTCTGCTATTAATCCCTTCTAGAGTATTTTTAATTTCATTTATTGTATTGTTCAGCATTGCTTGTTTCCTCTTTAGTTCTTCTAGGTTCTTGTTAAATGTTTCTTGTACTTTCTCTATTCTACTTCCAAGATTTTGGATCATCTTTAATATCATTATTCTGAATTCTTTTTCAGGTAGACTGCCTATTTCCTCTTCATTTGTTAGGTCTGGTGGGTTTTTATGTTGCTCCTTCATCTGCTGTGTGTTTTTCTGTCTTCTCATTTTGCTTATCTTACTGTGTTTGGGGTCTCCTCTTTGCAGGCTGCAGGTTCGTAGCTCCCGTTGTTTTTGGTGTCTGCCCCCAGTGTATAAGTTTGGTTCAGTGTGTTGTGTAGGCTTCCTGGTGGAGGGGACTAGTGCCTGTGTTCTGGTGGGTGAGGCTGGATCTTGTCTTTCTGGTGGGCAGGTCCACGTCTGGTGATGTGTTTTGGGGTGTCTGTGACCTTATTATGACTTTAGACAGCCTCTCTTCTAATGGGTGGCATTGTGTTCCTGCCTTGCTAGTTGTTTGGCATAGGGTGTCCAGCACTGTAGCTTGCTGGTCGTTGAGTGAAGCTTGGTGTTGGTGCTCGCGCCCGTCTCTGGAGCTTCTTTAAACAGCGCTCTGAATCCCCTCTCCTCGCGCACCAGGAAACAAAGAGGAAAGAAAAAGTCTCTTGCCTCTTTGGCAGCTCCAGACTTTTTCCCGGACTCCCTCCCGGCCAGCCGTGGCGCAGTAACCCCTTCAGGCTGTGTTCATGCCGCCAACCCCAGTCCTCTCCCTGCGCTCCGACCGAAGCCCGATCCTCATCTCCCAGCCCCGCCCGCCCCAGCGGGGGAGCAGAGAAGCCTTTCGGGCTGCTGACTGCCGGTCGGCACCGATCTTCTGTGCGGGAATCTCTCCTCTTTGCCCTCTGCACCCCTGTGGCTGTGCTGTCCTCCGTTGCACCGAAGCTCCCCCGTCCGCCAACCACAGTCTTCGCCCGCGAAGGGGCTCCTAGCATGTGGACACCTTTCCTCCTTCACAGCTCCGTCCCACTGTTGCAGGTCCCATCCCTATCCTTTTGTCTCTGTTTATTCTTTTTTCTTTTGCCCTACCCAGGTACATGGGGAGTTTCTTGCCTTTGGGGAGGTCTGAGGTCTTCTGCCAGCGTTCAGTAGGAGTTCTGTAGGAGTTGTTCCACGTGTAGATGTATTTCTGATGTGTCTGTGGGGAGGAAGGTGATCTCCGCATCTTACTCTTCCACCATCTTCCCCCTTTCTCCTGTTTTTCTCTTTTTTAATATAAGGTTTCTGAATAAAATTATACTTACAGAAAGGCTGTTAAAATTATTTTTAAAGATAATTCCTGTTTGTTGGGCTACTGAGGGTCATGCTTGCTGACTTTTTGTGTCGTGCCTACAAAATGGGAAGAGTCACTGCCCACTGGGGTGTAGGGAGAGGCTAAGGACAGCCAGAGCTGATGGCCTGAGGCTCCGGCCATCCTGAGTTCTGCAGCTTAGTGGCTGGGATGCTCTGGATTGTGGAGAGGGTTAGGATCCAAGTGTACGAAGAGACTGGACCTTGTGTCGGAATCTTGAACGTAAGAAGAGTTAATTCGTGTGAGAGGCAAGTGTCCTGATAAACAGAGGGGAAAGTGGGATTGCAACCAAGTTGTTTTAGTTATTATTTTTTGAATGTTTTTTTACTACTATGGTGTAAAATTTTGACGAGATACAATAAAAGGTCAATGAAGTAGAGGGACTACTACTTTGTGACTTTTCAAAATTTTTGGTTTTGTTTTTGCTTGTTATTTATGTGAAACTGAGGCATTTTGAGAAAAAGAGGGACGAAGTTGACAGTCATTTTAAGGCAGAAGATATTTCCTGATTTGTATAAGAAGATTAAAATGAGGAAGAAACTGGGGGCCACAAGACTCAATGTTGTTTTGGGTGATGAGAATCGGAAGTGGACAAATAATTAGCAATAAATTACTTTTTGTGGGGTGAGAGGCTGGAAGGACTCTCTTTTATTTATTTGTTTGTTTATTTGAATTTTTAAAATTGGAGTATAGGGCTTCCCTGGTGGCGCAGTGGTTTAGAGTCCGCCTGCCGATGCAGGGGACACGGATTCATGCCCCGGTCTGGGAAGATCCCACATGCCGCCGAGTGGCTAGGCCCGTGAGCCATGGCCACTGAGCCTGCACGTCCGGAGCCTGTACTCCACAACGGGAGAGGTCGCAACAGTGAGAGGTCCGCGTACTGCAAAAAAAAAAAAAAAAAAAAAAAATTGAAGTATTGTTGATTTAAATGTCTTGTTAGTTTCAGGTGTACAGCACAGTGACTCAGTCATATATATATTCTTTTTCAGATTCTTTTCCATTATAGTTATTACAGAATACCAAGTATAGTTCCCTGTGCTATGCAGTAAGTCCTTGTTGTTTATCTATTTTGTATCTAGTTGTATGGCCAATAAGTTACTTTTAAACTGGTTGGGATTTGGGTGTCAGAAAAAACTTCTAAGTTATGGGATCCTGGTTCTTGGCTGAGTTACTGAATTTCTCTGTCTTCATTTCTTTCCTGTTGAAAGTGGAGATAATTGTATCCTCATCACAGGGCTTTTGAGAGGGTTAAATGAAAGAGTTGATGTAAGAACTTAGCATGGCTCTGACAGTAAATCTGACCACTGCTCTTAATGATCATTCACTGCAAGACTTACCTCAGGTTCAGTTTGTGATTCACACCACAATTTGAAAGTAATAGCTAATGAATTTTCTGAAACATTAACTTCCGAAGTTTTAAACATTAACTGAAATTTAACAGACACATAAAAATAATAGAAACATGAACTTGTACATAGACACGGCTTTTCTGGGTAAACCTTGAGATAACCCAGAAGTGAAACTTTTAAATTTTGCAGATGACAGCTTTCAGTGAACTGTTTGTGAAGTTTAAAAGCAAATTAAAGCAGCCATATCTGATAATATTCCAGGTTATGCATTCATTTTTTATTTAATAATACTTTATTAAAGGTGACTAGATATAATTAAACAAAGTAAACCTTTAACATACTTAGCTTTGGATATTATTATACTTCTAATAGCAATATTCAAGTGGTGATGGGTGTTTAATTCTTTCACTCTAAAATATATGTGACATTTTAGATGTCTGGTGATAGATGTTGAATTCATCACTCTAGAATATCTGTGAATTTATGATTCTGAAATTTTTCTTGATGAGAGAGGTTTGAGAATTTGGTGAAAGTCTCAGAAAACATCTGAAAAGCATACCTATAACTTTGCATACAACCTCTACGGTTCACAGACACTCTGAAACAATTCATAAAACCTGGAGTTTATGGATTCCAGATTGTGAGTCCTTGCTCTGTATTCTTAAAGGAATTCATTTTACAAGGGCTCTCTGGAGCCTGTCTTCAGGACGTTTTGTATTGGGTGTATGAGGGTAATGGGAGCAGCAGAAAGTTCCTCGCCCTCCCCGGAACAACCAATTTTATTTCTCAAGCTGTAGTTAGGAATACCCTGATGACACAGATTGTTCAGAGTTTGGATATTATAAATCCAACAGTATCACTCTGTGTGTCTGTGTGTGTAGCTTAGTGTATGTATATATAAACACATATAAGTATGTATTAATATAATTGCAATCCAGTGCTTTAAAATATTGCCCACCAGCACATAAATCCACCAAGAACCATCTGCTTATGCAATACAGGGAAGATTATGAGCCCACCCAGGGCTTCAACTCTGATAAGTGGATCATAGTCATTTCTATACTTAAATTCCTTTCACTCTTGATTAATATCCTGACATGGGAAAACCTCAGCTTTGTTCTCCAGGAATTAAAGTCTTGACATTGTGTCTCAAAAGCATCCCATCACCAGTTTACCACCTCCATATTGCCAGCTGCCTGCCCACTCACCCACTGGAACCTGTGGATCATCTTGGCTACAGCATTCCTTTAAGGCATATTTTTTTAAAATACTTTTCAATTTATTTTATGAATCCAGTATAAAATTGATACCGTAGTTGCATCATATTATTAAAATAAAATTTTAGATCATCTCTTTCATAAACAGATATATATATATTCTAAGAAAAATATTATTATATGAATGTAGCCATATATAAAAATACATACATCAGTACCAAGTGGGATAAACTAAAAAATGCAAGGGTGTATTGGCATTCAAAATTAAGTCAGATCTTTCTCCTAAAGCAAAGGAAATAAAAGCAAAGATAAACAAATGGGACCTAATTAAACTTAAAAGCTTTTGCACAGCAAAGGAAACCATCGGCAAAATGAAAAGACAACCTACTGAATGGGAGAAAGTATTTGCAAATGATATGACTGATAAGGGCTTAATATCCAACATATATAAACAGCTCATACAACTCAGCATCAGAAAAACAAACGCCCCAATAAAAATAGGCAGAAGACATGAATAGACATTTTTCCAAGGACTCCATGCACATGGCCAACAGACACATTGAAAGATACTCAACATTGCTAATCATCAGGGAAATGCAAATCAAAACCACAATGAGATATCACCTCATACCTGTCAGAATGGCCATCAACAAAGAGAACACAAATAAATGTTGGCGAAGATATGGAGAAAAGGGAACCCTCGTACACTGTTGGTGGGAATGTAAATTGGTGCAGCCACTGTGGAAAACAATATGGAGGTTTCTCACAAAACTAAAAATAGAACTGTCATATGATCCAGCAATTCCACTCCTGGGTATATATCTGAGAAGAATGAAAACACTAATTCAAAAAGATACATGAATCCCAATGTTCATTGCAGCACCAGTTACAATTGTATATATATTTGTAATGGAATACTATTCAGCCATAAAAAAGTTTGAAATTTTGCCATTTGCAGCAACATGGATGGACTTGGACGGTATTATGCTAAATGAAATAAGTCAGACAGAGAAAGACAAATACTGTATGCTATCACTTATATGTAGAGTCTAAAAAATAAAACAAGCTAATGAATATAACAAAAAAGAAACAGACTCACAGATATAGAGAACAAACTAATGGTTATCAGTGGGGAGGGGCAAGATAGGGGTAGGGGGTTAAGAGATACAAACTACTATGTATAAAATAAATAAGCTACAGGGACTTCCCTGGTGGCACAATGGTTAAGAATCCGCCTGCCAATGCAGGGGACACAGGTTCCAGCCCTGGTCCAGGAAGATCCCACATGCTGTGGAGCAACTAAGCCCGTGCACCGCAACTACTGAGCCTGTGCTGTAGAGTCCACGAGCCACAACTACTGCAGCCTGTGCTCCACAGTAAGAGAAGCCACTGCAATGAGAAGCCCACACACTGCAACGAGAGTAGCCCCCACTCGCCACAACTAGAGAAAGCCTGCACACAGCAATGAAGACCCAACAGCCAAATAAATAAGTAAATGAATAAATTTAAATAAATAAATAAGCTACAAGGATATGTTGTACAACACAGGGAATATAGCAAATATTTTATAACTATAAATGGAGTATAAACTTTAAAAATTATGAATCACTATATTGTACACCTGTAACATATAATATTGTACATCACTATACTTCAATTAAAAAGGTTAAAAAAAGTAGATCATGTAAATCATTCCATCAGCAAAAAAAAAAAAAAATCAAACTATCATCTTGAATAAATGTTTTAAAAATTTAGTAAAATTCAACATCTATGCATTGATGAGTACAAAATTTTTTTAGCAAGATAGTAAGCATAAGCAACCTCCTTAATCAGTTTAGACTTTTGTATCATGAATGCACCCCTCCTACTGTCTCCTTGTGGCTTTTTCTTTGTCTTTGGAAGTAGAAGGTCTTTTTGGTAGGTTCTAGTCTTTTTTGTTGATGGCTGTTCAGCAGTTAGGTGTGATTTTGGTGTTTCCATGAAAGGAGGTGAGCTCAGGTTCCTCTGCTCTGCAACTTGTCCCACAAATGTCCAGATTAAGCTTTTGAAAATGAACCTATAGCAGCAAATATATATATATGATAGTCTGCTACTGTGTTGCTCTACGGCATGAGACTTAAATGAACAATTCCTCACCAGGGCCCCTAGGTGGGCCTCTCAGTGTTCAGCTTGGCAGTGGTCAGCTGGATCATGACTAGTAATACCTGAGTTTAGAGAAGACCCCCATCTCATTCTCTTAGTGAGAATTTATTCACTCATCCACGCATCAGTTCATGCAACAACTCTTAACTGAGTGCCTACATGTGTGAAAACTCTAGAACACTTATTATCTCTGTGTAATGCAGCCTGCAGTGTACTGTAATTTTTCAAAAGCTTTAAACCCTTTTTAGACCAGAGTTTTATACATAACATGGAATGATAGAAAAATGATCTAAAACCGTATATAACATAGAATGATAGAAAAATTATCTGAACTTGATAATCCAAGACCAATGAATATGCTCTTTAATTATGCATTCCTCTTTGCATTCTCTTTTTTTAAAATTTTACTTATTTATTTATTTACTTATTTTTGGCTGTGCTGGGTCTTTGTTGCTGCACATGGGCTTTCTCTAGTTGTGGCGAGCAGGGGCTGCTCTTGGTTGCGGTGTGTGGGCTTCTCATTGTGGTGGCTTCTCTTGTTGAGGAGCACGGGCTCTAGGTGCATGGGCTTCAGTAGTTGTGGCTTGCAGGCTCAGTAGTTGTGGCTGGTGGGCTCTAGAGCGCAGGTTCAGTAGTGTGGCGCATAGGCTTAGCTGCTCTGCGGCATGTGGAATCTTCCTGGACTAGGGCTCAAACCCGTGTCCCCTGACTTGGCAGGCAGATTCTGAACCATTGCACCATCAGGGAAGCCCCTCTATGCATTCTTTACACCAGTGGTGACTTTGCCTCTGAGGGGAATTTGCAACACCTAGAGACATTTTTGGTGGGCACAGGGCAAGTGAGAGAGGCAGTGGGGAGGTGTTGCTATGGTGTTCAGAGGGTAGAGGCCAGGGATGCTGATAAATAACCTACAACACACAGGACAATCCCCGCAGCAGAGTTATTCTTCCCCAAATGCCAATAGTGCTGAGGTTGAGAAACCTCACTATAGAGAAACCCTTTAAGCCAACCTTTGAAGGCACTGAGGAAGGGAGTTTTTCTTGCTGTCATCTGGTAATATATGTTGCTCTATGCACCATATAGTTCTATATTTAGAATTTTAGTTTTTAGTATGCACCTGAGGAAAGGATGCTAGATATTCATAGGAAAACTATTTTCTCATTTAAAATAAAATATTTCAATGTCTACAATACCAGAGAAAGTCAATAGGTAAATAAGCATGTCTAGCTCAGTAATATTCTAGAAGGTTAGAGCAACATCAGTATTCTGTTTACCTAAAAATTAGCATATCTTTCTGCCTCTACCACAGACAGAAATGAAAGAGGCAGCAAAAGAGCCATGGAACAAAGGAATGGCCAATTGGTTCAGGGTTTTGAGGACTCTGTGAGACATTCTTTCTTGTTGCATTTGAGTATAGATCATTCAAATGATGCCACAGATTTATTCAAGATTTATCTAATTTCACATAAATTTATACAAGAGCCCTTTAGGTTAGGATGGTGATAAAATGTGAACAAGCAGATTAGAATAACTATGGTTTACAGCTAACCATTCACCACTTTCCTGGAGATATTTTATGAGCTATTCAAGCATGGACATTTGGTCTAAGTGCCATTTTAATGCAAGTATTTCCATTGTGGGTTACGGCATCTTTTTTTTTTTTGAGAAATTTAATAAAAACACATACATTGCTTGTGGTAATCATAGCCTTAAAAAGCTACATCAAATTGACAATATTTCTTTACTTCAGTTAATAATATATGAATGTATTATAGTGGCTAATAATTTTCTTGCATAACAATGGTCTCTGGGTTAGAAAGAAACCTGTCAGATGGGAAAATATCAGAAGGAATGAAGTGACAATGCCTTTTCTTACTGTCATGTTATTCATGAATAAATTTACCTATTTTTCATGGCAAAGTTTGTTTTTAAGCTCTCTTTTCTTAATCAAAGACAAGTTTTCTATAAGTAGTATTTATTTTTTTATGTATATACATATGCATATACAAGTTGGTTACAAACACATGGGTACATAGATCCTCTAAAATATTAGCTTTATTTCCACCTTCACTGATCTACTAAGCTCCTTAAGCTTCTTCACTGTGGAAGAGCAAGTAATTCCTTTAAGAAAAATAAAACTTCCTCAAACTTGAATTATAAAGTATTCCTATTTCTTTAACACTCCTTGAACGGTATTCCAATTTTTGGTTTAAATAAAAATGATTTAACTTGTGCTAGATTTTTTTCTGTTATGAATTAAACTGGAAAAGTCAGAGGTTTACTGGATTAGCTTAAATCATACTTTATTTAACATACAAGTAAACTTAGACACATTATTTAATCTCTTTATTCCTCATTTTTCTCACTTTCAAAATGGGAGACAAGAGTTGCTGGTAGATGAATTAAATTATATAATGTATGCAAATTTCCCTGCACCCTGTCAGTGCTCTGGCAATGTTAAATAGCTTATGGATACTTCTAGTTTTTAAGGGAAAATAAAGAAGGTACTTTAGGAAAAAATATTAAGAGTTACAACATGTTGAAATGTTTATCTATTCATTAAAAACTTTTCCTATAAAGGAACATGGTTAACCAGCAAATCCAACATTGCTCAGTCATACAGATTCATATGTTTTTTAGCTGCTCCCAAACTGAAGTAAATATATGAAAACGTTCAAGTACATGGACCTAAACAGGCTTAGTCTTTCCCTCCTGCTCTATGTTCTTTCTTTCTTTTTTCTTTTTAAACTTTTTATTCTAAACCGCCATGGGCTGTGTTTCCATAGCCAGAATGAGCTATTAGTCCAAAATGGTGGGTGTTCACATTCCCTTTATCACTTTTAGTCACAGCTAAACACAAGTTTCTTACCTCCTTTGGGACACTGAGGTGCTTGTTTGTCTCTAGTATTTTATAGAAACATAAATCACAAGCAAATGTAAGTTCAAAGATAAGCAAACAGAAAACAGAGAGAAAGAAAGACTTAACAGAGAATTTGATGACATTTTATATTCTCTGTCTTCTGGGGAAGGTCACAAGAAACTGAGTTTTATTTCATCTTCTTTCCAGAAGGAAAAACTACCACATGGTGCCGTCAGGGGTCCCAGGCTCCACAGAAAAGATATTCTTGAGGGGCAATGAACGTGGAAACAACACAAAATGAAAATGGTAGGTGATCAAAAATGTTAGTTAAATAAATAAAAATACCTTACTGTTACCCTCAGACATAGGCATTAGATAATTACTGACTTTTTAATGAACAGTGGAGAGCAGATATTTTTACACACACACTCATATGTACATTAATGGGAGTAATAAGGAAACGTGCTATTGATGTCTGTGTCTGACATGGTGAAAGAAAATACACCCTGATCCAGCCTCCCTCAAGGGCCAAAGCCTGATGACAGTGAGTACTCTGACAGGTAAGTGGAGCTACCACCCTGAAGATATTTGTAAAATTTAAGTGAACTTGAAATTCAGGTTTCATAGGGCGTCAGGTTGGGGGCAGGTCGAGTCAGGAGGCAAACCTACTCAAGCTTGGGGTCTCCTAGGTGATTCTCCTTGCATAGAACCTCAGCACATTAAGTCCTCAATTACAAAGTGAATTGGAAGAACATTGAAGGAAAATTACCTGTCTTGAAACTGGCATTAGGTTTGTGGGAAAGAAGGTTTTCCCATTAATTCTTAACAAACCAGTACACAGCATTGCAGACTGCAGTCCTGTCATCCGGGTGGTTCAAAATGGCTGTCAGCAGTATTTCGGTATAAAGGTGGCCTCGTGAGTCTGGAAGAACCAAATGCAAACATAGTACCCTCCACCAAGGCCTCAAGGAATACTCGCAGATGTCATGTCAAAAAACATGACTCGCAGATGTCATGTCGAAAAAAGCTTGTTGTCAAAACTGCAGACACACAAGAAAAGAGGACAACACAAACAAGCACCATAAGAGTAAACAAACAGGGCTTCCCTGGTAGCACAGTGGTTGAGAATCTGCCTGCTAATGCAGGGGACACAGGTTCGAGCCCTGGTCTGGAAAGATCCCACATGCCGTGGAGCAACTGGGCCCATGAGCCACAACTACTGAGCCTGCGCGTCTGGAGCCTGTGCTCCACAACAAGAGAGGCCACGACAGTGAGAGGCCCATGCACCACGATGAAGAGTGGCCCCCACTCACTGCAACTAGAGAAAGCCCTCGCACAGAAACGAAGACCCAACACAGCCACAAATAAATAAATAAATTAATTAATTTTAAAAAAAGAGTAAACAAACAGCTGAATCAAACGGGCAAAACTTCCAGATATTGAGTGTATCAGACAGATCATAAAATGGCTGTGTTTAGCATTCTTAAAATATTTGCTTTTAAAAAGAGGTGATTAACAACAAAGGAAACCATAAACAAGATGAAAAGACAACCTTCAGAATGGGAAAAAATATTTGCAAATAAATCAACTGACAAAGGATTAATCTCCAAAATATAAAATAGCTCAATATCAAAAAAACAAACAACCTAATCCAAAAATGGGCAGAAGACCTAAATAGACATTTCTACAAAGAAGACATACAAATTGCCAACAAACACATGAAAAGATGCTCAACATCACTAATCATTAGGGAAATGCAACTCAAAACCACAGTGAGGTATCACCTCACACCGGTCAGAATGGCCATCATCAAATATCTACAAACAATAAATGCTGGAGAGGGTGTGGAGAAAAGGGAACCCTCCTGCACTGTTGGTGGGAATGGTGATACAGCCACTATGGAGAACAGTATGGAGGTTCCTTAAAAATCTAAAAATAGAACTACCATATGACCCAGCAATCCCACTACTGGGCATATACCCTGAGAAAACCATAATTCAAAAAGAGTCATGTACCACAATGTTCATTGCAGCTCTGTTTACAATAGCCAGGACATGGAAGCAACCTAAGTGTCCATTGACTGATGAATGGATAAAGATGTGACACATATATACAATGGAATATTACTCAGCCATAAAAAGAAACGAAATTGAGTTATTTGTAATGAGGTGGATGGACCTAGAGTCTGTCATACAGAAAGGGGTAAGTGAGAAAGAGAAAAACAAATACTGTATGCTAAAGTACATATATGGAATCTAAAAAAAACCAATATTGTTGAACCTAGTCAGAGGGCAGGAATAAAGACACAGATGTAGAAAACAGACTTGAGGACACAGTGAGGGAAGGGGAGGCTGGGACAAAGTGAGAGAGTGGCATGGACTTATATACACTACCAAATGTAAAATAGATAGCTAGTGGGAAGCAGCCGCATAGCACAGGGAGATCAGCTCCGTGTTTTGTGACCACCTAGAGGGGTGGGATAGGGAGGGTGGGAGGGAGAGAGATGCAAGAGGGAGGGGATATGGGGATATATGTATACATATAGCTGATTCACTTTGATATACAGCAGAAACTAATGCAACATGATAAAGCAATTATACTCCAGTAAAGACATTAAAAAAAGGAGATGATTAAAATATAAAGTGCTATAAAGTTAAATAAGCAGACTTGAAGAAGATACATAATACTTTCAGAAATAAAAAATATATATATTGAAATAAAACCAGTGGCTAGGTTTGATGGGTAATTAGAGACTTCATGAGATTATCTACATGATGATGAACTAGATGATAGATCTGAGGAATTTATCCTTACGGTAGGACAGTGAGAAAAAGAGAAGATATAACACAAAAAAGAGACAGGTAGAAGAGAGTGAAAATGCCAATATAATTCAAATATTTGGAGTTCTAGAAATAGAGGACAAAGAATGAGGTACTGGTAACATTTAAAAAGAAAAAGACTGAGGAATTTGCCAGTCTGATGAAAAATAGCAATCTATAGGGTCACGAATCCAAGGTAAATACAAAATAAATGAACACATAGGTTATCTAGCTCAAAGCACAGAAGGCCATAGACTAAAAGAAAAATCTTGAAAACTACCAGAGAAAAGGAAAGTATAATCAGGCTGAAAACTGACCTCTCAGCAACAACAGTGGAAGCCAGAAAACAGTGGAATGAGAGAAAATATCTGTCAATCTAGAATTGTATACTGAGCAAAAATCACTTTGAAGAAAGTAAAAAAGAAAAAAAATATTGCCAGATGAAGAAAAGTGAGAGAATTTGTCACAAAAGATAAACTCTTTAAAAAATTCAAAAGATGGCTTCCAGGCAAAAGGAAACCAATTTCATGTGGAAGATGTAAAGAGGAATAAAGGACAAAGAAAGTAGTAAATATGTGGAGAAACATAAACAACACTAAAAAATACTTCTTTTGTGGTTCAAAACAGTAGAGCTATGGTATTCAATAATAACTACATGTAAGTCAGAAAGACATCAGTAGATTTAAAGTCTTAATTAAGGTCATTGTTTAAAAAGAGTGAAAATTATAATTTCAGATTTTGATAAGTAAGCAGGCTGGAAATGCTAAGATAACCAACAAAAGAATGGACGTAGAAGGTTTAACTTTCAAATCTGTAGCGAGAAAAATGAGTGAGGAAAACCATCCAATCAATATTTTTAAAAGGTAAAACAAACAAACAAAAAAGAGATAAGATGGGACAAATAGAAAGCACCCAAAGATAGTAGAAGTAATACAAATCAATATCCCTCACATCTGAGCTCTCAGTAGTTAGGTATTTGCAATAATGACTTGCATATGTTTTATCAAAAATGTACTCTCTGAAATGAAAACCAACTAAGATATAACCACATATGTATCAGCAAAAATGTTAAGTTCTGTGTATGTTCAGGAAAGAGGCTTTTCTGTATCTCAGCTGTTTTCCTGATAATGTCTGATCTCTTGCTAATGTTATTTTCCTGAGGGTTTAGCTTCTGTTTCTTTCTGTAGGTTACCTAGGGGCACTAATACCTAGATCCAATTTAGATAGTATCCCTACCATATTTAACATATGATTTCTTTGTTTAGTTATGTAACAGTACATGTTTATTATTAAGCATAGGACGTCAAGTTAGTTTGCAGTCACTACTCCACAGAATAAACACACAGCAGACACAACATACTCACTAACATCATGAAGCACTAAATAATTAGATAAATTGGGTTTAAAATGTTCTGTACAATGCAGAAATCTTTGGTGCTTTGTTACACTGAGTTTCAGAGTGTTTCAGTGATGCCTGGGAAAATTGACCTCAGTTTTTGTATTATTATTTTTTGCCTAATTTTATTTGCAGGAGTATAACAGTATAAAAAAATTAAAGATCCTTTAAAAGACAAGAATTTTTACTCTTGATTAAAAAATAAAAGGCCCACCTGAAACTTCAGGATACAGTCTGAAAATGCAGGGTAGAATAAAGATACATTGGGCAAGCAGTAGTTGAAAGAAAGCTGTAACTCTTTAAACATCAGACAAAATAGATTTTAGGACAAAAAACAGTAGTAGAGATGAAAGGGTAATTATAAGTGGAGAAATGTTTCAATTTACTAGCAAGATTTAAGAATTTTAATCTGTATACATCTGCTTAATAATACAGTCTTCATATATGCATGAACTGAAAAAGATGAAAAGACATACACTATCAGAACTGGAAAATTTTAACACATTCATCTGGTAACTGAAAGACGAGGCACATAAAATCAGTGAGTGTACAGAAGGTCTGAATAACATGATTAACAAATTTAGCTTAACGGGTGAATTGCAAAATGCTCATCTGTTCAAGGGCACTTAGAACCTTCACAAGACTAACCACATACTCTGCTGTAAAGCCAGACTCACCAAACTTTAAACGGCTGAGGTTACATAGGACACATGCTCTGACCACAGTGGGACTATGTTAGAAATAATTAACCAAAAGATAAGATAAAAGTCATACTTCTGGAAATTTAACATTTCTAAAAAGTCATAGGTCAAATAAGAATTCATAATGAAAATTAGAAAGTCCTGAGAACTGAATGGTAATGAAAATGCTGCATATCAAACTAATGTGATGAAGCTGATGTGGTTCTTAGGACATACAGAGATTTAAGTCATTATGTTAGAAAATAGAAAAGCCTCAAAGTAAATGAACTCAAGAAATTAGACAAACAATCTGCATTCACCTCCTAAAAATAGGCAGGAAAGAATAGAGGACCAGTGGAAAGAAAACAGACATACAATAGAGGGAATCAATAAAGCCAAGAATTGATTATTTGAAATAGATAACAAAATTGACAAACTCTGGTGAGACTGAGCAAGGAAAACAAAAGTGAAAAAATAATATTAACAATGAAGAGGGGGGGAGGGTATAACAAGATACTCTGTACAGTTTGATAAGTTAATATTCAAATATTATTCTAATGAATGTAAAACGTTACATAAAGTGAACAAATTCTCAAAGTATAAATTTAACTTTAGAGAAATAGGGAGACAAAAACTAAATAGAATTTTCACTCTTAAGAAATTGAATCAATAGTTAAAAACTCTTCCCTCCCCTGTACCTTCCCAAAAAGGCTCAAATATTTTACTTCTAATTTCCATCAAACATTCAACAGATGAATTCATTCCAGCTTTACACAAACTATTCTAAAGTATAGAAGTAGAGGAAATATCCCCTGTTCATTTCATGTGTCTCTCCTGACCTTGATTTCAAAACCTGGACATTCTAAGAAAACTATGGGTCAAACTGACTTGTGAACATAGATTTTAAAACCTTAACATCTGACAAATTTATGTTGATTCAGAAATATAAGGTGGTTTAACAGAAAATAAACTTCAATAATATACCATATTAACAAATTAAGGAGAAATGTAAAATCATATAAATGGTGGCAGATATAAAGAACTTGATAAACATTGCTCTGTGTTAAAATGCTTATGGAACTGAGAAGTGAAAGCAAAACATTTTCCTAATTTGAAGTATTGTCAAAAGCAGGGGAGAGAATACCTAAAGATAAAACTTTGAAAGCATTCTTTTTAAGATAAGACAGAGACAAGGGTTCCTTCTATCACCACAGTTACATTTTATCAGGACAGCAAAGTAAGACAAGAAAAGATGTAAAATTTAAAAAGAAAAAATGGATCTCTTACTTTTCACAGATGGTATAATTTTTTTGTTTGTTTTTTGTTTGGTGTGTGTGTGTGTGTAGAATCCTCTAAACAATCACTGAGTAAATTTAGTAAGATTGCTGGACACACATAGCAGTGAAAACCTTCAGTCATACCTCTAAACATTAGCAACAAAGAGTTAGAAAATGGAATCAAACAAATATAACCTTTACCATGCCATTATAAAAATCAAGTACTTAAGGATAAATTATCAAAAAATATGCAAAACATTCATTGAGAAAATTATAAAATGTAATCAAACAGCATTAAGCAAGACCTAAGTAAATGGAAAGAAACACCATATTTATAGGGTGGAAGATATAACATCATAAAAAATCAACTTTCCCTTTAGTGAATCTGTAAATTCAATGCAATTCTAATAAAACATCTGATGAATTTTGGTTTGTGTTTGTGTATATGTTATTGTTATAGAACTTAACAAACCAACTTATTCTAAAATTTTTATTGAAGAGCAAAAAGTCCAAAATAGCTAAGACACCCCTGGAAAGAATAAACTTGCGTCACTGAGATAAATTGTTAAGAATAATTATAAAACTATAATAATCAAGCCAGTGAACAAAATAGAAGAGGGCCCAGAAACAGAAATAAAACATATATAAACTTGCTTGATGGTAAGTTGGCATTTTATATTAATGGAGACAAATGGATTTTTAATGAAAAGGCATTGGGATAACTATGGTGAAAATAAAATTGGGCCTAAACAGAAACACATAAATAATTTCCAGTTGTTGTACTGATGGAGAATATCTTTATGTCTACAGCATAGGGAAGGCTTTCTAAAACAAGGCCCAAATGCATTAATGGATACATTAAATAACTTCTGCTCAAAATATCCATAAGTTAACTAAAAAGACAACCAAATGCAGAAGATACTTGCAATATATATAACTGACAAAGAATTAGATTTCAGGACATATAAAGAAATCACAAAAATCAACAGGAAAAAGACAAACAATCCAATAAAATGGGCCAAAAAGAAAAAAAAAAGGGAAAAAAGTAGTCATTTCACTTGAGAAAAATAGGCAACTAGAAAATATAAGATGTTCAACCTCACTAAGACTCAGGCAAATGGAAATTAAGACTGTAATGAGAAGTCAATTCATACCCACTAGATTGGCAAAAAATTGTAATGTGAGGCGATGATGTTTTGCCTTGAGTATGACACCAGCAGAACACTGTGGTAGAAGGAAGTGTGAATTGAAACCAAAAATATTTGGTGTTTTCCAACTGAGTTGAAGATACACCATACCTAGGACCTATGCATTCCACCCTCGTCTCTATTCCTGAAAACCACGTGCACACGGATTACCAGGAAATGTGTGCAAGAATGTTATTAGAAGCACTGCTTGTTACCAGCAAAAAGCTGGAAACAACCCAATAGTAGACCGAATCAATAAATTGTGGAATATTCGTACAAGGGACTAGTAAACTACAGGAAAACAAGTGAATTACAACCATATCCGACGTGGATGAACCTCAGGAGCAAAAAAGCCAAATTCAAGAAGACACTCGATAATTCCATTTATATGAAGTATTGATACTAAAGTAAACAGTATGCCGTTTGCATATATATATACTTGCTGACAACTTTAAAAAGCAAAGGAAAGATGCAGAAAATATGGTGATGGTTACTTAGGATAGAGCGGAGAGGTCGGGAAATGGGATGAGATTGGAGACCAGCATTTAGACCTAGAAAGCGTTATCAATGCTGGGTTGCAGGTCAACAGGTGTTTGTCCAAGTGTTGCATTGCTATTTTTGTACTTTACATGTATTTTATTCTTTTTTGGTATCTACACAATATTTAATGAAAATAATTGAAAAAGACTACCTTCAATAAGTGCTGTGCATCAAACTCACATTCGTAATGTGATAACTGCAGACCTTCATCTAATCATTCCCTGTGAGATATTCATGTTACCTGAGAACATCCCAGGGCCTATCAGAGCAGATGTGATTCTAAATAAGTCAACCCTGGTGCAACTTCTTAACTGTGTTTTCTCAATGTAGAACCATTTTGACAGGGAGAAGGGATGAACAGCAGGGCAATGACAGCGCACAAATCATCACTGTTCTCTGCCTTCTTCAGATTGCTGTAAGAAGAGGGTTAAAATACCTGGAGGATAAAGCACAGCTTGATCACTAAGTGAATTTGCTGTCTGGGGATGCACTTATAGACAATATGAAATGGGATTGACTTACAGACATTCCATATCATCTTTTGTCTTAATTTAAACTATAATTCTTTTTACGTGAAAAACATCTTACAGTTTTCTGTCAATATTATGAACTACCCACCACTGTTGTTTTATTTTACAGGTTATTAAATAGGAACTCTTGGGTTTTTTAATTTCAGTTTTATGTAGGTCCTTATGTCTCTATTCGTGTTATTTTAACTGTTTCTGTCTTCAGGGAGCTTATAATCTGTAACTCTCTGCTTAAGGCATAATGGCTCACCAAGGAGCCACACTTAAGAGGCACTAAGGTATTGCTTTTTTTTTTTTTTTTTTTTTTTTGCGGTACGCAGGCCTCTCACTGCTGTGGCCATGACTCACAGGCCCAGCCACTCCGCAGCATGCGGGATCCTCCCGGGCCGGGGCATGAACCCGCGTCCCCTGTATCGGCAGGCGGACTCCCAACCACTGCACCACCAGGGAAGCCCTAAGCTATTGCTTTTTGAAGTTGCTGCTGCCTTGTAGAGATGTGCCTTCACTTAATCGTAGATCAAGGTACAAGCTTTCTTGCTTATATTCTTATATATACTTTCTTATATTCATAGTGACTTTTCCAGAGCTCACCAGGCAACTGAAGCCAACTGAATATAGCAGTACCAGTCATGATACTTTCCTCATAGTTAACTGGAAGGCACAGTTTTTAAACTAAAGAAAAGATAACTGATACACTATTTTGAATTTGACTTCCTGAAAAACTTTCAGTAGTAAACGAACTTTTATGATTAATATGGAAAATAAGTCTGCTCTCCCCTACCCCCATGCTCCATTCTGTGTTTTAGTTGTATTTGTGCCAAGAAGTTTTGGCAATCTGTACATCTTTTTTTTATAAACCTCAAAAGTAAATAACAAAACACAGACTCCATGGTTCTGTGGCTGATTTTACAGAGTATCATGGCATGGAGAACTGTGATAAAATTCTCCCAAATCTTTCTACCCCTACAAGTGCATCTTTGGAATCTTTCCATAATGTGTGTGTGTGTGTGTGTGCGTGTGCACATGCGTGTGTGTGCGTGCACCCATGTGTAATTCCTAAATTGGTATTACATTAACATGGCTCAAAATTTCAAAAAAATTTTAAAAAAATGATATCTAGTGGCCCTCAGAATCCTGAAATGGTAACTAAAAAAAGCTGGGTAAAATGTTTAAAATTTTTCTAAAAGCATAAAAGTGCTAACAAGATAATGAAGAATTACCTGGCCAAAATCTAGGAGAAACTGAAAATTCAGAGGGTTAAGCTCAAAACTAAAAGCTGCTTTTGCCCAGATGGTATTTGTCTATTGAAAGAAACAGCTGTGGAACTGAGCTGTGGTTTTGGCAGCCTCCTGAGGCAAAAAGACAGGCTTCAAAAATCAATTCCTACCCAACTGCAGAGTCTGAAAAGAGCTATCCCCTCTGAGGAAGGGTGACCCAGAAAGAAAGGAGCCCTTACTAGAACCTGCAGGCTCTGCAGAGGACACTTTTGTAAAGCCCCCAAGACCCTGATGAAAGCGAATGAAATCTTTTGAGGCCTTGAATTATTCCTGCAATTATTTTTTTTCAGATACAATGATCAGACACTCTAAAAAGAAAATACCATAAATTAGCACCAGCCAAATAAAGTAGACATTAGAAAGAGATTATAATGAATTCAGATATTTAGATTAACAGACATGTATTATAAGACAACTTATGGTGACAAACTAACACTATAAAAAACACCGGGCAGAAAAAATAAAAATTATTTTAAGAAAGACACTGATTTTATAAAACCCAAATCAATCTTCTCATCCTAAAACTGTAACTAAAATTAAGAACTCAGTGGAAAGATTTCACAACTGAATAGAAATAGCTGAAAAGAAAATTAGTGTGCTAGAAGCCTGGTTAGGAATAAATTATCCAGGTTGCAGCATGAAGAAACAAAAAGATGGAGAATGCATAGGACACACTAAGAAACACAGAACATAGATGAAGAAGATCTCAAATAACTCGGGTAGAAATTGATTTTTGTCGTTTGTCCCTCTAGACCCAGGAGGCTGTGGAGGGAGGTGGGTGTGGTTATAAAAAGGCAACATGAAGGATCCTTTTGGTATTGGGACTATTCTTTACCTTTGCTAGGGTAAGGGAAACACAAACTTATATATGTGATACCACTATATAAAACTCAGCACACACACATATGCAAACAAGTACAGGTAAAACTGGAGAGATATGAATATGATCAGAGGATTGTACAAATGTTAATTTGCTCGTTGTTATACTATAGTTTTATAAAATTTTAACATTGGGGAAAACTAGGAAAAGTGCACAGTGAGATCTCTCTGTATTATTTCTTACAACTACATGTGAATCTACAATTATCTCAATAAAATTTGAATAAAAAAGGAAGCACACACCTTGATACATGATAATGAAAATGCAGAATACCTAAGGCAAACACAACAGGAGAAGGAAAAGGTAGATTACCTCCAAGAAAGAGCCCAGCAGCTTGACTGCCAGCTCACTCCTTAATGCAACCAAGGATGCTAGGGGTCAGTAGAATAATATCGTCAACATTTTAAGATAGATAGACAGCTGGTGAAGTTATCCTCTGAAATGAAGGTGAAATAAAATAGGGACATTTTTAGATAAACAAAATTTGGAAGTGGTCAACACCCACAAAGCTATGCTAAATTCTGAAGGATGTATTTCATAAGAATAAAAATGACCCTGGGTGAAAGATTTGAGATACACAAGGGAATAAAAAGCAGTCACAATGATAAGTGATAGTTTGTGAAATACGACAAGGTATCAGATATCTCAATGGGATATCAAGACTTAGTAACATTAAGACTGTGTGGAATAATTAAGATAGCCCAGTGGGACAGAAGAGAGAGCCTGGAAACAGGATTAAGCAGTACAGAGCAGTGGGAAAGCATATCTTTTATTTTTTATTTTATTATTTATTTATTTATTTATTTATTTATGTCTGTGTTGGGTCTTCGTTGCTGTGCACGAGCTTTCTCTAGTTGTGGCGAGTGGGGGCTACTCTTTGTTGCGGTGCGCATGCTTCTCACTGCGGTGGCTTCTCTTGTTGTGGAGCACGGGCTCTAGGTGCACAGGCTTCAGTATTTGTAGCTCACAGGCTCTAGAGTGCAGGCTCAGTAGTAGTGGCTCACGGGCTTAGTTGCTCCGCGGCCTGTGGGATCTTCCTGGACCAGGGCTTGAACCCGTGTCCCCTGCATTGGCGGCGGATTCTTAACCACTGTGCCACCAGGGAAGTCCCAAAAGCATATCTTTTAAATAAACAGTGCAGGAAGCGGTAATGGGTACCTAGGTGGGAAAATATGCAAGTGGGTCCCTACTTACACCATTCACAAGTGGATGAGGCACAATGATAAAGTTTATAGAAATGTTTGCATAACATATTCATGGCATCTGGGGAGGGAAATGTTTCTCAAATGAGACACAAAGAGCCCAAGCCAAAAAGGAAAAAATAAAAAAATTAGGACTATCTTAGAATTACAAAATTTTCTCATCAAAAGGTACCATAAAAATGACTATAAGACAAGCGAGAGTGGAAGAAATATTTGCTGACAGGTAAAGGACTCATATTCATAACATACTATGAGCTCATGCAAATCAATAAAAGGGAGAAGATCCAATAGAAAAAAATGGGCGAAGTACATGAATAGGCACTTGCCCAGACAAGTAGTCCGAAAGGCCAATCAACTTTTGTAAAAAGTGCTGAGCTTCATTTACAACCAGAGAAATGTGGGTTAAAATCATAATGAGATAACAATACTACCCCCCAGTGCTCACCAACAGATTGGCAAGGTTTGAATTCTCAAAACCCAATAAAAGAAGAACAACTCAATTTTAAAATGGGAAGAATTTTTTAACAGACACTTCACCAAAAATATTCAGGTGACAAATAAGCACATAAAAAGGTGCTCAACATCACAGGTCATTAGGTAAGTACAAATTAAGATCACAGCAAAATACAACTACACACCTATCCAGAGAGAGAAACTTACAAATCCTGACCACACCAAGATGCCAGGTGTTGCTGCGCAGGTAGAAGGAATGGAACTCTCATCCACCGCTGGCAGAAATAATTCTCTGCAGCCTTACTTGTATGTTGAGCCTGAAATTTATCTGTCTCCTAGTTTCACTAAAAAATAGATTCATGTTTTGGTTGCTTTTCTACGTTTTCCAGTAGAAGAAGGAGGAATGCTGACTTTTACAGCCATGCTCATCAGGAAACATTCCTTACATTTTTAAGTGGTTCTACTGTATTGTGTAATGCTATTATGAAACAAAACAGAAAGAATATTTCTATGCTACTTCTTATACGATGAAAATTAATCTGATCCAATGTATTCCGTAACATAGAGAGGGAACATTACAATCAGAAAGATGAATGGTAAAGGAAAGCAAAGCAGTTATACCATCCTAAAGTAAGATCCAGTACAATAGAGAGAAGAAAAAGCACGCAGATGATCTCACCCAAGCACAGGACTGTGTGAACGTTCTTCAGTGGGAAGGGTGTTTACCCCGTGGCAGACTCATGGCGGAGCTGGAGGAGGTTGCCCACCCGTCTCCTGAGGGCTCGAGTCTCATTCCTGGAGACCCCTGAGGGTCTGCTTTTGTTATGGGGTAGATCTGACATTTAATTCCTAGACTTTGAACACAGCATGAACTCAAGAAGGCCGCAGGAGTGCTTTTCCACATTTCTACTGATAGCTATTAGACATTTTATGCTTGATAAAACACTAAGAAAGGCTCTCTCAGAAGCAGTTTGGTTTTCAAGAGGCTTTTTGTTTTGAGTCACTATTGCCTAGAGATGCTCAGCTCCATTCCTTCAACACAGGAAATCCTGAATTTCTTTTCCGTTTCATTATCCCAACCTATTTCCCTGCAAATGTCGTCTTATATTCACTTCATTGGTTTAACTACATTTATTTCTTGACCTTTTCTGTCTTCTGTGAAACGTCTTCAGACATCTCTCTTCTGAAAGGTAGAAAAGAAATACGAGGCAGAAGTTGGCGTGGAGGACGATGTGGGCTGTTAGTCCAAGAGGGAAGGCAAATGGGGAGAAGCAGGAAGGAAAGACTGAATTTCGTGTAAAAGTGCGGCCCAGACGGGCTGACAGAAAATGCTTTAGGATAACATATATCCTGATTCCGACTAGAAGTGAAGTATGTCAGGACAGAAGGCAGGTGACTGAGTTAAGGGATATTTTTAAAGAATTAAATCGAACTGAAGGTGGAAAAATAAACCTAAATATCGGGGTTTTATTCTTGGTTAGGCTAGGTCATTGGCAGAAACCCATGAGATGCCCTGGGTCTAACCCTGATTTTTGCATAGCTCTCTTGATATTTGTAGGTGTAGTTCTCTGAATAATGAATATATTTCGGAGCCCCAGTGGATTCAACCCCAGTGGGTTCAAACACCATTTTCACTACTATTGTCTCTTGAGCAATTATGGGTTAAATAATGTCAAATAACGACCTGAATGAATCGTAGGGGCAGCAAACACTTTCCAACCATAACAGATAAGCTAACCGGCCCATCACACAGCTACGGTCCGGGTCGGTCTCACTCTGCGCATGTGGGGGTTTTGCATGTTAATTACCCTGCCTGCATGGTGGGTTCTTATCATGTATAACCTCCCATGAAAGGAAACGCATCAAGGCACTACAGTGTAGAGAGAATGGGTTTGTCAGATCCCTTACATCCAGGAGAAGAGGTGTCAGGAGAGCACAGAAACGTGGGCACTGGACGCACCACGAAAGAGGGAGATTTATGACGGACAGAAGAACAATACCTATCTCATGGTTTTATTAACTATTCAATGGGGAGTCTTAGGGCAGATATTCTAGGTGTTCTAGGCCGAGAAGTGCTCTCTTCCTAATCATCTTGGGGTGCACGTGAGAAAGATTCCTAGGAAGGATACACCTAGGCTCAGTTTAAACATTGTGACCTTCCGTCTCTACTGTACACAGAATAACGTTTAAAATTCTCAGGGACTAAAAAAGAAAATCTAAGTACTGTATTACTTTATTTTCATAGTGACTAAGGAAGATTTCAATCAATCCCAGTCTACTGGCTTTTAGAAATAATAAACTGACACTTTCTTTCAAGAGTCCTCACAATCTAAGTACTTTTGTGATATATTTGTTATTGCCTTGCCAGGCTTTTGATCATATTTATCCTTGCAGCCTTTTACCCTAATGCTTCTAATTTCTTTATTATTTTGCAACTGTGATTTGTTTTATACATAATTAAACACTTTGCATTTGCACACAGTCTGCCTCATTTCCAACGTAGAGGAAATGGCTTGTGTACATTTTAGGAGGCTATGATCTTACAACACTCCAGGAAACAGGATCCTTGGATTCATTATTCACCAGCTGAGGACAGTCTTTAGACAGAGTGAAGGAAAGGCATAATTCTCTGGAATAAAAGGAAAGATGAACTCAAGGGATTGTAACAGTGTAACTGTTGAGGACAGTTAGTTTGAGACACAAAGACTGTGGCAATCCTCTCTGGGCATTTTAAACCCACAAATCTAGCTAATACACTCAAAGACTGCGGATTGAACTATGCCATTATCTCAACAGGGGGTGTTTCATGATGCTCTTTACAGCAAGTGTGAAAATCTGGTTGAAATGTACCACTTACTAAGCCCATCACAAGTGATGCAAAAAGGCCCCCCCAGGCAAGATGAGGCTGGAATAGAATCCCCCAAATCAAGGAGCCGCTCCAGGCAGCAGACGTCCCTGGACCTGAAGGACATCAGGACCCCTGGTGTCAGAAGAAGGGGAGAGACTGGAACCGGAGTTGATGCAGGAGCTCAGGCTTACCTGGCAGTCTCCCTAGCACACAGCATGTCTCATGGTGATGGATTTTGTTCAGGAAAAGGCAACCTAAGTAAGAAAATAAAATATCAAAGGTTATAAGTAGTGACGTGGTAGGTACCAGTTTTCAGAGGAGTTACAGACCGCGCTTCCAAACGGGTTGCTGGTTAAGGAGTCTCAGGGCTGTGCACTTGTGTGTGACTTTCCCTGTTGTATACAAGGTGATCTGATCACGAGCAGACTCTTCCCTCCACTTAGATAGACATTAGCTACCAGTACGGATCTTTGGCAATACTCTTCAGAATAATGGACTCAACCATTTTTTATGTCTCTCTATATCTGTCCTATTTTAATTTTCAGCTAAAAAATAAGCTCTTTAATTAAGAACAAACAATATGAGCATTTCCCACTAAACTGTATTATTAGTGCCATTAAGTGATCTTTGCTGCTTCCAAATACAATAGATTTTTTACCTTTCTAGGAGCAAGCTGAAAGATAATAATAGCTTCACTTTATTTTCTTATAAATTGTATTGAAATATAGTTGATCTACAGTGTTGTGTCAATTTAAGGTGTACAGCAAAGTGATTCCATTTTATACATATATTTATCTATCTATCTATTCTTTTAAAAATTCTTTTCCATTACAGGTTATTATAAGATATTGAGGGGCTTCCCTGGTGGTGCAGTGGTTGAGAGTCCACCTGCCAGTGCAGGGGACACAGGTTCGTGCTCTGGTCCAGGAGGATCCCACATGCCGCGGAGCAGCTGGGCCCGTGAGCCATGGCCGCTAAGCCTGCGTGTCCGGAGCCTGGGCTCCGCAAGGGGAGAGGCCACAACAATGAGAGGCCTGCGTACCGCAAAAAAATAAAATAAATAAATAAATAAAAAGATATTGAGTATAGCTCCCTGTGAACAATAGCATAACTTTAGAAGAGCTGAAGCTGATACTACTGATAAGTATTAGGTGAAATTATTACACATAAACTTTTAAAACAGAGGAAATAGAGTACATTAAAGCCATCGTTTTAGTGTAAGAATCACAAAGCTAATCATTATTGCTAACTATTTCTAAGACAGTTTCAGAAGAATTTTCCATGTCAGAATGCTGTTAGCTTGTGTTTTCTTTCCACACATGGATTGTAAATTGATAAATATGATGTCGGCACTTTGTAGATTCGTTAACTCCTATTAACCTGAGTGGCCGCCCTACAGTAGCCGGAAGCATGCAGCAGATGGCACTAAGAACACTTAGCAAAGCAGAGGTCTACCTTAAATTGCTCTTCAGGGTCACAGAATTGCCTGAAAAGTAAGCTACACTAACTAACTGAACAGAGCCCTTCCCGACAAAGTTACAGACTAGATCTGCAAGTTCCAAACACTGTCCTCTCTGTTCAGAAGAAATTACAGGATTCAAAATAAACACAGAAGTAATGCCATATGGAGCCTCTTCATGAATCAGAATATTGTGATACTTTCTGACATGTGAGCTCTCATAGCCATTACTTTTTCATTGTCAGATGAAACACACTCATTTGTTTTCACTTTGTAAATGTAAAATACAATGTGTGTAATTTTTATATTCCAAGAAAAAGGATGACTCATACAATAGATGGCAAAGCAATATCTGTTGTCCATGATTTCATTTTGTTCCTTCCTTCTCTGATTTCCTCCGAAGCAGTGCTGTGGAATTTTTTTTTGTCACAGTTATGTGCTTTTTCTCTACCTCGTACTTTTCTTTAGCAAAACCTCCACTCTCTGCCTCTGGGGCAGACAAATCTGATCTCTTTTTCTATGAGTTTGCTTGTTTCTTTGCTTTTGAAGTCTAATTGACCTACGGCACTATGTTAGTTATTGGTACAGCACAGTGGTTTGATATTTCTATAACATTTCAAAATGATCCCCAAGAGAAGTCTAGTTACAATATGTCACCATACAATGACAGTACATAGTTATTGACTATATTCTCCACACTGTACATGGCTATCTATTTCTCTCTCTATATATCTATCTATGATTATTTTAAGTTGCTGATCTCTAAATTTGAACGGATTTTAATAACCCTGCATTTCTCTCCCCTACCCTACGTTTACTGTTTTGGACATCATATTTTACATCTTTGTGATTTTGTATCCCTTAACTACATATTATGGATATAGATGATTTTACCACTTTTGTCTTCTAACCTCCCTACTAGCTTTATATGCGGTTGACTTACTACCTTTACTGTACATTTGCCTTTACCAATGAGATTTTTACTTTTGTAATTTTCATGTTTCTAGTTGTGAACTTTTCTTTTTCACTTAGATAAGTTCCTTTAGCATTTGTTGTAAAGCTGATTTGGTGGTGCTGAACTCTTTTAGCTTTTGCTTGTCTGTAAAACTTTTGATCTCTCCATCTAATCTGAATGACAGCCTTGCTGGGTAGGGTATTCTTGGTTGTAGGTTTTTCCTTTCATCACTTTAAATATCAGTATATCATGCCACTCCCTTCTGGCCTGCAGGGTTTCTGCTGAAAATTCTGTTGATAACCTTATGGAAGTTCCCTTTGTACATACTGTGTTACTTTTCCCTTGCTGCTTTTAATATTCTCTCTTTATCATTAATTTTTGCCATGTTAATTATAATATGTCTTAGTGTGATCCTCTTTGGGTTGATCCTGTTTGGGATTCTCTGTGCTTCCTGGACTTAGGTGACTGTTTCCTCTTCCAGGTTAAGGAAGTTTTCAGCCGTTATGTCTTCAAATATGTTCTCTGCCCCTTTTTCTCTCTCTTCTCCTTCTGGGACCACTATAATGTGAATATTGCTGTGCTTGATGTTGTCCCAGAGGTGTCTTAAACAGTCCTCATTTTCTTTTCATTCTTTTTTCTGTCCTGCAATAGTGATTTCCACTATTCTGTCTTCCAGCTCACTGATCTGTTCCTCAGTATCATTTAGTTTACTGTTGATTCTTTCTAGTGTATTTTTCATTTCAGTTATTGTATTTTTCATCTTTGTTTGGTTATTTTTTTTTATATTTTCTAACTCTTTGTTGAAGACTTATAACTTCTCACTCTATTCCTACATTCTTCTCCCAAGTTCTTTGAACATCTTTATGATCATTACTTTGAACTCTCTGTTGGGTAGATCCACTTCACTTAGTTCTTCTGGGGTTTTATCTTATTCTTTAGCTTTGAACGTATTCCTCTGTTGTCTAATGTTTATTTCTATGTATCTGGTAGTTTGGTTACTTTGGTGAAGTGGCCTTATGTAGGAGACATCCTATATGTCCCAGCAGTGCACTCCCCTCTGGTCACCAGAGCTGTATGCTCCAGGGGTGCCCCCTATGTGAGCTGTGTGGGTCTTTCTGTGTGGTGGGCTGACTATGTGGGCGGTCTGGTAGGTGTGGCTGTCCCCCAGTCCAGTTGGTTGCCAGGCCCTGCCTTGTGAGGAGGCTGCTGGCCACTGGTGGGTGGGGCTGGGTCATGAAGATGCTGGCTGTGGGAAACCAGGGGGTCCCAGGACTAGTGCTGGCCACTGGTGGGCAGAGCCAGTTTCTGGAGTGGGTGGTTTGTGGGCTGGGGGTCATGGATCTAATGTCAACCTGCTGGTGGATTGGGCCAGTTCCTGACATGGCTGGCTGCCAGGTGTGGGGTGTCCCAAAGCTGGGGTTGGTCCACTGGTGGGCAGGGCTGGGGCCCAGGCATTCCTGTGGCTGCTGCCGGCCTGCTGGTCAGTGGGCTGTGTCCTGGTATGGCAAGCTTCAGAACTGCAGTCTTCCTGGGGCTGGTGTTAGCTGCATTTGTTTTAAATGTTAGAAAAAGATTAAAATATTTATATATTTGTTTTATCATTATTCTGGAATCTAACTCTAAGAAAAATTCACAAGAGTATTAAGAAGTCAAAAAGAAAGAACCTGACACAGACTGTTTGACCAGTGTGTTAAAGCAGAGGCAGCATCCACATATTTCTGGTGCTGGAAGACCAACCTTGACCTTCTGCTTGTGTGGCACCTTCCAGTCTTGGACCTTTACCACATGATGGTGACATTTTCAGTGCTGAAGGCATATGAAATGCTCACAGATTAATGAGTTCCTGTTGGGGTTCTGACAATACATCATAATTTAAAAATAGTTTTTGGATCAAATAAGTGTGAGATATGCAGCTCTAGAGAGCAATTTTACAGTTATCAATGGACAACGAATAACAAAATTTGCACATTATTTAGAGGAAGAGAAACATGAACAAAAAATTTTCACACCTTATATGATAAATAGCAATTTTGTATACATATAATAAAGTCATTATTTTCAATTTTGCCACAGTTGTTTTGATAACATTTCAAATTCTTAACTACTAGTCTACAGAGAATAAGTGGTATTGTTACTTAAAGATTTTTTTGAATTAATAAACTTCGTGTTTCAGTCCAGTTTTAGGGTAAAGCAAAATGAACAGAAAGTACATAGAGTTCCCTTATACCCTCTGCCCCCACTGTCAACATCCTGAACCACAGTGGTACCCTTTTCACAATTGATGAACCTACACTGGCATCTCATTATCACTCGAAGTTTATAGTATATATTAGATTCACTCTTGGTGGTGTGCATTCTATGGGTTTTGACAAACGTATAATGACACGTATCCACTGTCATACAGAATTGTTTCACTGCCTAAAATTCCTCTGTACTCTACCTGTTCATTCCTCTCTCCCCCCATTTATCCCTCCACAGCCACTAATCCTTTTGCTGTCTCCATCATTTTGCCTTTTCCAGAATGTTATAAAGTTAGAATCCTACAGAATTTAGTCTTTTCAGATTGATTTCTTTCACTAATATATGCATTGAGGTTTCCTCGTCTTTTCTTGGCTTGATAGCTCATTACTTTTTAGTGCTAAGTAATATTTCATTGTCTAGATGTACCAAAGTTTATTTATCCAGTCACTTACTGAAAAATGTCTTGTGTGGTTTTTTTTGGTTTGAATTTTAATGAAGTTTAACTTACCAGTTTCTTCTCTCATGGATTGTGCGTTTGGTGTTCTATCTGTAAAAACTCATTACCATACTCAAGGTCACCTCAATTTTCTTTTATATTGTCTTCTAGGAGTTTTAAAGTTCTACATTTTAAACTTAGATTTATTATCCATTTTGAGTTAATTTTTGTGAAAGATGTAAGGTCTGTGTCTAGATTCTTTTCTTTGCCTGTAATTGTCCAGCTGTTCCAGCATACATTTTTTGAAAAGACCATCCTTGCTCCTTTGTCAAAGATCAGTTGACTATATTTATGGTAGTCTGCTTCTGGCTTTACATTCTGTTCCATTGATCTGTTTGTCTATTCTTTTGCTAATGATCTTTGTAGCTTTATAGTAAGTCTTCAAGTTGGGTAGTGTCAGTTCTCTGATTCTTCTCCTTCTGTACTGAGTTGGCAATTGTTTGTCTTTTGACTCTCCATATAAACTTTAGAATCAGTTTGTCAATATCCACAAAATAACTTGCTGGAATTTTGACTGGGATTCTGGTGCATCTACAAATCAAAATGGTAAGAACAGACATCTTGACAACATTCGCTTTCTATCCCTGAACTTGGAGTATCTCTCCATTTATTTAGTTCTTCGTGGACATCTTTCTTCTAAGCCTTGTAGTTTGCCTCACAAAGATCTTGTATATATTAGAAATATATCTCAGTATTTTTTTGAGTGCTAATATAAATAGCAATGTGTTTTTAATTTCAAATTCCACTTGTTCATTAGTGGTAGATAGGAAAGTGATTGACTTTTGTATATTCGCTTTGTATCTTGCCACCTTGCTATAATTGCTTATTAGTTCCATGATTTTGTTGTTGTCATTGATTCTTTCAGATGTTCTACATGGATGGTTATACCATCTACATTTTTTAAAAATGGGTTTTATTTCTTCCTTCCCAGTCTATGTACTTTTTATTTCCTTTTCTTGTCCTACAATATTAGCTAGGACTTTCAGTATGATACTGAAAAGCAGTGGTGAGAGAGGACATCCTTTCTATGTTCCTGACCTTAGTGAGGAACCTTTGGGTTTCTTGACATAAGTATAATGTTAGCTGGTTTTTGTAGATGGTTTTTTGTAGATATTCTTTATCAAGTTGAGGAGCTTCCTTCCTGTTCCTAATTTGCTGAGACTTTTTATCATGGATGGGTGTTGGATTTTGTCAAATGTTTTTTTCTGCATCTATTAATATGATGATGTAATTTTTCTTCTTTAGCCTGTTGACGTTACATGTTACATTAACTGATTTTTGAATGTTGAAGCAGCCTTGCATACCTGGAATAAATCTCACTTTTTTGTGGTGTATCATTTTTTAAATACATTGTTGGATTTGATTTTCTAATATTTTGTTGAAATTTTTACATCTATGTTCATGAGAGAGATTTGTCTGTAGTTTTCTTTACTTGCAATGTCTTTGTCTGGTTTTGATATTAGGGTAATGCTGGTTTTATGAAATGAGTTAAGAAGTATTCCCTCTGCTTCTATCTTCTGGAAGAGATTGTAGAAAATTGGTATAATTTCTTTCTGAAATGTTTGGTAGAATTCAGCAGTAGCATTCAGCCCTTCTTGGCCTGGTGCTTTCTGTTTCAGAAGATTATTAATTATTGATCCAATTTCTTTAATAGGTATATTCAGGTTGTCTGTTTCTTCTTGTGTGTTTTAGCAGATTGTGTCATTCAAGGAATTGGTCCATTTCATCTAGGTTGTAAAATTTGTGGGCATAGAGTTGGTCATAGCATCTCTTTGTTATCTTTTTAAAGCCCAGGGTATCTGTAGTGCTGTTCCCTCTTTCACGTCTGATATACATGATTTCTGTCTTCTTTTTTCTCAGTCTGGCTATAGGCTTATCAATTTTATTGCTCTTTCCAAAGAACTAGCTTTTTTGTTGTTCATTTTATGTAATGATTTCTTTGTTTTCAATTTCATTGATTTCTGCACTATTTTTATTTTGTTTTGTTTTGTTTTTTTGCTTAATTTGGATTTAATTTCTTCTTTTTCTAGTTTCCTAAGGTGGAAACTTAGATTATTGATTTTAGGTCTTTCTTTTTTCCTATTGCATGTATTCAATGCTATAAATTTCCCTCTGAAGGAAGTGCTTCACTTCATCTAACAAATTTGGTAAGTTGATTTTTTTTTTTTTTTTTTTTTTTTTTTTGCATTATGCAGGCCTCTCACTGCTGTGACCTCTCCCACTGTGGAGCACCGGCCCCAGACACGCAGGCCCAGTGGCCATGGCTCATGGGCCCAGCCACTCTGCAGCATACGGGACACTCCTGGACCGGGGCATGAACCCGCATCCCCTGCATCGGCAGGCAGACTCTCAACCACTGCACCACCAGGGAAGCCCTGGTAAGTTGATTTTTACTTTCATTTTGTTCAAGATATTTTTAAATTTCTCTTGATATTTCTCCTTTGAACCATGTGTTATTTTTAAGTATGTTTTTTAATCTCTAAGTATTTGGGGATTCTCTAGCTATCTTTCTGTTATTGATTTCTAGCTTAATTTACTGTGGTCTGAAATGTAGAATTTCATTCTTTTAAGTGTTTAAGGTGTGATTTATGGCCCAGAATGTGGTCTATCTTGTTAAATATTCTATGTGAGCTTGAGAAGAATGTGTATTCTGCTGTTGTATGAAGTCGTCTATAGATGTCTATACTACCTGATTGCTTGATAGCTCTGTTAACTATGTTATTTCTGATTTTATGCCTTCTGAATCCATCCATTTCTGAGGGAGCAGTGTTAAAAGTCTCCAACTGTAACAGTGGATTTGTCTATCTCCTTGTAGTTTTGCCTCATGTATTTTGATGTTTTGTTGTTAAGTGCATATACACAAAGGATTGTTACATTTTCTTGAAGTATTCTCTCTTTATCATTATGTAATGCTCTCTTTATCCTTAATGACTTTCCCTGTTATGAAGTCTGCTCTGCCTGAAATTAATATGGATACTCTCACTTTCTTTTGATTACTGTTTGCATGGTATATCTTTCTCTATCTCTTTCCTTTTAATTTATATCTGTCTTTATACTTAAATTTGGTTTCTTGTAGACAACATATTGTTGACTTTTATTTTTTTATTCACTCTGACAACTTCTACCTTTTAATTGTTGTATTTAGATCACTGACTTTTAAAGTGATTATTGATACCCTTGGATTAATGTCTACCATATTTGTTACTGTTTTCTATTCATTGTTCTTGTTCTTGTAAAGATTTCTTAAGTTGCCAAAATAGCACTTTTAATATAAAGTTATACTTTTTGAAATGTTGTTGAAGGCATTATGTTATAAGCTAGTTTGGAATATAGCTTCATAGTTGAATTTTAGATACCATGGAAATACTTAGAATTAATTTTTCTAAATTTTCCAAAGTCAGTCTTTGTTTTCAAGAAGAAAAACTAGACTGATAAGCATGTAATTTCCCACAATAAATTTGAAAGAAATCACAGGTCGAGGAATTGTACGTAAGGATATTTTCTCTGAAATGGGTATAAATTTCCACTCTAAATATTTCAACTGATTTATTTGTTTTTAACAGGAGGCTTGGTTAGGTACTTCTAAATACAGTAAAATTTATGATAATTTTCAGAAATTTTATTTCTGTTAAAATGTATTTAAACATTCATGTACTTGGAAGTCATTAGTCTTCAGAATGACAAATGATACATTTTGTTCCACATCTGTTATGTCATAGTAGAATACATTTTGGTAAAAATTCAGTTTTTATTTTAATCTGGAATGTGCTTTGTAGGTTCATTTAAAGTTTTGTATAAAAGTTGTAGTTGGATAAGATGGAGAAATCAGTGGCTCCCCTAACTTCTCCTTTTTCAACTATTTACCTGCTCTATTAGTATAATTATGTTGCTTTTGTATTTGTAAGGGGCTGCATTTGAGAGTAGAGTGATCTTTCCTCTCTAAACCTGAAGAGATGACATATACCTTTCCTGAAATAGTTATTTGATTTGCTTAATTGTATTTTATTTTCTTAACATTTCCCTCCAAATCCCATTTATGTAAACAAAGTGTTTATTAGATTGAGTGGCAAGGTCACCAATAATTTTTTAAAAACAAGTTTTACAAAAGATAAAGTTTGTTATATTTTTTACACACCCAGCAAGTGTGAATTAATACTCAACTTGCTATCACTAATGACACTGACCTCACGTGATTATTCAGTTTTCATATTTCTTATATTTTAGAAATATAAGCTGAGTTTTGAATTAACTTTTATCTGTGTCTTGAGAATTTTATAAATGGAACAAAGAACATATTGTCATTATCGTTGAAGTCTTAAGTAGTTAATTATATTTAAAGAATAAAGATACTTTTATCTTATTTTTTAAGAGAAAAAAGTAAGAACACAAAGGATTAAAAGACCATTTCCTGATATTTTACATTCTGCTGTGCATAGTCTTTGAACAACAAAATATCAAGAACAGATATGAGTCCTAAAAGAGCACTCCTAAGCTGCTGCTTCAAATAGCTTCAAATATGATGCTCTCAGGGGCTCCCAAATGCCTGGTCACTTTTCACGGTGACATTTATGGTAGAAAATCTCACAGAATGTCTGACTGTGCTTTTCCATCCCCAGTGGCTCTTCAAATGCCAAATGACATTGCTGGCCAGAATGATTCTCAGTATTTGTTTTCCCAAAGCGTGTACTTTAAAGCTGTTTTTCACACTCTTGAGTTCAATAAGGACAAGTAACCATGGCCTCTGCCCTCAAGGAGCTTCCGTGTATCAAGGGAGAGAGTCAGACAACCAACCAAACACAGTCAAGTAAATACCCCGCTCTTAGCAGGAACACAGGGGAGGAAGCTAGCAGTTCTTCTGAAAGAATTAGAAAACCTTTTACAGATGAGGTCCTTGACCACGGAATTCATTCTACAGAGAATATATCAGAAAGAAATGGGAAAAAATTAAGAAATCCAACTCACAAAAATCTACAAGCTTGCAAAATGGTATAATTGATTATTAGAAATAAATCAAGGACTTCCCTGATGGTGCAGTGGTTGAGAGTCTGCCTGCCGATGCAGGGGACATGGGTTCATGCCCCGGTCCGGGAAGATCCCACATGCCGCGGAGCAGCTAGGCCCGTGAGCCATGGCCGCTGAGCCTGCGCGTCCGGAGCCTGTGCTCCACAACGGGAGAGGCCACAACAGTGAGAGGCCCATGTACCATGCAAAAAAAAAAAAAAAAAGAAAGAAACCAAGAAAGATGCTTGGGACTGGAAGAAAGGGAGCTACAACTCAGGACATTCAGGTAGAAGGACTCATTTCTTCTCTCCCTTTCTAATGAGTACAAAAATCATCACAGCATATGAAAAAGCTTGGACTCTAGCAGCCATTTGAGTATTTCTTAAGTGTAAGCATGGTGATATTTCCTTTGCACAAGACATCCCAGTTGGTTCTTTCAACAGCTCTTACAGTTAGGGATTACTATTTCCATTTTATAGTTGGAAAACAATTAAGATTAGTAAAGTTGGATAAACTTCCTGAGGTCACCTGGTTAGTATGTGCTATGAAAGGGATCCATGCTGTCTGATTCCAAAGTTCATCCATGCTCTTAACCACTGCAGCATGCTGTCTCCCTTGTACAAGAGATGTGCTGGAAAGAACATCAAGACACCTGGACCTACCTGGTTCCTGACTTCTAGAAGGAAGCACTCAGGGAGGGGCTTAGCATGGAAGCTCGGTCTCTCTCTGCAGAGACCTAGTTCCAGAGTGCTTACTTTGCTGGTGTTTTCTTAATTGATGGAGACTACCAGATACCTCTTTTCTCTCAGTGAAAACTAAGATGTTAGCAATCCCTGAAATTCAGTTTCATAATCCAGGAGCATCTCACTCCTTTAGCTTAGAGCTATAGGATAGTCTTTTTGTTTGTTTTTGTTTTTTAAATGTTGACTTTATTTATTTTTTTTATGTATATATTGGCTGCATTTGGTCTTAGTTGTGGCATGCGGGCTTCTCTCTAGTTGTGCCGTGTGGGCTCGAGGGTGCGTGAGCTCTAGGGCGCATGGGCTCTGTAGTTTGCTGTACGTGGCTCGGTAGTTGTGGTGCCCGGGCTTAGTTGCCCCCCCGCATTTGGGATCCTAGTTCTCCAACCAGGGATCGAACCAGCGTCCCCTGCATTGAAAGGTGGACTCTTTACCCCTGGACCACCAGGGAAGTCCCTAGGATTGTCTTCCGACTTCCCCTTTTCTTGGCATGTGACTACAAAATCCTAACCTACACACATAGAAACCAGCACTCCTGGTTTCTACCCTTAAGATTCCACTTATTAAGTTATTTTCTTGTTTTTAATTTTTGGAGTCTCTATCAAACTAAGATTTCTCCACTGTTAATAACTGCGAATTGCCCTGCTGGGGAAAGTGAGATGGGGGATGGAGGTCAGAAACTGTCGATTTGGGCTGAGTATTCCTGCTGGATAACAAAGAGAACTTGTGCTGGCAGCCAGGGCGTTTCTCTCTCAATCTGCATGTCTGTGGTCCACAGGCTGCAGGAAAAAGTGTCTGGCTGACTCCCTGGTGGTCAGTGCAATTTTTTTCTCATGGAAGGCCACATGGGCATCGGTCAAATGCCTGACTCCTGTGATTGACCAAAGCTACTCTTTAATAGGTAAATCCTGTTCCTCCCTAAAACTATTACTCAGAAATACACCAGCCAGTCACATTTCTCATGAGGCTTTTTATTTTACAGAGTAGGTCCTAGTTCCATGTGGGAAGGAGAGTGAAATCCATCCTTAATTCATCTATTTCATACCCAACTGAATATCATGAGTCGTATTTGGAAACTGCTTGACTTTTTATTCCTGTCAATTATCTATAAAAAAGATTAGTATGAAAAAAGACAATAGGTTCCAATTCTTGATTCACATTTTCCTATGAAAGTTAGACTATAAACCATCTAACCTAAAGTTTTCAGTTTAGAGATATGCTTGAAGTGAGTAATATCCTGAAAATCTCTGTGTTCATGGGCAAGTTTCCCCAAGTCTTATGTGGAGCACAGAGAAAATAATATTTTTATGTTAAATTCATGAAGCAAAAAGGGAGAATCTATGGAATGCTTTTGTGTCCAGTATTCACAGTATGCATATTAACTGAGAGCAAAAGGAAATTATAACAGAAATTGATTTAAAGATGTAATGCTGGGGAGATTATTTTAATTTGACAAAGTTAGTATGTTCAGCAGGGCAATGCCTACACATGCAAACCTCCTAATTGGATTTTTGTCTTTATAGCACTTGCACTTTATTACAAATGAAATGGAGCATTGCCCAGGTAATTATCACTTAACTTGGAGCAAGCACCTCTGGGCTCGTAACTCATATAAATTTGGACTTTGACTATTGAACCAGGGGCTCAATGTATGTATCTTTATGTTATTACTCTATCGTAACTCTTGTAAAATAAAGGATGGGATGCTATAACATTCTTCTGTTCTCATGTATTAGGGAGAAAAATTTAAAATGGGCACTACAGTAATAGGCATTATAAATTATAAAAAAATTCATTAAAGAAAATAGCTTAACTGTTATCGCTAGTATTGCCAGTATCATAACTGTTCAGAATAATGCTATACAATTTTAAAATAACCAGTAATAAAGTGATTTCTTCAGAGTATTATTACCTTACAGGGTAAAATGAATGAACATTACTTTATCAAACACTGAGACTTAGAACTAACAATATATCTTTATTGAGGCAGCGTGTTTTAACAAAAGTGATCTCAGAAATGAGAAAAAAACAGAAAAATACATCAACTATATATAATTAAGTAACTGGGAGACAAATTATATTTCTTTACTTAAATATCTGAAGTGAAAAAAAGGATGAAACCTGAGTATACTTGTTCTAGCCAGCAGTACAAAGAGTCAGGATAAAGAAATCTGAGAAATAGCAAATCAACATGAGTCTGAACAATTCTCCTTTGGCTTGAGTCCTGACACCTGGAAATAGGCAAACACCCGAGAGAATACACTTCTCTTGATTTCTGTTCCCTTAACATTCTATTAAAATGCTATTCTTGGTAAGCTTTCCTCACTATCAGCAGAACAATGCCCTCGGATCTAAAGAGGTATGCTTGGAAGGCATGATAGGTTTACCTCCCCCTCGGAGCTGAGGACTGGGTGCCCACCCAGCCCCTGCACAAGGCATACAACAGGCCCTGCGTGACATGAGAGACCCTAGGCCCCTGGGCTGTAATGCCCCCGTGGCCCAGCATCCTGGGTCTGCAATGAAGCATGCGGAGACATTTGGAACACGCAGCTGGACGTAGGGAACGGAGGCCCAGGACACAGACCGTCTGGAGACAGGAAGGATGAGTTTGTTTTTCTTGGGGGGTAGCTGATAATGTCAGGGGCGGGGTTGGTGAACTAGATCTGCAGGGTGCAAAGGCACCGAATGAGAAAGGTAGAGGGTCCAGACAGGACCCTGGGAAGCACCAAGGGGACAGGGATGAGCCGCAGAAGGAAATCCACTGGAACTGCAGGACACTTAGAGAGCATGCTTTACAAAACGGGGAAGAGGTCTAGTTTCAAGCACGATGCTCCAATCACAGTGTCAAATGATGCAGGAAGATGAGCATTAAAAGGACTGTGGATGGGCTTCCCTGGTGGCACAGTGGTTGGGAGTCCACCTGCCGATGCAGGGGACACGGGTTCGTGCCCCGGTCCGGGAAGATCCCACATGCCGCGGAGTGGCTGGGCCCGTGAGCCATGGCCGCTGAGCCTGCGCATCCGGAGCCTTTGCTCCGCAACAGGAGAAGCCACAGCGGTGAGAGGCCCGTGTACTGCAAAAAAAAAAAAAAAAAAAAAAAGGGACTGTGGATGTGTCAGGTAGGAGTTAACAGGTGACCTTAGCAGGTGCAGTCTGGGTGGACCGCGAGTGTGGAGGCCGGATTCCCACTCTCTGAGGTGAGTTAGAGCGGGGACGTGGTGAAAAGCTAGCTTTGTCTCTGCTGGCATCGATGTCTGCTGTTATTTCCACCACAGAAATGGCGGGAGGAGAAACAGAATAGTTCAGTGACACAGTTCTCAGCATTGCAGTCGCCTTCAGAAGGGTTTATTTAAAAATTTTTAATAGTAATTAAGGCCAAACCAGTTAAATCTGAATCTCTGGGGATGGGACCTAGATATTGATAGTTTAAATAGCACTCCAGGTGATTTTAATGTTCAGCTAAAATTGACAACCAGAATCAGCGTTAGTTTAAATGTCAGCCTCAGTAAATGTGGGAACTTCAGTTTCCTTAGAGAAGAGGGAATAGCAATAGTATCCTCCTCATTGGAGTATAAGAAGGGTGCAGTGACATGTGGTACTCTTACTGGCTGTTGTTGTATCATTAACACACACAGCTGACCTCGCTGGTTCCTCTGGCCCTCTGGGACAGCTCTCTCTCTCTCCACGGTATTTACATCATCTCATGTCGCGCAGCCAGGCTGCTGAGCACTTGAGTACAAGAACAGCTGCGGAGGGTGGCACGGCATCTTCTTCCCGACTCTGAAGTCCTTGCTGCTGTGGCTGGAACCGGTCAGGGAGCTGGATGTTGGGTGTCCTTCTGGGGGCCGGGCCAGGACCTGGACTACTTCTGTGACCTCCTGTAGAGCCCAGTCCAGAGCAGATGTGTGCTTGTCTAAGCGATGGAGTGACTGACCAATGCGCAAAATATAGGCTCTTCTCTTTATGCGAGAGGCAGAGAGAGAGAGCGAAAGTACAGCCCTTGGCGACCACACAATAACCAAGACACGAGGAGAGGCAGGCTCTCCCACTCTTTGCACATCACCTACTCAGCAGCCCTGCTCCTGCTTAAACCTGGTCATTGGCTGTTGCCCCAGCGTTAGCTGGGTCAAAGCCTTTTTGCTTTGTTCTTGTTCTTGCTGGAGTTTTACATATGCATCTTGGGCCTTTTGTCTCCAGTGCCAATCATAGAAATTTATGATTCCCTCAGAGAACTTGATAGGATCTCAAGCCACTGTTCATTTTCTACCCTGCATTGAAGTCACCTGTGGTCACACCGTATGTGCTGGGAGACCATAAATACTATATTCTTTGTCATGGCAGTGGGTAGATAGGCATTTGGAAATGTTCGCCGGATGATGGTACCTGCACAGCCCCTGGTTTCTTTCCTGGCTTCCTACTCTTGGGTCTTACCTTGGCTGCCATTGTCAAAGCAAAACTTGTCCTGGAGCAAGTGAAACAGGCAAGGAAGATTTTATTCAAGGCTATTTCAGTGTGGCGGAGACTCAGTCTGAACTAATTTCTGCTGAAACAAAAGGCAGGAGGTTTTTTTCTTTTTGTAAAAAATTTTTAATTTAGACTGAGATATTTGGTACTCATTTTCTCTTTTTTTTTGTTGAAATAGTTGATTTACAATGTATTAGTTTCTGGTGTACAGCAAAGTCATTCAGTTATACATACATATATATGTATATATATATATATCTCCGTATCCACTGTTTCTCCGATTCTTTTCCTTTATAGGTTATTACAAATTATTGAGTATAGTTCTCTCTGCTATATACTAGGTCCTTGTTGGTTATCTATTTTATATAAAGTAGTGTGTATATGTTAATCCCAAACTCCTAACTTATCTCCTCGCCCCTTATCCCCTGGTAACATTGTTTTTTTTCTACATCTGTGACTCTACTTCTGTTTTGTAAATAAGTTCATTTGTATCATTTTTTTTTTTTTTTTTTTAGATTCCACATATAAGTGTTATCATAGGAGTGTTTTTTAAGTGCCAGGTGAGCTGGTAGAAAAGCACTGGAAGATGTTAGGGGGGAGATTGAGTAACGGGGTGTGTGTAACATTGAGTTACTCCTGAGTTTGCAAGTGTTCGTCTCTGTGACTATGGCATCTGCAAGTCAGGCTCCTATTTTCCCGCAGAGACTGGGAAATCAGTCAGGGCTCTTTCCTAATGAGTACATTTCAAAGGGGTGACTCCCAGGTCCTTTACTACCTACATTCTGAGGTAGTAAACCTGGGGAGAGGTTGGGAGGAGATTTACATCTCAAAGGGGCAGAGAAAGAATTTAGGACTACAAGTTTTCTAAAATAAATGCTCTCAGAAAAGGAGGTCAAGGCCTAGAGTCAAAAAGATGCCTGCTCTAAAGTTCCAAACTGAGGGGAACGTGAAGGCTGTCTTGGTCACCGTGTTTGAATTTTCTTTGGTTTGATCTTTTTCTTAACATCAGTTCCTCTAGACTCTCTTGATTCTGGTTTTAGTTCTGCCTTTATGCTATGGTTTAAGTCAAAATTTTATTGTACTAATACATTTTTTTAAATCTTTGAAAAATTGTATTAATTGGGAAAATACATAAATTAAAAATCACATACACACACAGTCTTTAGATTTGGAAGCAATCTTAAAATTAATCTTGTAACAGGTTGACTCCATGTTGCATCTGTTTCTTTGACTTTAGCCTTTGCTTTTTGTTTGGATAGCCACTGTTCTGTTTACGAGGTTGGTTCAAGGCAGCTCATTACCCTGGTTGTTTTTTTCAACATTAAGATGCAGCACTCAGCAATGAATGCAAAATTTCCTAATGACCCATTCAGAGTAGGAAATGATCACCCCATTTCCTTTGGACACTTTAATTCCATTAATAGAGACAGAGATCAAAATCATTTTTGGTAACTTTTCACATGTACTTTCTTACTACATATTTAAAACGTAAGTGTTGGACTTTACGTAGACTTTATTGAATGTACTGTGTTGGATTTGGTCCACCACTGTAACTTGTCAAGACCATTGGAATACTGGTTGTATCCTACATTTTCTTAGCTAGTTTTTCCATTTTCATGTAATCTGCTACACTGATGAAGGTTACTTCTGCTTCATCAGCAGAGTCTGAGAAAGAGCCATTGCCCAGCACTCAACAGTGAGCCTGTGCCCAGAGGACTTGGTCATTCAAGGAGGTAAACATTCACCTCCTCCTTCCCAATCTTGCTTCCTAAGATACCTAATGTGCTCTTCAGCATGTCTTTATTACTTTCTGATTATTCTCATAAACTTAGTTTTTAAAAGGCAAAAGATTTAAAAACAATTATAGTAGATTCTTTATTTCAGTTTGTTCTTCAACTCCCTTGTGGCATTTCTGGGCATTTATTCTGACCAAAACACATAGCTGGAATAGTATTTAAGAAAACCCATGTGGGCTTCCCTGGTGGTGCAGTGGTTGAGAGTCTGCCTGCCGATGCAGGGGACACGGGTTCGTGCCCCGGTCCGGGAGGATCCCACATGCCGCGGAGCAGCTGGGCCAGTGAGCCATGGCTGCTGAGCCTGCGTGTCCGGAGCCTGTGTTCCGCAACGGGAGAGGCCACAGTGGTGAGAGGCCCACGTACCGCAGGAAAAAAAAAAAAAAAAAAGAAAACCCATGCGACCTATCTGAAAAGCTTATAGTTTCTCTGGGAAAAAATTGCTAGAATTATTCCTGGAAAAAACCAAAACTGTCATTTTTACACTGATGAACAACCAAGAGACAGAAGGGCCGGGTGTCCTTTGCTTGATTTCTTTGTCAGAGTGATGTCTTCTCTGCTTTCAACTCAGTTAGGAAAACATTTCAAAGCATGAGCCTTCTTTAACCTCTCACATAATTAGCGTTCAAACATGAATTTTCATAACTGGGGTGTTTCTGAATTGGCATTCTAAGGATTTATGTGGCAGCAAAGCAAAATTTTTGGATGATTTTTAAAATTTTTATTATGTAACATTCTCTGCATATGAAGACATGTAGCATATAAAGTATGATGCTAGTAGTACAAGGAACACTCACCGCTCAGTTTGAGAACAAGAATATCACCAAGGTCACTGTGGTTTTCCTTAGTGACCTTCCACTGCCTTCCTTTTCGGGAGGCAATTTTCATCCTGAATTTTATGTTTAGCATAAAATTCCTTTAAAGAATATTATTTATTTCCTTTAAAGAATATTATTTATTTCCTTTAAAGAATATTAAATATTTCCTTTCAAGAATATTATTACCACGTATGTAAGTATCCCTAAATAATAGATTAATTATGCTTGTTTGTATATTTTCATTTTCAAAAAATGAGGTAAACATCAGAAAAGCTGGCCAAAATGGAGATTTCCATGGCAAATTCCTTTAAGCAAGTGAACCGACTGCACCCTGGACGGTCTGCTTCTGTTTGCATCCACCATCCGTTAAGAAGATGCTCTGAAAACTACATATGGACCATGTATCCTATACTGCCCATTTGCCAAAGTACTTCTTTACTTTTGCTGTTTGAAAAGCTACATGCAGTATATGCAATAATTTTGCTGGCGTTAATAGCATAATTAGAAAATAAAAACATATTAAATTCAAATTTTGACATAACAATGACTTTGACCATTCTACCTGAACGAATAGTCAAGTGCTTTCACAAGTGAAATAATTATGCTGTTTAATTTAAAACATAATTAAGTTGACTGTAAGTATAAGTGCTAATTTCAGGTACCGAGACTGTGGTTAGTTGAGGATCTCTCATCTGGATCTTGTAAAGCCCTGTGGTCCTTTTTACAGGGTCTTCATTCTCCTTGATCACCTATTGGCTGCTCACGTATTTATTGGTTCACCTCCCTCCCGCTTGAATTTTGCCCTCCCTCAACAACTGTCTTTCCTTAACCCACACTTGTTTGGCATCTGTCTTCACATCATGTCATGTCTGTCTCTACAAGTCTCTCACTCTTGCTTTGTCCAAGATGCAGAATGAATTTAAATTCTGGGTGATTGGAGTGCAGATTGAAACCTTCTGAAGGGACTCTGGCTAGATCTAAAATAAGTTGTTTGATCACAGGGAGAGAGATGTAAAAACTTCAAGGATAGGGTGGCAGATATGAAGATAGACAAGGAGAAAGTGAGATGTGGAGATGGATGGGGGTAAAATTTTAGTACAAGATGAAAAATAGAAAGAAAATTAATTTTAAAGGAAATCTACACTAACAATTTTCATTGTTCTGGACAATTAAAACTCAAGTTTAGTTTTCTTATTTTATCATGGGCTGTTTGCTGGGGCTTCCTCATAAATAAGGCCACCGGATTGTTTCAATAGAGCTTGCATCTAGCTTGTAATACAATTAATTGGTGCTTCTGTTTGTATTATCTTTCTGCAATCTATGCACTCAAGGCATCCCTTTAAGTAGACAATAAATTCTTTTTGACAGGATAAGACTCTGGCACTAGGCACTCAGTCAAAATTAATCTCTTGGATATTAAATAAACATCCAGGAAAGGTGATCCCTGAGGCAGTGAGGAATAAAGCAAAAGGATGGGTGGGAGATCTGTCACTGAAATATCACTGTTGGCTGCCAGGGCGCCCACCCTCTTACACTGAACTGAGTTCTATGTGGTCTTTCAGGCTCAGCTTTGAGTCCTTTTTTTAATTTTATTTTTTTTAATTTACTCATTTTTATTTTTTATGGGTGTATAGTTGATTTACAATGTTGTGTTAGTTTCTGCTGTACAGCAAAGTGAATCAGTTGTACATATACGTATATCCACTCTTTTTTAGATTCTTTTCCCATATAGGTCATTAGAGAGTATTAGTAGAGTTCCCTGTGCTATACAGTAGGTTCTTACTTAGTTGTCTATTTTGTATACAGTAGTGTTTATGTCAATCCCAATCTTCCCATTTTTCCCTCCCCAGCTTTACCCTCTGGTAACCATATGTTTGTTTTCTACATCTGTGACTCTGTTCCTGCTTTGCAGATAAGTCCATTGACAGATGAATGGATAAAGATGAGGTAGTACATATATACAATGGAATATTACTCAGCCATAGAAAAGAACTAAATAATGCCATTTGCAGCAACATGGATGGACCTAGAGATTATCATATTAAGTGAAGTAAGTCAGGCAGAGAAAGACAAATACCATATGATATTGCTTATATGTGGAATCTAAAAAAAAGAGTACAAATGAAATTGTTTACAAAGCTTTGAGTTCTTTTATGCAGGAAGCACCTTAGAGCCAAGAAGTAACATGGAGCTGTGACAGGTCTGATTCCAGGGGGAAGCTTCCATGTCATTGATTTTGTTGGGAATCTGAGGAGAACTAGGATTCCCAGAAAAATATACAGTTTACACTTCTGTGACGAAGAGGCATTTCCAAGTGTGGCTACCACTGTTCTCTACTCTCTCTAGCCAGAGAAACTCTGGTTCACTGGGATGGAGAGTGGCTGCCCTGGGCCTGGGGTCCTGGAAGATCTCCCAACACAGAGCCATGAATCTTCTGAATAGGAGGAAAATTGATGGCCAGAGGAAGCCCCTGAAGCTGGTGTTTCTCGTTTTCCTGTGCTTACGACTCTCCTGGGGATCTCGGTAAAATGCAGATTCCAGAGCTACTGATAGATTGAGTCGGGGGGTAGGAGGGCACCGAGAAGCTGCTTTTCCAGCAAGCTTCCAGGTGTCACTGCTCTGTTATTTTGCGGTCTAGACTTTGAATGGAACAGCCCTAAGAAGTCCCTGTACCACACTTAATTCCATCAGGAAACCAGAACGGCTTCAATGAATATTCACAACCAAAGAACAGGCCTCTGGAAGGCTGCCCACAGGCTGGAGAGGGACCAAGGGCACCTCTGTCCAGCCAGTAAGATCAGCAAAATTGACTCTGGGATTCAGTGTGGTCGATGACAGCAGATCACCTCTCCATCCAGGAACCAGCATCCTGAACAAATAGATGAGCGACGTTTGTGACCCCGAATGGGAAACCCCAAGCACAGAACCTGGGTGATACCAGTGGCAATGAATAAGGGCCACCCTGGCTGTGCCAGCTGTGGTGAGTGACCTGCTATTTGTCAGGGCATGCAGAGAACCCATCAGGGCAGAGAAGTGACCAAGACCCCGGCCTCTGGTGGGGCAGCCTGGGTGCAGGACCTGCACTGTCATGTTTTAGCTGCGTCCCTTAGGAAGTTCCTTAGCCTTTCCGACCCTCATTATTTTCCATATGTAACTAGAGATATTAAAGTGCCTTCTTCCCGGGGTTGTTGTGAGACACATAAAAACACTTATCACCGTGCCTGGCATCTAAAAATGCTCAGTAAAGATTACTTATTATGCTTCCAGCAAGATAAATTTTGCCTTTGATGATATCTAGCGACTTTATCAGAATAAAGACTTTCTTACACACCTTATTGTGACAAATGCAAAATATTCACACAGGAGCTGAAGTTTTTTTTTTTTTTTTTTTTTTTTGAGTTCACTTGATCAGAGTATGTAAATTACAGCAAGTCCCCTACAAATGAACGAGTTCTGTTCCCAGAGCGCATTCATAAGTGCAATTTGTTCGTAAGTCCAACAAAGTTAGCGTAGGTACCAAACTAGCACAATCGGCTAGATAGTACTGTACTGTAATAGGTTTATAATGCTTTTCACATAAGTAATACATAAAAAAACAAATAAAAAATAAAGAAAACCTTTTTAATCTTACAGTACCTTGAAAGGTACAGTAGTACAGTACAACAGCTGGCATCCAGGGGCTGGCATCGAGTGAACAGGCAAGAAGAGTTACTGACTGGAGGAGGGAGAGGAGGTGGGAGATGGTAGAGCTGAAGGATCATCAGCAACAGGAGACGGAGGGCAAGCTGCACTTTCACTCACGCCTGACGTTGATGGCACAGGTTCCGGTTCCTTGCTGGATTCAATGCTATTTACCCTCTCGAAAAAATGATCCAGTGATGTCTGGGTAGCAGCTCTTTTTTTCTCGTCATAGATGACACAGTAGCACTGGATTGCATTCTGAACGGCTGCTGCAACCTTCATGTACCGTTCTATGTTCGGGTCCTGTACCTCAAAAACTAACAGTGCCTCCTTAAATAAAGAAAATCCCCTGCCATTTCCTGTGTTGTGAATCACTTTGGTTCTTCAGTTTCTTCTTCCTCTTGTCTCTCTTTGTCCTTTCTGTGGGCCTCCAATTCCTGGCGCTTCTTAGCAGTACCAGCTACATCACCGCTGCTTTTACACTTCTTTCTAGACATTCTGGGCTTGAAATAAAGATACTGTGCTACCGTACAGTACAGTAAAGTACACAAAAGCACAACCATTTTTAGAGGATGCAGGCACGTGACAATGTACACCAGACACATGAACTAACTTTCATGATTGGACACACCAATGCACGTTTGCATCTTTGAAAGTTTGCAACTTGAAGGTTCACACGTAGGGGACTTACTGTATGTTGTTAAAATTAGTTTGCTCTTTTTGTGATAATAACCAGGCAGTAGCATAAAGCCATCCTAGACCATTTCCTCTAAATTAGTATTCTAACTTAGGGACAGTTTCATTTCACAGAATAGCCAGTTTTAACAAAGTGAAAATATTTGTCACTTCTGATATCCTGACTCCTGGGTATCTTTGTTGGCAGGCCTGCACAAGCATCAGCTGGACTCAGAGTTCTCTCGGAATATGTGCTGTGTTTATGCATAATTCATTCTGTTCTTTGCTCTCTGATGTACACGATCTATTCCTATTGCTATGAGAATAGCGATTCAATGACAATAACCGCTTTACTTTGTTTCAGTCATTTCCACAGTTACTGTGGTGACAGGTTGATTCGGGCTTTGATGCTGATGAAAAGGAAAAGAGAAACTTTTTTTCATAAAGTGCCTCTTTTCTGCTCAATTTGCTTTGCATCTCTTTGTGCCTCAAATTTAGCAAGTGAAAAGTTTGTTCCCAGGGATGATCTGAAATACAGGGCTGGCTGTCACATGCATGATTGATTCTAAATGAACGCCTGAGTCTTTCTTACAAGACTGAACCCTAGGACAGCAAAACACACTGTAAAAAAGGCTTTCCTGTCACTGGCAGGTACACCGTCATGTCTGACTTAACCCTTGGATTGTAAACAAGCAGAGGCTGTCAAGAGATCACAAACAAAACCAGTCTCTGAGTCTCTGTTTTCCACAAGTCTCTCCAGGAAAGGTATCTCTCCGAGCCATCACTCCACTTCACCCTCTCTCGGTCCTTGACTCTTTCTGTCTCCCTCCTCCCAGCCATATTCACTGTCCTTGTGTCCATTTTTGCATCCGTCTGCCCCTCTCTGGTTTCTGTGGCTGAGCAGTGAGTCATGGAAACTACTCAAGACCCATGTCTCCCGGTTTATCCTCCAGCCATATCCTGTTATGTGTTTGTCTTTCAGCTGCCCTTGGAACAATATGCCTTCTTCAGTGCTATTTCTCTTGTTTAAAATTTCTGTCTTTGAATTACCAGCCATCACCCCCATTTTAAAATATTTTCTTTAATTTCTTTTTTTTTTTTTTTTTTTTTTTTTTTTTTTTTGCGGTATGTGGGCCTCTCACTGTTGTGGCCTCTCCCGTTGCGGAGCACAGGCTCCGGACGCACAGGCTCAGCGGCCATGGCTCACGGGCCCAGCCGCTCCGCGGCATGTGGGATCTTCCCAGACCGGGGCACGAACCCGTTTCCCCTGCATCGGCAGGCGGACTCTCAACCACTGCGCCACCAGGGAAGCCCTCTTTAATTTCTTTTTAAAAAAGTAGTAATTTGGCTGAATGACAGTGTCTCTTTCAATTATGACCTGGGTAATGGTATAAGGTGCTAACTTTAATTAGTTCTAATTAGTGCTTCAAACCCAAGTGGTCCTGTGATCGTTCTGCTCTCCCTCCAATAGCAGTGGGATATAGTACAGATCTTCAGAGTATATGTGCAAAAGTTTGATTTCTATTTCTCTTAACAATCGTGCTATTTTTCTGATTTGGGAGAGTCTAGCTATATCCAATTAGTGGGACTGATTTTCCAATAAGTTAAATTGAATGTCTCTGGAATATTGGCTAAGTGCCAGTTCAAATGTGACATGAGTTGGAAAACTGAATCTTGTGGGTCAAATCTGGCCTGACACCTGTTTTGTAAATAGTTTTATTGACACACAGCCATACTCATTTTTTTATGTATTGTCTGTGACTGCTTTCACACTACAGAGACTATGCCCTGCAAAGCCTAAAATATTTGCTGTCTGACACTAGAAGAAAATGTTTGTGTACTCGTGGACTACCCCACACACCAGGCCTGGAAAATGTCCCTGGTTACGTCTCGAGGCAAAGTTTATCAGAAGTTCAGCCTGATATCTGAAAATCTCTTTTCCCCCAATTTGTGAAAATCACATATTAACTCAGGAAAGGCCAGATTATTTTCAGAGATACCACAAAGGTATTTTGCATACAAACAGGGTTGCCAGATAAAAGACACTGGACACTAAGTTAAATTTGAATTTCAGAAGAACTGCAAAGATTTTTTTGATATATGTATGTTCCAAATATTGCATGGGACATACACTAAACATTTATTTATTTTTCTGAAATTCAGATTTGACTGGACATCTTGTGCTTTTATTTGCTAAATCTGACAGCCCTCTCTATAAGAGGATGAAAAGAAGGGCAATGAAGAGAATTTAAAGCAACGTCTACTTCACCGTGTGAAGTTTCTAGTTTATTAGCACCTTCTGATGTATTGTCTGGTCACATTCCAGAGTTCTCCAGTTTATATTCATGCTTTGAATCAATAATGAGAGACTTCATTCTTTTTTTTTTTTTTTTTTCTGCTGTACACGGGCCTCTCACTGTTGCAGCCTCTCCCGTTGCGGAGCACAGGCTCTGGATGCGCAGGCTCAGCGGCCATGGCTCACGGGCCCAGCCGCTCCACGGCATGTGGGATCTTCCCGGACCGGGGCACGAACCCATGTCCCCTGCATCGGCAGGTGAACTCTCAACCACTGCACCACCAGGGAAGCCCTGGGATTTCCTTCTTTACACCCAGGTGTTTGGCATACAGGTGGTCTGCTTCCCAACCCCGGAATCCATGCTGTTTCTTGGCAGTTTGAAAATTTCAATTGTCCATCAGATTTCAGGAGGGAGAGCACTTTTCAATACAAGATGAAGGGGAGTTATGCAGTAGGACTTCCTAGGTTTGATTTAATCACAGGAGGAGAGCAAAAAATAGAAAGTTGTACAAAACAAGTGGTTGGGAGAATTGGTAAGAGTCCAATTGTTCTAATACTGCTCTATCTGTAAGGAACAGTGTTAGGGATTTAACTGTAGTTTGGAAACATTGATCAATGCAGAATATTAACTGAGAGAAAGCAAGGTTAGTTAAACAGAGAAATAATATATTAAAATTTCTATATCAGAGGCAGGCTTCTGCTTAGGTGTGCCTTAGACTACTTAATGGACTCCTGGGAAGGCTTTCTCTAGTCGCGGTGAGTGGGGGCTACACTTCGTTGTGGGTGCACACGCTTCTCATTGCGCTGGCTTCTCATGTTGTGGAGCACAGGCTCTAGGCATGCAGGCTTCAGTAGCTGCGGCATGTGGCTTAGTAGTTGTGGCGCAGGGGCTTAGTTGCTCTGTGGCATGTGGGATCTCCCCAGACCAGGGCTCGAACCCGTGTCCCCTGCATTGGCAGGCGGATTCTTAACCACTTCACCACCTGGGAAGTGCTTTGCTGAGCGATTATAAGTCAATAACCACACGATTTAGGTTCTCTATTTTTCATCTGAAGAAACTATGTTAGAAGATTTTGAAGGTTCTTACCAGGTCTAAACGTTGACTTCTGTTACATGCCTATGCACATTAGATTAGACTATGATATCTACAGTATGTCCAAAATATCAAAATTATCAAATGTAAATGTGAACACGAGCCCCAAATTTGGGAAACATGACAGCATTGGAAGCTAGCCTCTATAGACGAGACTGATTCCCATCAAATTAGAACAGACCTGTTTAAATTAGATGGAACACTGGTTTAATATCTTAGGTTTGTCTATTTCTAACACATGTTCATGAAATTTTTGTATGTCTGAAATGCTGTTCCTCTCTTTCTTTATAAATATTTTAGTTTCCTGGTGGTTCGTAAAAGTTTCAGAGAAAATTTTAATTGACAGTAACTTCTATTTTATGGTGCCCAGTTTGAAAGTAGGTACCATAGGAAGGAAATCTGTCTTCTGTGGCATTTTGTAATGTAGTAATCCATCAGTTCGATAGAAAAAAATACACATGAGGTTATGGTAAAAGTTTCAGGGGAAATAACTGACTCGATATGCTTATTCAGAAATAGTTATTTGGGATAATACAACTAGAATTGGGGAGATGCTGATGTGTGTTCTCCATGTTTATTTTAAAAAATACAGATCTAAGAGAGCAAAAAGAGTATGTAGGTATGCTAAGATTAACTTATATGTCTGCTAAAACACCATTTCTAAAAATTGATTTTAAATTTAAAACATTATAGATGAGGCTAAAACTGCCTCTGCCCACCACCCTGATTCTTCTCCCTTCACCTCCACCCCTTCTGAGGTAAGTACCACTGTTGTTTTTGTGTGGGTCCTTTCAGGGGATTTTCAGTGCATTTTCTCACAGAGATTTGACTTTGCTGTTTTCTGTATGTGTTAATAAGCCCAGCCTGCTATGTTTGTCAGTGTTGGATGGGAAAACAATGCTGCTGCTGAAAGACCTTTTGCACTGGGCTTGATTATCAGATTGAAGACGGCTACACTGTGGGCTCGCATCAGGGCAAGGAGTGTGTGTGTGTGTGTGTGCATGCATATGCTGTCCTGTGTACACACACGCACATATAAATTTGGTTCACCAGCCACTCTGCACCTCGGTTTCCTTATCTGCAACCCAGAATGTGATGATCCAGAACATCACTAAGGTTCGTTGAGCTCTTGGTTTCTCTGGTCTCTTATTCCAAGTGCTAACATAGGTGAAAAGATGGCTGTGTGACAGGACTTCTGTTCTTTCCCCATGGTGTTTAGTTATAGTTTCTGTTTATGGCATCTCATATTGTTTGCAAAAGCTGGATACATACTCATTTGCTCTAAGTAGATCCGACTCATTTCTGTTCCCACAGACCAGGAGGAAAGGTCCAGTGATACTGGTCATCCTTTAACAGCATCTCATGGTCATTTCTTATGAGTTTTGTCCAACTCATTTGGAGTTAATCCCACTAAATTTACCCTCTCATAGTCATTCTGGGTATCACTCTAATCCCTCATCACACCAAACCTAGTGAGCAATGCTGACAACTCACATGTGATATCCTGCAACCCCTTGTTTCAGAGCCGAAAATTAAGCTCAGCTTCTGTGAGTCTTTCTAAGATAGATCACTTTCTCTTTCTTTTTCAAAACTGAAATTAGAAATTCAAAAAGATATACACACTGCTATGCTCACAGAATCACTACTTATAATGGCCAAGACATGGAAACAACCTAAATGTCCATCAACAGACGAACAGATAAAGAAGATGTGTTATACATACAATGGAATACCACTCAGCCATAAAAAAGAGTGAAATAATGCCAATTGCAGTAACATGGATGGACCTAGAGATTATTATACTAAGTGAAGTAAGTCAGACAAAGACAAATATAATATGATATCACATACGTGGAATCTAAAAAAAATTATAAAAATGAACTTATTTACAAAACAAAAACACTCACAGACATAGAGGACAGATTTGTGGTAACCAAAGGGAAAGGTGGGGGGAGGGATGGAATAGGAGTTTGGGATTAAAATATACACACTACTATACATAAAACAAATAAACAACAAGGACCCACTGTATAGCACAGGGAACTATACTCAGTATCTTGTAATAATGTATAAGGGAAAAGAATCTGGAAAAGAATATATAGATATAGATATATGTATATGCATCTGAATCACTTTGCTGTACACCTGAAACTAACACAACATTGGAAATCAACTATACTTAAATTTAAAAAATTGGAAAAAAATCCCTGCTACTTGTACTAAAACATCAAAAAATAGATTTTTTTTCTTTATAATACCAGATCTGGTTTATCATTATTATTATTATTATTATTATTATTATTATTATTATTGGGTTATAGTTGCTTTCCAATGTTGTGTTAGTTTCTGCTGCACGCCAAAGTGAGCAGCTATATGTATACATGTATCCCCTCCTTCTTGAACCTCTTAACCCCCCATCCCACACATCTGGTCATCACAAAGCACCAAACTGAGCTCCCTGCACTATACAGCAGGTTCCCACTAGTGATGTGTTTTACACATGGTAGTGTATATATGTCAATCCCAATCTCCCAATTCATCCCACCCACTCTTCTGCCACTGTGCCCATACACCCGTTTTCTCCATCTGCGTCTCTATTCCTGCCCTGCAAATATGTTCATCTGCACCATTTTTCTAGATTTCACATATATGCGTTAATATATGATATTTGTTTTTCTCTTTCTGACTTATTACACTCTGTATGACAGACTCTAGGTCTATCCACACCTCTACAAAGGACACAGTATCTTTCCCTTTTATGGCTGAGTAATGTTCCATTGTATACATGTACTGAAACTTCTTTATCCATTCATCTGTCGATGGACATTTAGTTTGTTTCCATGACCTGGCTATTGTAAATAGTGCTGCAGTGAACATTGGGGTGTAGTTCTCTTTTTGAATTATGGTTTTCTCAGGGTATATGCCCAGTAGTGGGATTGCTGGGTCATATGGTAGTTCTATTTTTAGTTTTTTAAGGAACCTCCATACAGTTCTCCATAGTGGTTGTATCAATTTACATTCCCGCCAACAGTTCAAGAGGGTTCCCTTTTCTCCACACCCTCTCCAGCATTTATTGTTTGTAGATGGTTTGATGATGGCCATTCTAATTGGTGTGAGGTGATACCTCATTGTAGTTTTGATCTGCATTTCTCTAGTAATTAGTGATGTTGAGCAGATTTTCATGTGTCTCTTGGCCATCTGTATGTCTTCTTTGAAGAAATTTCTATTTAGATCTTCTGCCCATTTTTTGATTGGGTTGTTTGTTTTTTTGATATTTAGCTGCATGAGCTGTTTGCATATTTTGGAAATTAATTCCTTGCCCATTGCTTTGTTTGCAAATATTTTCTCCAATTCTGAGGTTTGTCTTTTTGCCTTGTTTATGGTTTCCTTTGCTGTGCAAAAGATTTTAAGTTTCATTAGGTCCCATTTTTTAATTTTTGTTTTTATTTCCATTTCTCTAGGAGGTGGGTCAAAAAGGATCTTGCTGTGATTTATGTCATAGAGTGTTCTGCCTATATTTTCCTCTAAGAGTTTTATAGTGTCTGCCCTTACATTTAAGTCTTTAATCCATTTTGAGTTTATTTTTGTGTATGGTGTTAGGGAGTGTTCTAATTTCATTCTTTTACATGTAGTTGTCCAGTTTTCCCAGCATCACTTACTGAAGAGTCTGTCTTTTCTCCATTGTATATTCTTACCTCCTTTGTCATAGATTAGGTGACCATAGCTGTGTAGGTTTATCTCTGGACTTTCTATTCTGTTTCATTGATCTATACTTCTGTTTTTGTGCCAGTACCATACTGTATTGATTACTGTAGCTTTGTAGTATAGTCTGAAGTCAGGGAGCCTGATTCCTTCAGCACCTTTTTTCTTTCTCAAGATTACTTTGGCTATTTGGGTTCTTTTGTGTTTGCATACAAATTGTAAAATTTTTATTCTAAATCTGTGAAAAATGCCATTGGTAATTTGATAGAGATTCCATTAAATCCATAGATTGCTTTGGGTAGTATAGTCATTTTCACAATATTGATTGTTCCAATCCAATGTCATGGTATATTTCTCCATCTGTTTATGTCATCTTTGACTTCTTTTAAGGGTGTCTTATGGTTTCTGTGTACAGGTCTTTTACCTCATTGGGTAGGTTTTTTCCTAGGTATTTTACTCTTTTTGTTGCAGTGGTAAATGGGATTGTTTCCTTAATTTCTCATTCTGATCTTTTGTTGTTAGTATATAGGAAAGCAAGAGAATGCTGTGCATTAATTTGTATCCTGCAACTTTACCAAATTCACTGATTACCTCTAGTAATTTTCTGGTGGCATCTTTAGGATGCATATATATCATAGTATCATGTCATCTGCAAACAGTGACAGTTTTATTTCTTCTTTTCCAATTTCGATTCTTTTTATTTCTTTTCCTTTTCTGTTTGCTGTGGCTAGGACTTCCAAAACTATGTTGAATAATAGTGGCACAAGTGGACATCCTTGTCTTGTTCCTGATCTTAGAGGAAATGCTTTCAGTTTTTCACCATTGAGAACGATGTTTTCTGTGGGTTTGTTATATATGGCCTTTATTATCTTGAAGTAGGTTCCTTCTATGCCCATTTTCTGGAGAGCTTTTATCATAAATGGGTGTTGAATTTTGTCAAAAGCTTTTTCTGCATCTATTGAGATGATTATATGATTTTTATTTTTAATTTGTCAATATGGTGTATCACATTGATTGATTTGCTTATATTGAAGAATCCTTGCATCCCTGGAATAAATCCCACTTGACCATTGTGTATGATCCTTTTAATGTGTTGCTGGATTCTGTTTGATAGTATTTTGCTGAGGATTTTGGCATCTATGTTCATCAGTGATATTGAGCTTTAATTTTCTTTTTTTGTGTGATATCTTTGTCTGTCTTTGGTATCAGGGTGATGGTGGCCTCAAAGAATGAGTCCAGAAATAGTCCTTCCTCTGCAAATTTTTGGAAGAGTTTGAGAAGGATAGGCATTAGCTCTTCTCTAAATGTGTGATAGATTCACCTGTGAAGCTATCTGGTCCTGGACTTTTGTTTGTTGGAAGATTTTTAATCACAGTTTCAATTTCATTACTTGTGACTGGTCATATTTTCTATTTCTTCCTGGTTCAGTCTTGGAAGATTATACCTTTCTAAGAATTTGTCCATTTCCTCCAGGTTGTCTATTTTATTGGCATATAGTTTCTTGTAGTACTCTCTTATAATCCTTTGTATTTCTGCAGTGTCATTTGTAATTTCTCCTTTTTCATTTCTAATTTTATTGATTTGAGTCCTCTCCCTTTTTATTTTTCTTGATGATTCTGGCTAAAGGTTTATCAATTTTGTTTATTTTCTCAAAGAACCAGTTTTTAGTTTTATTGATCTTTGCTGTTGTTTTCTTCATTTCTATTTCATTTATTTTTGCTCTGATCTTTATGATTTCTTTCCTTCTACAAACTTTGGGTTTTGTTTGTTCTTCTTTCTGTAATTGCTTTAGGTGTATGGTTAGGTTGTTTATTTGAGATTTTTCTGGTTTCTTGAGGTAGGATTGAATTGCTATAAACTTCCCTCTTAGGACTGCTTTTGGTGCATCCCATAGGTTTTGCATCGTTGAGTTTTCATTGTCATTTGTTTCTGTGTAATTTTTGATTTCCTCTTTGATTTCTTCAGTGATCTCTGACTTCTATGATTATGTGAAAGTGAATTTGAATGAACTAATTTTCTTTCTCTATCAAATAGATGATCACAATCTTATCTGGGTACTGGTGTTCCTTTATAAGCTCTGCATCCTGATCCTGCATCTGTGACGTTAGGATGTTGTTGCTGTTGTTGTTTTCTAATACTGTTGAAGTCTCCCTCAGCCAGAGTTGCTGGTGCTCCTCACATCGAATGAAGCCTGGTGAAAACTAGAGTCCAGGCAGAGAGAAGAGACGGCTTCCTGCAGAGAGCTGAGCACAGGGGGACAGTGTTTTAAGAGCCCCTTGTTTTCAATGCCATAGGACAAATGCAAAACAAACAAAAATAAACTTCTTGAAAACATATACAAACAAAACAAATGGAAAATACCTGTTGCAAAGTTGTAACCTCTTTGTAATTGTGTCTTTGTTACTAACCATTTTGAGCAGTTGAATAGCTAAATAATCTGTGGTTTTCAAACTAGGCCTGAATAAATTTCCACCTTAAAAGTGTCATTCTTGTGTAACCACTGGCAGTTGCCACTTGGTGAAGCTATCTTGTTTCTGATTTTACAGCTGTTGGTGTCTGGTTTGCTTCAGCCAGCTTCCTCCTCAGTCTCATTGTTATTGAAAGTAGGGGTCCGGCTGCTCGCTGCTCTAAAGGCAATAAAGAGGCAAGGTTGGTGGAAAGGAAAGTTTGCTTTATTTTGGATGCCGGCAACAGGGGTCAGGGGCAGGGCAGACTCCTGTCCAAAGGCCAAGTACCCCCCACTGACAACCAGTGCCCAAGAGCTTTCATAGGCAAAGGGAGGGGGCCACATGCAGAAATAGCACAGGCAGCTCTGAGAGTCATCTTGAAATTGGTCATCAGTGGTTTGACCACTGTCATCTTGATTGTTTTAAGTACGGTTAGTTTTTAGTTCCAGGGTTGGTTTCTTCCCGTTTCCTTGAGCACATTTCTTGGAATTGTGGCAGCTTATGTCATGGCTACAGTCTGGTCATCATGTAGTTAACTTCTTACTCCTGGTGGGGGTTTCAGTATCCATATGATAGCTCACAGGATGTGGCTCAGAATATTCTCTATAGCCCTTGAGGAGAACTAAAGGTCCTTGACTTGGCTTAATGACTAAAATATTATTATTTGGTCTTGTTGGACTGTTTCCCTTTATTTCTGTATTTTCTCACTTCTCTGATTAAATTTTTCTTTGGCTAAAATTTTTCCACAGACAAAAGGCAGGCAGAGGACATGGATGGCAAGGACCTGAGGGTCCTGCTCTGTTCCATTGTCACCTGTGATTTCCAATTAAAATTGTATCACACTCAGATGATTGGAAAGCAGTATAGACATGTGAGGAAGAGATTCAACTTCCGAAGTGTCAACACTCTCCAATAATTGCCAGAAAATCTCCAGCGGTACCACATTCAAAAACATCTAAAGAAATAGTTCAAATCAATGGGAATTTACTGTGTCCATCTTGGATTTAATTTGATATTAATTGCCATTCTTACAGTGTTGTGTGAATACCACAAACATAATGTGGTATCCTTAGGGGTCATGGAATACATTGCTTTATATAGATGATTTGAGTCTTGCTCTAAAAATTTTGTTTTAATTAAACCAGTTATTCATTTAAAATTAAGAAAGACAATAAAAAGCATATTCTTTTATGCCTTTTTACAAGCCAGCGATGCTTCTAGAAGTTTGTGGTAATGTATAGAAGAAATGTTTTTATGTAATTATTTCAGATTTTATGGAAGTGAGTTTAAAAACTTTCTAGAAAACTATCCAGTGCTGATCTTTGTTCTCAAGCATGCAAAGAAATCATGTTTATTTCTAAATTTTGTGCCCAGAAGCCAGAAACAAAACAAAACAAACAAAAGAAAAACAAAAAACCCTGTGATCAGAGGTGTGCTGAAGAGAGTTATAGCTAAAATGTTGATGGTGCTCATGTTCTGTTTCTTGGGTCCCACTTCTGCACTGGTGCTATTATAATATTCATTTCTTCTTTCTGATGAAGAAAAGTGTGTCCTTCCTGCAGTAAACTGTGCTAGTGACATATAAGCTTAATTCTTTTCCTTCTTGAGGTCAGCAAGATAATCCTCACCAGTTTCTTTGTGTCTCTGGGTAGACATACTTGCTCTTTTTTTTTTCCCCCAAGTGTTTTATATATTTATTTATTTATAATTTTATTCAAATATAGTTGATTTATAATGTTGTGTTGGTTTCAGGTATACAGCATAGTGATTCAGTTATACATATACATATACACATTTTTTTCAGATTCTTTTCTCATATAGGTTATTACAGAATATTGAGTAGAATTCCCTGTGCTATACAGTAGGTCCTTGTTGGTTATCTATTTTATTTTTTTCATTCTACCTCCTACTTTACTTATTTATTTATTTTTAATTGAGTATATTTGCTTTACAATGTATTGTTAGTTTCTGCTATACAGCAAAGTGAATCAGCTATATGTGTACATATATCCCCTCCCTCTTGATTCTCCATCCCACCCCCTATACCACCCCTCTAGGTCATCACAGAGCACTGAGCTGAGCTCCCTGTTCAGCAACTTCTCACTAGCTATCTATTTTACATATGGTGGTGTATATATGTCCATGCTACTCTAAATTTGTCCCTCCCTCCCCTTCCCCCCATGTCCACAAGTCCATTCTCTATGTCTGTGTCTCTTTTCCTGCCCTGCAAATATGTTCATAACTATCATTTTTCTAGATTCCATATATATGCCTTAATATATTATATTTGTTTTTCTCTTTCTGACTTACTTCACTCTGTATGACAGACTCTAGTTTCATCCACTTACTTGCTTTTAAAATTTAGTATATCAGGCAATGTCTAGTCTGGTGCCAAATTGCTATGCTTCTAAATAATCATCATGAAAGTGTATAATATCATTCTTTGACTTGATACATACAACTCTTCTTCACCTTAGGCCAAGCCTATACTGGAAATTTAGAATTCATCCTTTCTGATACTGCAATTTTATTTTTTATTTCAGGCCATAATTTTCAGTACAGGACATAAGTTTTCTTTTGTATGGAAAGTTTAATAATAGAGAGATGTGCAATCTATGGTAAAAATCTCACACTCATACACAAAGGCTAAATTATAGATATAGTTAGTTGGAAGTAGATTTATCAATATTTCCCTTCTGGCATTTCTTTCTGTCTTCAGAAATTTCTTTGCCACACTGAGATCAATGGACCATGCTTATGCTCAGGGTTGGAAATCTTGGAAAAAACTTGAGCAGACCATAAGATTTTACCTGTGGCTGGCAGTTAAGACCATGCAAGTAGGAAAATAATGGCAAGGCAGAATTGTAAACAGCTTGACTAAGTATTGAAGACATGTCCCAACAAACTCATAGAGCCCAGCTCCAGAGACTGGGAATTATTATTATTATTTTTTTGCTCCAGACATCTAGAGACTCCAATGATCATTCCACAAAGCATTTAGTCTCCCAAAAAATAGTTTATAAAAGTCACTAAACAAACAACTATAACCCACAACAAACTGCAATGAGAAAATCTAGGAAGCAGGGGGAATCTGAATTCCAAAGTTACCACATAATAATATTTAAAATGTCAAGGTTTTAGCAAAAGTTATGAGGCAAGAAAGGAAAGTGTAGTCTATTTACACACACACACATGCAATGAAAAGAATAAAAACTGTCCTTGAGGAAGCCCACACATTGGACTTACTAGACAAAGAGCTAAATGTAACAATGGACAAAAAAAAAAAAAAAAAAAACTGAAGGAAAACAAGAGAATGATGTATCATCAAATAGAGAATACCAATAAAGAGAAATTATTATAAAAAATGTAAACTCAGGAACTAAAAGTATAAGAGCTAAAATGAAAAATTCACTGGAGAATATCAACACCAGATTTGAGTAGGCAGGAGAAAGAACCTGTGAACTTGAAGATAGGACAATTGAAAAAATCTGGTCTGAGGATCGGGGTGGGGGGGGAAGAACAAAGGAAATGATACCAAACAACAGAAGAGGAGGGAACACTTTCTAAATGGTTCTATGAGGACAGAATTACTTTGAAAATAAAGCCAAAAACGTTACAAGGAAAGAAAGTTATAGACCAATATCTCTTATAAATATAGATGCACAATCCTCCACAAAATACTAGCATCCTGAATTCGGCAGTGTATTGAAAGTGTTATATACAAAGTCCATATGAGATTTATCCCAGGAATGTGAAGATGCTTCAACATATGAAAACCAATAGATAGGATGTACCATGTTAATAGAATGAAGAAAAAAAAAACATGATAATGTTAATTGTTGCAGAAAAGCACTTGATAAAATCCAATAATCTTTCATGTGTAAAATATACCACAAACAAAAATAGAAAGACAGTTACTCCAAATAATAAAGAGAATTTTTGGAAAATGCAGCTAACATCATACTTAATGATGAAATATTGATGGCATTCCCTACAGAATCAAGAATAAGACAAGAATGTCTTAGTTTACTACTTCTATTCAACAGTATACTGCAAGTTCTAGCCCAAACAATTAGGCAATAAAAAGAAATAAAAGGCATCCACCTCAGAGAGGAAGAGGTAAAACTATAATTTTTCACAGAGAACATGAATCTTGAAAAAGAAAATAAAGTTGGAAGGCTCATACTTCTCAACTTCAATACTTATTACAAGCTACAGTAATCAGAAGAGATTGGTATTGGCATAAGGATAGACATATGGATCAATGGAATAGAATGAAGAGTTCAGAAATCAACACTCACGTCTTTGGCCAGTGGTGCAAAGATCTTTCAGTGAGGGAGAGAATAGACTTGATTTTGTGAAAACTGGATATTCACATGGAAAAGAATGAAATTGGATCTGTACTTCCCATCATATAAAAAATTAACAGAGATACCTTCAAGATGGCGGGGGAGTAAGATGTGGAGATCACCTTCCTCCCCACAGATACATCAGAAATATATCTACATGTGGAACAACTCCTGCAGAACACCTACTGAACACTGGCAGAAGACCTCAAACCTCCCCAAAGGCAAGAAACTCCCCACATACCTGGGTAGGGCAAAAGAAAAAAGAAAAAATAGAGCCAAAAGAATAGGGAAGGAACCTGCACCTCTGGGAGGGAGCTGTGAAGGAGGAAAGGTTTCCACACACTAGCAAGCCCCTTCACTGGTGGAGATGGGGGTGGCGTGGGGGGAAGCTGCCAGCCATGGAGGAGAGCGTAGCAACAGGGATGCAGAGGGCAAAGTGGACAAATTCCCACACAGAGCATCGGTGCTGACCAGCACCCACCAGTCGGAGAGGCTTGTCTGGTCACCCACTGAGGCGGGCAGGGGCTGGAGCTGAGGCTCGGGTTTCAGAGGTCAGATCCCAGGGAGAGGACTGGGGTTGGCTGCGTGAACACAGCCTGAAGGGGGCTAGTGCAACATGGCTAGCCGGGAGGGAGTCAGGAAAAGGTCTGGCCTGCCTAAGAGGCAAGAGACCATTGTTTTGGGGTGGGCAAGGAGAGGAGATTCAGAGCACCGCCTAAACGAGCTCCAGAGACGGGCGCAAGTTGCAGCTATCAGCGTGGACCCCAGAGATGGGCATGAAATGCTAAGGCTGCAGCTGCAGCCACCAAGAAGTCTGTGTACAAGCACAGGTCACATCCACACCGCCCCTCTAAGAAGCCTCTGCAGCTCGTCACTGCCAGGGTCCTATGATCCAGAGACAACTTCCCCAGAACACACAGCATGCCTCAGGCTCAGGCTGAGGCAATGTCAACCCAGCCACTGCCACTGCAGGCTCGCCCTGCATTCCATACCCCTCTCTTCCTATGGCCTGAGTGAGCCAGAGCCCCCTAATCAGCCGCTTCTTTAACCCCATCTTGTCTGAGCCAAGAACAGACACCCTCAGCAGACCTACACACAGAGACGGGGCCAAATCCTGAAGTTCAGCCAAAGCTGAACCCCAGGAGCTGTGCAAACAAAGAAGAGAAAGGGAAATCTCTCCCAGCAGCCTCAGGAGCAGCAGATTAAATCTCCACAGTCAACTTGATGAACCCTGCATCTGTGGAATACCTGAGTACACAGCAATTCATCCCAAAATTGAGGCGGTGGACTTTGGGAGCAACGGTAGACTTGGGGTTTGCTTTCTGCATCTAATTTGCTTCTGTTTTTCTGTTTATCTTATATTAGTATTTAGAGTTTATTATCATTTGTAGATTTGTTTATTGATTTGGTTGCTCTCTTCCTATATATATATATATATATATATATATATATATATATATATATATATATGTAGATATATATATTTCCTTTTTCTCTTCTGGTGAGTGTGTATGTGTATCATTCTTTGTGTGATTTTGTATGTATAACTTTGCTTTTACATTTGTCCTAAGGTTCTGTCTGTCCGTTTTTTTTTTTTTTTTGTATAGTTTTAGTGCTTGTTATCATTGTTGGATTTTTTTTTTGGTTTTGTTGCTCTCTTCTCTTTTTCCTTCTTTTTTTAAATTTTTATATTTAATAATTATTTTTTATTTTAATATCTTTATTTTATTTTATTTTATTATTCTATTTCCTTCTTCTTTTTTTTCTCCCTTTCTTCTGAGCTGTGTGGCTGACAGGGTCTTGGTGCTCCAGCCAGGTGTCAGGCCAGTGCCTCTGAGGTGGGAGAACTGAGTTTAGGACGTTTTTATTCTTTTTTTTTTAGTACAGTTTTTAGCACTTGTTATCATTGGTGGATTGGTTTTTTAGTTTGGCTGCTCTCTTCATTTTTTCCTTTATTTTTTCTTTATTATTTTTAATTTTTTATAATTATTTTTATTTTAATAACTTTCTTTTCTTTCTTTGTTTCTCTGTTTCTTTCTTTCTTTCTTCCTTCCTTCCTTCCTTCCTTCCTTCCTTCCTTTCTTTCTCTTTTTCTACCTTTTCTTCTGAACTGTGTGGCTGACAGGGTCTTGGTGCTCGGCTTGGTATCAGGCCTGTGCCTCTGAGGTGAGAGAGCTGAGTTCAGTACATTGGTCCATCAGAGACCTCCCAGCTCCATGTAATATCAAATGGCAAAAGCTCTCGCACAGATCTCCATCTCAACGCCTAAGACCCAGCTCCACTAAACGACCAGCAAGTTCCAGTGCTGGACACCCTATGCCAAACAACTAGCAAGGCAGGAACACAAACCCACCTATTAACAGAGAGGCTGCCTAAAATCATAATAAGGTCACAGTCACCCCAAAACACACCACCAGACGTGGACCTACCCAACAGAAAGGCAAGATCCAGCCTCATCCACCAGAACACAGGCACTAGTTCCCTCCACCAGGAAACCTACACAACCCACTGAACCAAACGTAGCCACTGGGAGCACACACCAAAAACAACAGGAACTACGAACCTGCAGCCTGTGAAAAGGAGACCCCAAACACAGTAAGCAAAATGAGAAGACAGAGAAACATGCAGGAGATGAAGGAGTAAGGTAAAAAACCACCAGACCAAACAAATGAAGAGGAAATAGGCAGTCTACCTGAAAAAGAATTCAGAATAATGATACTAAAGATGATCCAAAATATTGGAAATAGAATGGAGAAAATACAAGAAACGTTTAACAAGGACGAGAAGAACTAAAGAGCAAACAAACAATGATGAACAACACAATAAATGAAATTAAAAATTCTCTAGATGGAATCAATAGCAGAATATCAGAGGCAGAAGAACGGATAAGTGGCATGAAATTTAATAGTGGAAATAACTACTGCAGAGCAGAATAAAGAAAAAAAGAATGAAAAGAATTGAGGACAGTCTCAGAGACTTCTGGGATGACATTAAATGCATGAACATTTGAATTATAGGGTCCCAGAAAAAGAAGAGAAAAAGAAAGTGTCTGAGAAAATATTTGAAGAGATTATAGTTGAAAACTTCTCTAATATGGGAAAGGAAATCGTTAATCAAGTCCAGAAAGCAAAGAGAGTCCCAGACGGGATAAATCCAAGGAGAAACATGCCAAGACACATATTAATCAAACTATAGAAAATTAAATACAGAGAAAAATATTAAAAGCAGGAAGGGAAAAACAACAAATAACATAGAAGGGGATCCCCATAAGGTTAACAGCTGATCTTTCAGCAGAAACTCTTCAAGCCGTAAGGGAGTGGCAGGACATATTTAAAGTTATTAATGGGAAAAACCTACAACCAAGATTACTCTACTCAGCAAGGATTTCATTCAGATTCGACAGAGAAATTAAAACCTTTACAGACAAGCCAAAGCTAAGAGGATTCAGCACCACTGAACCAGCATTACAACAAATGCTAAAGGAACTTCTCTATGCGGGAAACACAAGAGAAGGAAAAGACCTACAATAACAAACCCAAAACAATTAAGAAAATGGTAATAGGAACATACATATCAATAATTACCTCAAATGTAAATGGATTAAATGCTCCAACCAAAAGACATAGACTGGCTGAATGGATACAAAACAAAGACCATATATATGCTGTATACAAGAGACCCACTTCAGACCTAGGGACACATACAGATGGAAAAAGATATTCCATGCAAATGGAAATCAAAAGAATGCTTGAGTAGCAATTCTCATATCAGACAAAATAGATTTTAAAATAAAGACTATTACATGAGACAAAGAAGGACACTACATAATGATCAAGGGATCAATCCAAGAAGAAGATATAACGACTGTAATTACTTATGCACCCAACATAGGAGCACCTCAATACATAAAGCAAATACTAACAGCCATAAAAGGGGAAATCGACAGTAACACATTCATAGTAGGGGACTTTAACACCCTAGTCTCACCAATGGACAGATCATTCAAAATGAAAATAGATAAGGAAACACAAACTTTAAATGCTACATTAAACAAGAGAGACTTAATTGACATTTATAGGACATTCCACCCCAAAACAACAGGATACCCTTTCTTCTCAAGTGCTTATGGAACATTCTCCAGGATAGACCATATCTCGGGTCACAAATCAAGCCTTGGTAAATTTAAGAAAATTGAAATCACATCAACTAACTTTTCCGACCACAACGCTATGAGACAAGATATCAATTACAGGAAAAAATCTGTAAAAAATACAAACACATGGAGGCTAAACAATACACAACTTAATAAGCAAGAGATCACTGAATAAATCAAAGATGAAATCAAAAATTACCTAGAAACAAAAAACAATGAAAACATGATAACCCAAAACCTGTGGGATGCAGCAAAAGCAGTCCTAAGAGTGAAATTTTTAGCAATACAATCCTATCTCAAGAAACAAGTAACACCTCAAATAAACAACCTAACCTTACACCTAAAGAAATTAGAGAAAGAAGAACAAAAAGCCCCCAAAGTTAGCAGAAGAATAGAAATCATAAATATCAGATCAGAAATAAATGAAAAAGATATGAAGGTAACAATAGCAAAGATCAAAAAAACTAAAAGCTGGTTCTTTGATAAGATAAACAAAATTGATAAACCATTAGCCAGACTCATCAAGACGGGTGAAGACTCAAATCAGTAGAATTAGAAATGAGAAAAGAGAAGTAAAAACTGACACCACAGAAATACAAAGGATCATGAGAGATTACTACAAGCAACTATATGCCAATACAATGGACAACCTGGAAGAATTGCACAAATTCTTACAAAATCAGAAACTTCCAAGACTGAACCAGGAAGAAATAGAAAATATGAACAGACCAATCACAAACACTGAAATTGTGACTGTGATTAAAAATCTTCCAACAAACAAAAGGCCAGGACCAACTGCCTTCACAGTCAAATTCTATCAGACATTTACAAAAGAGCTAACACCAATCCTTCTCAAACTCTTCCAAAATATAACAGAGGGAGGAACACTCCCCAACCCATTCTATGAGGCCACCATCACCCTGATAACAAAAAGAGACAAAGATGTCACAAGGAAAGAAAACTACAGGCCAATATTACTGATGAACATAGATGCAAAAATCCTCAACAAAATACCAGCAAACAGAATCCAACAGCACATTAAAAAGATCATACACCATGATCAAGTGGGGTTTATCTCAGGAATGTAAAGATTCTTCAATATATGCAAATCAATCAATGTGATACACCTATTAACAAATTGAAGGAGAAAAACCACATGAACATCTCAATAGATGAAGAAAAAGCTTTTGACAAAATTCAACACCCATTTATGGTAAAAACCCTCCAGAAAGTAGGCATAGAGGGAACTTACCTCAACATAATAAAGGCCATATATGACAAACCCACAGCCAACATTGTTCTCAATGGTGAAAAACTGAAACCATTTTCACTAAGATCAGGAACAAGACAAGGTTGCCCACTCTCACCACTATTATTCAACATAGTTTTGGAAGTTTTAGCCACAGCAATCAGAGAAGAAAAAGAAATAAAAGGAGTGCAAATCAGAAAAGAAGAAGTAAAGCTGTTAGTGTTTGCAGATGACAGGATACTACACATAGAGAATCCTAAAGATGCTACCAGAAAACTACTAGAGCTATTCAATGAATTTGGTAAAGTAGCAGGATACAAAATGAATGCACAGAAATCTCTTGCATTCCTATACACTACTGATGAAAAATCTGAAAAAGATATTAAGGAAACACTCCCATTTACTATGGCAACAGAAGAATAAAATACCTGGGAATAAACTTACCTAACGAGACAAAAGTCCTGTATGCAGAAAACTATAAGACACGGATGAAAGAAATTAAAGATTATACAAACAGATGGAGAGATATACCATGTTCTTGGATTGGAAGAATCAACATTGTGAAAATGACTATTCTACCCAAAGCAGTCTACAGATTCAATGCAATCCCTATCAAACTATCAATGGGATTTTTCACAGAACTAGAACAAAAAATTTCACAATTTATATGGAAACATAAAAGACCCCAAATATCCAAAGCAATCTTGAGAAAGAAATACAGAGCTGGAGGAATCAGGCTCTCAGACTTTAGAAGACTCTCAGACTTTAGACTATACTACAGAGCTACAGTAATCAGCACAGTATGGTACTGGCACAAAACCAGAAATATAGATCAATGGAACAGGATATAAAGCCCAGAGATAAATCCACACACATATGGTCACCTTTTTTGATAAAGGAGGCAAGAATATACAATGGAGAAAGGATAGCCTCTTCAGTAAGTGGTGCTGGGAAAACTGGACAGCTACATGTAAAAGAATGAAATTAGAACACTCCCTAACACCATAAACAAGAATAAACTCAAAATGGATTAAAGACTTAAATCTAAGGGCAGACACTATAAAAGTCTTAAAGGAAAACATAGGCAGAACACTCTATGACATAAATCACAGCAAGATCCTTTTTGACCCATCTCCTAGAGAAATGGAATTAAAAACAAAAATAAACCAATGGGACCTAATGAAACTTAAAGGCTTTTGCACAGCAAAGGAAACCGTAAACAAGATGAAAAGACAGCCCTCAGAATGGGAGAAAATATTTGCAAATGATGAAACTGACAAAGGACTAATCTCCAAAATTTACAAGCTTCTCATGCATATCAATATCAAAAAAACAAACCACCTAATCCAAAAATGGGCAGAAAACCTAAATAGACATTGCTCCAAAGAAGATATACGGATTGCCAACAAACACAAAGAAGTATGCTCAACATCACTAATAATTAGAGAAATGCAAATCAAAACTACAATGAGGTATCACCTCACACCAGTCAGAATGGCCATCATCAAAAGATCTGTGGAGAAAAGGGAACCCTCTTGCACTGTTGTTGGGAATGTAAATTGATACAGCCACTATGGACAACAGTATGGAGGTTCTTTAAAAAAATAAAAATAGACCTACCATATGACCCAGCAACCCCACTACTGGGCATGTAGGGCATGCACCCTGAGAAAACCATAATTCAAAAAGATACATGCATCCCAATGTTCACTGCAGTAGTATTTACAATAGCCAGGACATGGAAGCAACCTAAGTGTCTCGACAGATGAATGGATAAAGAAGATGTGGTATATATGTACAAATGGAATATTAATCAGCCATAAAAAGAAACAAAATTGAGTCATTTGTAGTGAGGTGGATGGACCTAGAGTCTGTCATACAGAGTGAAGTAAGTCAGGAAGCGAAAAACAAATACCTTGTGCTAACACATATATATGGAATCTAAAAAAAAAAAAATGGTGCTGACGAACCTAGTTGTAGGACAGGAATAAAGAGGAAGACGTAGATAATGGAGTTGAGGACATAGGGAGGGGAGTCGTAAGTGGGGACAATGTGAGAGAGTGGCATGGACATATATACACATTTACCAAATGTAAAATAGATAGCTAGTGGGAAGCAGTTGCATAGCACAGGGAGATCAGCACATAGCACATGGAGATTAGCTTGGTGCTATGTGACCACCTACAGGGGTGGGATAGGGAGGGTGGGAGGGAGATGCAAGAGGGAGGAGATGGATCAATATTATGAGTATAAGATCTAACACTATAAAACTCTTAGAATGAAAAATACGAGTTGATCGTGATGTTGGACTTGGCTACAGATATTTAGATATGACACCAAAAGCAGGAGCAATAACAATAACAAAATGTAGAAATTGGACTTTATCAAAAAGAAAACATTTTGTGCATCAAAATATACTGTGAAGAGGGTGAAAAGGCAACTCACAGTGTGACAGAAAATATTTGCAAATCATATATCTGATGAGTGTCTGGTGTCTAGTACATGTAAAGAACTTCTACAACCCAAAAACAAAGGACAAAGAACCCAATTTAAAAATGGACCAAGGACTTGAATAGACATTCCTCCAACAGGGATATACGAATGGCCAACATATGGAAAGATGCTCTACATCAATTGTCATTAGGGAAATGCAAATCCAATTCCCAATGAGAAAGCATTTTAATCTACTAAGCTAGCCATGATTAAAAAATGGAAAATAAGAAGTGGTGATGCATATGAGGAGAAATTGAAACACTTGTGGATTGCTGGTGAGAATGTAAAATGGGCAGCTTCTTTGGAAAAGTTTGAAAGTTCCTCCGTAACTTAAACGTAGACTTGCCATATGACCCAGCAGTTCCCTGAAGAATTTAAAACATGTGAACATGTGGTCAAACACTTGTACAAGGAGGTTCAAAGCAGCACTATTTGTAATAGCCAAAAAGTGGAAAAAACCTAAATGTCAACAACTGATGAATTGATGAAAAACTGTGTTAAATCCATACAGTGAAGTATTATTCAGTCATAAAAGGAGTGGAATACTAATACATTCTGCAGCATGAATGAAGCTTGACAACATGTTGCTGAATGAAAGAAGCCAGACACAAAATGCTACATATTCTGGACATATGATTTTACTTATATGAGATACCCAGGAAAGGCAAATTTGTAGAGACAGAAAGCAGATTAGTGGTAGCCAGGGGCTGAGAGAAGGGAGAGCCTGCTGAATGGATACCAGGTTTCCTTTGTGGGTGATAAAAATGTCTGGAACTATATAGCGGTAACGGTTGTACAACATTTTGAATGTACTAAATGCCCTTGAATTTTACTCTTAATATGGCAAATTTTATGTCGTGTGTATTTACAACCAAAGAAGTATATGGCACAACTTAGAAAAATTATATATATATATATATGTCTATCAACTCTAAATTTCTAGATTCAACGTATGGTTTTGTTTCCACTTTAGTGTTATCTTAAACATCAAGGCTTTGGGTATCAGAAAAACTTTGGTTTTGGAGCATTTATAAATGTGTAAGTGAACCTACAATTAAAAGGTCTAACAACATTCAGTTAGAACTGAATATCAACTGGGATGTTTCCATGCAGATGTGAGGGGGCAGGGGTGGGGTGGGTGTATTATTTCTTGAGATGCAAAGGGACAATGATGGTGACTCATCTTGAGATGAGCATGAAGATCATATCTTGAAGTGATTTCAGAGAAAAAACAAATGACATGATTAAAGGATAAGAAAGTTGAATCTGTGAGAAGAGATGAAAAGAACAGGATCAACTTGCCTTGTGGAGAATAAAGTGAAAAGTGATTTAATAGCTGGAATCAAGTACTGTGTTAAACATAACCACCTTGGGAAATAAAAGAATGCCGTAGCATTTACAGGCTAGAGAAAATGCTGGATTTTGATTACATTGTTTTCTTTCTCAGAGACATTTTAGTAAGCTACTTCAAAAATGTGGAAGACCAGGTGGGGCAGGTGTGGTGGTTTTGCTGTGACAAGCAACCTCTGTGAGAGTGGCAGGAAACAAGAGAGCTGTGCCATCCTTATCTTGTAAAGTTACAATGATTTTGATTTTTAATGGTCAAAGATAGGAAAGGGAATTAGTCTCACTTCTTCCTAAATATTTACAAATACCTTTGATGTTTTTCTTCAGGTAGGTCAGAAGAAAACTTTGGTAACCAAGAGGCAGACTAGGGTAGGACAGATGGGATTAAGGCTATGCTTGTAGAAGAAAGAAGCTTTCTTTTAGAGTCAGAGATGATAAATACTATAACAAAATTTAAGAAATTGTGGTTTTCTTTGGAAACATTTAAACAGAATATATTCTAATCTATAAAAAGAATTTTATTATCATTTTGCTTGACTAGAATGAATGGATTAGATGACTACTCAAGTTTCATTTAAGTGAAGCAGGAGAATCATGTTTTTCTGATCATAACTCTCTCTAAACTCACAAATTCTTAGAAACAGAAGTGCTCATGAGACACAATTTAATCCTTAAACAGTCTTACTTAATTTTATCAATTTTTGTGGATAAGTAGTATTACTAAGATAGTTCTAAGAAAGTCATTAACATGATTATAGGTGACAACCACATTTTATCACTTAAGAAAAAAAAAAAAAACATGAAACCCAGCTCAGCCTGGGAAACTATAGAAATGTATCATCAAAAGTGCAAACTTTCTGCTATATGTGGTGTACAAGCTACTAGACTGAAAAAGTCCCCAAAAGACCCACCTGATGTGCAGAATAAGTTGTTTTTTCACAGCATTGTCAACACATGGATTGACAATGTAAATAAATTAAATGTAAATAAAGCACTCTAAAATAACATGTATTTAAAATTAGAATAAAGTCTAAATTGTCAATGTTTTGTATTATGGATTGTGTTTTTTCTTTTTTTTTTTTTTTCTTTTTGGCTGTAGGATCTTAGCTCCCTGACCAGGGATTTAACCCATGCCCGCTGCAGTGGAAGCATGGAATCCTAACCACTGGACTGCCATGGAGTTTGGGATTGACATGTACCCACTGTTGTATTTAAAATAGGTAACCAACAAAAACCTACTGTAAAAAAATGAACATAAAAGAAAATGAAGTAAAATTAGAATAAAAAGCTCTCTTTCTGACAACCTGTATATTAGTTATCCTAAAAAAATCCTTCAGCTACCAAACACTTCAAATTCTTGGTTTAAAAAAATACATCTTTCTAAATGCTCAGCTGAATGAGCCAGAAAGTAAAGGAAAAGTAAAAAGTAAAAAAAAAAAAAAAGGTAAAGTAGAAAGCTAGTGAAGTAAGCAGTCACAGAAGCCATGGATGCTCTGAGCATCTTTCAACCCTCAGTGACCTAGAAGTGAGCCCCACACGTGGTGCTGGTGGCAAGGGGGGTGAACTTATGAGGCAGTGCTTAGCGTGTGTGTAAGAGGGACATTTGGGTTAGACAGCCTGTTACAGAGCCAGAATCCCTAAAGGGCAACACCCAGGCTTACAGGGTGAGCTACGTAAATAAACTTGCCTCCCAGAGATCTGGCTCTTGATAGGGAGGGGAAAAACTCCTTATGTGTGTTTGAAGACAAAATTCTCACTACTTATTTCTTTGGCAAAAAAAAAAAAAGAATTTAGTTTGAAGTGATCCTGAATTGGAGGATCATTTTCATGTTTAACAAAAACAAACAAACCAAAAACTGAAAGTAAAAGAAAAGTAAACTGAAACTTTCCAGAAAAGAAAAACATTAAATGCAGACCTCAATGGATAAGGAAGCACCAACAAATAAGAACCCATGTTAAGAAAAAATGTACAAATAGATAAACAACAAAACCCAACTTATGAGAAAAAAGAAATAATGGAACTATAAAATCAAGAATCAGAATGATTAGACACAAAAGATGAAATGAGTTCGTTTAATATGTTTAGGGAAATAAAAATAGAAAAGCGTCCTTAAGAAATCACCACAAATGAATAGACAGAGGTACTGCTTCTGCTAATGGTGGATTATCATGATTTGGGCTGACGCTACTGCAGATCACAATTATAAGCTCTGTACAAAATGCTACTTTAAAGAGCAATTATTTGAAGGCACAGGAGTAGGATACTAGGAGGTAGAAACTTGAGGGGAATCATCTTTGAAAAAAAAGAGATCTGGGAAAGATTCCCATTTTTATGGCTTTTTTCTAGTCTACAGTGATAGGGAGTTAGAACTGAAACAGGAAACCACTGTCTTGCTGACCTGACGAATCAATGGATGAAGTGAGGTTCTGCCATAAAGATTGAAGAGTGGTGGAGGGGTGCATGCTGGGAAGGAGGGGTCTACAGAGTGGAAGCCCTAAAGTCTACAAAATGCCATATACAAGTCCTTGGCTGAACCTGAATTATGCAAGCATGAGAGTGATTACAAGGAAACTAAAGAACCAGAAGCTGCAATTTCAGCTACTCCAGATACCTGCAGTGTGAGTCCAGCTGAGTGAACTCCCTCCTAAAACAAAAATCAACACTCTTCAGAAGCCAACAATAGAATTCAATCACTACAACAGGTATTTCACCAAGTTCAGTGTAAAATTTTTAAATTATTAGGTATGTGAAGAAATAGGAATACGTGCTCATAGTCAAGGGAGAAAGGAGTCAATAGAAAAAGACTAATATGGTGCAGATGTTAGAATTAGAGATGATGACTTTAATGAACTTATAATAATCTTATTCAAGAACCAAAAGGAAAAATAGAGCCATGAGGAATCTAGTGAACAGACAATAAATCTCCACAGAGAAATGGAAAGAGAAAAGAAGCAAATGCAAATTCATTACCTGAAAAGTTCAACGTAGGAAAAAAAGTTCACTGTTGAGCTTAACAACATATTGGAGATGTCAGAAATAGGGTTAGTAAACTGGAAGTTAGAGCAGTAGAAATGATAATCTGAGAAACAGAGCAGAAATTAGAGGAAGAATGACCTATGCAATAATATCACGTAGCTTTAATGCACACACTAGTAGAGTCCCCAAACAAGAGGGAGGTAATAAAGCACAAAAATCACTCTTTCTCAGACTCTCCTTGTTTTTGATGACCGTGAAAGTTTTGAGCAGTACTGATCAGGTATTTTGCGGAACGTCTCTCAACTGGGGTGTGTCTGATGTTTTGCTCATGATTTGACTGGATTTATGTGTTCTTGAGAGGAAGACCACAGAATTAAAACATCATTTTCTTCACACCATATCAAGGGTACATGCTATAAACACGACTTATGATTGTTAATGTTGAGCTTGATTACTTGGCTGAAACAGCGTTTATCAGATTTTCCACTGTAAAGTTATACTCCCTCATACTGTCCTATTTGAAATAAAACCATTATGCATGGCCCGCATTTAATTAAGGATTGAGAATCATGCTCCAGCTCCTGGTAAAATGTTTGACATTCTTCTGCATGGAAGATTTGCCTCTTTTCCCCATATATTTATTTATTAAGTCACTTATTTATGTTAGCATGGACTTGTGAATATTTTATACTTTGTGTGTTATAATCCAATACTGTTTCATTTGTTTTGTTGTGTAAATATTCTAGCTTAGGCCATTGGGTTTCTTTCAGTTCTCTGTGCCTCTTTGACATCCTTTTTGTGTTAGTTTCCTAGAGCTGCTGTAAGAAAGTTCTAGAAACTTGGGAGCTTGAAACTACAGACTGTATTCTCTCACAGTCTGGAAGCAAGAGGTTTGAAATTAAGGCATTGGCATGGCCATGCTCCCTCTGAAGGCTGCAGGAAAGAATCCTCCTCGTTTCTTCCAGCTACTGATGGTGGCTGGCAATCCTTGGCATTCCTTGGCTTGTTGACTCATCACTCCCGATTTTGTTTCTGTCTTTATATAACTTTTTCTTCTCTGTGTCTCTTTGTACCTTTTGTTCTTGTAAGGAAACCAGTCATTGTACTTAGGGCCCAAACTATTCCAGTATGACCTTCTCAAGTATTTTTGGATTACAAATTAGGTTACATTCTTAGGTCTCGTGTGAGCATGAATGACTGTTTACTTCACTGGATTTCTGCTTTACCATTTTTTTTTTTACCTTACATAACACAATTTATGGGAAAAACAGTGTTAGGACAGTCAGAATTCATGTATCATAGCACTATGTACCATAACACATCCGAGAAACATTAATTGGTACCCTCAGTGATGAATCTGACACCTGCAAAGGCAGTTTGGAGTGGCTGGGGGCTCTCTCCGGGGTGGGAAATGCTGGTGTGTGGGCACTGGCCATGCAGGTGAGCCTGTGGCATTTAGAGTAGGCACAGGAGAAAATGTAACCCACCAAGGGAGTATCAGGGCGGTGTTGTCTCTAGGCCCATTCTGCTTGGCAACACAAGGAAATATGTTTATATACTAACCACTGTGTGCACACCTATAAATGTTAATCTATGTAACAATTTGCCTGTATATTTAATTTTAAATGATCCTTGAACAACCCAGATTTGAACCACACCAGTGCACTTAATATGTGGATTTTTTTCAATAAATACATTGGGAAAAATTTTGGAGATTTCTGACAATTTGTAAAAACTTGTAGACAAACTGTGTCATGTAGAAATATCAAAAAAATTAAGAAAATGTTAGGTATGTCATGGATGTGTAAAATATATGCAGGTCATAGTCTATTTTATTATTTACTACCATAAAATACAGACAAATTTATATAAAAAGTTAAAATTTATAAAAATGTACGCACACGAACACAGACTGAACGTGGCACCATGGCACCATTCAGTCTAGAGAAATGTGGCAAATGTAAAGACTCAGTATTAAATCACAACTGCATAAAGTGAACTGTGGTACATACTGTGCTGCTGTCATAATTTCTTGGCCTCTCTTGTTGCTGTTGTGCTGAGCTCAGGTGTTTCGAGTTTCTGCTTGAAACACCACGTGACACCCATCATCTCAACTTGAGCAGCTCCTCTCTCCAGTAAGCTGTGTATTGCTGTAAAAAGTGATCTCTCATGGTTCTTACATATTTTTCATCGTGTTTAGTGCAATACCATGAACCTTGTATAACACCATGGGCCCATAATAAATGCTGCTAGTGATGCTGGACATGCTCCCAAGAAGCAAAGTCACGACATTACAAGAAAAAGTTGAACTGCTTGACATGGACTGTAGATTGAGGTCTGCAGCTGCAGTTGCCACCATTTCAAAATAAATGAATTCAGTGTAGGGACCAGTGTAAAAAAAGAAAAGGAAATTCGTGAAGCTGTCACTGCAACTATGCTGGCAGGTGTGAAAATTTTGCACTTTTTTTCAAATACCTTTTTATCATTGAAAATGCAGCTTTTCTGTGAGTGCAGAATTGCTATAAGAAAGACATACCTGTAGACTCTAATATGATTTGAGAAAAAGCGTAGTCATTATATGACAACTTAAAGCAAAAGGAAGGTGAAGGAACTAAAGCTGGAGATTTAATGTCAGCAGAGGCTGGTTTGATGATCTTAGGAAGAGGTTTGGTTTAAAAAATGTCAAGAGAACATGAGAAGCATCTTCTGCTGACCAAGAGGCAGCAGACGAGCTCCCAGACACATAAGAAAGTCATTGAGGAGAAAGGACATCTGCCTGACAGGTTTTAATACAGATGAAAGTGCCCTATTCTGGAAAAAAAGCGTCATAAGGGCATTTATTAGTAAGGAAGAGGAGCAAGCACCAGGGTATAAGGCTGGACAGGATAGCCTAACTCTACTGTCCTGTGAAAATGCAGTCGGGTTTATGGTCAGGACTGCCCTCATCTATAAAGCTGCTACCTCTCGAGCCTTTAAAGGACAAGATAGATACCAGCTGCTAGTCTTTTGGCTGGACAAGTAGAGGTACTGGACAACAAGAACACTTTCTGGATTGGCTCCAAAACTTATGAGATGCAGAAAAAGCAGTGTGCAGAGGTATATTTATACCTATAAATCTCTATACTAAAAGGAAGAAAGAACTCAAATCAATAACAATTTTCTCCTGAAAGAAACTAGAAAAGGAAAAGCAAATTAAACCCAAACAAACACAAAGAAGAAAATAATAAAAATTAGAGTGGAAATAAATGAGATCGAGATAGACAAAATCAATAAAACCAAAACTTGTGTTTTTAAAAGATCATAAAAATTAACACATCTTTAGCTAGGCTGACAAAGAAAAAAGATATCAAATTACTAAAATCAGGAATGGACTAGGTAATTTACTACTAATCTTCCAGAATAAAAGGGATGATAAGGGAACATAAGTCTATGAACAATTGTATGGCAGAAAATTAGACATCCTCAGTGGAATAGACAAATTCAAAAAGACACTAACTCTCTCTAAGTCAAATGAAATAGGAAAATTGAATAAATCTACAAAAAGTAGAGAGATTGAATTAGTAACCAAAAAACTACTCACAAAGAAAACACCAGGCTGACATCATCAGTACAGCTCCAGTCTTGCATGGACTTTGGCCCTTGGTGGGTTTCACTTTCCCCTGTGCCTACTCTAAATGCCACAGGCTCACCTGCATGGCCAGTGCCCACACATCAGCATTTCCCACCCCAGAGAGAGCCTCCAGCCACTCCAAACTGCCTTTCCAGCTGTCAGAGTCATCGCTGAGCATACCAATTAATGTTTCTCTTATGTGTTATGGTATATATTGCTATGGTACATGAATTTTGACTGTCCTAACACTGTTTTTCCAATAAATTCTGTTATGTTTAGAGTGTGATTCTTCAAAACATAAGTTGTTTTGTTTTTCTGTTTTTCTTTTAGGACCATACAAATGCCTACATCTATTTCCTAAGATATTTGTGAGAGCTAAGTAAGTTGATAAATACACCCCTGGTGCATAATAAACATTAGTTAAGTTCTTAGTGTTATTAAGGATGACTTTTATTTTCTAATGTGATTTTTTTTGGTTTCTTGTTTTCCACAATTGAGTATGTGTTACCCCCAAATTGTAGAAACATATCATTTCATAGCAATTGCCTTCACAAAACTAATGAATATTTAAAATTTGATGTAGGGTAAGTTTATTACAAATAAGCCATACATAGAATCCTGGATTGAGATTTGGGGTTAATTAATAAGAGAGACCTTGTGTGAACATGGTAGGGTGAAAAATCTAAAGTGACCATCACATCCAAACCAACCTGATGTGTAGTCCTGAAGTTGACAAGTTGGGAGCAGCATAAATTTTAGAGGCCACCACAGAGAGAAGAAGTTTTCCTTATAGAAGAGAAGATGTTTTTGAAAATATAGGAATCACCAAAATAATTGGTGTCCTATTGACAAACATGCCAGGATTGCAGTGAAAAACTATGGTGATCATAAAGAAAACTGTCTGCAACCTTTGGAAAACTTAATAACGCTTTCAGGAGTACAGGGAATGTGTCTAAAGTATCTGTGTAGACTTTTACTTGACATTGGAAATGATAAAGGGGGGTCCAAGGATTTCAGATCTCCCATGCTGAAGAGTGGTGCAAGCCTAGTTACAGCTTTGAAGTTCATATGTGTTGGTCTCCGAAGAGAGAGGTTCAACTCAGAAGTGTTCTGTGATCATCAAAAACTCTTGAGGCAAACATTTACAAGACCTTTATGCTGCTTAAAACATGCACGCACACGTATACACAACACACAATCAACATACAAAGGTATAGATGATCGTACCACTAAGCAGATTCAAGTCAAGGCAAAAATAGGGAGAAAGGTACCAACATCGCGGACTAGTCTCACTCTTGCCAACAATCCAGGCAATGAAAATCCAAGGCTGGATTCAGAGTATCTATGAGTACTTTACCTAATGATGTTGGAAAGCAAACCAGGAAAGTCTACCCATCACCCACTGTGAAGGAAATGTGATGGTTACTAAAGAAAGTATGTATGCTCACACTTGCAAAGACAAAGGAAGTGTGATGGGTTCCAATCGTTCCAGGACCGAGAGCCAAGCACTCAGGATCCTTCTAGTCTACACTCCCAGGTGGGAACTGGAGAACCAGGGGCCATGCTTACATCATCTGTTAGCATCATCCACTCGCTTACTCTGCCATCTGAGGAATCCTCAGCTTGTGCCTCTCCCTGACGACCCTTCCCCTTTCTGCACCATGTAACCCTGAAAAAACTGAAGGCAGGGAGATGGGTTGTCGTGTTAGGACAAACATTCTGAATCCAGTCTTGCTTTTTCAATCTCCCTGAAAAGGGAAGTTTTGACTTTGCCCACCAGTGACTCTCCTTCCTCCAGTCCCTGAGAAATAATCTGAAGATGCCCAAGCAGCTTTTTGGAATCATGTGACAAAAAAACAAAGTTAACAGGGAGGGGAAGATAGAAAGATAAGAAGAAAAGTAGAGGGTTACAAAGATCAAGAGTTGGGCTGGGGCTGGGAAAGGAGGGAAAGGGAAAGGGATTTGGGGGGGGATTTAAAGAGGGATGCTGGAGCAGTGCAGCAGGGTGTGCGGGAGAGCACAGGGGACACGTGGGATCTAAATACAGACGGTCCCTGACTTAACCACGGTTTGACTTACGATTTTTCGACTTCATGGTGGTGCAACAGCGATACACATTCAGTGGAAACCATACTCTGACTTTTGAATTTTGATCTTTTCCTGGGCCAGCTCTTGTGGTGATGATCACTCTGTAGTGATGCCGGGCAGCTTCCATCAGCCACGTGATCACAGGGTAAATGACTGAGATACTTAGAACCATTCTAGACCCAGACAACCATTGTTTTTCACTTTCAGCATGGTCTTCAATAAATTACATGAGATATTCAACACTTCATTATAAAATGGGCTTTGTGTTAGATGATCTTTACCCAACTGTAGGCTAACGTAGGTGTTCTGAACACATTTAAGCTAGTCTAGGCTAAGTTATGATCTTCAGTAGGTTAGGTGTATTGCATGCATTTCAATTTATGATATTTTCAACTTACAGTGGATTTATCAGGATATAACCCCATCACAAGCTGAGGAAGATCTGCATGCTACTTTAACCCTATACATCTGGATCCTTTTCATTGTCTTAGAAAAATGTGAGTAAAGACTTTGAGTAAAAATTAAAATTAGGGCTTCCCTGGTGGCGCAGTGGTTGAGAGTCTGCCTGCTGATGCAGAGGACACGGGTTCGTGCCCCGGTCCGGGAGGATTCCACATGCCACGGAGCGGCTGGGCCCATGGGCCATGGCCACTGGGCCTACACGTCCGGAGCCTGTGCTCTGCAAGGGGAGAGGCCACAACAGTGAGAGGCCCGTGTACCGCAAAAACAAAGAAACAAACAAACAAAAACAAAAAACCTTGCTCTGAGATGGAGCCATGTGGATCTCCGGGTTCATAAGCTGATGCTGGAGATGGGTAGTGAATCCCTGAGCTATGTTAGTGGTTAGTGAAAACAGCGAATCTCTCCCCCAGAGATCTCTCCATTTCTATAGCCTCAGCTTTAACTACCTGCTGCTTCACTTAGAAAATTGCCAACTCCTGCTTTCTTCCATCTTCTTGTCTATCCATCCTGTTTCTTGTTCTATAACACAGTATTACGGGGCATCCTTGCCATTTCATGTCCAAGTTTTCCTTTTTTTTTTTTTTTTTTTTTTTTTTGCTTACCACCTCAGTGAACCTCAAGATGAGATGACTGCGCTATTTTGACAGCTCGCCAGAGCTCTCTTTGAGTCTGCCCTAGCAGCTCTTCTGGAAGAAGCTTCAGACTATGGTTTGGTTGAGTTGCAAGCAGCAGTGTTTTTAGGGCATTAGGCATATGGAGATATCAGCATTTTTTCCCAAGGATGGTCTTTAAACTCAAAAGGACATCTGGGGTTCCAAGCAAATAGGCAAAATACAAAGGTGATAAAGTAGTAGAAAACAAAATCTGTTAGTTTAAAAAAAAAAACTTCCTATCAATGTGCTGCTTTGTAAGTTTTATGGGGATTAAGAATTTTTGTTTCAGAACATACATAGCTAAACCCTGTGAGCACTTGAAGAGCTGGAGAGCCGTCCTACCCAGGGCTCGTCCAGGGGACATGCTTCCCGAGGGAGAGTGTGGGCTGTCATTAAAGCAGGGGACACTCGGGTCTACCTCTCACTTGACAGGACCTGACATCTCACGGGGCAAAAGCTGAGCTGTCACCCCTGAGAGACAACCTGCAGTCCGGGAGCAAAGTTCAGTCCCTGTGCTCAGGCCAGTTCTCTGTCCTGCTCTCCCCCCTTTCCACACACAAACACACATGCTCAACTCCACCGCCCACTGCTTTAGGGGTGATTTAAAGAGTTTAAAACTACTGGAAAGAGACCTTTTTCCCCACACATTTTTGTTTACATGTGATTTTGACTAATCTCTCTCAATGTAAGGTAAAAAGGTCAAGAAAATTCAATGGGGGCTAAAACCCTGAAAGACTTGAGTCAATCAAGTGTTCATTTAGTCAGTCAACAAATATTAATTGAGAGCCAGCAAGGTACTAGGCAGTGAGGCGGTCTTCTGGGGGCTGCAAATACAGTGATGAGTACGACACAGGTAGGACACTCTGCCCTCTAGAAGGATACAGACCAGTGAGGGATTCAGGTAAGTAAATGGGTGAATAGAGTACATGCTGTGTACTGTAAGCCTTAAGAGCAAGGTACTGAGGGAGAACAAATGAGAGACCCTCAGTGAGTCAGGATAGGGGAACATGAGGATATTCAGGGAAGTGTGACTCACGAGTGGATCGGTGTTGGGGGAAACACGGTAGACTGAGGTGTCTGGTGTGCACATTACTGTGTAGTCAGGTCTCAGCAGAGATCATTATTGCAGTATATTTAATATTTTATTGTACTTTTACATCTTTCTTCACTCACACATACATGTTTTTCAAATAAAAGCATTCTTTCATGTATTCATTCAGTACTGACTGAGTGCCTCTTAGGTACCAGGTGCTAAGCTAACATACCAGTGATTCTGTGGTGAAAAGGGCGATTGTGATTTTCATGGGACATAGTCTCTAGGGACCCCAAACTCTGATTGTGCCGATAAGCGAAGTCAGCCCAGTACACTGCAGTAGAGCTGATGAAGACTCATTAACCTTGACAAAACTTTCTCTTGTCTACAGCATTAAAATTCAGATGACTGAGCAACACTGAGTCACTCACAGGCTACCAACGGGAGGTTCCAGCAAGATCAAGAGAAGTAATTGCTTCACACTTATAAGATAGAGGGGGATGTCTGTGATGCAGCTTCTGGAGGATTTTTGAATCACTCAGTTGAACATGGGAGCAGAGGGAAGGTAGACATGAGTTCTGGGGCCCAAGCAAATCTGAGACAGCACTTCTAAACTTGGCTCTGGAGCCTTTGTTGTCAACACTAAAAAAAGTACCTCTGTGCCACTCATCCCCAGGCCTCACTCCTTTCCCGTCTGGCTGCTCGCTGCTCTAATGCCAGTGCTCGAGAGGCAAGGTTGGTGGAAAAGAAAGTTTATTTCAGAGGCCGGCAATTGGGGGAGAAGGTGGACTCATGTCCAGAGGCCAACTCGCACCCCCCTTGACAAGCAGTAGGCAAGAGCTTTTAAAAGGGAGTTTCAGGGGTGCACAGGCAGAGGGAGGGGGCCACGTGCAGAAACAGCACAGGCAGCTCTGACAGTCGTCTTGCAATTGGTCCTGCGGTGGTTGGATCAGCGTCATCTTGAGTGTTTTAAGTACACTTAATCTTCAGTTCCAGGGTCAGTTTGTTCCCTTTTCCTTGAGGCCAGTTCTCGGAATTGTGGCAGCTTGTGTCATGGTTACACTCTGGTCTTCATGTAGTTAACTTCTTCCACCCAGTGGGGCTTTCAGTATCCATAAGATAGCTCCCAGGATATAGCTCAGAATATTCTCAATAGCTCTTGAGAAGGAACTAAAGGTCACAGACTTTGCTTAATGACTAAACTATTATTATTTTGTCCAGTTTGACTGTTTTCCTTTTCTTCTGCATTTTTCTCACTTCTCTGATTAAACTTATTCTTTGGCTTAAGTTTTTCTACAGACAAAAGGCAGGCAGAGGGCGTGGGAGGCAAGGACCATTGGGTCCTGCTCTGTTTCTATATTATATACCTTGGGTGCTGAATCAACTTCACTTTTCTTTCTGGCTCTAAGTTAGGTTTCCAATGAAAGAGAAATTCACAAGAAAAACATAAAAAACAATTAAGATTATGATGCTGCTGAGCTGCAGGAAGAAATCCTAGAGTAATGGAAAATCATCTCTGGGGCAGGATGAGGAGAACTTCAGACTTTGAGGGTAGAGTTGAAGGAGGGTCCCCCCAAGCTCCTGGGAATAGAGAGGAGGTATGACTCCCACAGCGTGAGGGGAGGCATTGCGTGGGAACCTACGTCCAGGAGAAGCAGATCAGCCCCGGGACAAAGCCCACACTCTACCCCAGAGCACTGGTCCAGCCCGTGGGACACAAACAAGCTGTCAGCGACCCGAGGAAGACAGCCTGGCTGCACGCATCCAGTGCTCAGCAGTGTGACACGTGGAGATGGAGGGGCCTCAGCAGAGCCCTGGCTGGGGGCACAGGGTCGCGTCCCCAGAGCCTCTCATCGTGGCCACCATGGGAGCCAGAACAGCACTGCTGCAGAGGAAAGAAGCCCTGCGGGTGGGAGCGGAAGTACGGAGCCTTTTGGCTGTGGCACAGGAGGTCAGCAGGTTTAACAGCAAGTAGGGCATGGCTGTGAGCTGCCGTGGGACCCTCCACGTGGGGGACAGATGGCGTGGCGCTGATGCGTGCCGCTGAGAAGCCACGGCTGCCGCCCTCACTTAGGGGCAGTAATCTGGGAAACGTGGCTTATGCACACTGTCCTGTACAAGACCCATATCAAAGAGAGGTTTTTGTTTGTTTTAGATTTCATGTGTAAATGAGATTATACAGTATTTCTCTTTCTCTGTCTGACTTGTTTCACTTAGCATAATGCCTTTAAGGTCCATCCATGTCACAAATGGTTTCTCAGTTTTTTATGGCTGAATAAAATTTCATTATGTGTGTGTGTGTGTGTATATATATATATATATATATATATATATATATATATATATATACTGTTATGACTATAGGGGTGCAGATATGTCTTAAAATTTTTTTATTGGAGTATAGTTGATTTACAATGTTGTGTTCGTTTCAGGTGTACGGCAAAGTGAATCAATTATACATATATGTATATCCACTCTTTTTTAGATTCTTTTCCCATATAGGCCACTACAGAGTATTGAGTAGAGTTCCCTGTGCTGTACAGTAGGTCCTTATTATCTATATTATATATAGTAGTGTGTATATGTCAATTCCAATCTCCCAATTTATCCTTTCCCCCCTGGTTTTCTACAATAAGACTGTTTTCTACACCTGTGACTCTATTTCTGTTTTGTAAATAAGTTTATTGGTACCATTTTTTTAGATTCCACATATAAGCGATATAATACAATATTTTTCCTTCTCTGTCTGACTTACTTCACTCAGGAAAGAATCTAGAAAAGAGCAGATATATGTATGTGTCTAACTGATTCACTTTGCTATACAGCAGAAACTAACAGAACATTGTCAATCATCTATACTCCAATTTAAAAACAGCAAGGGAAGGAAAACAACAGCAAAAAAGAAACAAAACAAGTGGAGTGAGCACTTCCTCCACTTTCAGAGAGTTTTCTAGAAACTCTTCTATCCTTTAATGTCAGAGTAGCATTACCCAGCCTGGGCGTACATTTCCCACGCCATCTGGTGGTGGTAAACTTCTAACTGCCTCCCCCTTGTGAAGAGGAAAGAGCCAATAAGGGTTTTCATGAGCAATTGGCTTAATAGAGCATCTTGAAAAGTAGCCACACATTCTATTAGAAAATTACATACTTTGCACAAGGGACACATTTTGGGTGAACACATGAAGCTTAAAAGTAATTAAATAATCACTCCATACTGTGTTGGCAAAAGAAATAGGTTTTTTTCTAAAAATATCTAGGCATAAAGTGAAACTTGATGTAATAATGTTGGGGGAATATGGATTGTTGCGGTGGTGTATGTTTATGTTTGTATTTGAAAACCAAACCTTGGGTAGCTTGTAGTCCAAATGCAGCCTTTCAAGGGAGGCGCATTCCTCAGGCCAGCTGCAATATCAGCATTTTGTTAAGCAAAGGTGATGTTAAGTAAACACACATCACTTTTCTTCCCCCCCAAAAGCCCCAAATTGCTTTCTAACATTTGCTTCCATATCTCGTTCATTCTGCTTTTAATGCACTCTCATGGCTTTTTCCATTTTTTGCAGAACTAATTACAGTGCACGGAATATTTAGAGGGTAGCATCAAAGTTTATCAGAAACCTTTTTCATAAGAAATGAAAACATCATCTCTCCCTTATGCCCTTGTTTCTACTTCTTAAGTGTTGACTAAAATAATTTAGATCCATGGTTTCTTCCACGGTTGAACAAGGATAACTATAAACGGAGTTGGGAACATCTTTCTCTATACATTTTCATAGTTTCTCTTATTGGATACTAGCTAACTTATTCTGCTTTACTGTAGTTCTTCTCTTAGCAGATCCCCCAGATTGAACACTTGCAAGTTGAGTAATTACCCCGTGTATATATTGACAGATCACCAGTCTCAAACAAGCAATGAACAAAGTTGCTACATATGTTCATCTCACCACAGATGCTTCCACCCACCCTCACTCTGTTTTTTTAAGTGCAGCAAATATTAATAAATGCACTTGTGAATGTTCTTAACATATGTCTCTAAGATAATCTGATTTTGTACCAAAATTCAACTCTACAAGGTTTACAAAATCTTTATATAGGCAACTCTTTTGTAATAAAAAAAAGTCCTGAGGGTGGCACAGTACTGTAAACACAGATAGCTAAAAACAGAGAAGCAAAAAAGATTGATCAGCACGATTTAGACTTAACCAACTATACTGAAAGTCTCATAGCCAAATAATTACTATTTAAGTAATTCATAGTTGGGGCCAAGATCGCAGTGGTATGGGATGCTGACTCAGACGATGCTGGCACTGCATATCTGGTAAACTGTCAGCCAAATCCATTGCCATCAACAGAAAGACCAATGTTAATTGAGTCAAGTTAGGACCTGCGGAAAACTCACGGGCGGCGTGAAAAGCAGCAGGCTTTCCTACATTTGGAATGGAGAAATGATTTTCCCCAGTGATGCTCTATATGGTGATGCTTCCTCTGGGAAATACAATGAGCCCATTTTACTGAGCAAGGTCAGCCCACTATGTACAGATCACTGTGGCTATGATGAAAGTAAAGTGAGGCTTCAAGCAAATAATTTGTGGTAAGAAATGTGGGTAATAGGCAGTTGTAAAAGCTCCAAGCTTGGAAGCCAGAGACTTGATTTGGGGTCCCAGTTTCATATTTAGTAGCTTGGGGATCTTCTCTGGACCCGTGTCCAGGATACAGTTGCCTGCCCTGTCTGACTCACAGGTGATTGTGTGGGTCAGAAGAGAAGTCACATCATTGGAGATTTAGGGTCCCCTCCTATGTGGTGGGTGAGGTGATGTTTTGCCCTCATTACACTAGAATCACTGAACTAGATCAAGCTGGTTCTTGATAAGTGGTGCATTTCACCTACTAGTTTAAGGGTTCCCTGGTGACGCTCCATTTATTTTATCTTCTGTCCTGCCCTGATGCTGTTCAAGGTTACACGTAACGGAGATTGCATGGTAAGGGGGAAAGCCTGGGATTTAGAGTCCGAGGGTCCAGCTTAAACCCCTAGTCTGTGACTCAGGGGTTAAGTCTTATCCATCTTGTCATTCACGTTTCACATCAACCTGCTTATCGTCCTCGGTTTCTGAATGAGGAAACAGAAACTTACATAGTTTATATGACTTGCTGAGTTAACCGGTATTGGAACCAGTTAATAATTTGAACCCACAGGGTCTGATTCTATGATCCGTGCTATGATCTGCCATCCTCCCACAAGATGGGGATCATAACTAATATGGAGGGGCTGCGGGAGCAGAGGTCAGCACCCCGAGACACACTCAGGGGTTCATCTAAGACTACAGAGCCCCTGCAAACAATCTTCTGGGAGACAAAAGCGGTACCAATCCCTTCTCTGTCTTTCCCTGGGATCCCTGCTGAATCCACACTCAGCCAAGGGGAGCCTCCAGTGCACCCTGGAGGGTGGAGGGAGCTGCTTCCCCATGTGCCCCTGGCACTAGGACAGCCAGCACGAGGGCAGGCAGAAAGGAAGGGTTGCTATGATCCAGGTCAGTGACTAGGACCTTTATTAAATAACAGAGATTATGTCACACCATGGAAGCTCTTGCTTATGAAATCTTTCCTGTCAGCCTCCACAGAAGGGAAGACTTCTCATCTCTCTGAGATTAGCTTTGGCTTAAACCTATGGGGTTCATAGCGGAAGATGACTTTCTAAATCCCTTCTAAATCCTTATGACACTGTGATGCTATCCATGTTTAATGATAATTTTTCTTTAATAAACCCTTGAAAACAAGCCTTTTTATTATTAAACTTGCTGGGATCACCAGAAAATTTTTAAAGATTAATGAACTTTTGACTGAAATCTCTTGTAAGCAATCCAAAACTGTGCATTTGTGTTTACGTACATAGGAACTAGCTTAATTCCAATCAAATGGGTGAAAAGTATCCTAAAACACTCAAGATCTGGTAAATTGTTTTGTGGGAACAGATGTGGTTGTGACAGTTTTAAAAACTTGATTACATTTGAATGTGAAGATGGGCTACAGCTTTGAGTGAGGGGACGGTGCTTGAGATCTTGTATAACGAAAGCTGACATTCTAGTCCGGTTGTTGCAACGCCTTGGTGACATTGGTATTGTTATTATTGTTTTTGTGTATACTTGGTTTTGGGGTGTTGCTTCTGAAATCTTTCTGAGATTTTTATTCTCAGTGAAGATGTTTTAAATATATAGAAAACCGAACTTTGGAGTAAAAGCTCTTTACTAACCAGGCAGGCTTTATTTTTTATTTTTTTAATTTTCTAACTTACTTTATTATTATTATTATTTTTGCTGTACGCGGGCCTCTCACTGTTGTGGCCTCTCCCGTTGTGGAACACAGGCTCCAGACGCGCAGACTCAGCGGCCATGGCTCACGGGCCCAGCCGCTCCGCGACATGTGGGATACTCCCGGACCGGGACACGAACCCGCGTCCCCTGCATCAGCAGGCGGACTCCCAACCACTGCGCCACCAGGGAAGCCCTATTTTATTTTTTTTAACTAATTTTTACTGGAGTATAGTTGATTGACAATGTTGTGTTAGTTTCTGTCATATAGCAAAGTGAATCAGTTATACATATACATATATCCACTCTTTTCTAGATTCTTTTCCCATATAGACCATTACAGAGTATTGAGTAGAATTCCTTGTGATATACAGTAGGTCCTTATTAGTTAACTATTTTATATATAGTAGTGTGTATGTGTCAATCCCAATCTCCCAATTTCTCCCCCCGCCCCTTTTAAAATAAAATCATCTATTTAATTCTAACTAGGGGAGGTTAATGGGGCTTATCATTAATATGTAAAATAGAAATAAAGATAGCAATCAATCGTACTTGCGAGGAGTGTGCACATATGGGTCAGCGTTTCCAGCTTCACAGGGATGGTAATGATTTAGGGGCTGGTTTGCATGTCAGTGGAGGAACACAGCTGCTTTCTTGACAGGGTTGCCAAGGACCCACAACATACACAATATGGTTTAAGGCATTGACACCTTTTGTTAAAGTGCAGATATTAATTGGCACACTGATGTTTTCATTACTGTCGACATTCGTCCCTTAACTCAAGTGCATATATAAGGTCGACTTAGTACTAGGCTCAGCTTTTAGGAGAACACTTGACATGGGCTGTATCCTCTCAGTTTGGAGATGTGTGGAGTAAAGAAAGGTCTGGGGTATGAGGGCATTCCTGGTGTTGAAGGATTCAGGTTGCACACTCAGCTTGAAGGGTGGTAGTTGGGATGAAGACCCTTGCTTGTTTTCGTGGACAGGGCGTAGATGCTGGGAGTGATACAGTGCAGACAGGAAATGCGATGATGCTTACCCATGTCTCTTTCCCTGCAGTAACTCAGTGCCTTTTAATATGAATATGTCAAATAACCACTCCCCACAGCCAGGAAACTGATCTATAATCATTCCCCATAAAACTTGGACTCATTGATTCTAACTTTGTCCCTTTAGACCACACAGAATTTGGTTTAGGGTCAAACACTTGTAGCATCTGTTTTTGTTTCTGTACAGAGTATAGGGCAGCTGGGATGATATATATACAGGATGCAAAGGATGCTGGAACAAAAAGAATCCCCATATGTATGCATCCAGCTACTCGTAATTAATAACCATCCTGGCTGTGTCCTGCAGAGTGTAGGTCTGTATGGCTTTGAGGGCCTGGGAGAAGAGATGATGTGTCTATAAAAACTCGGTAGCATTGATAAAAGTTCCTATTTCTTCCCATGTTTTGAGGAAACGGTGGAGAGGGGTGCTTATTTCAGAAGCTCAGGCTGGAATAGTGAGGCCAGAGTGGCTATGCCCAAAAGAGAATGGAAAGTTTACTGGACTGATCTCAATCCAGGCTTACTTCTGTAGAGACATGACAAAAGATTCTGTTTCATCCTGTTCTATGGAACAGTTTAAATAAATGGATTTTTAAAAATGCATATTTTTGACGGCATGTTAATCAAATTCAGAAATTTAAAAAATTAGGAAGAATAAATAATGCATTGGCTAAAGAAGCAGGAATCAAAAATAACTTTAAAGGCTAGAACGTTTAAATAGAACGTAAAGACATGTAAGAGGTCTAAATGCAAAGTGATGTGCTCGGGTTCAGAAGTCAAGTAAGACGTTTCTAGGTTAGAGGGTACTTGGCTTAGCCAACTGTGAGCTCAATGAACAACGAGCAGATGTGTTTGCTAAGAAAGCTCTGGGGGGTTAGTCCGGGTTTATAGAAAGTGTCTAAGTGGTCTTGCTGGATTTTGTGTTGATTAGACCTCACCAGGAATCATCTGTTCAAGGAGAGGTCAAGAGCCTCCTGACAGGTGTCCAGTGGGAGGTGTCTGGAATAGCGAGTCGTCTAGAAATCAGAGCCCACGTGTAGGAGAGCAGGATTAGGACTTTGAGGAAAGCCCATGATGGGTGGCCCTCGAGGACACTGTTTGCACACAGGAGATGGATTCCATTTCTTCTGGGTGATGTAAGAAGGAAAAGCGGGAACCCAAGGGTCCAAGTTTTAGGGATAAAACTACTGGCTTGCTACGAGGAATGTTATAGATAATGAGGAGGGGGTAGTGTTTATTTGCTGTGTTTATACTTAAAGGCACTGAGTGACTCCAGGAAACCCACAAATTCAAGGAAAAAGGCAGTGTTTGGCAATGGTGTTTTCCATTGTTAAAGGTAGTTAGAAATAGGCCAAAAGATCTAATTTTCAGGGATGTGGTTATATCTGGGGGCCGTTTAAGCCCTCCCATCCTGAATTGCTGGGAGATCCTTCAAGTGGAGAGCCTGCAAAAAGGTAATTGCTAAACTCTGTTTGAGGTGAAAGAGCCCCTTTCATGTAATTTGTACCAATGATCATTCTCCTAATTTTGATCTAGTGAGTGACCACAATCCTTCTGCGTAAATAAACTTTCTTTGACATTTGCAACGCACAGTTACATCTCTCTAAATACATATAGATATTTTAGCACGTGAAACACTCCTATACTTTTCTGGGCCAGACCTCAGAGCTCTCCCCTCACTCTCCACACATTATTTGATTCTTGGTAGCTACGCTCAACTTGGAACAGAGTTTTGAAAGGTAAAAAGTTAACTTTACAAATGAGGGAAGAGTCTGTAGACTATACGTTTTGTGACACTGGCTTAAGTTCTGCAAACAGCGTTTCATTAGAGGTTGAAGAGACCTCACCACCGGCCACAACGCAATAATGTTAGAGCTCTTTACTCCTGCAGAAAAGAAGGCAACAAGTGTGGGAGTGGGATTTCTTACTGACATGGGAAGAAAAGCCAAAGGAAGGAGGAAAAATAAAAATGCTTTTTGAGAATTTAGAGAACTGAGTAAGTGAGAAATACATAGTGAGACAGAAATGAACTAATAGGAAATGATTCAAGCTTTGCAAGACTCCCTTCTAAGAGGGGGGATATATTTTGAGTCTAAAGCTTGTCTGGTTCTTGTGAAGTATGGTTGCTGAGGTAAGTGAAGTCGTCACAAGATGTCTTATATATAAAGCGGAACACAAGCTTTGGTGTTAGGAGTCTTATCGGAAATGCACAGAACTTAAAGCTTGTTAGTAATCAATTCCTCTGAGAAGCCATGTTCCATCATGTTCTTCTCTCAAATATCCTGGTTACTAAAAGCTTCCTCTTCATAACTGCCTTTGCCACTGTTTCAAGAGGCTAAAGAAAGTGCAGGGGAGAGGACGCGAGGACTCTAGATGCCTCTTCATAAATATTTTCTAGCTGCTGTTAGTCACCGCCATCTCCTTCTCATCGCACAGCACCTCCTTCGGTGCCCCGCACACACATGCACGCTCACAAAATGCTTTTGTTGACCTATTCCTAGGAAGATAAAAGCCTATTGCCAGGACAACTTGTTCACATTCACAGTTTTGCCCGAAAATAAAGTCTTTGGTTAAATTCACTGGGAAAAATGTCTGTAGCAGGCAGTCCAGGCGAAGATAAAAGTAACATCACTTGTTAAAGATTGAACATGGGTTTGGCTTTTCACTGCTGGGGCATGGGTTGCTCTTCTCAGCTTTGAGCTGGGAAGTCCCTTGGGACTCGTGACTCCCTAGAGACTGTCTCTTAGGTATGGAAGGTTTTCCCTTCTTACCTCAGGGAGAATGAACGTGTCTCCCCAGACAGTAAGCTCTGTGGTGACAGAGAGGGGCATCTTTTCGGTTTTAGGGGTTTGATGCAGTATGTGGCAACAACAGGGCTGGGCAGCAGTCACCTGAAAGCCCAGAGGGCTCTTGTCTTGAGGAAGAGTGAGAGAAGGATACTGGTATCCTGATAAGTCTGATATGACTTGTATATTATAGAGCTCTAGGCTGAAAATAATTGTCTCCCAGAGTGCCCAGGACATTGCTTCCATATCTTCCAGTAACCACTGTTGCTGACGAAAACAAAAAAAGCTCGTGCTTGGGCTTCCCTGGTGTCACAGTGGTTGGGAGTCCACCTGCCGATGCAGGGGACACGGGTTCGTGCCCCGGTCCGGGAAGGTCCCACATGCCGTGGAGCGGCTGGGCCCATGAGCCATGGCCTCTGAGCCTGCGTGTCTGGAGCCTGTGCTTTGCAACGGGAGAGGCCACAGCAGTGACAGGCCCGCGTACTGCCAAAAAAAAAAAAAAAAAAAAAAAAGCTCATGCTCATGATTCTCTCTTTTGAACGTGTGCAGACTTTTTCTTTCCGGAGGGTTTTAAAACCTTGTAATTGGTGCTCCAAAATGTTAGAATGGAGGAATCCCGATGTGGTCTATTTTAATTCACGGCTCTGGTTTTTCAGAGGCTTCTTTCACCTGGAGACTTTGCATCTTTTAACCCTGGAGGTTTGTCTTCAGTGTTTATTTGGTAATTTCTCTTGTCTCTTTTGCTCTTTATCTCTAGAGATTCTATTCTATTAATCAGGTGTTTGAACCGTCTGGATTGTTTCTCCATGCTTCTGTTGTCTCTCACATCTTCAGTCCATTGTTTTTTTGTTTTTATTTTGGTTTTAGGTATTTAGGGTTTTTTTTTTTTTTTTTTTTTTTTTTGGTTTGTTTGTTTGCTGTATGTTCCGGGAGAATTCCTCATCTTTACCTTTCAATCCACCTGTGACATTTTGGGCAGCAAAGTATTTCCTAGATGAGAGCTCATTTTAATTCTCTGGTTGTTTCTTTTGTAACTTCCTGTTCTTGTTTTGTGGATGTGATTTCTTTATGCATCTCTCAGAATAACAGTTAGTAGCATTTTGTTGTTTTCTCTTTTTTTTTAAGTTGGTTTTTATGTTAGTTTATTTTGGTCACTCTTTTACATTGAAGGCTTTCTTCAGGCTTCTGGTGCATCTTGGTTGTTTATTTTTTACAAATAACCTGGTGAAAAGGTTGATTGGTAGCTCTCTGTATGTGGACAGGGCTAGTGGACAGGCAAACACTTTAGAGTAATGAGGGGGGGACAGGATAGGGGGGTGGGAACCCAACATTAAATTTCTTTTCTTTTCTTTTTAATTTTATTTATTTTTGGCTGAGTTGGGTCTTTGTTGCTGGGCGCAGGCTTTCTCTAGTTGAGGCGAGCGGGCATCTCATTGTTGTGGCTTCTCTTGTTGCAGAGCACAGGCTTTAGGTGCATGGGCTTCAATAGTTGTGGCACGTGGGCTCAGTAGTTGTGGCTCACAGGCTCTAGAGCACAGGCTCAGTAGTTGTGGCACATGGGCTTAGTTGCTCCGTGGCATGTGGAATCTTCCTGGCCCAGGGCTGGAACCCATGTCCTCTGCATTGGCAGGCAGATTCTTAACCACAGTGCCACCAGGGAAGTCCCTAAATTTCTTTTAAATAAGCTGTTTTTAATAGTATCATTCAGCTTCTTTAGAGAAATTCCCTCCTGCTCAGTGGATAGAAGCCTGCTTCTGAGTGTACTTCATGTAGAGGCTGGGGAGATGGGTGTGTGGTGCAGTCCCTGGTCCACATACAGATTTTCTATTCTCCCTCCTGTTTTTAGCCTCATGCCTAACTTTGCTCTCAATTGAAAGTAGCATTTTTCAGTCCTAAGTATCACCTGGATTCTGCATTACAGATGAGTTTAGACTATAAGCTTCTCTGTGTATCCCAGGCTTGAGATTTCCTCTGACCTAATTCCCAGTTAATACTTCACCTCTTTTATGAATTCCATAAATTTGCTAAAATCTCTCATGTTTATGACCCATCCCCTCTTCTTTTTCTAAATAGCAGGTTCATAAAATTTTAATGGGGGTGTTGGATATAAGATGTAACGCATCTTTAACCACATGTTTCCTAGGTGCAGGTTTATTCTGCCTGTCCCTCTAGTTTATAACCTGTATGAAGGTAGGAATTATGGATGTTTTCACTGCTGTATTCCTAGTGCCTATAGTAATGTCACATAACATCTTAAAATACAGTTATTGGGGCTTCCCTGGTGATGCAGTGGTTAAGAATCTGTCTGCCAATGCAGGGGACATGGGTTCGAGCCCTGGTCTGGGAAGATCCCACATGCTGCAGAGCAACTAAGCCTGTGTGCCACAACTACTGAGCTTGTGCTCTGGAGCCCACGTGACACAACTACTGAAGCCCATGCACCACAACTACTGAGCCCACACCCCTAGAGCCAGTGCTCCACAAGAGAAACCATTGCAATGAGAAGCCCACACACCGTAATAGGAGAAAGCCCGCCCCCAGCAACAAAGACCAAGCTCAGCCAAAAATAAATAAATCACTTAATTAATTAATTTTAAAAATACAATTATTGAAAGAGCAAATAGGACTTGTGAAAACATCTTCAGGGAAAGTGCCATTGCAAAAATAAAACCACTGTTTTTAATCACATCTTAGACATGAATTGTTTTAAAACATTTTAAGTCATTGGGTCAAATTTTAAAACATTAAGAAGGGATACAACCTGCCTTGCAAAAAGTTAACATAAGAGTCGACCTTAGCTGCTTGTTTCTGTATACTGAAAAGAGCGATACTGGAGCAAGAGGAGTGGCAAAGAACTTGGCCTGTTCTGGAGCTACTGCCCTTTAAGAATTTAAATCTGTGTGTGTGTGTGTGTGTGTGTGTGTGTGTGCGTGCAAACGCGCACATGGTCCATTTTTCCCCCCAGTGGGAAGTCATATTTATTTATTGTGGTTTTTTTCTTTTTTTTTTTTGCGGTACACGGGCCTCTCACTGTTGTGGCCTCTCCTGTTGCGGAGCACAGGCTCCAGACGCGCAGGTTCAGCGGCCATGGCTCACGGGCCCAGACGCTCCGCGGCATGTGGGACCTTCCCAGACTGGGACACGAACCCGTGTCTCCTGCATCGGCAGGCGGACTCTCAACCACTGCGCCACCAGGGAAACCCTATTGTGTTTTTTTTTATTTAAAATTTTTTAAAATTGAGGTATAGTTAATTTACAATGTTGTGTTAGTTTCAAGTATATGGCAAAGTGATTCAGTTATGCATATGTATATTTTTTCAGATTCTTTTCCATTATAGGTTATTACAAGATATTGGGTATAGTTCCCTGTGCTATACAGTAGGACCTTGTTGTTTATCTATTTTATATACAGTAGTGAGTATCAGCTAATCTCAAACTCCTAATTTATCTCTCCCCTCCCTCAACCCCAACCTCCACTCTCCCCTTTGGTAACCATAAGTTTGTCTGCTACACAGAATGCATTTTTGTTATTTTTAAGAATTTTTAAAAATTTTAATTTTATATTGGGGTATAGTTGATTAACACTGTTGTGATAGTTTCAGATGGACACAAAGTGATTCAGTTATACATACACATGTATCTCTTCTTTTTCATATGCTTTTCCCATTTAGGTTGTTACATAATATTGAGCAGGGTACCCTGTGCTATACAGTAAGTCCTTGTTGATTATCCATTTTAAATATAGCAGTGTGTACTTGTCAATTCCAAACTCGGTTTTGTTATTTTTCTGTGAATTCCCTGTATTCACTAGGCACTGAACTTGTCAACCATGATTTTGCCAACTAGAGTGTTAAGTGAAGCAATGCTTAGAGCTGGTGAAGCATAACTGAACTGCAGACCCCTGGCCAGCAGAGCTGTCCTCTGTCCGGCTCCCAAGTATTCAAACACTGTGAGGACCATTAGCCGCTCAGTTAATTTACTCACGGCTTCCTGAGTGTTGAACACCCAGTGACTACTACTCTTTCACTCATTCATCAAATAACTATGAATTACCTACTATTTAAAATGTAAAAGAGAATTTGTGTGTATTCAACCCAGTAAACAGCTATATAAGAACAGCATGGGTGAAGAGACACAATTTTGTAGCTGAGAACACAACCTCCAAGGCTCAGTAGCACTGGTGTCACAGCGATGGGTGTGGGGAAGGAGAGGGGGCAGCGTGACTTGCAGCTACAGGGGCACTGAGGCGGCTGTCCTGGGGAACAGATATTTTGGCACAGAGTAGTGACCCAGACCCCCAGAAAGCACGGCCGAGCAGGTTTGGATAGAGCAAGTTAATTGCATGCACGAATACAGGGTTGCCAAGAGGACCCCAACACACCTAACTAAGCCAGAATTGGTTTCAAACCTGGCTTTTTTGACAGTGATGGTACTGATGGACCCAACTGCAAGGAAATGGGAAAAGCAGAACAAAGAAAATAATACAGAGGCTGACACAGGAGGTTGCAAGATGCATTGAATAAACTGGCCTTTTTGGTTTAGGTTCTTAATAAAAAGGTGTGTTGACCCTATTATCATTTCTGGTGCCTGGAACTCTCCGTCAATAACTGTGGTCTTGGATCCCTAGAGAAATGAGCTTAATGGTGGGGTTTCAGCCAGCAGAGAAAAGAAGATGGTAATCTGACAGCTCAAGCTCGGGCTGATGGGGTAAACTTTGGTAAAGACACCTTCTGTAAAGTGAATGTTTCTCCACACTCTGGGACCTTGGATGGGATGACAGGTGGGAAGTCTAGTTTGCACAATTTCAGGGGCTGCTGCCTCCCAAAGCCGTGCAAGTCCACCCTGCTCTTGCCTGACACTTGCCTGAGACCACCCTGCCCTGCCTGCCACAGTAAAGCGTGTTTTAGGGCAGCTGCCTGCTCCCAGCCTCATCCCCTCCCCCAGAACGACCTACACCTCAAGATAAGTAGTGATGGGATTTTCTAGAGAAATGGGAGACACACGCCTGAACGTGAGATCTTCACCCTCCATCTAAAGATATTTGTCCTTATGTGTCTCATTTGGTGATTTTCATCTTCTTTAGCTCTTGGAATCCTGTAACAGAACAGCACATGTCTACCAGCCATTTTTGGTGGCTTCTGAGAGGATAGAGAACGTAGTTCAGCAAGTTGCATTTGACACAAAGTTGGCAGGGTAGTGAGTTTACTGTGTGCCAGAACCAAGCTCCTGGAAGATCTTGACAGTCTGAAATGATGGGCCAAATATAATAAGATGAAACTGAATAGGGATAAACGTCTGTACTTTGGTTAGAATTCCAAATCAACAAGTACAAAGTGGCAGAGATTCTCTTGAAAAGCAGCTCTTCCGAAAGACTTAAAGACTTCATTCTCAACTGTGTCAGTGAGTCAGTCGTGCAGTACGTTTAACTCCAAATTAAATGGAATTTTAAGCATTTTTAAGAGAAGTCCATTATCTAAAATGTGGGAGGTAATAGCTCCACTCTGTTTAAACACAGCCAACCTCCCATCAAGGGGAGTGGGCAACTCTTTCCTTCAAGAAAACCTATTCGTGGCCCCCTGTGAATGGCATAGGTGACTTATTTAGGAGAGAAAGTGGGATGCTGGGGAAGCTAAATGCTCTGGATAATAAACTAATGGGAACTTTCTGGGAGAAAGGTCTTTGTAGGTGGACATAGGGTCTAGCAATACAGTGGCAGGCTGGGAACTAAGGAAAAAAAAGACCAGGATGAGTGAGAGCTTTCTCGTTGGAAAAAAGCCTGTGAGGTTTCGGAATTGCTATTTAATAGTAGACTGTTTTCTGTTCTGAATTATAATTTCCCCTTAAATCCCCAAATCTTCATTACAGATCAGTAATGTACAGCAGGCTTGTGTTTGGTGGAAGAAAGAAGGGAAATTCTCTTGTGGGGGACAGTGGGCAGCAGCTGTAGGAAGTGGAGAGTGGAACGTGGGGCAGGGATTAGAGCAAAGAGGTGACAAAGCACTGCTGAAACCAATCACTCCTGTCCCCTGATGGATTTTTAGCAGCATCAGCCAGCTGGCTGGATTTCACTTGGCTTGGACTTTTGAACGATTTTATATTATGTGATCAAAGTGAAGGGTGATTCTGGAAGGCTGGACAACTTGGGAAAACTGGGCTGCATTTGCATAATTGGGGTCTCTTCCGTCGGAAGATGAGTTTTTGTCACTGGACTGTGTTTTGCTCACTTGCGTCTGTTGCACAGAGCTTGGATCCACAGATAACCCAAGTATCTGTTGAATGAATTAGTGAGAGTCCTACCTTTGATATGCTAAGGATGGTGTCACATAAACAGAGATTAATGATAGAGTCTGTCATCAAGAAGCCTGTAGTCCTATAGGGCAGTCATTCATTCGACTAATTATCTATTGAGGCATTTTTCTTGGCATTAGGAACATGTAAAGATACAAAGCAGACAAGGTGTGCACTCTCATGGAGCTGACCTTCTGGCTGGGGGCACACAGGTAAGAAATAAACAGATTAATAAAGAAGATAAATAAACAGTAGTGATGGGTCCAATGCCGAGAGTCAAAATGGTGTAGAGGGCAGAGGATGATGGAGGGGCTGCCGCAGATAGGGTGGTCTGGGGAGCCTCTCTGCTGAGATGACATTTAAGGTCAGTATGCATGGCAGGAAGGATCGCCCACGGAAAGACCGGGGGACGCAAGCTAACCTCCAAGTGAACATGGGCCAGCAGCATGTGAGGACACTGGGAATGGTAGGGAGTGGGCTGGGGGGGCGTGGGAGATTTGTAGAAGGGTCAGATAATGTGAAGTTACGAGAACCAGAGGAAAGAAGTGGATTTCACTATGAGAGTTGTGCGAAGCTATGGAAGGATTTGAAGCTTGATTGTGGTTACAAGGGTAAAGACAGAACATAGTAATACGGTACGATAAGTGCTTTGATCGAAAGATGGGACAATCACAGGACTCTGAGGGAAGAAGCAGGGACTGAGGGACTCTTGGGAAGCACCTGGGGCCTCTGGGTTATGGCCAACAATTAACCAGACGATGAAGGAGAAAAGAAATGGGGCATGAAGCGTGTTCCAGTCAGAAGTTGGGTAAAGTATGGCTTTGTCACGGGGCAGCAAGGGACACAATGTTGATGAGACGGTGAGGGTGAGAAAAGATGAAGCTGAAGAGGCGAGTGGTGACTGGATTGGGAAGGGTCGCTCCCGTCTTGCTAAGAAGTTCACATTTCTGCCCAAAGGCAATGGGAAGACAGCAGAGGATATTGTGATCAGAGGATTTTCCTGGCAGGATGGTACTGTCACTTGCATACCTGGCATCACCACGAAGGCACATTGGAGAGGGCAAAACCAACCTTCTGTGCAGGACACCAACTCAGGCTGTCATCCAGAGAAGAGGTAACGGTGGTCTGAACTGAGACGGTGGGAGGGGAGAGAAAGAAACCTATGGATTTGATAAATAATAAGAAAGTTACAAAAGATCCTTTTGGCTGATTGGCCCCTAGGTAGATGGTGATGCGATTCACTGTGGGAGGGATAAACAGAGCAGCAAGCCTGGTGAAGAGGATTTAAGGGGGTGGGGATGGGAGATGGCGTAAATGATGTAAAGACTGTGAGATGCTCGGGGGACATAATGTGGGCGTGTCCAGCAGGCAGTGGGCCATTCAGGTCACCCTCAGGCGTGGTCTCTGGCTGCAGGAGAGACTCGAGCCCATCAGCAAGCAGGTGGTGACCAAGATTGAAGAGGCAGTCAGGAAAGGTGTGCATTACGGGATGAGATGACACAGGAGAACAGGACTCAGGAGCATCGACATTTCAGGGCCTATCGGAGGGACGGAGTCTAAGGATGCTATGGAGAAGCAATTCCTGGAGAGGCCAGCGCTGAGGAGGTCTGTCACAGAGGCCAGTGACAAGAGAGTTGCAAGGACATGGAGGTCAAGGGTATAAAAGTTTCGGAGACATCAAGCAAGGACTGATGTGTCCTCAGAGTTTAATAATAAAGAGATAGGTGAGAACAACTGCTAAAGCAACTTCACTGAAGTGGCAGTGGGAAAGTTTCTAAAAAGAAGAGGGATATCCAAGTGAAACAGAGCAGGACTCAATGGTCCTTGCCTCCCATGCCCTCAGCCTGCCTTTTGTCTGTGGAAAAACTTTAGCCAAAGAATCAGAGAAGTGAGAAAATGCAGAAACAAAGGGAAACAGTCCAACAAGACTAAATAATAAAGTTTAGTCATTAAGCAAAATCAAGGACCCTTTAGTTCCTTCTCAAGGGCTATAGAGAATATTCTGAGCTATATCCTGGGAGCTATCTTATGGATACTGGAAGCCCCACTGGGTGGAAGAAGTTAACTACATGAAGACCAGACTGGAGCCATGACACAAGCTGCCACAATTTCGAGAACTGGCCTCAAGGAACGGGGAACAAACTGACCCTGGACCTGAAGATTAACTGTGCTTAAAACAATCAAGATGACGCTGGTCAGACTACTGATGACCAATTTCAAGGTGATGGTCAGAGCTGCCTGTGCTGTTTCTGCATGTGGCCCCCTCCCTCTGCCTATAAAAGCTCTTGGCCACTGGTTGCCAGTGAAGGGAGTTGGCCTTTGGACAGGCATCTGCCCTGTGCCCACCCGCCCAGTGGCTGACATCCAAAATAAAGCAAACTTTCCTTTCCACCAACTTTACCTCTTTATTGGCTTTTGAGCGGCAAGCAGCTGGACCCCACTTTCGGTAACACAAGGAGGAAAATGATGAGACCGTCCCCTCACAACTACATGTATTCAAGTACCATGACTAGCTCGATAAGGTTTTGCATAATGAAAATCCAAACCTAAGAATTTGTTTCAGATTTAAAAAATCATAACTAGTAATTTATAAGATGAGAGTGGGGCTTCCCTGCTGGCACAGTGGTTGAGAGTCCGCCTGCCGATGCAGGGGACACGGGTTCGTGCCCCAGTCCGGGAAGATCCCACATGCCGCGGAGCGGCTGGGCCCGTGTGCCATGGCTGCTGAGCCTGCGCGTCCGGAGCCTGTGCTCCGCAATGGGAGAGGCCAAAAAAAAAAAAAAAGATGAGGTGTAGTAATTACTGCCTTTTCGCTCCAAAGTAAACAGACATAATGGTTAAGGGAGTGTACCCAAAGAACTGTATTCTCAAAGAAACCAGCAATATTTCAGATTGCTGATGGAATAAAATGTTCCATTATATATATATATAAATTTTGAGACAATTTCAAACATGGGGAAAAGCTGCAAGAACAGAGCAAAGAGTAAGTTAATGACGTGGTGCTCCATCACCCCAAGTACGTCAATGAGTGTGTCTTATAAATAAAGACATTACCTTATGTTGCTACAGACCACCCACATCAGGAAATTAATATAAATATACCACTCATGTATAATCTCAGATCTCATTTACATTTTGTCAAACCATGTCTTTTACGAGAAAAGGATTCAGTTCAGAATCACATGTTGCATCTTGTTTTCATATCCCTTTACTCTCCTTCAATTTGGGACAGATCCTCAGTATTTCCTTGACCTCATGACCTTGGCACTTTCAAAGATAAAGGTCAACTATTTTGTAGAATGTCCCTGAATTTTGGTTTGTCTTGTGTTTCCTCATGATTAGATTCAGAATATGCATTTTATGCCTTGCAGGAGTACCCTAGAAGGGGCACTACATTTGTCTCATTGTGTCCTTGATTTGATTTGTCCTATTGACTATTAATGTCAATCATTTGTATAAAGTGGTGTCTGCCAGGATTCGGCATGAGAAATTACCAATTTTCCCTTCGTAATTACTACATATTTAGTGTGTATGTACTTTGAGATTATGTAAGTATGAGAGTGGCCTCATCAAACTTTCTATTAATTTATGTAAGTATGGGCTCATGGATTCTTATTCTATTTGATGTTATAGCCTGTTGCTATTATTACTTATTTTGTCCTGGTTTTGGCCAGTGGGAGTCTTTTCAGGCTGGCCCCTGTGTCCTTTGACGCACCTTCACTATTCCTCCAGCACTTGTTTAAAGCACAGCAAGATGGTCCAGGATTATCTTATGCTTTCCCTGCCCAGCCATGGATTCAGTCATTTCTCCAAGGAGCTCTTTTAAGGGAGAATACTATTTAGTAACCAAGATCTGGGTGGTAGGTATTTTAAACACAGACACACAAGCACACACACACTGTGATGGTTAATTCCATGTGTCAATGAGATCGGGCCATGGGGTGCCCAGACACTTGGTCACACATTATTCTGGGTGTGTCTGTGAAGGTGTTGGGTGTTTCAGGTGAGATTAACCCGTGAAGCAGTGCCCTGAGTAAAGCAAGTTGCCCTCTGCAGTGTGGGTGCCTCGTCTAATCAGTTGAAGACCTGAATAGAACAACCCTGATCTTCCCACAAACAAGGGGAAACTCCTCCTGTCTGACTGCCTTTGAACTGGGACATCCGTTTCTCCTGCCTTTGGACTCAGACCTAAACACCGACTCTTTCTGAGTCTTGAGCCTGCTACGTCCAGACGGGAAGTACACCATCAGCTCTCCCAGGGTCTAGCTGGCCAACTGCTTGTCCTGAGACCTGCCAGCCTCCATAATCACCTGAGCCATTTTCTTAGAGTAAACCACACACACACACACACACACGCACGCACGCACACACACACGAACATCTTACTGCTTCTGTTTCTCTGGAGAACCCTGATACACACACATTTACCTCTGCATCTATTTCTATGTCACCTATGTTGGAAAACATGACTTCAAGCCGAGATGTCCAATTTTGATGCCACACCACAAGATTCATTCTCGTCTTCTCCCTCTCCATACTTGTGCCCCCTCCTCTGACAGTGAGAAACCTGGCTCTCACCAGCCCTGGCATAGTCTCTACTGGATCACACTCCTCTGTGTGACCTGTGATCATCACCGCTGCCACCCCGTCTCCCTGCACCGGTGCCCTCCTTACTCTTCCCAGACTGTCAGCACTGCCGTCCCCTGCCCAGCCACTTACACGCCCCAGTGTCGCCACAGCATCCTCGTCACTGCACTCCAGACATCTCTTTCCCCACTGGGGTACTACACCTCACTGGACAGTGGCCTCTGCAGGTCCTCCCCCCTTCGTGGACGCTGCCCACTCTGGGTCCTATGGTCCACAAAACAATATGGAAAATTCCCAATAAATAGTTTTGACATTGTTTTGTGTAAACAGTTCTAATTCACCTGAAATAGAACAATACCTACATGAATATGAAATCACATAGCCTCCTTCTTTATACTCTTCTCAAGTCTTCAGAGGTAGCATCACCACTAAATGTAGTGAGGAAATCCATGGCCCTGAAACATCAAGAGGTTCCCATACTATATGTTGAAAATGGCGCTCTAAGTCTCACTTATAAAAGTTGTGTATTCAGATTTTGAATTCACGGCAGCTGTGCTACTATACTTGCAGAAAGATGGGTAGAAACTTAACTTTGACAAATTTCTCAGCAGAGCTTAAATCTTGTTTTGAAATATAAGTTATTTAAAAACAAAACAATTATTTATATAAGTGTGCTTTTCAAAGTCTCAATTTAAAATATTCACAATTTTAGTCATGAAGGCATATATATAGTGACAAATATCCTCATTTCAGGTATAGTTCTTGTAACAGGTTGTTTTTTTTTTAAGAGAAAAATGTTTCTACCGTGAAACACTGGCAAAATCTTTTTATCTTTCTCAAGTTTTTGCTCTTTCATTTAGAAAACAATGAACACTCTCCTTTACTGGGAACTTAAATGCTGACATATGAAGTGTAACATTTATTACTTTTCACAAGGCAACATAATGGTTGGCAGATACGTGTTTCTTAAGATTAAAGAAGAAACATTGCAAATTTCCTCGCCAAGTACCAAGCTGATAGGAGAACTATATGTCCTTTATTCCAAGTAATAGAGTTGTCTAGAAATAGGAAAAAAAAAAAGAATAATATTCTGGAATGATTCTTCATATCAATGTTGAATTATTCCTATCACTAGCTTCATTTCAAGAAAACTATCCCATAATCGTATTTTACATTAAAGTATCACGTTAAGAAACAAATAAAAAATAAATCACACTAATAGAAAAGGAGAACAATCAGAGAGCTTTTTGTAATAGGAAATATGGTTCAAAATGTTTATAATCGACCTAGAAGACAGAAAATGTCAACCTGGTGATGACAAATCCTGCTTCAAGTCTCAGCCCGCTTCCATTGAGTTCAATGTGTGTGAAATATCTCCAAAAATTCTCATCACAAGCTATTGGCTGTCATTAAAAAGTAGTATAGGACTTCCCTGGTGGCACAGTGGTTGAGAAACCACTTGCCAATGAAGGAGACATGGGTTCGAGCACTGGTCCAGGAAGATCCCACATAACGCGGAGCAACTAAGTCCATGCACCACAACTACTGAGCCTGTGCTCTTAGCCCGTGAGTCATAACTACTGAGCCTGCGCTCTAGAGCCTGCGAGCCACAACTACTGAAGCCCTCGTGCCTAGAGCCTGTGCTCCACAACAAGAGAAGCCACCGCAGTGAGAAGCCCACACACCGCAACAAAGAGTAGCCCCCGCTCACCGCAGCTAGAGAAAGCCCACGCACAGCAACGAAGACCTAATACGGCCAAAAATAAATAAGTAAACAAATATGAATCTCATGAAAAAAAGAAAAAAAGTAGTGTGGCTTTGGCAGTGAGGATCTCCTGTTAAGGAAATTGATGAGTTTCAAGCAGCCCTAAAAATTAGAGAAATTACTTATTTACTTTTTACATACAGCCTTAATTATTTCCAGAAGTTGGGTGAATAGAAATCTGTGTAAATAAAATATGGTAAATATACTAAAGCAGTATTTTCCAAAATGAGTCATAAAATAAATTGAGTGGCTTAGAGCCAACATTTAAAAAATGAAATATTGGGGCTTCCCTGGTGGTGCAGTGGTTGAGAGTCCGCCTGCCGATGCAGGGGACACGGGTTCGTGCCCCGGTCCGGGAGGATCCCACATGCCGCGGAGCGACTGGGCCCGTGAGCCATGGCCGCTGAGCCTGTGCGTCCGGAGCCTGTGCTCCACAACGGGAGAGGCCACAACAGTGAGAGGCCTGCATACCGCAAAAAAAAAAAAAAAAAAAAAAAAAAGAAAAAATATTTACAGAAAAAATATCAGAAGGCATCCTATATAGTGAGAGGAAGTATTATATTTGTAAAATTTTAAATTTCTTTATTAAGCATGATTGGATGGGGAGAATTTGTGATAGAAAAAGTATTTTTACTATTGATTGTGTAAAAAGATATCTTGAAAGTCATTTTGTTCAGGGCATCCCATAGTTGAGTTTTTTACACTTACCTGTTCATTGTCTCACTCAAGATCTAATTCTGTTTCCTTAACGGGTATGTGTGCATTTCTCCTGAACTTGCTAAAGCACTGAGCACACAAAAGCATTTGATCATTTTTAAGTTTATTACAATCGCCAGTCCTGGTTCAGCAAGTGCTGGTTGGTCACTTACTGCGTTTCCTGTATGGTGGTCGGTCCTAGGGGATCAGAGGTCTGTGCTCCAGAAGGTTGGGTTGAGTGGGAAAGAGAGAGAGACAGGACACAGGATCAGAGTAAGTGGTGATCCGAGTGTCTTAGTAGATTGATGGACAAAGTAAAATGACAGGGGCACACGTGGACCTGACCCCGAGGATCCTGTGCAGAGAAGTAATATTAGAACAGGACCATGAGGGTGACGGGCAGTAGCAGGAGGCACAGAGAGCATGTACATGGACTTGTTGTAAAACTGCAGAATGAGGAATCAGTCATGACTGCTCTGCCGGGGGGATGCTGGGATGCAGCCAAAGGGCGAAGGAGCACAGTCCTAAGGGTCCTGTTTGCTATACGGGGATGCTAGGATTTTATCCTAAAGGAGACGAGGAAACATCGCCCTGGAGATTTTCAGGCACAGAAGTGACAGGATCAGTCTTTATAATAGACGGCTTGCATTGGAAACATTGATTGGCTGTGGGAGACTCGGTGTGGCTTATTATACTAGGAATGACAAGGGTGTGGACAGAGGCCCTGACAGGGAAGGATGGCAGGAAAGGGGATGGACTTGAAAGAGGACTTGGTGACTGGGCTGTGGAGGGTGGGAGGGATGGGGGTAGGCGTTGGCGGAGCTAAAGCAAAGTGGGTTATGTTAACCTTTGCTGAGACGGTGAACACAAGTAAGGGGTAGATTTGGGGCATTCTGATGATCAATTTAACTTCTGATATGTGGATTAGAGTTGTTGGAGGACCATCTCTTGGAGATATTTAATAGGGGCTGGCATAGAATAGGCTCTGAAGAACATGTCCTGGCTGAACGGGTATATGAGCATCTGAACCTGAAGGTGGAAAGCTCAGGACCAGCATCAGTGGTTTGCGAACCTCTGCTTTGGAGAAAGAGAAAACAGCCTGCGGGAAGATTCTGGGCAGCACCGGTACAGTTGGAAGCAGGGAGGAGAAGGGAAAGTGGGGGAAGAATGGAAGGTCTGCATCACTTTGGTGTAAATGTGAATGTTTACTTTCAAGACCCAGTATCCACTTAAGGAACGATACTCATACGGCGTGTTATGTGAGGTCAGCTATCTTTGCTCAGTTGTAAAGTCCTCCAGACCACGCTGGCGTAAGGATTTAAGGAACGGATAATTAGAAACTATGATATGACTCAAAAGATCTTCAGACACACAGGCACCCTGGGTTTTTGGATGCTTTCACATTTTGAAGACATCTATGAGTTAATCAGAAACAAAGTGACTTGAATAAACAGGGCTGGGAATCCAAAGGCTTTTGCAGTGACCAGAAAGTTACAGAGTGTGAACATCTCTGCTCCTGGAGCATCTACACATGGTGAAGAACTGCAGGGATGTGGCCGCTGGAGGATGACAGTCTCATTAGGGAAACTGGGATCAGTTATTGGAGCTCTCAGAAAGTACACTGCAAAAAAAACATTCCAGCATTTGGTGACTCTTCAGACTGTGACAACCAAAGTGTCTTTTTAATTTTAAGTTCAAAATCTCTCTCAAATCTGTCCGACCTCTCCTCTCCAGTAGGACAGGCCACCACCCCATCGTCCTCCATCACCTGGACTGACCTACTACCTTCCTCACTGTTCTCCATCATTTTGACACCAATCTGTTCCCTGCACACTAGCCAGAGTGATTTTTCAAATGCAAATTTGATTCTGTCACCCTTAGCTTAAAACTTCAGAATAAAGACTCAAATCCTTCTAATTATCTTAAATTTTTAAATCTAAATATAATATGCAGTGTATTTCATAATTTTCCTTCGGCTATTTATTTGGCTGTAAATCATTGGTGTTTAAAATAAAACATACCCTTTCTCTTAAAAAAAAAAAAAGACTCAAATCCTTGCAGTCTACATGTTCCTGCATGATGTGGCCCGCAGAACTTCCTTCCCTGTGCTCTGGGAAGGGAGGGCCTTCAGTGTGTGGTACAGCTCAGACTTTCATCCTTGTCTTACTCTCAGCTCAAAGGCAACTTCCCTAAGTCTCTAGGCCGGGCTGGACAGGCCCTGAGACCCTATCACAGGATGCTGAAACTTCCCTTTATCACACAAAGTACACTTTGTACTGACGAATGTACTTGTGTGATAACATGAGTGATGTTTGTTGCCTGCACTGGGCTGGAAGCACCAGGTGGTCAGGGGCCACCGTCATCCTATTCATCTTTGTATCCCGGCACCTGGCACAGAGCTAGGAACACGGAGGGGCTCAAAGCCACTTGGAATGAATGGAGCCTGGGAAGCAATCAGCTGAGCTGGGGTCACAGGTGTCCTCTTGGAGGAGCAGAGAGTTCTTTATGGAACAAGCCCCAGGATATGCTGATGTGAATGTTCCTGGCCATCCTGACAACTGGGAAAAATAATGACAACTAGCTTACTGAGAAAGCATCTTTATTAAGAAGTTTTAGGGTTGAATGATCTCTGTGGTCCTTCCAGCCATGAAAAATTACTACTTAATATGATATTAAATATGAGTGTCTTTATACTTTATTTGGAGTGTTTGTACCAAGTAATATGCTTTTTCTGCATTCTCTACTATTTGTAGGCCATGTTGTTTTTAATCAATGCTTGCTTTTCCTATTTTTTGGAGGGGTCTTTAATAAAACAAATTAAGCACAGGATCACAAAATGCTTTCCTGGCAGGGAGGGAAGAGCTTGATGACTTAGTTTACAACTATGCACGTGTAAATTGTCCTAACAGTATCCTTTGCCTCAAATTGACTAAAATGAAATTTGAATTCTGCATTCTGGATGAAAGTTGCAAGTCCTTGTGCATGTTAATATAAAGAACCCACTTAAGAAATAGCTAATACTGAGTACAATATAATTAATAATTATATTAAAAATTTAAACATTGTGTTAGAGTACTAATTAGTAGGTTTATAAAATTATCCCCCACTTATGATTTTTTTTTTTAATTTTTGGCTGTGTGGCATGTGGGATCTTAGTTCCCTGACCAGGGATGAAACCCACAACCCCTACACTGGGAGCTCAGAGTCTTAACCACTGGACTGCTAGGGAAGTCCCTGCATTTTTAAACATCCTTGTCGCGTAAGGAACAGTAGGAGATGAGCTGATGGCAAAGGGTTCTGGGAGAGTGGGGCTTGCATCACCATTGGCCATCCTCCTCATGACAGAGGCCTCCAATTTTAGTTTTAGTTTAAGGTTCTTCCCCATCCTCATTCTTTTAGGCCGGATGGGCCTCTGTCCTCAGCTCTAAAGTGGAACACAGGGTGACAGAGCCCCAAGTCTAACAGTGCACTGTGCTCCCATAATCCCCTGCTCACAGTAATTGATGGAAGGATGGGCAGTGATGAGACAGAGTGTAACTTTTAGTTGGGGTATTGAGACAGGGACAAGTCATCTTTCCATTAGACCTGAGGCTGGAAGGATATGAGGCTGTAGATGCTGCAGACATCCTACTTCCATGGAAAAGGTATCCACCTGGAAGAAGAATCCACATGGAAGAGGAATCTACATGGAAGAAGAATCTGCATGGAAGAGGAATCCACATGGAAGAAGAATCCACATGGAAGAAGCATCCACAGGGAGGAAGAACCTAGGGAAGAGTCTTGTTGGCATCAAGACTCTCCTGAAACCCTCCTGTTCCCCGACCTCTTCAGTCATGTGAAGCATTGGATTCCCTTTGTATTTTTTATCCTTTATGAAGTGTTATTATTTTTTATTTTTATTTTTTGTCACTTGTAACTCAGAGTGCTAATACTGGTGCTTTCAAGAATTTGTACCATGAAAACATGAAATATTCATTCATTCAGGAGACCCCTGATATTTGCAAGGTATGTCTTGGGTCTTTCACATCCTTGGTTTGGAGGATTTCTGTAACTTTAGGCATAGTTTCTTTGGAGAATTATTTTTCCAAGAAAAAAAATGTTTCTATCATTGCATGAGACTTATGTACCCTATAACATGAGTCAATTTTAATTAGATAATTCTTTACTCCAGGCCATTCAGCTGGCCCAAGTGACTTGTTCCTAAAATTAACTGTGAAGATGGCACAATTCAACACTGTATTCAGACAAATCCTAAATTACAATGCCATGAATCTGCATGCATTTAAAGAAGTCAAAACTAAAACACCTCGGACTTCCCTAGTGGTGCAGTGGTAGGGAATCTGCCTGCCAGTTCAGGGGACATGGGTTCGAGCCCTGGTCTGGGAAGACCCCACATGCCGCGGAGCAACTAAGCCTGTGCGCCACAACTACTGAGCCTGCGCTCTGGAGCCCGCGTGCCACAACTACTGAAGCCTGTGCACCTGGAGCCCGTGCTCTGCAGCGAGAGAGGCCACCGCAGTGAGAAGCCCGTGCACCGCAACGAGGAGTAAACCCCGCTCGCCGCAACTAGAAAAGGCCCGCGCACAGCAACAAAGACCCAATGCAGCCAAAAAATTAATTAATTTTAAAAAAACAACTAAAACACCTCAAATGCCAAGGAATATTAGAAATGGTTTGTTAGTGGCCCGTGCTTGCTTGTTTATGCATTTTTTAGGAAATAGAAGCAAAGCATTGTCATTCTAAGTCTGTTTTATGCCTAATCAAAACCAGGTTGAGTAAGTTGATCTTTAAGGTAGAAGCAAAGTTTGAAAGTGTAAAAAGACACACCCTCTTGCTTTGGGTGAGAAAATGGTTTACTCTAGTGGATGAAAGACTATAAAATTCCTGTGAGGTAGGTATCTGGTAGCCAAGGGGATCCTGCTGCAGTGTGGAAGCAATGTGCAAGTGTTAGAAGGAAAATATGGGTTTCCATCGTCCTCTCAAAATGAGAAATAATTGCTAACTGTCTGGAACTGTCTGCTCTAAAGGAAATTGTGTCTTTCCTAGTAGATGAACTCCTCTGGGGTGGTTCCCTCTAAGACTCAGGTTCATCCTTTTACAAGGAGCCAGACTTGGTAGATGCCCCTTGTTTATGAGCAGATAGGGCTTGCCAGGGACTCCAGACATTTCCACAAAAGCCACCCTCATTCTCCAAACAAGCATCGGCAAACACTCACTTCTCATTAGCAAGGTCTTTGCGTGGCGACATTTTGTTTGCATGTGGGAAGAGAAAAGTTTCTACTGAAGGGCCAAAGCAAGGAATAATTCTGTTCAAGGAGGAATAGATTTGAACTTCACATGGGTTATTCATCTTCATGTGCTACAGTATTTATATTTTCACATCTGTAGATACAGCAGATATGAAGGATGATCTGTCCTGCACATGATCTCCTGTGCATCAACTCACACCAAAGAACTGCTCAGTTTAGCAAGGCTGCCAGGACCGACTGCAGGGGTCAGTTCCAAACTTACCATTCCCTGGTGCCAAGACACTGCATACATGAATGCTCTCAGGCACGCGATTTATTGAATCACCTGTGGGGGAAGAAATACAAGCAAAGGTAGGAACCTCATGGGTCATCTAATTATGAGTTTTTAAGTTTATCATTTTCCTTGGTGTATTTGCTTCACTTTGTTTTTTACTCTTTCTCTCTCTCCTAAGCATCATCAGGGGAGAAGACGTAACCCCACGTAAGATATTAGATGCTGATTGTTTTATAAGTTAAAAAAAATCTATTTCAGTGATCAACAAGTGTTTTATTCAGTCAAGCTCTTGTCTCACATTTTTCCAGAGTATAAACATTTAGATATCAATATTTTCATTATTAGCAGTAATGAAAATACTGTCATTTATGTTTTGTTTTAAATATGAAAACACTGTCAGTAGCCGGTTTAGTGATTTAGTTCTTTGAGGGACGTTAACAAGAGAAATCATTATGCTGAGTCTTAGCTATGTGAGGAATCGTTCTTTTTATTTTTATTTTCTTCTGAGAGTTTAATTATAAAATTGAGTTGTAAGGAAGGGTGTCATTTTTATGCTAATTAGGAAAGATCAGTCTCTTTCACTCAAGGAAATTTTTTTCTCAAATCAAGAGAAAATCAATGCACTCACGTGTATATTCAGGGCTGCTAATAATTACTCTCTGGTCTGGAAGAAACTGTGTGTCTTTGAAAAACAAAACTGAATTGGCAAAATAAAAAAAAAATGAAACTCAGTTTTTCAAAACCTGGACAATAAATAAGGAAAGATACTTACTGCTATTCAATTGTTGCTTCATTTTATTTTCTGATTCATATATAAGCAAATCAGCTTTTTGATCCTCTTTCTATTAAGTATTTAGTGATTTACAAATAATGTTTACAAAGATGCAACTCAAATGGATGCTATGTTCCATCTGCAGTGTGAGAAATCTTGTTGAATGATGATGTACTCTAATGTTTCTGTTTACAAACAAGATTCAAGTGCAAAGTTAAGTATTCTGTTTAATAATTTAAAATGCTGTCTCAGAGAGGGCTGGAAGGTACATCTCTGCAGAAAAATTTTTCTTAATGTCTTCCCATCCTCTGGCAATGTGGATTTTTATAAAATATATCTAGAGATATGTACATGTGTGTTTGCATGTGCACACACACACACACACACATAATGTTAGAGGTGCAGATGTATGTTACACAGCAGTAGTTCCCAGACTTTTAGATCTCAAAAACAATTTTAATATCAAAAATGTCTTCTCATTTCCATAATAGCTGAAATCTATATATCCATTGATTGAGAGGATAAAAAACCACCTAGGATTAATGTATGATGTTAAATACTTTTGTCCTTCATTCATCACAATGTTATCTACATACTTGGATTAGCCGCTGTCCATAGGTGTGTGAGATGCTCTTTACCCTTTATTTAGCCCAGGACAATGGTATTTGTGCACACGAGTCACCACTCACTAGGAATAGCTCAGTGCCCACCAAGTTTCATGGCATCCGTCCAGGCTGGAAATATTTACTGAAGAGAGACACGCAGGCATTTCTTTCTGAGGGCCATTGGGATGACTTCCAAGAGATTCCATAATGGAAAAAAGGTTTAAACTCATGAAGTGCACATGAACTCTGTATTACCTTTTACATGTCTAAGAACATACTCCTTAAGATGTCAATTTCTTAGAAACTTCTGCACTATTTCCCTTGTGCACTGTAACTCTCAGGGAGTTTCACCAGGAGCGTGACTCGGGTTATCCCTGGAATCCGTGATGACTACAGGGGAATAGATGGAAGTGGCAGGGGAGGGGAAGGCTGGGGCACAGGCAAGAAGGATGGGGAAGTGGATTCGGTGTCAATGCTTTACTTGGTGGTCCCGGTTTGTAAGCTTGCGTTCCTTGGCCTAGAATTCACAGGACGCTGATCATCTTCAGGGGGCTGAAATAGCATAAATATCTACATAGTAACAGAGAAGAAGCAAGACTGCCCATCTTTCTAAGTTATTTTTTTGGAAACAGAAGGGTCTCCTGTATTCTTCATTTATCCATTCCTATGCTGATTTTCTTTTAGTTTTTATGCAATGACAATTTCTCCTTATTTCAGTAGCCCAGCTCAAGGTAACAACCTGCTCTTCTAGTAGGTTTTACTAATATCTTGGTTAAAGCCATTTAAGTCTAACTGAGCACAGTATTCTTTTGCTGTGTTTGAAGTACAGCTAGGAAGCCAGACTTTACAGTCCAACAGGATTATGACTTCTTTCATGCTCCAGGATGTTAAATATTTACAATAAATTAATTTTAAAAGTTTAAGCTATCAATGATACCAAACTAGCTTAGTAGAGTTGAAATGAGCATATATTAAAATCCAACGATCCCACTTCCATATATAGATGCTAGAGAAAATGTGGCATGTGTGTGCCAGGAAACAGATAAATGTATATTCATAATAGCAAAACAAAAACAGAACTAAGCTACAGACTCATTAACAGTAGAACAGGTAAATAAATTGTACTATATTTAATACCATGGAATACTACTAACAGTAGCAAAAGAAAACTCCACAGCTAAATCCTCTACATAGATGAGTCTTAAAGGAATGATGGGGGTGAGAAGAGCAAGTTGTGGAAGAATGCATACAGTATGATTGTTCCATTTATATAAAGTTCAAAAACAGGCAAAACCAAAAATTACATCAATGGTGCATACAAGAATAAAAAAATTATAAAGAAAAGCAAGGGAATGATTAACACAAACCTCAGGTTAGAGGTTAGCTCAGGAGGATGGGTGAGGATGAGATCTGAGAGAGACATATATTCTAAGGTGCTCCTGATATTCTGTGTTTTAAGATGGATGATGTGGATACACTGCATGTGCATGTATAATATACCTGTGTGTATATTTCCCAATTTTCAAAGAAATTGCAAGAGGAAATGTGCAAAAGGACAGTTTGTGATCTCTACCAACCAACAACTTTTATGATTAAAATGGATGGAGACTTTTCTACTTCCTATCCTAATTTTTATTTAAAGGTTAAAAATTCTAGTGGGCTTGCTGTAGGTTTTGCTGTTTCTCTGCTGTTTAGGAAGTCAACATTTTAAAACGTCCTTCTGGGCTTCCCTGGTGGCGCAGTGGTTGAGAACCTGCCTGCTAATTCAAGGGACACGGGTTCAAGCCCTGATCTGGGAGGATCCCACATTCTGTGGAGCAACTAGGCCCGTGAGCCACAACTACTGAGCCGGCGTGTCTGGAGCCTGTGCTCCGCAACAAGAGAGACCACGATAGTGAGAGGCCCGTGCACCACGATGAAGAGTGGCCCCCACTTGCTACAACTAGAGAAAGCCCTCGTACAGAAATGAAGACCCAACACAGCAAAAATAAATAAATAAATAAATAAATAAAAACAAAGTCCTTCTTCTAGAAACCATTACACTCTCTCATATTAATCTTTTCTTTTAATTTAATTTTGTTTATTTTTTTATACAGCAGGTTCTTATTAGTTACCTATTTTACACATATTAGTGTATATATGTCAATCCCAATCTCCCAATTCATCACACGACCAGCCCCACCCCGCCTTAAATGTGCTCAGGAGGATGGCTTGTAGAGAGAGAGTGAAGTATTCTATCAGCATTTATTTCATAGGTAGAGTGAAACCAATGGTGTTTCCCAAATCAGAAGTTCACATGGGGCTCAAGTTCAGAGATGGTAGGCCGAGCCATTTTTTTTAATTAAAAAAAAAGGCAGATGGAAGAAGTCTGTTTAATTTGATCGCTGTACATTTGAGAATTGTTTTGGGCCATGGAAACTCATTGTATGTTGAAAAGAGGAAGAAACTCTTAAAATGTTCTCATTCTAGGGACTACCCTGGTGTCACAGTGATTAAGAATCTGCCTGCCAATGCAGGGGACACGGGTTCGAGCCCTGGTCTGGGAAGATCCAACATGCCACGGAGCAACTAAGCCCGTGCACCACAACTACTGAGACTGCAGTCTAGAACCCATGAGCCACAACTACTGAGCCCACCCACTGCAACGAAGAGTAGCTCCCGCTCGCTGCAACTAGATAAAGCCCACACATAGCAACGAAGACCCAACACAACCAAAAATAAATAAATAAATAAGTTTATTTAAAAAAAAAAAATGTTCTCGTTCTACCTTCTAATCTTACAGAGGAAAAAACCAAGGCCAAGAGAAGATAAAATCATTATAAGAAGTTACTCAATGTGTTAGCAGAAGGCCAGCATAGAAGTAGTTCTCCATTTGACCTAGTGCCTGACTTTATAGTCCAGTGATTAAGCTTAGAATTTTAAGTCAGGAAGCCCTTGAGGTTCAGGTTCACTTCTTCCACTTACTAACAGGGCACTTTGGGCAAATTAAATTACTTAACTTCTCAGAATCTTAAAATATCAATCTATGAAATGGTGATAATTATAGTTCTTATTACACAGGGTTTGTGTAAGGATTGAATGAGGTCATACATATACAATTCCTTATACAATGCCTGAAGTGCAGTAAGTGCATGGCAGCTGTTTGTTACTATGGGTGAAAAGCAAAAACAAAAACAAAAATTGATTTGCAATCAATTTTGAAGCTGGTATTGGTTTCTAAATGTTCTATAAATCATATTACAAACTGTTCACACTTTCCTAATTACAAGAAAAGGACATTTTACTATTTCCTTCTAGAATCTTATTATATGTTACATATAGTAAAGTCAGACACACCTAGAGTTCAATTTTTTCTCTCCCATTTATCAGCCTGTTATCTTTTCTGAGCTTCAGTTTCTTTCATTATATAATAATAAGGATAGAAAGACTGTGTGAAAATGAGATGAGGTGATTGATAAGAGAATGCCTGAGACATCACACTTGGACAAATATTTTCTTCTTTTTATATATTTCTTCATAAATCACTCTTCCATCATAATCAGAAGAAGGAGAAAAATTGAATTCTGCTTCCAGAGATGAGAGAAACTCTCAAGGCACAGTTGTAATATTAACAGTAGAGAGAGGAAGTTGAAATCCACAAAGCACAGCAAAAATATTCACCAGCATTATGATTTCTAGGCTGATGTGTGCCTTATACACCATTTTAACCTCTTATTTGCCAAAAGTATTCCTGTCAACTTACTGAGTAATATTTTTCTTGAGGTCAAATTATTTATATCAAAATAGAGATTTATAGGAAAAGGAGATTTCTTTTCTAGTCAATATTGTTTTACTATAATGTACACAATAATTTCTTTTATCCATTCAAAGTGTTTTTAATTTCATCCAAAAAAATGAAAGTTAAACCACAACAAAGTCTAAGGCCACAGCCTACGTATACATCTTTATATCTGGAAATGTATCTTAGTTGTAATATTTAAGATACACAATGTACAATTCTTAAGAGGTACATGCTGACAGAATGTATGCTGTATGTTGTAAGATCAAATATGAATATCAGGCCTTATCTGCAGGTACTGGGAATGCTGGAGTCTTATAGTTGTCACACAACCAAATTCATTTTGAGGAAACATCTTTAATGGCAAAGATTCATGCAATCATGGCATGCCAGTGATAGAAGACGTCTTAGACCTTATTTGATTAGAACCCTGATTTTTCAAGTGAGCAAGTTGAAAAGTCTCAAAAGGCAAAATGAAGTGTGCCAGTCACACAATAACTTGGGTGAAGAGTCCAGACTGTCATGGAATTTGGCATCCACCATGGGGCATCCAACAGCCCCCGAGGCCGATGAAGGAGGCATGTGAAGGAAAGTCTTTCCAGAGGTTGTGTTACTGAGTCCAAGCTCGCTCTGCTCGCCACAAGACAGGCCAATGAATCTTGGAGACAAGGTGTCCGGGGCAAGAAATACAACTTTATTTGGAAAGCCAGCTGACTGAGAAGATGGCAGACAAGTGTCTCTGAAAAACCATCTTATCGGGGTCTGGATGCCAGTTTCTTTTACAGAATCAGAGAGGGAGAGGTGGTGAGGAAGTCATGTAAAAGGGCCATCAGTCTTGCAAAACACTTCCTGGAATGACCAGCCTCAGGGAGGGGAGGTATTAATTTCTTCTTTCTTGCAGCCATTCACAGGTGGACAGGGTTCCCTGAGGCAGGTCATATTGTATGATTATAATAAAAGCAATGAAAATTGGCTCTTCCCTCTTACACTTCCCCACTGTCAATGTCCATTCCACGATCATGTGGAAAAAGGGGTGACAATGTTCTAAGTGCTCCATCAGATGGAACCTTCTGGGAGTGCCTGCCATTGGTGTCAGTGTCCCAAATGTTGAGATCTGTCTTTTGTTCCTCTTTGGAAGTGTCTACTTTACACCTGTAGACTTAAAAATATTCACAACCTAAAAGTTGAGAGTTATCAGAAATTTTGAGGGCTTCAAGCCCAGAAGACCACATCTCAAGTTAAGGAATTTAGCATTTTTCCATGTATGGGAAGATACAAGAGTCTGGGCTCACTGAAATCATTCCTTTGATATGCACCTCAGCTATCTGGGGCCTATGTGCTGTATTTTCACATCCTGAGTTTCCTCAGGGCTCACCATAGGGAGTGGCTGCAGTCTGATGGCTGCTAGATGGCAGGTATTCTTTCCTTCCTGAGTTTCCTCAGGGTTCAGCAGCTCACATTGGAGGGCTGCAATCGCTGATGACTGATCCTCTCCTCTTGGTCAGGAATCTGACCAATATTTGGGAGACAATTCATGACCAAATTTGGTCCCACGGTGCTGGGAGGCTCACACCAGTTCACGCGAAAATTCTTGACATGCCACTCGAGGTGCTAATTTTCGGATTAAGCCCTATTGATAATTAAAGATTCTCTAGATTCTCTGTCTAATTATGATCCAGGAGACATTTTCCCTTGTTGCTTCTTCCCATACCTAGAATCACATTATTACAATTATTTTATGTTATAAATGTGATCTATTTCTTTAAGATGTTTAGCCATAGAAGTTTTATTGGAGTCCTGGATACACACTGGGTACTGCAAGAGACAACAATCTTATAAAATATACACGATATAAGTGATGTAGCTAGTTAACACTGACAAAGACATAGTGCAGCAGGGAGACACAAAGCACAAACAATTTGGAAATAAAGAACAAATTAGGAGCTTCCCTGGTGGCGCAGTGGTTGAGAGTCCACCTGCCGATGCAGGGGACACGGGTTTGTGCCCTGGTCCGGGAAGATCCCACATGCCGCGGAGCGGCTGGGCCCGTGAGCCATGGCTGCTGAGCCTGTGCGTCCGGAGCCTGTGCTCCGCAACGGGAGAGGCCACAACGGTGAGAGGCCCGCGTACCGCAAAAAAAAAAAAAAAAAAAAGAACAAATTAAAACAATGGTTACCATAGTATCAAGTCCACAGGAGAGCCAGCTGGAGACAACAAATTCTGGCAGGATCAAGTAGAGAGAAAAAGATAAATGTTTCATCTTTATTTACAAAGACATACTTTATCAACCTATTGCAGATTATAGCATAAGAGAAAAGGTTTTTCCGAAAAACAAAGATTAAAGCTAATATATTTCCCAAAGTCATTAAGTTATAAATCATATTTACCAGTTCATTCAGTCCCATGTCATTAATTCCCATTGATCTGGATGAAATAATCACATTTCCCATTAGTTTTGTCATTTGTTACCCAGTCCAGTGATATCACCTAAAGGCTATCAGAAACTTATATTTGTTAAAAATTTCCTTTTTATCAGTCTTCTTGAAAAAGATTTTATTTTGTAAAAGCATCAGGACAAAAAACTTAAAATAGCATGTTTAAAGATTTGAGTACAATGAAATTAGCAGGAAACTTGGATATAACATTTTAGAATAACTGGTATAATGATTGATAACATATCAGGACATATCAGAAGTTAGGGATTCCATATACATTTTGGAATATCGATATAAATGACATTTATCCATACACTGTAATCTAAAGTTCATCTCCAATTATTTGACAACGTTTTTGAAGTAATTTAACATACCAAATAAACTTAGTTTGACATCTCTCTCTGAGATGTCTCAGAGATATTCCTTCCAAGCATCCCGGAATCAACTGGAGGCTAAAAAGCTCTAGTCAGATTTTGATATTTGGGAAGTCTGTTGAAAATATCAAGAAGGTTTTAAAACACAACAGGATCATAGGTCACTGTGAAGCAGTACTTATTCATTTAACCAAAGTCACAAAATGATTAAAAGAAAGCAAATACGGGTCACCTAAGGACACAGAAATTCATATAATCTGTTATCAAAAGGAGCACTTCTAACAGAGAGGGAGATCAAATTCCAGTCTCCTATTAGCTTACTTAACAAAACCCATTTACTTAACTTCAATCTAAATTGAGTTAATCCTGACCATATACAAAAGTTTCTCAGTAAAATGTAATTTCATTCCTCATACCTTCTTAACTGAAAACACACATTCTACCATACTGAAATCTTTTATTATTTTCAGTAGCTTTAATTGTATATTTAAATTAGAAACCCCGACTCTTAAAAACCTTAATTTCTAGTGACAACCAAGAGGCAAGTAATAGTTACCAAAATCTGGAGAAACTATTTTAAATGATTTTTACTTTTTTTGGTTGTTGTTGTTGCGGTACGCGGGACTCTCATTGTTGTGGCCTCTCCCGTTGCGGAGCACAGGCTCCGAACACGCAGGCTCAGCGGCCATGGCTCACGGGCCCAGCCACTCCGTGGCATGTGGGATCTTCCCGGACCAGGGCACGAACCCGTGTCCCCTGCATCGGTAGGCGGACTCTCAACCACTGCGCCACCAGGGAAGCCCAGATCACTGCTTTTTTGTCATATGTATAAACTGAGAAGATTTTCTCTCTCTCCCTCCCAAAAGTCCTTATGTACCCCTCACGTTCGTTGTCTGTGAAATTGTCGAAACTCTCACAGGAGAGAAGAATTGCCACTAAAGGAGCAAAGAGGATGGGTCTTAGGCCCATCATGGGGGACATGATGACACTGAAGCTAGTTTTTAAAAGATGAATTAACACAATGTTGTAGTTCAACTATACTTCAATTAAACAATAAAAAGATAAATAAGAGGTGCTTCAGTATTTAAGTCTTTATCTAAACCCAGCAGGTGAAGAAGGTACGTGTGTACAACAAATAGAAACTTAGGTCCTAGAAAATGTGTCCTATAGTCAGAGTAGTAATAATAATACTTAATTTTTCAAGGTTGTCTTAAAGATTAGAAAAAGTGTGCTATGAGCCCTTAGCAGAGGGCCTAGCGTACAACAGGTGCTCAAGAAACAAAAAGTATTACCAATGTCAGTAACATTGGCATCAGACAGAAGAAAGTCTGTTGAACCAAAATTTCTTTCATGTAATTGCTCCCCAGTTTACAAATAGATCTTATGTAAATACCTTGTACATATTTATCTCATTTTCAAACTCTGGAGGCCAGTATTTCTATACCTGCTTTTAAAACCTAGTAAACTAAGATTTGGGAAATTTAGGTGACTTGTCCAAAACCACACAGGCCCCTTTATTCCAAATCTTGTGGGTTCAGCCGTCATAATTTTACAGACCAATTAGCACACATTAGACATTGCTTCTGTATTTGTTGGAACCGTCACACAATCTCACTGTCTGCCACTTTCAATTGATTAATTGAAGAGATTTGGTAATGACTCCTTTTGAATACCTTGTATTTCCTTTTTCCACAAAGAGGTAATTCCATTTTTAGCCATCAACACAGTATTGAACCATTGGCTAAAGTGGTAGATTCTAGATAAGTGTTATTTTAGAGTTTACAATGCAATAGAATGAGGGGTAATTTTAAAATTCTCTTCTCTATGTGTTGTTTCTAAAATAAAGTTGGTACACCTCCAGCACTTTATACATGTACACTTCATATAATGTTCCTAATAGATAAAGAATCTTCCTCTGTATTCCCTGGACTTAACCACTTCACATTTGCAAGTGTCAGACACACTGGCATTCTCAGTACTTTTCATTGATTGCAATGAAAAGCACTTACTTCATTTCCCATTATTGCTTTCTTCTTCATCTTCATTGCATTGTGGGTGGCGATTGTCAATTTTCCAACAGTGCTAAAAATATTACTGGTTCATGCAATGACTTTCTGAGTTTAAGCGAAGGTCCTAACTGAGCCTGTGTGCGAGAGATGAAGACTTGAGGGGTTACACTTGGAGAAAAGGTAACCGGCAGCTAAAAGCAAATTGCTGAATTATGCTATGTTGCCTGTTCAATTACTGGAAACGGCAGCAAAACTAGTGCAAGACCTCAGAATAACGGTAGAATCAACCCAGGGCAAGTGTAGAATCAGATCTATAGGATTCAACGCACCCAGTTAGTTAAGAACAATTTACTTGTTTTAGCAAAAGGAAAATACTTCTTATTTCAATGCTTGGGAATCAAGGAGCTTTATGCAAAGAGAGCTGAAAGCAGGAAAAGGCTGAGTGGACCTTGGAGCAGCTGCTCAAATTCAATGAACTGAAGGAAAAATCAGGGCAATCAAATCAAAACAGCCACAAAGCTAAGGTAGTTACACAGCCAGTGGCCATGCCGAGGAAGCAATAAGATGATGCCTGCCCCAGAGCAACAGTTGTCCCCAAAGTGGCATGTTCTGATTCCGTGCTGCCAGCTGCGCTGCTCGGACGCATGGTCCCGACGTCTGGGGCCTGAGTCCAGAAGCACGGAGCTGGTCCTGTGACCTAAAGAAGAAGATGCATCCTAGTGATGTCTATTAAAATGTGCTCACAGTGAAGGTCCTTGGCTCTAGAAGCCTCAGGAGGCCCTGGGTCCGGATTTTCTCATTTGATTTGAGCTGTGATGTTAGTAAATCCCACAACCTGCCGTGGAGGCCTGAAGCCATTTAGCCTGGTTCTGTTTTCTTGATCTGTAGGAAGCAGAAGATGAACACAGACACCTCAAAAGGTTGTTTCTGTCTCCTCTCCTGCTTCCTAAGGGGGAGTGCGTGCTGTCAGCTGAGCTCCAATGGTTCATTGGTCCTTGTCTGGACGGAGCTCTCCCAGTTCTGTCAGAGAAATGCCTTGAACAGGCCCTGGGAACACAAGCTGTGTGTGCTGGAGTGGGTCTAGGTGCCCGATCGGAGGATGGAGCCCCTCAACATCTCCTGGCCATGCCGGTGACACTCTGGAGGGACAGCTAGGTCCTCGGAATTAGTTAATTTTCCCATTAGATGCTGGCCATGCCCTCTCATGTTTCCAAGTATGTATCACGTTCTCCTTTTACTTTGACGTTTTTCTCTTCTGGATCATTTAAGGGAGACTTTTCTGTGCCCCTTCCCTTCCCCTAAGAACTGTTCGGGTTCTTTTCTAAGGTGGTTGTGCAGCTAACATGCATTTAGCCACTGCCTGACACTATATATAACTCAGTTTCACGTGCCTGCCAGCAAGAAACATAAACAGGCCAGCCTCCTGTAGCTCGCTGTGTTTTCTCAAGTCTCCCTGGGATTCAAGCCTACACTGTGTGCTTTCATGCATTATTTTACTGGCACACCCGGATTTTTCCACATGGTTCAAAATCACATACTTTCAGCTTCGAGTGAGAGTTCACTGATGTCCCACAAACCAAAACCTTGTTAAAGGCAACTTTTACTCTCTTGTTAAATACTTATAATTTTTTTTAAAAAAACTTGTTGGCTCTAAAAAAAGTGACTTTCAATTTTTCTTATATAAATTTTTGTTCCGGGAATGCTGTAAACTGGAGTTTGGCTAACTCTTTCTGTAAAGGGATAAATAATAAATATTTTTGCCATCGTGGGTCATTGGGTCTCTGTTTCAACTTCTCAACTCAGCTGTTGTAGCTTAAAAGCAGCCACATAAATAAACGGGCATGATTTTGTTCCAATAATCCTTATTTATGGACACTGAAATTTGAGTTTTTTATTATTTTTACGTGTCATGGAATATTATTCTTCTTTTGATTTTTTACCAACCATTAAAAAAATATAAAAACCATTCTTAGTTTGTAGGCCTTACATAAGTGGGCAGCAGCAGGCCAATTTTGGTCCATGAGCTGTAGTTTGCTGACCTCTGCTACTAATACATTTCTTTCAATTAGAGAAAGTGTGTGCTATACAGAGGCATCAGTGAAACAACACTGTAGCTCTATGGAGACTGTTTATTTCCCATGGAAAAGCTGTAAGAACACCAAGTAAAACCCTGAGGACTAACAGCAAAATATCAAGAAACTACACTTAATCATTTCAACCTCTTGCGCTATGTGAATGTCTAGTGCCCACTGCTTGAATTAATCATTAAGCAACATTTACTGATTATAACCAGAGATTAATATCATGAAGAGGTTTTGGAATTAAACTTTCTGAAGTTAAATATAGCCCTGATAATTCAGTAAGGAAGTGAAATTTTCCTTATGGATACATCAGCTACTTCTCCCTTCCTGCATCTCCACGTCCAGTGGTTTTGATTTTAAGGGAAATGATTCTTCCTTTTACTGATAGCATCTTCCTTCTGACTTAGCTGTGTAATGAAGCCATCATGGAAAAGGAGCAGCTCTATATAAGACTGATAGTTTGATTACAGCATGACTAGCCTAATCGTCTCTGCAAAAAATAATATGCATTTCATTTTCAGCTGGTCTCACAGTTAACGGTCATCAGGCGTATTTCTAGATTCCAGGGGATAACAGTTTTGAAAATATTTCCAGACTGCCATAGTATGGTTCAAGGTAATGGTATCTAAAGACAATTCCATACTGAAGCCTACAAGAATAATTCATGATTGTTATTACTATATTATAAACAATGAAACTGTTTGGAGAAAACAAGGCAGTTTTTTTCTGAGTGTGATTCATTTAACTTCATGTAATTCAACACAACATTCATCTTTGCTTTCTTCCCAAGAATCAAATAAATTGAGATTTGACCCTGAGCTAAGTGAGGTTGGGTACACATTTCCTATCAATAGTCATTACTGTTGGGTGTTGTGTGGCAATCCCCAGAGGCTGTGTGTCTCTGGTATGGATCCCTTGTTTTTAACATTGGAATAAATGCTATACTTTTGTCCTGTCCCATTTTCTCTACTTTAAGGTTGTCAGTTACTTTTGAAGCTCTAGGTTTTATATTTTTCTTAAAACTCAAATCTTTATTCTATTATCTATTATTCCTTTACTCCAAAAATTCAACAGCATTCACTTAAATAAGAACAAAGTTCAAACATCTCAGCCAGATGCTCAATGTCTCATAATTTGATGACCCCAGTTACCTGCCTTTGACCTTCACCACATTCCTTCTCTCCATCCTTTCACCCTGGCTGCATCTGTGCCTCTGACCATTGATGGATGCGGGGCTGCCCACAGCGCCAGTCCCCTATACAGCTGCCTGGCAATGCGTCATCATCTTTCAACTCGTAAGTCGAAACTCAACTCTTCCAAGAATTTGTCTTAAAAACTCAAATGTGAGCTCTTCTTACCTTAGATAATCATGGTTATTCACAGATTGCCTTGGAATTACACACACACACACACACACACACACATACACACAGGTCTGAATATACATCCCCCTTTTCTTCTAGGCTATAAGCCCATGGAGAATAGGTGTCTTTGCATGTTTCAGAGCATCTGGCATGGTACTTAGCATACGTAAGAACAAAGGGCCATGATTTCTAGAGCTTTGGATGGATCATCATTTGAGAATCCACCATCATCATTGCCAAGATTGAGCTCTTCGTTTAAGACCATGTGTTATCAGAGGCTGCCGAGGAGAGAAGTACACATTACCTTGTAAGTAGCTTTAATTAAACCAAGAACCTTCTGGTGGGGGAAGTGGGTGGTGGGTGGTGGGTAGAAAATGAAAGAAAAAAAAATTCCCAAACCCTGTAATTTCAAAACTTCCAGTTACTTTGTATCGGAGCTAAAGACTGGAAATCTCTTTTGCTCCCGACTTTTTTAGATCAAAGAGTGCTGTCTTTTTTTTTTTTTCTTTTTTAATTTTTAGTGTGGAGCAAGTCGTGCTGCTTTGTTTTGTTTTGGCCAAGGTAAGGGAAAGCCGACAGCTGAAATGGAGATTGCACTGCTTTTGTGGCTCTGAGCAGAAAAACATTTTCTTCAGAGGGAAAAGAATGCCATCAGAGAGAAACTGTTTCCAGAGAGCTGCGTCTCAGTGGATGGAAAGATAGACGGTAGGTGTGCACATTCTTGTCCGCCTCCCTCACAGAACTAGGTGACCCCGACACCCTGAGACCAGCAGCTTCGGGAAACTGGAGAGACCCGGCTTTGGTGTGTACAATGGTGTCCTCACCACGAGCACAGTCAGCAATGCCTGTGGGTCTCTAGGACAATTCATGGCCAAAAATGATGGACGCGTGGGCGCTAGGGCCAGAGAACCAGCTGGAAGCCACTGACCCAGAGCTGCAGCCAACTGACCAGTGCTGTTTTCCTGCCAGCCTCCTTCTGGAGACGCTGACCACTCACTGTTGGACCCTCTGAAGGGGCTGTCATCACGAGAGAGGATGCTGGGATCTTAAAATTGATGGGACATCATTTTGTAGACAGAGGTCAAAACATACAGCTATTTAGTAAATTTAATAAAATCTTGTCAATTTTGATTTGACTTCTGGGTGATCAGAATTGTCATTCTGGGGTAATCGCCTCATGTCAGAAGCTCTCCACCCCACACCCTAACATAAGCATTGAAACATCCAGTAGCCCACTGTTTTACATCCAAACAGAAATATGCAGACCCATTCAAGAACACAAACTCGGGCAAATTTGACATTTTAAGGGTAAAGTGTAGGGCTCCCTGGTGGCGCGGTGCTTAAAAATCCGCCTGCCAATGCAGGGGACACGGGTTCGAGCCCTGGTCCGGGAAGATCCCACATGCCGCAGAGCAACTAATCCCATGTGCCACAACTACTGAGCCTGCACTCTAGAGCTCACGAGCCACAACTACTGAGCCCGCGTGCTACAACCACTGAGCCCATGAGCCACAACTACTGAAACCCGTGTGCTGAGAGCCCGTGCTCTGCAACAAGAGAAGCCACCACAATGAGAAGCCTGCACACTGCAACGAAGAGTAACCCCCGCTCGCCACAGCTAGAGAAAGCCTAGTGTAGCAATGAAGACCCGATGAAGCCAAAAATAAATAAATAAAATAAATAAATTTATATATATATAAAAAGAGTAAAGGGTGTACCGTACTTAATCACGTCATCTTAGAGCTTGCCCAACATGTTCTTATACCAGGAAGAGTAGTGCTCCGTGACTTCTTATGATGTGTGGACTTATCCTCTCCCCCCGAATCACCCACCAGCATCACTGGCTTGTGTGCTCCAGTCTGGGAGTGTGTGTGTTTGGCCACGAACACGGCTACCTCTCACCGGCTAAGCCAAGTCCGTACCTGTGGTCCTGAGGGACAGGTGTTCATTAGCCCCGGTGTAGGTTACCCTGGGTGGGCCACTCAGGGTGGTGGGAGGTAGGCTGCTCCACCCCAGAGCTCCAAGGGGAGGAGGCCACTGGCTTGGGTCCCACCTCAATGCCATATCCATTCTTTAAAATTCAGGTCACATTAGAGACATCAGAATTTCAACTCAGTTTCAATATGTTTTAAAATTTTTATTTAATATTGAAGTAGAGTTGCTATACAATGTTGCGTTAGTTTCAGGTGTACAGCAAAGTGAATCTGTTATACATATACATGTATCTATTCCTTCTTAGACTCTTTTCCCACATAGGTTATTACAGACTACTGAGTAGAGTTCCTTGTGCTGTGCAGTAGGTCCTTGTTGATTATCTATTTTGTATATAGCAGTGCATACATGTTAAACCCAAACTCCTCATTTATCCCTCCCCACCACCTTTCCCCTTTGGTAACCGTAAGTTTGTTTTCTATGTCTGTGAGTCTGTTTCTGTTTTGTAAATGAGTTCATTTGTATCATTTTTTTTTTAGATTTCAATTGAAATTGATTGTAATTTCAATATTTTAAAATTATACATATATTATATATTTATATTCACACACAGATGCTCACACATATATATGTATCAATACATATGTATATTGACATACACACACATTTAAGAAACAATGCAAACTCCCAAGGCTCCTTAATATTTTTTCATTTCCATTCTCTATCAGCCAGACCTATCTGTGTATTCCAATATGCTTTTGATTTTAATTTTTATTAGCATCAGTATAGACTGTGTGTATGTCTTTCCTCTAATTTCCTTTCCATGTTTTTATTTTAACCATGTGTCTTAGGGAAATTGTGCTTATTTCTTTTCTTTTTGACAGAATATTCTCACACTATAAGTATTCTCTGCACATTTTAAGAACATATCTTTAATCCAGTTATATTTATGGATTCTCGCTGGCTATTTTTAAAAAGACGGTTTTGAGGGGATGGCAGAAAAGAAGCATAAGAGCAAGCTGATTTTTATGAATTTTTGATCTTTTTTTTCTGTATGTTGAAAATAGCATTTTTGCTTTAAGAGACAGGTAAGAAGAGAGGAACCTCCGTATATTCCCTAACGGGCTGCTTAATAAGGACTTTTTCCAGCAAGGGGAAGAGTAGCATTAGGGCTGCAGTGGGGGACCCGGGGGTCTGCCTGCCCTGGGGACCCTCCCTGTACAGCTCGTTGATCAGGTCAGGACAGCTGTATCCCTTCCGCTTCTTTCCTTGGCCAGATATTTCTGGATGAGTCATTAAGTAAACAGGATTCGCTGATGGGGTATTGATTCCACCATTTTCCAAACACTGACATGGACAACAGGCTGTGGCAATCATTTTTGTCCCCTAATTTCAAGCTGCCTTTAGAAATGTTGTCCTTACCGGGAGTGCTGGGGTATGGAGAGAGATGCCAGCACAGCCCTTGGTGTTCCCCCTCTCGGAAGCTGAGTCAGGGTGGCTCAGGGAGAGACTTGACAGTCTGCATTCTCCAGTCTCCTGGTGATGCTCCTACAGTGCCCTGGGCCTCAACCCGGGCTGCACAGGTCCTCAGCCAGCTGTGGCGGGGCTCCCATGAGTCAGTGAGGGCACAGTCAAGACTGTTGCTAGAACAGAGATGGGAAGGATGAGCCGTTTCCCCAACATCTAGTTCCATGTTGGTCTACGGCTTCTAAGTAGAGCCCTGTATGCAGGCAGAGACATTCACAGAGGAACTGACCTATGATTGTAATTTGGATTTAGACACAGGTGTAAATAGAAAAATTTGTTAGAGGGAAGAGTTTATGGTGGAAAAGCTGGGAGAAGGCCTTGTTGGTTTCAAGGCAAAATGGTAAAGGAAAATTGTGGCCGTGAATCCTCTCCTTAACAGCAAGATAGAGTAAATCACTTGATTGGGAGGATAAAGAAATGTTTGAAGTAAATGGAGGAACATGTGAATTAAGCTCTGAAAGCTGTAATTGATGGGGAAAGAGAAGATCTTCTCCATACTTAACAATGTATTTTATTCAGCGTGACTGCACCAGGTAATGAAAGATTAGCCATGAGTGACACTGGAGACCAGTGCTTTGCCACCTCTGCCAGACATTGGTTCAAATAGCTTGAGTTGCCGTTCTGGAGATTTGGGTTTCATGTTTCTCTGTAAACCCACAGGGTGATTGCTGTGTTGTGAGAAACCCCGCACACTCATCACTAGATCCCCAAGTGAGTTTCATGCTTCTGACAGATGCCAGATTTTTCACTTCATCATGTCCACAGATTCATGTTGGATGAAGAAAGAGGTTCTCAACAAGCCTAGTAAGGACACTTTGTCTGTGCAGTATTATTATTTTCATGGGAAAGAAACTTCTGAGGCTTGATGCCTTATTCTAGGATAAAGGGAAAGGAAAAGTAATGTGTGTAACTTAGATAAACTCTACTCCAAGTAGAAACATAATCCTGTTATTTGTGAGAAGGGAGCATGTGACAGGAACTGATTTCATGGTTTTCCATGGGGTTCAAAATAGAAAAAGAAACACATGCACGTGAATTAAGATAAGTATCTGGTGATACTGGTAATGATATTTAATTAGCAGATGAAAATAGATTTTGACCTGCAAATATAAGTTAGAATTCCAAAACATTAGAACTGAAAGAGAATTTGGGGGCAATTTAACCAGGGAAGTGAGCTGTCACTCAAGGTCACACAGCGAGTAAAGAAATAGCCCAGACTCACTGAAGATATGATGATAACCAACTGACCAGAGACAGGTGTACAGATTAGGAAACAGCAAGCCCTTCCTTCTTATCTTTTTCACTATCTTAGGGGGAGAGATCAGGAAACACTGAGACAAAGTAAGTGAAGCACTGTTCTCATTGCAAGATCTGTTATGAGCACTGCATGTGGTTTGGTGTGAAAAGAAGCTGAAACTGGTATCTAAGCCAAAATCTTTCCTTCTCTCTCTGATGCCGAAAATGTGGCCTCTGTGCACCAGTGCTGAATTGAATCTCAGAGACAGAGTTTTGGGTGAAGTAGAAAAGAATAGCTTTATTGCTTTGCCAGGCAGAGGGGGACAGGGCAGGCTTGTGCACTGGAGAACTGTGTGTCCCAACCTGGGGGGATTTGGTGAGGAGTTTTACAGCAGTAGTTCAAGGGTGGGGTTGCTGAGAAGGATCAGGGTGCACACAGGACCTGCACTCCTTTAATCTGGTCTCAGGTGGTCTCCTGATGAGCTTCTCTGGTTCTTGAGTCTATCAAGCCATGATCTTCTCTCTGGAATGAAGAATGCTTCATCAAGTAGCTCATCTTCCATTTGCTGGGGGTTTTAGTTCTGTGAAGAGCTTAAAGATATTTTCATGTGTATCCCTTGAGGTGGAACCAGGACCCTGCCTCAAGGCTGCGCTATTGTTTCTTGACTGCTCCTCCCTTGTCTCTGCATCTCTTCCCTTCCCTGATTAGAAACTGTTTGAAAGGTTTCCGTGCCCAGGAGCCCCACAGGGTCCTTCTCAGTTTCGTATCCACTTTGTATTTAGAATTAGCAGTTGATTGTGTAACTACTCATGGAAGAAGTTGGTGGTGCCCAAACCTCTCATCCCGTTGTCCTCATCCAGAGGCAGGTTGATTTCTGCACGTGCTCCGCTCCTCACCCTGTCCTTACACCTGGGTGCTCCTCTGTGACTGTTTGGTGAGATGATGCTTCACAGGCTGAGTCATAAAGGGCAGTCAGCCTCCCTGTTGTGTTGGGCTGTTTGCCTTGGAATCAGCCTCCCTACTGGGAGGGAAGCCCAGGCCGCCCCAAAGGACCGCGTGTAGGTATGTATTCTGGCTGGAGGCCCAGCGAAGGTTCCAGCCAACAGCCAGGTGTGTGAGAAAGCGTTTAAGATGATGCCGGCTGCCACCACCGAGTGTTTGCAGCTGAATACCGCTCCCTGGACAAGGACGCCCTAGCTGAGCCCAGTTTCCCTGACAAACAATGAGAAATAAGAAGAAGAGATTGCTGTGATTTTAAATGGTTAAGGTTTTGAGGTGATCTGTTTCCATAGGTAAGGAGGATGCTACTCCTAAAAATGGGGGAGGGGTAAAAATAAAGTTATTATTATCATTTAAAAGGCAAAATAAAATTGGACTCAATCAGACTTACATTCTATCACAAAGATAAACATTGATTTCAAAGAAAATGCGAACTAATAGCAAAACCCACAGATAAGAGACTGTATAATGGCGGGGGGCTGTAGGGTCGTCAGCAATATTTTCTAAAGTTAAAATGCTAGGTTATGTAGACTCAAGCACCACCGTGTACACATCTCTGTGTTTGCTAAAAAATTAGACAAGGTGACCTTATTCATCTTTTCCACCTCTAACTCCTGTCATTCTGTCTTTATCGTGTGGGTGTTCGGTTTGCTGAAAAAGCCAGATTTCAGAACAGCTTTCTTTCGGAAATGATGTTTTTAACGTTAAGGGAAAAAAGCTTGCCACATTGTAGAAGTGGCAGTTATAAAATTAGATATAAAATCCATTGAAAATTCCTCACAATTGTACTGCAAAAGACACACGGAGGACTGAATTACAAAGTAAAAAGAATAAAGTGGGCTTTTGACTAAATGAGTTAAGCCAGGCTCCTTTCAGGATGATCATGTGTTGGAATGGCTAAAGAGATTGCAAAATAGGTGAAGAAAACACTATGTGTACAGTGCTAGATTGGGCCAGCATAAAATAAGAATTGTAGAAAGTCGATCTTGAGGTATAAGGCAGGGGTCAGAGGGCTGGGTTAATTCCTAGCTCTAACATAAAGAACACGCAAAACCATGATTAGAAAATGCAGAGAAATGGAAACCAGGAGGTATTGAAACCATTTCATACTGGTGGAAAGATGCAAACGTAGAAAACCAAGGGATTTGGACCCGGCTGTGTAAGATGAAAAGTGCATTCTTGGGCTTCCCTGGTGGCGCAGTGGTTGAGAGTCCGCCTGCCGATGAAGGGGACATGGGTTAGTGCCCCGGTCCGGGAAGATCCCACATGCCGCGGAGCAGCTGGGCCCGTGAGCCATGGCCATTGAGCCTGCGCGTCTGGAGCCTGTGCTCTGCAACAGGAGAGGCCACAGTGGTGAGAGGCCCACGTACTGCAAAAAAAAAAAAAAAGTACATTCTTTCTCTCCCCTCATCCCACCACTGCTGTCCTCAGACACACGTCAACACCATACATTTTTAAAGAGAAAAGAGACTTCATGTCTCCCACTTACATCTGCACAGATGGAACAATAATTCATCCATTTCTGAACAAGCCACCAGCATGCTCTAAGTTACGGCAGGAGACCTTCACTGGATTGAAGTTCTAATAAGGCTAAGGCTTCACTGAAGTTCCTCTGTTAACAAGCACTTTTTGCTCACTTAGCATCTACCTAGCACCATGTTAAGTCCTTTGGAAGGATGCAGAGGTCTAACGCCTATGAGCATCTAGCTATTTCCTAATTGAGGAGACAGTTAAATTCATAAAGAAGCGTGAGTCCTGGAAAATCCAGGCAGTGTTACTGGGAAGGATGGAATAAGTGGAGTTTGAAATATGGGTGAGGATAGACCCGGAGAGGAAGTCATCCCTGACAAGGGGCTTGCTCTACACCTGGGACGTAGTAGCTGCTCATGAAATATTTACTGAAATAAATGCACCAGCAAAGGCAAAACTGTGCTGGGCAGTACCCTAGCCCAACTAGAGATGCAAGGCTAAGGGTGGAGGTCAGGGCAGAATCCACTCAAGGAGGCCCGGGAAGGAAGGGATACATTCCTTTTCTGTGATAGGAAAATGGAAATCGATAAAACTGCCTGCTTCTCAAGGGAGGTCACACTGACAGCAGAACGTGAGATAGGACAGAAGCGAAACTCAAGTGAGGTGGCATCAATTTCACCTCTGCCCGGCTTGGTGGGCGCGTGTGCCCACTGTTTTCAGCTGAAGCGCGATGCTTCTGTGGGCGTGGGGTGCCTCTGCAAGAATATGATGAAGGGAATCCCTGTGTAATGATTAGTGAGATCACTAATCCGGGCAGCTTTAGGATCTGTGTGTCCTCCAAGGGGCATGGACCCTAAACAATAAGATGTTAACCCCAGGTGTTTTCTAGGAGCTTGGGGTTACGGGCGCCCAGTTCAAGCTGAGCTGGTTACGACTGGATAGGACCAGTGACCCTCCGATCCGGCCGGCGTGAGTGTCTGCTGCGGTGGTCCTTTGACATCTGAGGGCCAGAAAGCCCCCTGCATATCACGCTAAGCACCTGCATTTTTGATCGTGGAGAGGCCTGTAGCTTAGTTAACGCCTGAGGCAGAACGATGATTTCTGCACCTTTTCCCAATCACCTTTCCCCCGTGCTCCCCACGCCGGGCGGCCCTGCTTCTTTATTCACTACCCCGTAAATGCCCCAGCCCCTTGCCTTGGGGAGGCGACCCTGAGACTTGTTCTCCTGTCTCCTTCCCCCGCGACCTTGTGAATAAACCCTCTCTCTGCTGCAAACCTCACCATCTCAGGGTTTTCACGTAAGACAAACCGGGTTCAGTAACCGAAGCCCCGCGGGCCCTGGCTTTGTGGTGATTCCAGGTACGTGGACAGGGGGCTGAGAGGTGGGCAAGTCAGTTTGAACCAAAATTTCCAGAAAAAAAGCTTACAAGAAAGTATGTGAAATAAGGCCTTAGAACTCAGAGGATGGACCACACTGAAGTTTACCCTCTGTGCGTCAGGATGTTTACCAAGAACCAGGTTTACTTGTCAGAAGAGAAAAGTAAGCCTACACGTAGCTTTAGCCAAGCAATGAGGAGCATACCATATTTAAACAAACTTTAGCAGAGAAATTCCAACACTGAAAGTTTTGCATCTCTGCTGATGCACTAAATGTCTGGTATTGGGCATTAGAACTGAGAGCTGTCATTTCACTGGAAAAGCAGCAAAATTCTCTGGGCTCCGGAGACAGGCTGCTTGGGTCTGAATATCCCACTTACTAGTTCTGTGACTTTAGGCAAGTTACTTAACCTCTCTGTTCCCCTCTTTCCTCATCTGACAATGGGGACTCTTCTATATGATGTTATAATGAGGGTTAAACATAATTTTTTAAAATTTTATTATTTTTTTTTTTTGCAGTACACAGGCCTCTCAGTATCATGGCCTCTCCCGTTGCAGAGCACAGGCTCCGGACGTGCAGGCTCAGCGGCCATGGCTCACGGGCCCAGCCGCTCTGCGGCATGTGGGATCGTCCCGGACCGGGACACGAATCCATCCCTTACATTGGCAGGCAGACTCTCAACCACTGCACCACCGGGGAAGCCCATTAAACATAATTAATTACATGTGGGGTGCTTGGGTTAGTACATGGCTCGTAGGTAGTGATCAATAATTATCAGCTACTATTATGACTGTATTAACCTTGTCTTTTTGCCTCTTTTTGCCTAAAGAAGAAACAAATTATTATTATCCATTTTTCTTTTTTATATTTAATTTTTGAAAATTTAATAAACTTTATTAACTGTTGTTATACATGTAAAATGTGTTCAGCCCTAGCATTCAATGTCTTTCTATATGCCAATGAAATTTATCATTTTTCTATGGTAGAATGTCAGAGAGAGGTAACTTGGTAGCTTTTCCTAAGTAACATGATTAATTACTTGGTGGCATTCAGAAAGCACTCCCTTCTCAAATCTTTCTGATAAGGAGAACCATATTTTTATTTTTCCGGAAGAAAGTTTAAAAAAATACACTTACAAAATAGAATCATAAATAAAAGAGTTGAACAAAATAGACTCATAAATAAGTTAGCTTCATTTTTCTGTCTGAGAAGACCTAAACAATCATTTTTCTTTCCATTGGGAAGGATGTCTAAAAGGAACCAGACCACACAATGACACTGAGACGTCTGTACCTGCAGTAAAATGAATCAGGAAAAGGACGATGTCTGCCAGGAGACTTTGGATATTGTTTTCATTATCCCATTATTTTCTGTGTAAAAGCCACTCGTGTCTTGGAGTGGACCTTGTCGTCTGAAAAGCGCCTCATCTAGTTGCATTTCCAAAGATTTAAGTGGAAATTGTTGCTTTTGGGAAACAGCCATAAGGATTCAAGCCTGCATTTAAAAGACTCGATCCATTTGTCTCCTAATACCAGTAAGTCCTCCCGTATGTGGCAGGTTCTGCGCCCACCCAGAAGCTAATACTAATCTAATAATCACAGAAACGATCCCATCTTCAGAACGCTACGCACACACGACTGCGTACATTGTGTAGTCACGTGCAGGATTGCTCACATGTAACTCTCAGCAGCAACCTTGCAACGTTTGTCTGATTTTTCTAACTTTACAGATGAGAAAAACGAGGCTACAAAAGTTGTCTCCTGTTCAAGGTCGCACAGCCACTAGGGGAAGGGATAGGAAGAGTCATTTCCACTCAGCTTCTTTGTTCCCACTCTCCTATTACTACCACCATCCTCAGGGGCTATTGTTCCAGCCCTTTCACTCGGAATAAAAATGGAGCTGCTGCTTTCAGGGATTCCTACCTGAGCTTGGGCAACTTAAAACAAGATTCACAAGACATATCCTGTCACTATGCTTGGTACTCTCTGGACATCAATCAGTGTCATGGGAACTGGTCTTATGCATTTCTGGTTACGTAAATTCACAGGAAATTCAGTGTTTGGGCGCTTTGGTGTCTCATTTTCTTGCCTTTAATATGGCATCCCCAGTGTTTTGATAACACTGTATTTTATGTATGTTATTAATACACAATGAAATGACTTTTCCTATAAAAGATTCTTTAGAACATTAGGTGGAAAATAAAACTGACTCTGTTCGCAAGAGTGTTAAGCTAAAAACGAATTCCCAGGTTTAAAAAATTAGTGATCTCAAATATTACCCTTTGAGACTTCTTTCTAAGGAACCGCATTGAATGTATAAGTTATTCATTTTAGATTAGTAGGTGTGTTACTAACAGCAAAATTTCTTTCCCAGATGCATCATTTATTTACTGACATTGAAACTCTAAAAATATGCTGTCTCTTGGCTTATGGGAAAAAAAAAAAAAACAAAATTTGTGCATAACCACACTGCTGTGTGTCTCTAAGCAGAGCAATGCTGGAAGACTCATATGCAAACAAAACTGGCCATTTCTTTGCTATCTCACGACAGCAGCTTTAAAAAATTCTAGGAATGTAGAGAGCAAAGGAAGAACAAGAGAAATTTCTAATTCTGTTTGGGTAACTTGAATTTTTTTTGCTTTGATAGTATTACATGGCACTTTATACAACTCACTGCAGAAATCACAGTCTTTTCTAGCACATACTGATATTTAGAAAAATTAGTCATATATTGGCTATAAAATTAACAATATATTAGCTATAAAGTATGTCTCAACACATTTAAAGTATTGAAATATTACAGACTATGTTTCCTTATCATAAGGCAATTATGTTAGAAATGGAAAACAACCATAAAACTAGGACATATCCATATGCTTAGAAATTCAAGAAATAATCATGAAAATAATGTATGGTTCAAATAAGAAATTATAATAGATTAAATAATATTTCAAATTGAACAATGAAAATATAAGATTTCATAACTTGTGAAGTCCTGGTAAATCATTACCTAGAGGATATTTCATTTAAAATACATTTATTAGAAAAGAAATGATGATAATAGGTGAAGTAAGCAACCATCTCAAGACGTTATCGAAAGAAAAGCAAATTAAGCCAAGGAAAGTAAAAAGAGGGAAAAAAAGATAAGAGCAGAAATTCATGAAATATAAACTAATCATAAAATGGAGGGAATCAAAAGAGCCAAAAGTTTGTCCTGTTAAAAGATAATAAAATTTATATAACTTGCCAAAACTGACACACACAAAAAAACAAAACCCAAAAAACCAAAACCCTACAACTATTAAAGAAATAGTAATAAAATTTTTTTTACCTTAAAAAAAACTTCAAGCCCAAACGGCTCTAACAAAAATATTATGAACTATTAATGAAATTGGGAAGCTATGTGTAAGACCTCTTTGTAGAAATTCATACACACTTAAGTGAAATTTTAAGACTGAAATAAATGGAGATATATATTATGTGCATCGATCAGGGAACATAATATTGTAAAGATGTCAGTTCTTCCAACATTGATTTATAAATTCAGTGGAATCTTCATCCAAATCCCAACACAGATCTCTGTGGAGCAAGAGAAAGTGAATTTAAATTCATACAAAAATGCAGAGGTCAAGAGTAACACAAACACTCTGCAGAACAAAGTGGGAGAACAGGTTCTAAGGGCTCCTAACTCCTATTATAAAGGTATGGTCAGAGGCAGATTTACTATGGAGCCTACACTGTCCACTTTCAGGACCCCTGGAGCTGTCCTAACACTGTGTGCACATGATCACCTGTTTCTGTAAAATGTGTAAGGTAACTTACGCAAGGTAACTTAACCATAGACAGTTAACTGCTAGGTCTTTTCTCTCTAAATTAACCTCCATTATACACCTACTCATGTTGGCTGGCTTTGGAATTGCTGTGGCATTTGAGGGGTTTGAATGAGAAGAGTTGAGCTGGGGATCTATTTAAAATTAGTGTAGTGGCATATGTATGTACCTCTCTGTGACTTCCATATGTAGTTACTTAATGGCTAGCCTTCAGCTGAAGAATGGCTTCTAGGAATGCACTGAAGGCCCCTGCGCTAGCTCATCAGTCATGTGACCTGAAGGTGAGACCAGAGGCTACATCACAGCATGGTTTTCCTCGTGATATCTGGTGGGTGGAGGAGGAGAAATCAGATGGAAAAAGTGGTGCCTAAAGCTACTCTGTGGGAAAGTTTCCCAATGACACACATGTAAAACATGAAGAAGAGAATTCAGTTCTCATTGATGATTAAATCGAAATGGAAGTTCTTTTGTTTCAGGCATATACCTGACAATGCAGGGTATAATCATAAGTTCACTATACATTTTTTTTTTTTTTGCGGTACGCGGGCCTCTCACTGTTGTGGCCTCTCCCGTTGCGGAGCACAGGCTCTGGACGCGCAGGCCCAGTGGCCATGGCTCACGGGCCCAGCCACTCCGCAGCATGTGGGATCTTCCCAGACCGGGGCATGAACCCGTGTCCCCTGCATCGGCAGGTGGACTCTCAACCACTGCTCCACCAGGGAAGCCCCACTATACATTTTTTATGGGGACCACGCAAAGCAGAAATGATCAAAGTTCCTCCATTTGTAGGGCACAAACTTGTAGCAGTATACAAATGGTGAGTATATCTGTAACTCAGACGTAAAAATTTTGGTGGATGTTTTTGAAATTTGACAAAAATATTTAATCTTTAAGTAACAATGCGTTGAAAACCTTCCTAAATTCATGAAAATAAAAAAAATAAATTTTGATTAGCTAGAGGAAAGACTGAATTTGCTTTTCATTTTTTAAATAGAAAATGGTATTATAAAATTATAATTATAGGAAAAGTCAATCAAAGAATATGGAGCCAAAAATATAGAGAAAAATCTCTTAAGTGGTTTTGGATTTCATGATGTTTATGGTATTTGTCAGCTATTAAAAGTTTATAATTTGTTGTGGTTTATTTTCTCATTTACTTCCGTGCCTAATTTTAGATTTTTTTCTAGTAGAAGAGCAGAAAACTGTATAAGCTTCAGGTTCCTCAATGCTTAGACACGCCCTCCCCACCCCAGTTCTAGCAATTCAGAACTAAGTAACTATAGCAATTAAAAAAGTGTGGAATTGGCATAAGAATAGATAAAAGAGGAATGGAATATAATAAAGAGCCTAGAAACAGACCCATAAATATATGATCATGTGATTTATGATAAAAGTGGCACATCAGAGCACTTGGAAATGGTAACATTTTCAATAAATGGTGTTGGAACAATTGGGTTTATATGGGGAAAATATTGGACCCTCTACCTTACATTATTCACAAAAAAATTGTAGATACATGATAGATATATCTATCTATAGATATATGATATGTAGATATATGATAAATATGAAAATCAAAACAAAATAACTTTCACAAAATAATATAGAACAATATCTTCATGACTTTAGTTTATGGTTTCCTTTGCTGTGCAAAAGCTTGTAAGTTTGATTAGGTCCCATGGTTTTTGCTTTTATTTCTATTGCCTTGGGAGACTGACCTAAGAAAACATTGGTACGATTTATATCAGAGAATGTTCTGCCTATGTTCTCTTCTAGGACTTTTATGGTATCATATCTTATGTTTAAGTCTTTAAGCCATTTGGAGTTTGTTTTTGTGTATGGTGTTAGGGAGTGTTCTAATTTCTTTAATTTACATGCAGCTGTCCAGCTTTTCCAGCACCACTTGTTGAAGACACTGTCTTTTGTCCAGTTTATATTCTTGCCTCCTTTGTCAAAGATTAATTGACCATAGGTGGGTAGGTTTATTTCTGGGTTCTCTATTCTGTTCCATTGATCCGTATGTCTGTTTTTGTTCCAGTACTACATTCTTTTAATGACTGTAGTCTGAGAGGGTTATGCTTTCAGTTTTATTCTTTTTCCTCAAGATTGCTTTGGCAATTCTGGGTATTTTATTGCTCCATATAAATTTTAGGATTATTTGTTCTAGTTCTGTGAAAAATGTCACGGGTAATTTGATAGGGATTGCATTAACTCTGTAGATTGCTTTTGGTAGTATGGCCATTTTAACAGTATTAATTCTTCCAATTCAAGAGCATGGGATATCTTTCCACTTCTTTAAATTATCTTCAATTCCCTTTATCAATGTTTTATAAGTTCTCAGTGTATAAGTCTTTCACTTCATTGATCAGGTTTATTCCTAAATATTTTATATTTTTAGATGTGATTTTAAAAGGCATTTTTTCTTACTTTCTCTTTCTGATATTTTATTGTTAGTGTAATGAAATGCAACAGATTTCCGTATGTTAATCTTGTATCCTGCTACCTTGCTGAATTCGTTTATCAGTTCTTGTAATTTTTGTGTGGAGTCTTTGGGGTTTTCTATTTATAATATCATGTTATCTGCATATAATGACAATTTTATCTATCCCCTTCTAAGTGATGGGCATGGATATGTTCCTATAAAACCTTACAAAACAAGGAGCTGGCATAGAATGGCCATCATCAAAAGGTCTACAAACAATGAACACTGGAGAGGGTGTGGAGAAGAGGGAACCCTTCTACACTGTTGGTGGGAATGTAAATTGGTGCAGCCACTGTGGAAAGCAGTATGGAGATTCCTCAAAAAACTAAAAATAGAGCTACCATATGATCCAGCAATCCCACTCCTGCACATATATCTGGTGAAAACCTTACTTCAAAATGGTACATGCACCCATAGGCAGCACTGCTTACAATAGCCAAGACATGGAAACAACCTAAATGTCCATTAACAGATGAATAGATAAAGAAGATGTGGTACATATATATAATGGAATACTACTCAGCCATAAAAAATAATGAAATAATGCCATTTGCAGCAAACATGGATGGACCTAGAGATTATCATACTAAGTGAAGTAAGACAGAGAAAGACAAATATCACAGTAGATCGCTTATATGTGGAATCTAAAGAAAACTATACAAATGAAGTTATTTACAAAACAGAAACAGACTCACAGACATAGAAAACAAACTTATGGTTACCAAAGAGGAAGGGGGAGGAGGGGTACATTAAGAGTTTGGGATTAACAGATACAAATCACTATACATAAAATAGATAAAAAAACAAGGTCCTGCTGTGCAGCACAGGGAACTATAATCAATATCTTATAATAAACTATAATGGAAAAGAATATGAAAAGTATATATATATATGTATATATAAAACTGAATCACTTTGCTGTACATTAGAAACTAACACATTACATATCAAATATAGTTCAATTAAAAAAAAATATATATATATATATAGAGAGAGAGAGAGAGAGACAAATTTAACCTTGAAGGAGAGCAGAATATGTCACCCAATTATGCCTCTTTCACGTTAGGATTATTTTAAGCTGGTTATTTTTTAAGAAACTGCAGACACAGGAGAAGCTCTGACAACTAAGTAAAAGTTACCCTTTTGTAAGAGACATTCACATTTGTAAGGGAAATCTCCCTTTGTAAGGGTGTCTCTCTCTCTGTACCAGAAAGAGAAGGTTGGTTCTAGAAACTTTTATCAAGAGAGAAGGCAAGGACTGAAATCCGCATAACCACCTCACTCTTGTTTACAGCATTTTCCCCGGTCACCTCCCATAACTGCCCCCCATTGCACATCTTCTTTGGTCTTTAGCTAGTGGTGTTATTTAATTGAGGGCTTGGGCCATTTCAGGGTTACTTGGTTCTCCTGAGTATCTCCCATGTGTACGGGAGGTATACAGTCATCCCCCTTATCCTCGGAGGTGTACGTTCCTAGACCCCCAGTGGATGTCTGAAACCACACACAGCACTGAACCCCATATATACTATGCTTTTTCCTATACATATTACATATGATTAAGGTTCTCATTAGTTATACATTTTATACATATCAGTGTATGTATGTCAATCCCAATCTCACCTAGCATTCTGATTCTTCCTATATATATAATAAAACTGAATAAGAGACAATTCACTAGTGGAATTTGCCAAAATGTATTTATACATTTATTCCAAAAGTATTTATCAAGTGACTTCTCTGCACCCCGCACTGTTCTAAGTGTGCAGTTTATGGCAACAGACCAAGCAGTCAAAAATCCATGCTCTCTTGGAGTCTGCATTCTCATTTGGAAGACAGGTAAGAAACAAATAGTTAAAATCTTGTCAGGCAGTGATAAGTGCTGTGAAGACAACTAAAGCAGGATGGAGCGGCAGAGAGAGGGTGAGGATACAAACCCAGATAGGGTGGAATGCTGAATGTGGGTCTTCTTGTGAGGTGGATAGGGCAATTCCTCAGAAAGCAGATGGATTTTGCATGCTAGAAGTGTCTCCAGGAGTATGGAAGGCTGGTGAGAAGTGGAATATTTCCTGCCATATTAGTAAACCAAGGACATCACAGTCATCAGCGATTGCAGCCCTCTGACGTGAATGTGTGAGACCTACAGAAACTCAGGAAGGAAAGAATACCTGCCATCTAGCAGCCATCAGACTGCAGCCACTCCCAACGGTGAGCCCTGAGGAAACTCAGGATGTGAAAGCACTGGATACTGGCCCCAGGTAGCTGAGGTGCTTATCAAAGGAATGATTTCAGTGAGTTCAGACTCTTGCATCTTCCCATACACAGAAAAGCGCTACATTCCTTAACTTGAGAGGTCTGGTTTTCTTTAATTAACAGTGATCTTTTGATGCTCTGACTACCTAGTCTTTGTTGCAAAAACTCCGATATATCCTGGCTCCCCGCTTACCTCCTTGGGGCAGTTCTCTCAGGGTTACTTGAGATGCTGCTTCCCAGGCTTGAAGTCCTAGGAATTCGCGCCCAAGAAAACATTACTCTCAACTTTTAGTTTGTGAACAATTTTTTAGTCGACACTGGGTATTCTTCAGGAATGGGAAAGCTACAAACTCTGTGTATGGGGAAAATTTCTATTTGATTCTCAGACAAACTTCAAGAAATAAGCTAGTACCTCATCCACCTTTTTCAATTCAGGCTTTCCGTGAACTAGTTTCAATAAGAGGTTGTGGGGCTCTTTGCTATATTCACACAACATTATGAGATTTTTATTTTCTAAGGAACAAAGTTGGGAAGTAATAAATAACTCAGGGGTCAGCTAAAAACTTCTTTTCTCTTACTATTGAAATTCTTTCTAAATCGTGCAATTATTTTATTAAACTGCTACCTGTTAAAGAATGATTAAATCCAGATGATTAAACCATGTGTGGATGTTTGATACCCTCATATGCTGTGACATTGTTTTCAACAGCAGCTGACCATCTTTAGGTTTGGATGCAGTAGAGAAGTAAACTAGATGTGTACAGGCTGGGACCACCTCTGACGAGTGTCAACATGATCTCTGTGATAGGGCACCCCTTCTCCCTAAAACTGGAACATAGCAAATATAAACAAATAAATGCATAGAATAAAAGCACTTTCAAAACCTGAAAGATTTGAGCAAAGGTTATTTATAGCCCGCGAGTTTAGCCCTTGTTGTAGGACTTGGAGGTGAAGCACCTATAAGTCTGAAAACTTCTTAGGTCTCACTTGCTTTTTTAGCAAGCATCAGATGGATATGCCTACGTCTTTCTTGGAGACATTTTCACAGCTTAACTAGAAGTCTAAACTAAACGAAATTCCAGTAGAAAAAAATGGACCCATATCCACTTTTCTAGTACTTAATGAATAACACTTATTTTAGACAACTATTTTTAAAATAAACAGTGCCTGAATACATTCTTGAGTTTAAGCTGACACATCTCTTTTTTTCTTAACTGTTTCTCAAAAGTCACCATCACTAGTTTGTTGTTGCTGTTCTCCTTAGCTGCTGTGTTCATAAGAGGTACAGGAATGCCAGTACTTCTAAAAGAACTGGTTACTGTTTTCAGGGAGTAGTATCTGTTGTGTGATTTTTGAATGGCATCAAGAGTTTCCTTAGTTACAAACAGACTTCTGAACATTTATTGGAGTCTGACTAGTGCTGGACTGATCGAAACTGCAAGAGGGAACCAAAAAGAGCTCTCCTGAAGCCGATTATGAGAAGAATCCTGTAGAGAGCAAAATCTGCCCCCCAAAGTGTCTCTTTAGCGTGAGGAGTAATTTAGGCTGATTATTTTTAAGAACCAGAAGACTCAGGAAGTTGTGTTTTTGGTTTTTTTGTAACCTACACCTTAATTGCCTCAAAGAATTGAGATAAAGGCTCTGTTCCCAGAATAGAGCTGTCATCAGAAATGTCTCCAAGGAATACGGGCCAGGCGTCGGGAGACAGACTCAGTAGACCTGAAGACCAGAGTCCACTCTGTCCCTTGTCTCTTCTGGCCCAGGAAACACCCGCTTCCCCATCCCCGTGTGAACTACGCTTCTCCCCTCTGAGTCCCAAACTAGCACCCACAACATCTTCCTTTGTCTTTAGCTGAAGATGGTGTTTGACGAGAGGGTTTTGTCCATTTGGGGGAATTACTCAGTTTTCCTGGGATTCTCCCGTGTATACCTGTTGTCAAACTCTTGTTTGATTTTATCCTGTTAATCTGTCTCATGTCAATTTAATCTTTAGACCAGACAGAAGAACCCAGAAGGGCAGAGGGAAAGTCTTCGTCCTCAACAGTTGGCACAGCTGACAGAATTCAACTTTACCGGCTGAACAGTGTTCACTCTGAAGCTGCTGCGGCTCAGAGATCTTGGGACAACCGACAAAAGCCTCCCTTCTCTTCTCTTTTCTAAATTTAGATTTAGCAGGAGAAAGTATTTTTGGTGCTGGTTCCTTGGACTTAGCAACTCTGGTAAATGTGGTGGACTTAGAGATCCTTTTACTCCCAGAGATGGTCACTGTTTTTCTTTGTCTCTGTCTGTTGTGTCATTTGTCTTGTCTTATGTCCTGAGAGCTTGACTCTATGACCAGGGAGAATATTCTCTCTGGTCTCTGCCATCAGAAAGGTGTGTGTGCCAGCGGGCACTTGGCAGTCAGTCAAGTAGGCTGGGAGTCTGAGCAGCTGTAGCCAGTCGGTCTGAAACACAGGTAACAACCTGAGCTGTGCCGGCGCTCAGTGTAGTTTGTCATAAGGGGTCCCATAAAGGGCCTTTGTCATCTCAACCTTCCTTGCATTGTTAGTGCTGGCACTACACCATCCTTAACACCTGGGCAACAAGGGTCTTTGCTTTCCTAGGCTATTTGGGGAAGTTACCTTTCTGGATCTTGTGAGGGCTGCATCCCTTGCACTCTCTTGTGAAATACATCTTGCATCCTTGGTTAAGCCATAAAAAATCTTATTGGTTTGATTCACTATTACCATCCTCCTCATCAATGGCCAGACAATGGGTCCTTTGAATTGGAAAAACTTCTAAATTGGTAAATTTTTAGAGAACTCTCATGGCAAACAGCTGTTTTATTGGTACTTATGGAAAGACTAAATTAAAAGGTGGATACAAAGAAATATACCAGCTAGTCTGAAGAACTTGCTTAATTTAAAGAATGGTTTGGGGAACATTATCAAGTTTGCTTCCCCTCATGGGTCTATACAGATGCTAATAAAGTCATTAGGTTAACTAACAAGAGAATGGGAAGAAGGCAAGGGGAAAGTCAAGGGACTCTTCCCAACAGGTGGACATTTTTAAAGAAATATAAAATTTATTAAGAAATAAGGTAAATAAAGCAAGTATTAAAAGGTGGAGCAAAGAGGAATCAGGAAAGGAAGAGCCACAGGACTCATCTCTACAGGTGGAAATATTTAGTTGGTTAATAAGACATGGGATGAATGAAATGGACATTGATGGGGTAAAAACAAAGGTTTTAATACAGTACTACCTAAGTTTGGGTGAGCCAAAAGGGCCCCAGTGGTCCCCCAACATGAAAGGGCCCCCAAAATGTCCACTCTATTTACCCCAGTTTGGAGAAATTTTAAATGCCTGAGGCAAAAATTACAATGAGAAACAGGGCCAGAATTTGCTTGAAGCAGCAGTGAGACCAATGAATCCCACTAAAGTTGACAAAAGGGTCCCTTGGCCCCACCCCTCTCTGGGGACTCAAGTTCTCTCTCACAGGAGGGGGTTAAATGGCTGAAGGGTAAAGAGGAGGAATTTCCAGGAGTGTTTGAGGCAGAAGCCCCATGAGCTGTGGTACCAAAACCCACTGTCGGGGCCCTGGCTTGGGCTGCAGTTAGACTGAAAAAATGAAAAGTGCAAGGGTTGAGAGGATGACAGAGGTTGGAATGTTTGTGCAGGAGTTGTGTGAAAAGGTCAGGTCAGTGTTGCCTGAGTGTTTTATGGGCCTAGGGGTTCTGTCTGGCTAGGAATGCTCCCCCTTCTCAGTATGTAAGACTGAGGCCTGTTGATAGGGTCCTGGTTAGAGGTAATGAAATTGAGGTGCAAGCTTGGAAGCAATCTGATGTATTTGAACACGCTTTTTGTAAAGTGGTTGTGTCTCTTTTGCCTGACTGTACTGTAGGGATGGACATAGTGTGTCACTGGGAATGTTCCCCCTTCCTGGAATTGTCAAACAGGGTGCAGGAGTCTGTCCTTCAGGCAATGTTAAGTGAACTTGCCAAGGGGAGCCAGTAGGGTTGCCTGAGCCCCCAGAATGTGGGACTGATAGTCAAGGCCTAATAGGGGAGATGGTGGAGGCTTTTTGCCCCCTGGGGGGAATTGGTCTATTGAATTGTGCTCTGGAACAAAGGGCCATTGTTGAATGCCTCATGCAGATTTTTTTTAGGTGTGATAATTGAACCCTGAAGTTCTAGAACATAGAAATCTTTCAGTTTGCAATTTTAGTTGGAAATCTTCTCCCTGATACAAAGAAGCATATTAAAGGAAATATAGTTGGATGGGCAAACAGACTTTTGATATCACTTAGGCAGCAGCCCAGTTCTTTGGGGAATTAAAAACAGCTGTCTTTGTCTTGCAAATATCTACAAAATCAGAAATGTAAACACAGCCCACTGTCTCCTGAGACTGAGCCCAATTAACACAATTGGGAGAACCTGACACCAGGGGGAAAATTGGAGGGAAAGATGCCCTTTAAAAAAGGACAAACTACTGGAAAATCTCCCTTGCCCAAAATCTAGCCTACAGCTTCCTTAAGATTATTTGTCAAGGACAAATACAAATCTTAAAATTTTTTTCCACAAAAGTAAAGAGGCTTGGCCATCTGAACAGATAAACTTAATTTATTCCAACCATTATTTATAAACTAGTGACTTTTATATAACATAGGTGTTATATTTATACCTGATTCATGACTAAGGTCTTAAAATGAAAGCTATGAAATCTCTGATTACATCTGTATGTGTGTCTTTGTACATTACGCATAGGGCCTTTTTCTACCTTCAGACGGAACTGACAAAAATCACTTTGTAAAGTAGCTCAATTTAATTGGCTTAAAAAGAGTGCTTATGAAATAAATATTTCTAAGTCTCAGAAGTATCATAGAAAGCAACCCAAATGTTTTTCAAGTCCATGTGGTCTAGGATTAATCTTTAATAAATAATAGCAAGTTTAAGGTTTTTAGTTTAATTAAAACAAGTCTTTAATTATCAGCATTAAGTATAATACTTTTATTCTATCTAAGTTTACTAAAAGTCATGTTATCTGTTACAAAAATTTGCCAACAAAAGAAGAAGAAATAGCTGGAGATGATGTTTGACCTTGTCTAATGTGTCATGAAGTTTTCATAGGTTATATAAACAATTGTTAAGAGCAAGTAAAGTTAGATATACGATAAAAGGGTTTTAGGTAAACTTATAAATGTTTATTATGTGTTATGGTTTATGTGTTCTTAAAAATAGCTGTCAAAATATTTTTGGTTCCTAGAAACCTTAAAGTTTTGCTAAGATGAGTTAAATTATAAAGTAAATTTATTGAATGTCTAGATGATTTCCAAATAAAACATAATGGTGAAAGATTAATTACTAAACATAGGTATATCTGCTTTTAGCTTCCTATTACAAAGTAAAGGTAAATTTGGGTTTATTAGTAAACATGTCTTGTGCTTTATTGAAAGATTATAGTATGAAGTAGTCTATGTCTCTAGAATTATAAAATGTATTTATAAATTTACCAAGCCATAAAATACTAATGTAAAAGACAGTTCAGAGTTGTTTACTTCTTAGTTAAGGTTTCTAGGGGTTAAGATTTATAATTAATATATGTGATTAAAGTTACTGAAAATTATATGAAAGACATCTCTGTATGTAAGAAAAGTAAGCTGTATTTTTGGGTAAGAAAGATATGAGAAATGGAGATACAATTTTGTTGAGGGAAATGAAAATGATCTTGCCTAAAATAAGGCTGGTTATTTCAAGAATGGGAAAAAAAGAAAAGGACAAGGGATAAACTAAAATGGAAATAGAATGTTGTAGAAGGTTTGTCAAAAAGAAACCTTGAGAAAAGTGTTTTATGCATGCTTAAGCTGGTTAAGATCGAAAAGAATTTAAGTGAATGAATTTTAATATCAAAGTAAGTTGGTGCAAAATTACAATTTGTTTTTCTCTCTGTTAAAAAGACAGAAGTCTGTGCTTGTAAAGAAACAGTAAAAGGTTTTTCTTTACCTTTAGTAGTCTGCCTAAAAACATCAGGGAGGGATTATGTTTTATCAAAATAATTGCCTATGTTGTTTTTATCAGGTCGTTGAATGCTTAAACTGAACCTTTTCAATATTAAAAGAGCTATGGCTTTTTACAACTTTTAAACCTTCTGTATTTGCCTGTGAAGTTTTTGCCGTTTTGGATAAATTGTTTTGCAGTGACGTATGTTCTTATTTGACCAAGTGTTTTAAGACCTTTTTGGTATTTTTGACAAACTTCCCCCAAATCAAATTTTAAATGAAGTCTTATGGACCTGAAACTAAGTTTGGGATTTTCCAGACAGCCCCTAGAACACTTGAAAAGATATGTTTTCTTTCCTTATAAAAGAGCATTATTAATCTAATTAGGCTTATTTGGTGTATTAAATTACATGGTAAGCATTGTCAAATGAATAATGATAAACCTTCCTAGGCTATATTGTATGGGTAAATGTTTTTTAATATAAATGCTCTGGAAATTATATAAAATTCCTAAAATTCAGGTATGTCTTGGTATAATGTTATTAGTCATAATTCTAGTTATTATCTTATAATGCTCTGTGTCACAGAAATAACAAAATTTCCAGGTCAATTGTATTATAATGAATCAGATCTTTAACCAGGCCATTTTAAGTCTTTGTCATTTATAGACAGCTACTGTTTTAATCTCATGTTTTTGCAAAAATGTTTATCTTCAAGAAGATTCACAGAAAAGATTTTTTGATAAATATAGGTTTCTGATAACTTTCAGATTATACCACTCAACTGGGTAAGAAATTACAGAACTCTAATGAAAAAACTGTTGGCTTCATAAACTGCTAACAAAAGATCAAGATCAGAAATTCCCTGGCAGTCCAGTAGTTAATGCTCTGCACTTTCACTGCTGAGGGCTTGGGTTCCATCCCTGGTCAGGGAACCAAGATCCCACAAGCCACGTGGTCCAGCCAAGAAAAAAAAAATCAAGATCAACAAGAATTAATTAGTGTACATGGGGCTGAATGAATTGATGAATATGATATTAATTTTTATGACTTTTGGCTGAAATATTACTTTTTAATCCTTATTTTCCAGATATAAGGAAATCTTTCCTCTTAGACTAACTATGACCTACAGCAATTTGGTAAATTATACCTTTGTAAGCAGAACTGAAACATTTATCTTTTTCTCCCTACCTGATCCCTCCAGAACTTGGAAACTCTTCGTATGTATTATTATTTTCATGGCAATATAGCTATTTACATAAGCTCACTAAGAATTTGTTCTTGTAACAGGACACAGTTGCAAACATTGGTTACATTACCAAGGCTTTGACTGGAATGTCATATTTGAGGATGTGCATAGACTCAGATATGACCAGACAGCTTTAAGGAAATAAGATTGACCTTATGGAGCAATATTGCCCCTTGGAAAAACAGGCAGGCACATTGCTTACAGGGTTCCCAGCAGCCCTACCAGGTGAGTAAGGAAGGTCACTTCCTGGTAGGTGCAGAAACCTCAGGATATTTGGGAGGATCTCAAGAAGAGAGGAATTCACCTAAATCTATAGTTATTACAGGCAAGTCTGATGGTAAGTCTTTGCTTTGGCTTCCCGGCCTCAAGAGACATTTAAAATTCAATCTGGAGATTCCTTATGAAAAGTTCCAGCAAAGCAGATTTTAAAAAGCCTTTAAGGTCAATCACTATTCTTGCTGGCCTTATGCAAATAATCAGGCCAATTTTACTGAAACTACACTTATTTGGCGAACAAATTAGCCTTACTTTGGCTCTCTTTGGTAAAAATAAGGGTAATTTTAGAGAGAAAAATTGTGTTTCAGTGGAAACTATAATACACAATCATAGATACTAGATTTTAGTTCTGTTAATTTTCTTTGAGGTTTTGCTTTTCCACCTGTAAACTGGACTGAACCCTGAATTTTTCTATTTTCCTAAAATATTGAGCCATAGCTCTCCAAACTAACGTTTCCAACTTTTCTCCCACTTTCGGTTTGGAATTTTGAAAACTAAAGCTTCCTTCTCCTGAAGCCCTCAAAACTGAAGCTGAACAACTTGATACAAACTTAAGAGGGATCACCACGATAGCCCATGTTAGACAGTCTTCGTGCCTATTGCTGTGTAAGCCACTCAGAAAGCTTACCTCCACGCTGATGACGTCGTCAGAGACATTAAAATGACAAACCAAGAAAATCTGTCAGATTGTCACTTTCTGTCCTCACTCCATCTCAAGATGCTTCAAGGCTGACACCTAGAAATGTTCTCAACTGGCAGCTCTCAGGACTCAGACACTGCGTTATAATTTGCTCTGATCAATAACTGTTGTTTTTCTTTCATCTCCATAGAAATGGCTCATATTAAAACTTAATTGCTTGCACCTCATAGGCCTAACTTTGGAAGACCACCTGCTTCATAGCCTCCTGAAATGAACTTAACAGGGCTGACTCATTGTCAGGACTATGAGACTGGTTTAATGAGCTGGAACAATCTACCAACTCAGCTTCTGGACTGTGAGACTTCTTGGAGAAGTTTCAAAGGCAGGACTGTGATGGAGCAGAATCTGGCAGCCCAAAATGTGTCTTCTGGGCATGAGGATTAATTTAGGCTGATTATTTTTAAGAAACGACTCAGTAAATCTCTCTTTACCTCCCCCTTAGCTACAGGAAGAACTTGGATAAAGGAATAGTGCTATCACCTGGGATGGAGGTGCTATCACCTGGGATGGAGATGCTATCACCTGGGATGGAGGTGCCATCACCTGGGATGGAGGTGCCATCACCTGGGATGGAGATGCCATCAAAGAATAGGGTGTTGGGGGGTACCAGAGGGACTTAGCTATCAGAGGCCACTCTGTGTCCCAGGGTCTCTGCTGTCCTAGCAAACATGTGCTTTTCCATCTCCATGTGAATTGCCTCTGAAATTCCAAACCCCGCCCCCCCCCACATCCTCTTTTGTCTTTAGCTGAAGACGGTATTTAAGGGGAGGGTTTCAGACTTTTTAGCCAGCTGCTCAGTCTTCCTGGGTCTCTCCCATGTACACATATGTTAATCTGTCTCATGTAAATTAATCCTCAGACCAGCCAGACCTAGAGTTAGAGGAAAATATTTTCTCCCCAACAACTCCACAAGGCAGCTGTTGACAGTTGTACAGGTTGTGCACTGTACATCTTCAGGGCACTATTAACCTTGTATGTGGCTGCTATGGCTTGATGAGAAAACACCATAATCCTGTGCCCAGAAGGAAATCCTTTGAGATAGAAAGGAACCAAGTATCTGTAGTTCTCAGCCTAAGAACAGAGGCACTTTTGCAGCACTGGCAACGTCCCCTGGGGTATAGAAGATTGGAAACTGTGTAGCCTCAGGGAACAGGATCTGCTTATGCAAAGCAGTTCCATTAGTGCACAGGTGAGCAGGTGATTCTTGCATAAACCACTACAGTCTCTGGATAATTTGTCCACTTTTCCAATGTCCCAAGAGACTGGGAAGAGAGTGGGTTAAATGTAGCAGCATGAAATTGGAGATTCTACTGTGAATTGAACTGAAGTCTTGCATTCTGCTCACACCTTCGAATTACAACTCTCCAAGTAAGGCATTTGAGGACAACAGAGAACAAATCCATTTGAAAGGGAATAGATGCTTTCTTTGGACACAGCATTGAGCATATTGTGACATTTGGACAATGAATCTGAGTGTAAGCTTTCGTATAGCCAAGAAATGTGCTAGGGTTCTGGAGTTTTCAGTTTCTGACAACAGAAAACATATAAATTTGTCTCTAGTAAAAAAAAAAAAATCTTAAATGGAAATGGCAACAAGAATCTGTCATGTGTATGGCAGCATCATAGGTCTTAAATGGGTCTAAAAATCATCTCATTCTACCTATGTGAAAACTAGTGCTTAGAGAAATGACTTGGGTAATGAATCACAATATTAGCACATACTCTGGATTAGTTCTCTGTGGGGATTCTAAAGATGCTTGTATCAAGGAAAATCTGCTGATTTATTAACAAAGTAAGAAGAATTTTGGTGTTAGAAAGGACATTGTGAACTATTTAGTTGAATATTCTTGATTTCCCAGAGGAAGAAACTGAAACTCAGAGAAATTAAAAAAAAAAAAAAAAAAAAGCAGCACAAGTTAATAGAAGAGGGAAGAAGAGTAGTAGGATTGTGAATTTCCAGTTTAGCTTGATGCTGGGAGATTGAACTCTAAACACAAATCCTCTAAGCTACACAGTCAAACATGGGTGGAATGGCTTGTTTGTTTGTTTTAAATATGTATATAAGACATACATATCTTACATACATATGAGATTGCTTGATATAACCATTAATGATTAAACACATAACCATCACATTTAAGTGAGCAATAAGAGATTTACTGTAAAAGTCTATAACTCTTTAAAAAGCCCATTGTACAAAGCAATAACATATAAAAGACTAGAGATCTAAGATCACCCTTTGTAGGAGGAGAAATTTAGAAATCCAGAATCAATTTCACTTATAATAAGACTGAGAGCAAATGACAGTCACCAGTTCAAGTTTCCATTAGAATAAACAAATTTGATTTATGGGGCTGCATGCCTATAATATCAGTTTAAGTAAGATCAGGCAGAGGAAAGAGAGGACAGAGAGAGAGGGAGAAGCAAGAGTTGGGAATAAGATGGGAACTGTAGAAACGGGATACATTTTTATGGATTCGTACAAAGGCCAACTGAGAAAATAAGAATCTCATCTTCCTTAGCTGATGAGTACTTCCTGCTGTTAAAAAAAAAAAAAGGTAATCTAGGGTAAGAACACTGAACACTGAATCCACACTTGTAAGAGAATTAATCTATGACAAAGGAGGCAAGAATATATAATGGGGAAGACAGTCTCTTCAATAAATACTATTGGGAAAAGTGAAGAGCTACATGCAGAAGAACCAAACTGGATTACTCTCTCACACCATGCAAAAAAACAAATTCAAAGTGAATTAAAAACTTAAATGTAAGACCTGAAACCATAAAACTCGTAGAAGAAAACATTGGTAGTAAGCTCTTTGACATTCATCTTAGTAATATTTTTTTGCATGTGTCTCCTCAGGCAAGGGAAGCAAAAGCAAAAAAAAAAAAAAAAAAAAGGACTACATCAACCTAGAAAGCTTTTGTGCAGCAAAGGATACTATCAACAAAATGAAAAAGCCACTTACTGAGAGAAGATATTTGTAAACATTATACCTGATAAAGGGTTAATATCCAAGTTATCCAAAGAATTCATGCAAACTCAACACCAAGAAAACAAAAAACCTGATTAAAAAAATGGGTACAGGATCTGAATAGACGTTTTTCCAAAGATGACATACAGATGGCCAACAGGCACATGAAAAGACGCTCAACGTCACTAATTATTATATAAATACAAATCAAAACTACAATGAGATATCATCACCTCACACTTGTCAGAATGATGTAAATTGGTGCAGCCACTATGGAGAACAGTGTGGGGGGGTCCTCAAAAATTATAAAAGAATGACCTCAAGGTCCAGCAATTCCAATCCTGAGTATTTATCCAAAGAGAAGGAAAACACTAATTAAAGAGATATATGCACCCCTACGTTCATTGCAGCATTCTTTAAAATAGCCAAGATATAGAAGGAACCTAAATGGCCATCAACAGATATGTACAGATAAAGAAGTTATACATATACATATAAAATGGAATATTATTCAGCCATAAAAATAGAATGAAATCTTGCTATCTTTGGAAACATGGATGAACCTAGAGGGTATTATACTAAGTGAAATGAGTCAGACAGAGAAAGACAAATACTGTATTATTTCACTTATATGTGGAATCTAAAATACAAAACAAATGAACAAATATAACAAAACAGAAACATTTATAGATACAGAGAGCCAAAAGTTTTTTGCTGGAAAGGAGGCAGGTAGGGGGAGGAAAGAATTAGGTGAGGAGATTGAGATGTACAAGCTTCTCATTGCAAAATAAAAGAATCACACATCTGAAATGTACAATGTGAGGAATCAAAGACAATGTAATATTTTAGTATGATGACAGGTTGTAACATCCTATTGTGGCGATCATTTTGAAACACATGGAAATATCAAATCACTATGTTGTGTAATAGGAACTAACAGAGTGTTGTAGGTCAATTATACTTCAAAAACAAACAAACAAACTCATTGAAAAAGAGTCCAGATTTGTGGTCACCAGAGGCGGGGGGCAACTGGATGGAGGGGGTCAAAAGACACAAGCTTCCAGCTATAAGATAAATAACTACTAGGATTTGATGTACAGCATGACATATATAATTAACATTGCTGTGTGTTATATGTGAAAGTTCTTAGAAGAGTAAGTCCTAAGAGTTCTCATCACAAAGAAAATTGTTTTTCTATTTCACTAATTTTGTATCTGTATGAGATGATGATGCTCACTAAACCTATAGCGGTAATCACTTCATGACGTATGTAAGTCAGATCATTATGCTGTACACCTTAAACTTACTCAGTGCTGTATGTCAGTTATATATCAATAAAACTGGAAGAAAAAAAGAAACAAAACCAAAAAAAAGAAAAAAATTTTAAAGAATAAAAAAGAAATGTTTATAAGATGTTGCCAAACTGTCCTTCAAAAAGATGGCGCCAATTCCTATTCCTTTCTAAATGAATATGAGAGTACTTTTTCTCTATTTTCTGTACCTTTTCTTTCATTTTTTCTCCATGTCCTGGAGCAGATGACATAGATGGCTGTGACATAGGCAGCTAAAGCTTCACTCTGCCCTTTACATAAAGGGTAAAATTGTTGTTAGGAGGGGACTGTCCAGAGAGGGACTGAATTCCCAGACCCTTGAACCTGTACTGAATGGTAACACTTCAGCCAATCCCATGAGTGAATAATGTTTAGATATGAACTGCTTAATTTATGAGTGTGGGTGAGCCTTTTTTTTTTCTTAAGGAATGATATTATTCAGGACCAGCTCACAAAACCAACTGTTAAAAAGACATCCAAGGAAATAGACTGAGAACTGGAGGGCCATTGGGAAAAACGGAGTTTCCCTCTCGTGGCTCTAAGGGCTGTCAGTTCTGTTTTCACTCTCTCTGTCTTTCTCTCAATCAGCTCTCTCTGCTGAACTAGATGATACCGGCAAAGATCACGACGCACCACAGCACCAGAGTGCAAGCGAAACGGTGACATTCTGATTTTACATCTTCAGAAGTGAGACACTGATGGGTCCAGTTAGTCGACGGTTCCACAGTATGAGCACTGTGAAAACAGGGTCCTGCATCCTACTTGCTGTAGCTTCAGGGGTAGGAGAAGGAAGGCGGTGAGTAGTGGTTTAGGAAGTTACCCAAAACTGTCCCTACCGCGTGGATTTCCCATGAACGTCATACACAGTTTTGACTCGTCAGCTGGAATTGTTCTGCCTGTATAGAGTTGCTCTTCAGTGCTCCTCTGTCACAGCCTATTTCCCCAGCATTTTAACTTCAAATTCATGAAGGCCTCGTAGATCAGACCCTCCCCCTCCTTTCCTTCCATCACCTCTTCTACCACATCTCTTCTTTAAACCTACAAATTCTCACCCCCCCGATTTATACAAAAATTACATGTGACAACCGTGAATTAATTCACCCACCATCTTTCTGTGCTCTACAACTGGACTTCTGCTCACTGCCAGAAAAAGTCCCCCAAACAAATGGATTGTTCAAAGCATTTAAACTTTTAAAAACCTGCAGCAATATGCTCAACAGCCCTGGGCGATCCTGTGCCTTCCCCTTGTCCATGCTCTCCGACACGTGACAAACTTTCAACCCTGCTCAAGTCTCTCACTCCGAAACCTCTTCCTGGCCACAGGGAGATCGCTCTTAAACATGAACTGGATCACGTCCTTTTCCTCTGCTTAAAAGCACCTAAGGACTCACGTCCTCACTGTCACACGTCCCCAGTATTCTGTACAAGGTCCTTGATGGATGGCTTCTGCTTACCCACGCACGCCCTTCTATCCCACGTCCCTGGTGCAACCACGCTCCAGCCAAACCAGTACCTGGGGGTCTCGGGAAGCACCAGAATCCCTCACCCAGCTTTGTCCTCGCAGGTGCCTCTCCTTCCTTGGCGTGCTGTCTTTCCCTGCTCTGCTGTGAGCGCCTCTCCACCTCTCGGTTCGGCTCAGCTGTCACGTGCTCTGAGGAGCCCTGCCCCTCCCCCACCCCCTCACCCACGGCTTACTCCCTCCTGACACCCAGAGACCCTGAGCTCACTTCTCTGCTCCCTCCTGGTCCTCGGCCTACAGCTCATTTTATGTCTCGAAACCTGAACATTGCAGCTGCCCCGCCATAAACGTTCAATACATGTTTCTAGAGCGAATGAACAGATGGATTGTTAATATGAGAAACAGAGCATTTTGTTCAGTAACTGGGGGCCTGGGAGAGAAGTGGAGATGCCTGCGACCCAGCACGTAAGATCCGCTCTCCCGTTTGTAATATCACTAAAACCAATCACCTGAAACCAACAACAGAAAAGTCTCAATCTGCTTGAGAGGAATGTCCTTCCTTCAAGTGAATTGCCTTCAACACTATTTTATGGAGAACAATTTTTAGTACGTGAGGTGTCACCTGGGGCTGAGGCTGTGCTGTCCCCACCTGCTGCTCTCTGTTCCCGGTAAGGAAATAAGGGAGTTGTACTGAACTTTTGATTGTCACCTACAGAGACAGAGTTTTCCAGGCTGGCCGTCTTTACTGCAACCTCTGAAGGTGTCAACAGCGTGAAAGACTGTGCTGACCAGGGCCCGACTGGGCAGAATCCTACAGAAGCAGAGACAGCAGGGCAGTTACAAAGGTGACCACAGTTTAGTGTTTCTCAAGCACCTGGGGCGCTTGTTTAAAATGTTGGTGGGCTTCCCTGGTGGCGCAGTGGTTGAGAGTCCGCCTGCCGATGCAGGGGACACGGGTTCGTGCCCCGGTCCGGGAAGATCCCACATGCCGCAGAGCGGCTGGGCCCGTGGGCCATGGCCGCTGAGCCTGCGCGTCCGGAGCCTGTGCTCCGCAACGGTAGAGGCCACAGCACTGAGAGGTCCGCGTACCGCAAAAAAAAAAAAAAAAAAAAAAAAATGTTGGTGACCAGGCCCCATCTCAGTGTCACTAAATCGTAATCTCTAGCAGTGGAGCCATGGATCTGAGTTTTAGCACGTTTCTCTGATGTTTCCTTGGCCCATCAGCCTTGGGAGCACTGACTCAGATGTGCCCCTGCCCAGAGCTCCCCGGACAGGGGGAGGGTCCCCGTGTGGAGACGGGCATCGGAGGCTTCAAACTGTCAGATTACATGTCTCGAATCCGTGCTCACTAGGAACCCTCTGGAATTCAGTTTCCACTGTAGCTAACCTACTGGAGGGGACTGATACAGCCAATGTGATGTTCCGTTCTTTTCAGAATGTTTCTCATTGCCAATTAACAAATAGTCTTGGTTGCTCTGTTTACTAATCTCTTGTGAGCTGTGTTCCTGTGAATTGGAACCCCGAGTCCGATCAATTCTTTAAGAATTCTTTTAAGTGTATCACACATGTGAATATGCAAGGCTGGAGAAACGCCGGATGATCCCTGCGGGCAGTCTCATCTCTGGTCTCCTCCCTGCGATAATTTCTCCCCGACCCAATTGTCTTGTCTTTCTCTAATATTTATAATCAGTTTGTTTTGTCTGAAGAGATTAAATAAATATAAAACATCTAGCCACGTTCTTCTGTTTTAGTCAACCAGGGCTCAAATGATGCCTCTTAAGAAACTTGAAGACAGAATCTAGCTTCTATTTTTCCTGTAGGGAGAAGGTCAAACTCTGAAACAGCAGTTTTCAACCAAGGATGAATTTGTCCACCAGGAGACCTTTGGCAATGTCCAGTGACATTTGTGTTTTTCACAGTTGGGGGATACTACGGGCATCTAGAGGACAGAGGCCAGGGACTATGCTAAACATTTTACAATGCATACATCAGTTCCCTAAAAAAAAAGAATTATGGCAGGGAAGGGGTAAATGGGAACTCTTTGTACTTTCTGATCAGTTTTGCTGTGAACTCAAAACTGCTCTAAAAAATCGTCTGTTTTTTAAAAAAGAGAATTATCTAGCCTCATATGTCAATAGGACCAAGTTAGAAAAACCTTGTCCAGAAGGAAGCAAGAAAAGTTATTTTCCTACTTCTGAACCTATTGCTTACAACATTGTGCCAATGCTAGGTGCTTTTGTACAAGGTAGTAATGTTGCATATAAATGCTTGCCAAGTGAGTTCAGACGTGCATCTCTATCTCATTTCTTGCTCAGATCAGAAGATGCTATTATAATTGAATAACATATGCTCCACGACATCACTCATCAGACGAAGCCATTTAGCTACAGCACAAATATGATCCATGCTGAGGTGAGAATTGAATTTGCTTTTAATAGACATGCTTATGAGACGTCAGTGCATATTGAAATGTGGTCTTGGAGTCTGATTATGAGAGATGACCTGTTTGGTGGGGCTTTCATTTTTGATTTCCAGAATCTGTGTGCTTCACTCAGCACACAAGCCTTCTGTCTTGTGCACCATATGGGGCTCTTCTGGAATGACTTTCATTGGATTGTATCCCTTGTTTAGAAATATTTAACTTCTTTTCTCTCTGTCAGGCAGGGCTGAGGGCCTCGAGGAAGGGTCTTTTGCCCAAATTCCCTTCTTGCTAGTACTTACCTTTGGTGATTCCCTGGTACTCTTATCAGAACAGTATATCTTCTGAAAAAAACAGAAGTATAACCCTATTGGTGAAGTTTAGGAAAAAATTTTATATAACTTATTTGGATGTAGAGAAATAAAAGAATCCTCTCTTCATCTGTGGTCAGGACATCAATAATTAACTTAGGTAAAAAATTCACAGATATCTTTTGTGTGGTAGGGGGACTGGACAAGAAGGGACATAATTTAGGGGTCAGGGATGGAGAATGTAAGGGCTGCTTCCTGAACCGCATCCCTCAGGGCCAAGTAACAAGGACACCTGACAGTGCCACTCGTGGCTTGAGTGGTTCAGCAGTAAAGATGAGGGAAAATGGTGAACTAGTTTTTCCAAGGACAAAGCCAAATGAAAGGTGGAAATTAACTATCTGTTAGTATTAAAAGATGCCAGCGGGACAGCAGGAGAGAATCAAGATCAATTAAGCACAGTTAAGGGGTGGAACTCACTGTACCAACGCAGAAGCTCGTCCCTTCCCAGAAAGCCGGCACCTCCCCTGTTTTCCATCCTTCTGTGCCTTTGGATTCACTTGCTCTTTTCAGGAAGACTCAGTTGCCTATGAGGCAGGGAGGAGCTCTCCCCTCTGTCTCCTTCTGCCAGGATGCCCCCACCTCTATGTCATCTCTTCCGTTTGCTTAGGAATCTCCACCGTTGCATTTTCCCCGGAAATTCACACGTGGTGAAACTCCTGGTTGGAAAATTGCTTCTCAGTAGAAGTGAGGACAGTCATTATCTGTAGGGTGACACCTTCGCTCATGTTTAGTATTTCAGATTATTGGGAAGCCTTTCCCAGTTGATGGTTTGGTGTCAGCTGCACAAAGCCAGGCAGCTTTAAAGTCAGGTTCAACATGCTGTGTCAGTCACAGAAACACAAGTATGAAGTCCAGAATAGTTGAAAAGTGATGTGCATCTCTACTGCCGAGGCTGAACCCACTGTCAAAAGGGTTTTTTGTTCATATCACACAGGAAATAACCTCAAAGTCTCTTTCCCCATCTCTCTCCTATTATCCAGCAAGCTGTTGGGAAATTTCTCTTCTCTACCCTACAACACTGTCCCCAAACTAAGTTTCTCTTAGGTCAAGTACCTTCTACCATCTTTTGTTCTCTTAAACTGTCCATCAAATGTTCTTCTTTCATTGTGATCTAGATTAATCTAGACTTTCAGAGTGTTTTTAATTCTCCTTTCTGTGCATTACCTGGGTCAACAAAACCAAATGCCAAGTACCTGCCAAGCAAAGAGGGCTTGCTTGCTGCATTTGAAAGTGATTTTAAAGATGAAAGCTTAACAAATCCACAATTTTCCTTTACCAAATACACACATATGCACACAATAGCAAGGCACTCTGTTCTTCTGGAATGAAAAAAAGCTATGAATTCTTACATCAAATTGTTAAAAGTATGTCTATACAGGATTAGTATTTGGGTGGCCCAGGGCAGAGGAAGCGTTTCAGCAAATCTCCTGGGAAGAGTAATCCCATCCTACAAATTGGCTACTCTCCGAGCAAGCTCTTGAAACGTTCTAATTGGTGCCGTCAAAGCCAGAGTTTTCTCTTTCTAAATATCTTAATGCCACTAATCTCCAGGCAGAAAGAGTGGCACGTCTTCAGGCTTCTCTCAAAAAGGATGCTTTTCCCCACTCTTCAGTGAGCTGACTCTGCTGATGGGTGACTCCTCAGGTGCAAGTGTTCAGTCAGCCTTTGGTGTACCCAGACTTCAGTTTCTTCTCAACCCAGAGAGAACCCTAAACTGGCCAGGGTTCTGGAGACAACTGTCAGCAGCCGATTAGCAAGAAGAACCTATGGCCTTGGTACCGTGTGCACATCTGTGTGTGTATTTTGTAAAGGAAAGTGTGGATTTATTAGCACTTTATCTTTAATATCACAAAATTCTTAAGTGCTAAGTTAACTGATGCACCCAGTGCTGCAGAGATCTAGGTGGCTGGAGGATGCAAGCAACTGGAGTTGGTCCTGGGGAGAGAAGGAGGGACCATAAGGGGATGACCAAACACCTAACCTTGAGCTCTCTTTAACATAATTTCATTTTTCCAAATCTGATGAAAAAACCCAAATATTAGAAATGTTTCTCTTTTTGGCATTTTTCCAAATTTTGTACCTAGCAACTTAGAAACAACTTTCTGCGTACATAATTCATCTTTTATTTTTATTATTTATTTTAGTAGCATTTATTGCTTACTTCTGATTACAAAAGGAATGCTCCACATTTAGCATCAGAAGTTGGCAATCATCAGAAGGGAACCTGTTGATCGGGGTTCATTACCTCTCTACAAGAGAGAGAATTTAGAAGCTACAGAAAAGAGCACCTGTAACCCCTCAACCCAGAGATAACCTCTGTTTGCATTTTGGTGTTATTTTCTGTTTTTAAATTTTTTCCCAAAGAATGACTTCCTAATATTTTGACAATTTATCAAGGGATTCTCTAATATTTTGAACATTTTATAATGACACATAACCATTCATAAATGTAATCATTAGTTAATTGTTCCCTGACTGGAAACAGAGGCCAGAAAAGTTCTTTTTTGAGCTGTGGGCACTCAGGCCTGGCTCTATAAGCCTGAAATGTCATTCTTTCCCGAAGCCCCTGCTCACAGAAGCATGTCAAGGACACTGACAAGTGAAATGATGACTTCCTGGAAGCAAAAAGCCACCTGCTCTTACAAATAGTTTCCGGAGGGCATTCCATTACTTTTTGGTGTTTTTAACAACCTCTTACCCCAGGTCACTTGGAAAGGTACACTAGTCTTAGGTGGCAACCCTTCTAGAGTTTCAAGGATATTTTTTCTATTGCTAACGTAAAATGTTAACAATACAGGAACTGAGGACTTTTCTGTCCACAAAGAGGATGACCCCTAATTTAGCACCAAATAGGTCTGATTCCTCACAAGACAGTAAGCCTTCCATTACCCTCATAGTTAAATTTAAGGACTTCTTTTACTTATTATTCTGTTTTCCAAATATTGACAGTACCTTAAAAATGAAACATTTGAGTTATAAAAAGTAGCATATTTGAAAATATTATATTTATTTGGAGGGCATTTCGACTTAGCAGTATTCTTAACAGTATTCTTCTTGTCCCACTCCTAAAAGCATCTTGAAGATATTTATGCTATTTTCTGTTGCCACTTTGGAATCCATGCTTTCCCATATGGCTCTAAAAAAAATAAAGAATTATTTCCAGGCTTACTTTGTGCAGCTCCACCTCCCTGGTCACAGACACTGTAATCACTTCACTACACACACTGCAAGGATTTTCACATCTCCCCCCCCACCCACCCCCGCTCCTGCCCTAACCTGGAAGAATTCAATTTCCAAAGGAAAAAAAAATATCCCATGGATGAAGCTGTTACACGATCATTTTTAGTCAAATTACTTTTATCTTATGAATCAATATTTTTCTTTGAATTATTAAATGAAAAACAGTAACTGTGACCTTCCCCTCTGCAACCACACCCTCCTTGTCTCCCAGTCTCATTTACTTTCACCAAATCTGATCTTTGACTGACTAAACCTCTAGGTCTTTGTTTGCTCTCTAATTCTGATTGATCAATTCCTTATTGGCTTCACTTTATGGCTTATATATTATGGTCAGACCATTTCAAGGGTCCTTCCTAATGACTCAAAGTCTTACCAATGTGTGCTTCTGTCTGCCTGGTGTGTTGTGTAGGAAGCCCTACTACTCTTGTGTTTCTCCCTGACAGCCACACTCAGCACTTCTGATGCCAGGTGTGTAGTGTAGGGTCTTTTCGGTGCACCTAGCGATGCTGTGGCATCAGCTGGGTATCCAACGATCTCACTCAATCCTGACACCATCTACCTGGAGGCAGCAGCAGGTCCTACCAGTTACAGCTCTGTCCCTCGACACTGCCTCCCTTCAGATGCCAGTCCCAAGTCGTAGGTCACCAGATTACCCACTACTGCGACTTCCCTACAAACTGGAGATTCCTATGACCTCCTCCCCCTTGGAGAGCTCACAGAACTCAGGGAAACACTTACTTACATCTACCAGTTTAAAGGACATGATAAAATTGAACAGCCCAGTGAAGCGATACAAAGGGTGAGGTCTGGGATGGTCCCCAGTGCAGGAGCTTCTGTCCCCGTGGAGATGGGATGCATCAACCTCCTGGAACAGGGGTTTGGTCGCCAACTTGGAAGCTCCCAACACCCCATTTTATTGGGATTTTACAGAGGCTTCCTCATGGAGGTATGATAAGTTATTAACTCCACTTCCAGCCCCCTCTCCTGTCTCTGGAGGGTGGGGTGTGTGGCTAAAATTTCCAAGCTTCTAATCATGGCTTTGGTCATTCTGATGACAGATCACCATCCAGGAGCCATCTAGGAGCCCACCCAGATTCACCTCGTTAGAATAAAAGACACTCGTATCGCCCAAAAAATTAGAGAGGATTTGGGAACCCTACATCAGGAACCAGGGAGACCAAATATTGCAACAAAAGAAGTTTTTAGTGTTCTTATCAGGGAATTTGCAAGGGTCTCAGGATCTCTGTGTCAGGAACAAAGGGCAAATATTACATCTGAAAAACCTTCGACAAGAAGACACTGGAACTCAACAAAAAAAATACCCCACATCCAAAGACAAAGGAAAAGCCACAATGAGATGGTAGGAGAGTCGCAATCACAATAAAATCAAATCCCATAACTACTGGGTGGGTGACTCACAGACTGGAGAACACTTATACCACAGAAGTCCACCAACTGGAGTGAAGTTTCTGAGCCACATGTCAGACTTCCCAACCTGGGGGTCGGGCAATGGGAGGAGGAACTCCCAGAGAATCAGACTTTGAAGGCTAGCGGGATTGGATTGCAGGACTTTGACAGGACTGGGGGGAACAGAGACTCCACTCTTGGAGGGCACACACAAAGTAGTGTGTGCATCGGGACCCAGGGGAAGGAGCAGTGACCCCATAGGAGACTGAAACCGACCTACCTGTTAGTGTTGGAGGGTCTCTTGCAGAGCCGGGGGCCAGCTGTGGCTCACCATGGGGACAAGGATACTGGCAGAAGAAGTTCTGGGAAGTATTCCTTGCCATGAGCCCTCCCAGAGTCTGCCATTAGCCCCACCAAAGAGCCAGGTAGGTTTCAGTGCTGGGTTGCCTCAGGCCAAACAAGCAACAGGGAGGGAACTCAGCTCCACCCATCAGCATACAAGCAGATTAAAGTTTTATTGAGCTCTGCCCACCAGAGCAACACCCAGCTCTACCCACCACCAGTCCTTCCCATCAGGTAGCTTGCACAAGACTCTTAGATAGCCTCATCCACCAGAGTGAAGACGGCAGAAGCAAGAAGAACTACAATCCTGTAGCCTGTGGAACGAAAACCACATTCACAGAAAGATAGACAAAATGAAAAGGCAGAGGGCTATACACTAGATGAAGGAAAAAGATAGAACTCCAGAAAAACAACTAAAAAATGTGGAGATAGACAATCTTCCAGAAAAAGAATTCAGAATAATGATAGTGAAGATGATCCAGGACTTCATAAAAAGAATAGAGGCAAAGATCGAGAAGATGCAAGAAATGTTTAAAAGAGATTTGGAAGTATTGAAGAATAAACACCTAGAAGAATTAAAGAACAAAGAAACAGAGATAAACAATACAATAACTGAAATGAAAAATACACTAGAAGGAATCAATAGCAGAATAACTGAGGCAGAAGAACAGATAAGTGACCTGAAGACAGAATGTTGGAATTCACTGTTCCAGAACAGAATAAAGAAAAAAGAATGAAAAGAAATGAAAACAGCCTAAGAGACCTCTGGGACAACATTAAATGCACAAACATTCACATTATAAGGATCCCAGAAGGAGAAGAGAGAGAGGAAGGACTAGAGAAAATATATGAAGAGATTATAGTCGAAAAAGTCCCTAACATGGGAAAGGAAATAGCCACCCAAGTCTAGGAAGTGCAGAGTGTCCCAAGCAGGATAAACCCCAGGAAAACCAAACCAAGACACAGAGTAATCAAACTGACAGAAATTAAAGACAAAGAAAAAGTATTAAAGGCACCAAAGTAAAAACAACAAATAACATAAAAGGGAATTCCTGTAAGGTTAACAGCTGATCTATCAGCAGAAACTCTACAAGCCAGAAGGGAGTGGCAGGACATATTTAAAGTGATGAAAGGGAAAAACCTACAAGCAAGATTACTCTACCCAGCAAAGATCTCATTCAGATTCGATGGAGAAATTAAAACCTTTACAGACAAGCAAAAGCTAAGAGAATTCAGCACCACCAAACCAGATTTACAACAAATGCTCAAGGAACTTCTCTAGGCAGGAAAGACAAGAGAAGGAAAAGACCTACAATAACAAACACAAAACAATTAAGAAAATGGTAACAGGAAGGTATATGTCGATAATTACGTTAAATGTAAATGGATTAAATGCTACCACCAAAAGACATAGAATGGCTGAATGGATAAAAAAACAAGACCCATATATATGCTGTCTAAAAGAGACCCACTTCAGACCTAGGAACACATACAGACTGAAAGTGAGGGGATGGAAAAAGATATTCCATGCAAATGCAAATCAAAAGAAAGCTGGCTGAGCAATTCTCATTAGACAAAATAGATTTTAAAATAAAGCCTATTACAAGAGACATAGAAGGACACTACATAATGATCAAGGGATCAATCCCAGAAGAAGATATAAGAATTGTAAATATTTATGCACCCAACATAGGAGCATCTCAATACATAAGGCAAATGCTAACACCCATAAAAGGGGAAATCGACAGTAACACAATCATAGTAGGAGACTTTAACACCCCACTTTCACCAACGGATAGATCATCCAAAATGAAAATAAATAAGGAAACACAAACTTTAGTGATACAAGATGGACTTAACTGATATTTATAGGACATTCCATCCAAAAATACTAGAATACACTTTCTTCTCAAGTGCTTATGGAACATTCTCCAGGATGGATCATATATTGAATCACAAATCAAACCTTGGTAAATTAAAGAAAATTGAAATCGTATCAAGTATCATTTCTGACCACAATGCTATGGGACTAGATATCAATTACAGGAAAAAATCCGTAAAACATACAAATACATGGAGGCTAAACAATACACTACTAAACAACCAAGAGATCACTGAAGAAATCAAAGAGGAAATCAAAATATACCTAGAAACAAATGACAATGAAAACAAAACAACCCAAAACCTATGGGATGCAGCAAAAGCTGTTCTAAGAGGGAAGTTTATAGCAATACAAGCCTACCTCAAGAAACAAGAAAAATCTCAAATAAACAACTGAACCTTACACCTAAAGAAATTAGAGAAAGAATAGCAACCCCTCCCCCAAAATTAGCAGAAGGAAAGAAATCATAAAGATCATATCAGAAATAAATGAAAAAGAAATGAAGGACACAAGAGCAAAGATCAATAAAACTAAAAGCTGGTTCTTTGAGAAGATAAACAATATTGATAAACCATTAGCCAGACTCATATAGAGAAAAAGGGAGAACACTCAAATCAATAGAATTAGAAATGAAAAAGGAGAAGTAACAACTGAAATACAAAGGATCATGAATATGTAGAACACGATATGGATATGTAGAAATACAAAGGATCATGAGTGATTACCACAAGCAACTATATACCATTAAATGGACAACCTGGAAGAAATGGACACATTCTTAGGAAAGCACAACCTTCCGAGATTGAACCAGGAAGAAATAGAAAACATAAACAGACCAATCACAAGCACTGAAATTGAGACTGTGATTAAATCTTCCAAGAAACAAAAGCCCAGGAACAGATGGTTTCACAGGCGAATTCTACCAAATATTTAGAGAAGAGCTAACACTTATCCTCCTCAAACTCCTCCAAAATACAGCAGAGGGACGATCACTCCCAAACCCATTCTAAGAGACCACCATCACCGGGATACCAAAACCAGACAAAGATGTCAAACGAAAGAAATTTACAGGCCAATATCACTGATGAACATAGATGCAAAAATCCTCAACAAAACGCTAGCAAACAGAATTCAACAACAGATTGAAAGGATCATACACCATGATCAAGTGGGCTTTATCCCAGGAATGCAAGGATTCTTCAATATACACAAATCACTGAATGTGGTAAACCATATTAACAAATTGAAGGAGAAAAACCGTACGATCATCTCAATAGATGCAGAAAAAGCTTTTGACAAAATTCAACACCCATTTATGATAAAACCTCTCCAGAAAGTGGTCATAGAGTGGACCTACCTCAACATAATAAAGGCCATATGTGACAATCCCACAGCAAACATCATACTCAATGGTGAAAAACTGAAACCATTTCCTCTAAGATCAAGAACAAGACAAGGATATCCATTCTCACCACTATTATTCAACATAGTTTTGGAAGTTTTAGCCACAGCAATCAGAGAAGGAAAAGAAATAAAAGGAATCCCAATAGGAAAAGAATAAGTAAAGATCGCACTGTTTGCAGATGACATGATAATATACATAGAGAATCCTTAAGATGCTACCAGAAAACTACTGGAGCTAATCAATGAATTTGGTAAAGTATCAGGATACAAAATTAATGCACAGAAATCTCTTGCATTCCTATACACTAATGGTGAAAAACCTGAAAGAGAAATTAAGGAGACACTCCCATTTACCATTGTAACAAAAAGAATAAAATACCTAGGAATAAACCTACCTAACAAGACAAAAGACCTGTATGCAGAAAACTATGACACTGATGAAAGAAATTAAAGATGATACAAATAGATGGAGAGATATACCATGTTCTTGGATTGGAAGAATCAACATTGTGAAAATGCCTATACTACCCAAAGCAATCTACAGATTCAATGCAATCCCTATCAAACTACCACTGGCATTTTTCAGAGTACTAGAACAAAAAAAGTCACAATTTGTATGGAAACACAAAAGATCCCGAATAGCCAAAGCAATCTTGAGAAAGAAATACAGAGCTGGAGGAATTAGGCTCCCAGATTTCAGACTATACTACAAAGCTACAGTAATCAAGATGGTATGGTAATGGCACAAAAGCAGAAATATAGATCAATGGAACAGGAAAGAAATCCCAGAGATAAACCCATGCACATATGGTCACCTTATTTTTGATAAAGGAGGCAAGAATATACAATGGAGAAAAGACAACCTCTTCAATAAGTGGTGCTGGGGAAACTGGACATCTAAATGTAAAAAAAATGAAATTAGAACACTCCCTAACACCACACATAAAAATAAACTCAAAATGGATTAAAGACCTAAATGTAAGGCCAGACACTATAAAACTCTTAGAGGAAAACATAGGCAGAACACTCTATGACATAAATCACAACAAGATCCTTTTTGACTCATCTTCTAGAGAAATGGAAATAAAAACAAAAATAAACACATGGGACCTAATCAAACTTAAAAGCTTTTTCACAGCAAATGAAACCACAAACAAGATGAAAAGACAATCCTCAGAATGGGGTAAAATATTTGCAAATGAAGCAAGTGACAAGGGATTAATCTCCAAAATTTACAAGCGGCTCATGCAGCTCAATAACAAAAAACAAACAACCCAATCCAAAAATGGGCAGAAGACCTAAAGAGACATTTCTCCAAAGAAGAGATACAGATTGCCAACAAACACATGAAAGGATGTTCAATGTCACTAATCATTAGAGAAATGCAAATCAAAACCACAATGAGGGGCCTCCCTGGTGGCGCAGTGGTTGAAAGTCTGCCTGCCAATGCAGGGGATACGGGTTCGTGCCCCGGTCCGGGAGGATCCCATATGCCGCGGAGTGGCTGGGCCCGTGAGCCATGGCTGCTGAGCCTGCGCATCTGGAGCCTGCGCTCCGCAACGGGAGAGGCCACAACAGTGAGAGGCCCGCGTACCTCAAAAAAAAAAAAAAAAAAACCACAATGAAGTATCACCTCACACCAGTCAGCATGGTCATCATCAAAAAATCTACAAGCAATAAATGCTGGGGAGGGTGTGGAGAAAAGGGGACCCTCTTGCACTTTTGGTGGGAATGTAAATTGATACAGCCACTATGGAGAACAGTAAGGTGGTTCTTTAAAAAACTAAAAATAGAATTACCATATGACCCAGCAATCCCACTACTGGGCAAATAGCCAAAGAACACCATAATTGAAAAAGACACATGCATCCCAATGTTCATTGCAGCACTATTTCCAATAGCCAGGTCATGGAAGCAAACTAAATGTTCATCGACAGATGAATAGATAAAGAAAATGTGGTTAGACTCTCATTCATTCTTGTGACTTTTCCTATGAAAATGCTCTCTGCCCTACATATGATTTATAAGCTTCTAAAAACTCACTGCTATGTGAAAGCATAGCTTCTTCTGACAGCTGACTGCTAGTGTAGTAAATTTTCAATTTGTTTCTATTATTCCTTTTTTTTAGCCAAAGGAAATAGCTGTTATTGTCTCTATTTTCTGTAACAGATATTGCTACCATTAATCTCTCCCATAAGTTTTACAGGGAGGCATAAATCCACCCTCAATACCAGATAAGATAGACACTCAAGGAAATATATAAATACTTAAATTTAAAATGATGCAATTTTAAGCTGGATTGCATTCTTTTCTGAAAAGTTGTATATCAATTTATTTGACTACTCATGACTCCTTTTTCACACTCCTGCACATTAAGAAATAACAAGGGCTTCCCTGGTGGCGCAGTGGTTGAGAATCTGCCTGCTAATGCAGGGGACACGGGTTCGAGCCCTGGTCTGGGAGGATCCCACATGCCGCGGAGCAACAAGGCCTGTGAGCCACAACTACTGAGCCTGCGCATCTGGAGCCTGTGCTCCGCAACAAGAGGCCGCGATAGTGAGAGGCCCGTGCACCGCGATGAAGAGTGGCCCCCACTCGCTGCAACTAGAGAAAGCCCTTGCACAGAAACAAAGACCCAACACAGCAAAAAATAAATAAATTTTAAAAATACAATCAAAAACCCCCATAAAATCATGTGTTACCTTTCTTCTCTTGACACACTAGAAGTTCTAAAGTACCTACCTGTTTCCAAAACTAAACCAGGATCATTAATGGAAAAAAAAAAAAAAGAAATAACAAATAATCTGTTCTATAAGGTAAACAAATGAAATTTAGGACATTTCATTTACTCAAGCGTTTCAGTTCTAAAAGATGAGCATGCCAAAATTTGAAAGACGCCTTTCAATTGGTATATGCGTTTCAATAGGTAAATGGATAAACACATGGGTCCATTCGAATGATGGAATGTTATTCAGCTATTTTTTAAAAACTAGCAATCATGCCGCCAAAAGGCAAGAAGAAACCTTAAATGCATATTGTTAAGTGAAAGAAGCCAGTTTGAAAGGGCTACATTCTGTATGATTCTGGCTCTGTGACATTCTGGAAAAGGCAAATCTGTGGAGACAGTAGAAAGACCACTGTCTGCCAGGGCTTCACAGGGAAGGAGGGAGGGAGGGAGGGATGAACAGGTGAAGCAAAGACCATTTTTAGGGCAGTGAATGTCTTTTGTGTGATACTGTAAAGGTAGGTACATGTCATTGTACTTTTGTCAGAACCCGTAGAATGTACAACACAAAAAATGAACCCTAATGTAAACTACAGACTTTACTTAATAATAGTGTATCAATATTGGCTCATCAATTGTAGCAAACGTACCACACTAATGCAATATGTTACCAACAGGTGAGCCTGGGAAAGGTGAGGGGATAGGGGGCACATGAGAACTTTCTGTACCCCTGCTCAATTTTTCTGTATGCCTAAAATTGCTCAGAAAAACAAAGTCTATTAGAAAAACAAAAGATAGGAACATGGTTTTTAAAATGTTATTTTATATGCAATGGGTTGTATTCTTTAGTTAAATCTTTTTTTTTTTTTTTTTTTAATCTCTAAGATAATCCAATACCTTAAGAGCTAAAGTTGTTAGTGGCTTGCCTGGATACAACTAAAATTCAAATATAAAAATGGGTGTTGCAATGACCATGCTCAAAGGTCATGTTGCCAAATATATAAAGCTGTAGGTCCAAGGGATGGTTGATGACTATTGCCTGAGAATATGCTCAGTACACCCAGAATATCAAGCCGTCCTGGGTGGGTGCACCAGCTCTCACCTGCCGCCCCTAAGCTCGCCTCTCCATTCCTCCAGCTTGTCTGAGCTGTGAATGGACATTTGTTTGGGTGGGAAATAAATGTCTATTGTTTCATCTGAGAATGACTAGTTAAAATATTTTCAGAAATGGATCTTGCCATAACATTTTGAGAGACCGGTGTGTATATGGAAAAAAGATTAAGAAAATGAATGAATGAATAATGAGAGTAATTCTAGGTTATCGAAATTAATTTTATATTATTTAACATTTATGAAGCATTTAGTTTATTCCAGGCACTGACAAAATGATTTACAGGCATTTATACAACATTTACTAAACAAACATCTAATGTATGTCCACTATATGCCAGGCATTATCTTATTTATTTCTCATTATAACTCCATAAAATAAGAGTTCTTATTATCCATATTTTCTGACAAGGAGCCTGAGGTTTTCGAGCTTAATGAAGTTTCCCATCATCAGAGAATTAGAGAGACACAGAGCTAGGATTCTGATCAGAGACCAAGCTCTTAAAACAGAGGTCACACTGCCTCATTAAACCTGGAATTAGGAAGCTGCCTTGCAATGCATAACTTTGTTCTCATAAATGAAAGAAGCAGGGAAATAAGTCGAGTGAGAGCTAAGGAAAGAGAGATGAGAATCAAATCATTCTACTTGAAAAGTTATACAGTTTTGCCACATATTAGTAAAACCTTCAAAGTTTCCTTTCCTTCCCCATCTTCATTCTACCTTAACTGACGGTATGCTTTCTCTATAAAAAGCCCCGACTTATAGCACTTGCCAATTTCCGTGGTGTAAACACTCCCACCACGGCTGATTTCAAGCTTCCGATGTGATCTAACTGAACACAGAGTTGGGGAGTCATACACACCATTCGTTCTTGTAAACTGGCTCCGACACCATTGTTTTTACCCCATCAGAATGGGCACTTAGTCGTTGAGAAGTGATAAATTCCACAAGGAAACTGGGGGTTGAGAGGTTTATGCCCTTTGATATTTTTGGTACATTGAGTATCCAGAGAGAAGCAATTTCCCCCAGTAGATTTTGTGGTATTCCTTTCAAAACCTAGCAGGGCTTTGAGTAGTTTCTCAGGTGATGTGCTGATTCCAAAGTCCTAGGATTGCAAACAGTGATTCTATCCAGCTGCAGAAGCCAGAGGTAGACGTCTGACGTTGTTGCTGGGTGATTTGCTGAATTAATTCTCCTGTGGGCCAATTAGGGCCCTAGCATCTGTTCATAGGGAGGAATCAGTAATGAAAGTAGGAAACAAAAATATTCCTAGAAACTCGTCTGTGAAGGGCTATAACTTGTGATGTACATTTAGCATTCCCAGTGAGAGAGGTCCTGGGCCAGGTGCCATCCCACCGCTGGCCTCTGCATCCTGGCACAGCCCTGTGGGCTGGAAAGAACTGCTTTCTGCAGCAACTCTCAGCTCTCCGTTCACATGCTCAGGACCCAGCCAGCCAGGAGGACAAACACAGGAACCCTGCGCACTCCCAGGTGATACCTGGGTGTGTGGTGCCTCCGTGGGCTGCAGGACACGCACCCAGGCTCTACCTCTGCTACAGCCAAAACCCAAACACTTGTTCCTCAAGTGGCTGGGTGCTTCCAAGACAGCGGATGCTGCCACTCTCTCCCCAGAGTGAGCATGTGAGAAATAAACCTCTTCACAGCCTCGGGGTGAGGCAGGAGACAGATGGGCCCCTGGGGTAGATGGTTGGATTTCCTTCCAGTGGACTGATACTCCGAGAAGGGAATAACAGGACAATGGAGAGCGGAGGCTGGGCCCTGCCCAGATAGAAGATAAGAGACCACATATTCCTCATTCTCGAAGTCAGGAGACCTCCCCGACTGCACATGTGCAGAAAGGCTTCTTGGAGGTCAAAAGGGGAGCAATGCTAAGCTACCCGTAGGGCTCTTCAGTAGAATCCATCTTGGCTAAGAGAGGCTCACACACATATGGCACGATCCTGAGTTATACCAAATACGGACTCAGAACCAGACAAATCAAAATGATTGGCCAAAGGAAACCCAGAAGAAATGCCCCATAAAAGTGATTCAAACTGCCATGAGGTAGCGACTCTCTCTCTGAACCTGCCTTTGTGTCTGTTCACACGTACTGTACTTCTTTTTCTTGTTTCACTACTTTCCGTCTTTGTGGGAATCCTCTTCTGCAAAGCCGTAGGGCCAGGGCCTTGTCACTGACCACAGGTCTAGTGGCTAGGATTCGGTGCTCTCACTGCTGCGACCCGACCTCAATCACTGGCCGGGAACTGAAACCGTACTTCAAGCCGCTGCAGGCTGAGGTCACCCGAGATCATGGGTGCCAGTGTGGCACCATCGGTCTTGACACCCAAACGAATGTTGAGTGTGGGATCCATCCCTCCCTCAGTGGGATGGCCACAAAACTCTAAATCTAAGACTGCTGATTAATACCTGAAAGAGACCAGAAGGTCTACAGAGTCTGTCCAATCACACATTTGCACCCAGGCTTCCTTACTGGTTTCTGCTGGGGCACAAGTTGGGTAGGGAAGAGTGGGCCTGGGAGCCACCAGGGGTCAAACATCAGAATGGAGTCACTGCGTTTAGGTGTGAAAATAGACATGCATGGTTTGGCTCAACTTAATATGCAGACAGGTGTGGGTTGGGTATAAATAGATGATGGCCATTTGTGCTAGGTGAAAGTTTATTATACTTTTCTGTTTTGGTATGTTTGAAATTTGCTATAAGTTTTATTTTACTTTTTATTATTTTTATTGAAGTATAGTTGATTTACAATATTGTGTTATTTTCAGATGTATAGCAAAGTGATTCAGTTATACATATATATGTATCTATTATTTTTCCTTACAGGTTATTACAAAATATTGAGTAGAGTTCCCTGTGCTATACAGTAAGTTCTTGTTGTTTATATATTTTTTATATGGTAGTGTGTATATGTTAATCCCAAACTCCTAATTTATTCCTCCCCTCTCTTTCCCCTTTGGTAACCATAAGTTTGTTTTCTGTCTGTGGGTCTATTTCTGTTTTGTAAATAAGTTCATTTGTATCATTTCCTTTTAGATTCCACATATAAGCAATAGCATATGATATTTCTCTTTCTCTGTCTGATTCACTTCACTTAGTATGATAATCTCTAAGTCCATCCATGCTGCTGCAAATGGCATTATTTCATTCTTTTCTATGGCTGAGTAATATTCCATTGTATATACATACCACATCTTCTTTATCCATTCATCTGTCGATTGATGGGCATTCAGGTTGCTTCCATGTCTTGGCTATGGTAAATAATGCTGCAATGAACATTGGGGTGCATGTATCTTTTCGGATTATGTTTTTTTCTGGATATACGTCCAGGCATGGGATTGCTGGATCTTATGGTAGTTCTATTTTTAGTTTTTTAAGGAACCTCCATACTGTCCTCCATAGTGACTGTATCAATTTACATTCCTACCAACAGTGTAAGAGGGTTCCCTTTCCTCCACACCCTCTCCAGGATTATTGTTTGTAGATTTTTTTTTTTTTTTGCGGTACGCGGGTCTCTCACTGCTGTGGCCTCTCCTGTTGTGGAACACAGGCTCCGGACGTGCAGGCTCAGTGGCCATGGCTCACAGGCCCAGCCGCTCCGCGGCATGTGGGATCCTCCCAGACCGGGGCATGAACTCGCGTCCCCTGCATCGGCAGGCGGACTCTCAACCACTGCACCACCAGGGAAGCCCCCTGTTTGTAGACTTTTTGATGGTGGCCATTCTGACTGGTGTGAGGTGATACCTCATTGTAGTTTTAATTTGTATTTCTCTACTAATTAGTGAAGTTGAGCATTCCATAAGTTTAAAAAAAGTCTTCTGGTCCAGTCTAATATCAAAACTTCAACCTCTCACCCAATTTAAACTTCTCACTTTTGCTCAGAAATCTGCGGTGCTGAGTGGGGCATGATCAGTTTCTCTCCTGTTTCCATTAAATCCTCCTCTCTGTGGCTCCCAGCTGTTCCAGGGCTGTGCTGAGAGCTGGTGAGAGGGTGAGGGACCTGAGAGGGTGGTGATCCAGCCTTCTGCCCTCCACAGGGTGGGTGTATCCCAGTCCTCCCCGCCCACCTCCTCCCTCAGCCCTAACTCCCAGACCAGTGGTGAGGTCCATTTCTGGTTGGCCCTTTACAACACCTTTCCCACCTTCAGCCCCTCTAACTCTGTGCCCCAAGTCTCCTTCTGCCAGGGATGCCTCAGTCCTGGAGGGAGCCTCAGAGCAGGGTCTTTGTCAATGTGGCTCAAGATCAGTTAATTTTTATGCATCCACTGGGCTGGAGAGAAACCCAGAATAGGAGCACTGCTCACTCTGCAAGGGCTCTGTTCTCCCTGCCTGGAGGGGATCTAGACCCCAGACCCCTCAGCTAGGAGTCAAATGCCCATCCTTCGGGCCCTCACTCCAGCTAAGCACGGCAGCATCTGTAAGAAATGGAGACTGAAGGCCTGTATTTTTTTGCTTCTTACCAACCAGCCTGGGCCGGGAGGCAGCTTCCCACAGGAGCGGGTCCTGGGAGCTCTCCCTACCCAGCCCTCTTTTCTTACCCCAAAAGGAGAGACGCTGCACTCTAGTTACTCTCCCCAGAGAAAATCTTCAATCCTAACCTTCTCACAGTTTCTTTTTTTTTTTTGGTAAATACCCTACAAGCAGAGCGTTGGGTTAAAGGTGGCCAAACTGTGTTTTGAATTACCACTTTGCAAATTTTGCCTAAGTGCTCTGGCATCTCCTCTTAGAATGTGAAGGCAATTAACACCCCTCCTTATCAGCTTCCTTCTGAAACCTCAGCCAAAATTCTAAAACAACAGGGAAATCAAATTTAGCGCCCTCCTGGCTTGCCTTTGAGATTATTTTAAGGCAATGGTACCCAAGACATTTCAGGAAAAAACACAAATGTATTACACAGTGTGATTTGTGGTTGTTTTGTAAAGCCTCTTAGGATTTAGTGAAAATCATATTTTGGGTAATAAACATCAGAGGTGCAGGACACTGAGAGAAAGATGCAGGCATTTACAGAAGATGGCTGACCATTTGCATCGACAAATTACTGGATTCGAGATTTTAAAGACTGGGATGGAGAGATATCCATGGAGGTTGGGGAAGTCTCACTACTACTACCCCACCAATTACAACTGAGAAAAATCTTTGTCACATTAAATCATGATATACATGATATAGGACCCCACTTTTTTCATACCAGATGCAGAAAAATAAGACAAGAATAAAAAGGCTGGAGGGGAAGATGCCAGGGACTAACACCTACCAGAGAAAGTTCATGTCCCAACAGAAAATACAGGACCTAGTGAAACTCGGGTACCAGGAATGACCAGAGATGAACTGAGGTATTCGACATCACTCTTATTTAAAAAGGGACTGTCACGTCAACTTACATGTACCTCCTATCTTGTAGTCACTAAGAGGGGTAGCCTTTCAGCAAATGGCTGCTTAGAAATCCCGAGGCATTTTATACCTAACAACAGCAAAATCTTCTTAAGTTCCGCCTCTCAGCCATGGCTCGTAAACCATCCAGTTGGGTTGGGGGCAGGGAGTCTTCTTTTCAGTGGCATCCGGATGGCAATGCTCACTTTGACTCTGGGGACCGTCTGGATGCCCTCCTGGTGACGTGTCAGAAGGTCAGAAGGCACAGAGAACAGATTTCCACAGAAGCAGAAATAATAAGGTGAGAAAAGGGAGCCTCTCAGAGAACAACCCTTTGCTCAGGCTCTGCCCTGCAGAGCGGGCTGGGCTGCTCCAGGGACCAGCAGGGAGGACCCACAGGCAGAAAGCCACTCCTGTGACAAGATCCCTTTTCCAGATGAGGCTTCTGCTTTCCTTGGAAGACAGGCTGCTGCTGCTGCAAAGACTAATAATGATAACAGTAACAACAGTCATCATAATGTTTTAAAACGGCTGATGTGGTTCAGCTCTCCCACGTCCTGAGAGAGGGGTTCCGTGGGAGTGGGTGACTTGCGCAAGCGTGGCACGGGCTGTGCAGAGCTCCAATGCTCCTACCACACTGGGCGCAGGTCTGTGCAGGTGTGCTGGCCTGGCTGCCTCCCCGGTGGTTCCGCCCACTTCCGACCCACCCTGAGACGCAGGGACCCGCAGGAACTGCACCCGTGGAGGTGAGCAGGCTTCCTTCCGGCTTAGTCACGTTTCTATCATTCCGTCTTCATCCCTTTGCGTGTCAACAAAAGCCAGGAATGTGCAGCAAAGACTTCCAAAACGAACCTCTCTCATGCGCTGTCCTTTCTGTCTTTTTCCTTTGTGTGGCTGTCACTGAATAATGCTCCCAGAGCTGGCTCACATCACTCTAAAGCCCTGAGCCTGTATTGAGGAGAAGGAAGGCGGCCAAGCTACCTCTGTGCACACGGAGATGTGACTCCTGGCATTTCCTCGTTCCCAGAATGGCCCCAAAATGGAATCTCTCCAGAGGCAGAGGAAGGGAATCAAAAAGTCAGTTCAGGAAGCTTCCATCTTCACTTAAGACTGCTGTGTAGACATCAATACAACATGCGCGTGCTCAAACGAGATAAGGTCTGTGAAGAGTCTGAACCGGGAGATCTAGTGGAGGGGGGCTGTCCCTGGGCTTCAGGATGGCTGGTCCTATAGTCCTGGCTCTTTCTCCAACAAGGAGCTCGAGAAGATCACTTCACCTGTCCAGCTCTCATTCCTTCCTCTAGAGAATGAGGAGTTCCTGCCAGCTTTAGCAATTTCAGATTCAGTCACACTTAGGGAGTTAAATCAGATTCCTGGCACTGCTTTTTGTAAGGCAGCTTTTGACCTAAGCATATGCAATGCTAAATATAAAGTTCTAACTGCATTTCTGTCTCTGCTTATGGCTCCTTTGACTAAGCCAAGATGAGCTTGTTTGGTTCAAAGCTAGACAGCCGGGTGTGCTGAGCACGTTCAAACTGCACTGCCTGTAACTGCAGCCTTTCTGGAATTGTCCATGGAAAAGAAGCAGGAATCTCAAGCGGGGCTATAGTCTGAATAACCAGATAAACTGCAAAGAAAAGGGCTGTTATTAACTGAGTGAATATTTGGGCTGAAATGCCTCTATTAACCAGGGTCCCACCAACTGACCAGCAGGAAATCCCCACCTCCATCTCTGGGCCAGGCCACCTAGGAACCGACTGGCCCTCTCGGGTCTCCTCTGTACCTTAAGAGGGTGGGAGGCGCACAGGCAGATGTCCACGTGGGCCTCAGAAGGCTCCACTGGTTTCCTAACAACCCTCAGGCTGTGGGATGCTTCCTCTTCTGCGGACAAGCAGCCCCTTACCGAGGAACAGGGTCTGGGCTCGGGAACCCCGCTGCTGTCACCACAGCAGGACGTGCTGTGGCATGGTGGTGCTCCAGCTGCAGAGGGAGGGGGTCTTGGCGGGGCCAGGGTGTGGGGAGGTATCTCTAGTTTTGGTTTTAATTGCAGGCCGAAAACGTGCCCTTCTATGGCTTGTGCCCAGAGACTTTTCAGGAGAGTCTCAACCAGGGATGATGGTGAAAGGATGGAAATGTGTTTGCAGAGTCAAATGCAGGCTGCGGAGAAGGGGGACCTGCCTTTGATACAGGAAATTCAATGGATAATAATAATAGTGGAGAGTTGAAATGTAGAGTTTTTTAAAAGTGGACAATCCCTGTTCTTACATTTGTTTGTAAAGAAAATATAATATCTTTAAATCAGTCTTCCGTAAATAGATTACCTTTTTGCAGTGTGCAACAAACAAACAAACAAGCAAAATTGGGAGCAAAGCAAACGTAATCACATAAACTCTATAGGGTGAAGGCCAGCCAGCTCTGGAACTGTGGCAGTCAAGAAGCCCCCAGGAAGCCACCACTGGGTTGGAGAAAGTACTAGCTTTCTGGGGATGTTACCAATAGGCCCGATTAAAGTGCACAGTGATGGTGCTGAAGAACGCTAGCAAGGGGAGCTGTCCATCATTGGTGAGCACGTAAGTCGTAAGGACCAAAGTGGCTCCTTCTCCAAGGAGGAGGCAGGGCCGCGGGAGTCAGCGGGGCTGCTGATTGGCAGCTGGTGGTTGCCTAGTGACAGGTGAGACTGCGTCTGGACCATCAAATTACTTAGAGGGCTCTCCCGGGTGCAGAGTCTTCTACTTACGGGGTACATGGATTAGTGTGTGATAATGAATTTACAGAAATAGCAAAGCCACCAAGACATAAAAAGCAAAGACCGCGTCCTTTAAAAAAGCTGTTATTTAATGAGTTTTGTGCAAAGAAAGCACGCTTTCCTCCTCTCCTGGCCCTGACAAGCTAGGGCGGGGCACGTGGAAAGGTGAGGAGATCCGACAGGTTTTCCCACCTGTCCACATTAAATAGGGAAGAAAAACGGAAATGTTTTTTTGTGAATTTGAGCTGGTGAACAGGGACTAAGAGCCTCTGTGTAGTACTTCTTTGTTTGTTTGTTTTTTTAAAGCTTTTATTTTTAAAATGTATTTATTTATTTTTTGTCTGTGTGGGTCTTCATTTCTTTCCGGGGCTTTCTCTAGTTGCGGGAAGCAGGGGCCACTCTTCATCGCGGTGCGCTGGCCTCTCACTATCGCGGCCTCTCTTGTTGCGGAGCACAGGCTCCAGACGTGCAGGCTCAGTAGTTGTGGCTCACGGGCCTAGTTGCTCTGCGGCATGTGGGATCCTCCCAGACCAGGGCTCGAACCCCTGTCCCCTGCATTAGCAGGCAGATTCCTAACCACTGCGCCACCAGGGAAGCCCGGTACTTCTTAGTTTTCAGAGCACTTCCTCAAATTATTCTTCCCGCTGACCACTTCCTTTCACAGATGTAGAAAGGATGTCGAAGGGCTGATGCGAATCCCACAATGATTCGTTGGCAGGTTGTGATGAGAATGCTGGCTCACCAGGCAGAACCCTTCCTCTTCTCTCGGGGAGCACCCTTCCGGCTTCTCTAAGATTTTAAAGGAGGGGTGATTTTGAAATGATACTCCAGTGACACTCAAATTTGTGCAGCTCTTTAAGCCAGGGGTCCGGGTCTCATGGCAGGAGGTGAGTGGTGGACAGGTGAGCCAGCGCAGCTTCATCTGTATTTACAGCCGCTCCCTATCGCTCGCATTCCTGCCTGAGCTCCACCTCCTGTCTGCATTAGGGTGAGTTGTATAATTACTTCATTATATATTACAATGTAATAATAATAGAAGTAAGGTGCACAATAAATGTAATGCACTTGAATCATCCCGAAAGCATCCCCCCCACACACACACACCCAGTCTGTGGAAAAATTGTTTTCCATGAAACTGGTCCCTGGTGCCAAAAAGGTTGGGGACAATTGCTTTAAGCCTTTAAAAAAACCCCACTTTTTATAATAAAAGTAAGCTCAAGAATTAGTATGATGTGTTGATAATACAGATGATAAAAATAACTCGTTGAGCACCTATTATGTGTTGTAAATTGTACTAAGCATATTTGCATGTATCGTCTAATGTAATTCTCACCGTAATCCTTTTAGGAAAGGAATATTGTGTGCCTCAGTCTGGGTGTGAGGGATCTAAAGAACAGTGTTTACTTGCAAAAACTCCAAAGCTAGTGATTCCTGCAGTGTGGATTTCCCTCCACTGTGCCTTGTCTGTAACGGTGCCGGGTTAGTGATCACACAGCACCTGTTCTCAGTTGAATCTGAGCTCACGCCCTCTCACCCAGGATGGTTTCACCACCACCTGAGGTCTGCATCCTGCCCTCTGGAGAAGGCCATCTGAGAGGCCCCAAATGACTTGTCATGAGACCCTGAACAGTCTGGTGTAATGGCTGAGAATACTACTTTACATCAGGTGGACCTGGGTACAAACCCAGCTCAGGAATTGACTAGTTGGGAGGCACATCTAAGTTACTTGTTTAGTTGCAGAGGTTGTTTCCTTTTCTAAAAGTGTAGGCAGCCACACCTACCTTACAGGATTGGTGGGAACATGAGTATTCAATGTAGTAATGATATAAAATCCTGGCAGCTAGTAAGGCTTCCATATGATGATTGTTTTGTTTCTGCTTCACTGAGGTTTTCTGAAAAACTCGTCATTGTTTAGCTGTGCTTGCTGCCTCTTTTCTCAGCCTAAACTGAGGGAGGGTCATTCATTCCAATAAAGATTGAGAACTCACTCTGCCGGACGCTCAGAATAGAGAAATAAGCATCATCCTTGACCTTCAGGAAATTACTTGACTGGTCAAAGGAGTCGACCCAAAATTGTTACAGTCAAATGTGATAATGAAGGCTGGAATATTGTACTTGGGAGCACAGAGGGACAACTAATTATATCTGGGGTCAGTCAAGAAGAGCTCACAGATGTGCAGTCAGCAAGGCAAATAAAGAGCGGATCCAAATCCTGAGCCCCTCCAGAAGAAGAAGACGGCAAGACAGTCTCTCTGTGGACCTTCATGAGCATCATGCCAAGACAAGGCAAAGATGTGATCTGAGGCTGCCCTCGTCTGTGTGTTCCCAGGTTTGCCTGCAGAAGAGTGGGAAGACTTCACGTCTGGCTGACGATGGCTCCCCATAGAGCACAAAAGTCCAGACCTGAGGATCCTCTGTTCTGTTTATTCCTCCTGAGAAGGCTACTTCCCTCCCTGTCCTAATGCGGTCTGCTGGGGCAGAAGATGGGTCCCTTTCATTGGCCATAATTTGCTATCGCCCTGGGTCACTCGAAATACACGTCTTTTACGTGAAATCTGTTCCCAGCTCAACCCATCAACCAAGAACCTGGGCTGCCCCATATCACTGGCAGCAGTTTCCTTGGCAACCAGGGTCCAGCCAGAGAGCTCGCCAAGCCACAGTGGGACCAAGTGAAACCCTGCGGGAGTGTCAGCTTGCTTTCTGCTTTGAGAGAGTAAGAGACCACCCTGGAGACACGTTCTCCTGCAAAACTGCCAGCGCAGCTGCCAGCACTTTGTGTCTGTAGAGCCCCTTCCATCTGGGCAGCTCAGAGCAGGAATGCTTTCAGAGCCCGGCCTCACCCTATTGAGTGGAGCAGCATCGTTATTCACATAGTTCCATAAGGGCTTCTCCAAAGGGCTCTTTTGGCCTCTCCTTTTCTTTTCTTCTCTTCCCTTTTCTTTTCTTTGCTTCCTCCTTCCTTTCCTTCTTACTCCCTCCCTCTCTCTCTCTCTTTCTTTCATTCATTCTTTCTTTCTTTCTTTTTCTTCCTTCCTTTCTTTCATTTTCTCTCCTTTTTTTTTTTTTATCATTTTAAGCAATGCCCTTGACACACCCTGGCAGTTACTCTTTCAGTTTCCTGTGAAAATGTCACACTAAAGTGCTGGGGTGAAGATCATAGAATATTCTGTGTTTCCCCATCATTACCCCATCGATCTTCCACAGTAATCAAAGCTGAACCCAAGCACTGATGTCCAAGCCAGGCGTCATGGCTGCAGTTCATGCTCTGGCTGCGGGGGGGATTGTCAGTGACAAGGGTGACCCCCATCACTGCTCATGACTGGGGTGTCCTTAAAGAGCCAGCCCCTAATGGTGAGAAAAAGATTGAGGGTCCCTGTCGTGGAATATGCAACTTACCACACAGGGACCATCCAGAGCAGGACTTCCCAAAGCCCTCGCGTCTGTAGGAATCGCCCAGGGAGCTTGTTAAACAGCCGGTGCTGGTGTCATCAGTCTGGGGTGGCACTGGAGGGTCTGCATCTCTGGCAAGTTCTCCGGTGATGCTGAACTCACAGGAGCCAGAGTTCAGGCTCCGTGTCTGTGTTCACATGACCACATGTGTGCCAGTTCACGCTGCGAAAGTGGACGAGAAAGGAAAGCTCGGCTTTCATTCTGCAGTGTTGTCAAAAAAGCGTTTTCATGTATGTGCCTCTTAGGTAGCAGAGTAGGTAGAATTAGTCCAATTGTTCTGCCCAGGGACACATAACCAATGAGATTCCAGATCCAAATCTTCACACCTTTTTGCCACAAAAGACTAATCCAAATAGAATATTTCTGTCACTATTATGTTGGTCATTATTATAGTATTTGTATATAAATGAGAAAATCAGTATTATGGCTGCTATTAAACACACACACACACACACATAATATTGAAATGCTCTAAATCTAAGTGGGCTTAGGTTACCAGGAAGTTATTTCATGCATCACAGTGGGGGATCACAGAGACACCTCTGGGAAGGGGGGTTTCTTTACCCCTCAAAGTCCCATACTCATAGTCAAGTGGACTATGTTGCCTTGGCCCAGTATTTACTGGCTGCTGTCCAGCTTGACTGAAATTCCATAATTCTGGTGAGGATAATTGAGAGATGTCAGGGAATAACCTGCCTCCAAGCTGTAGTGAGTTGAAAGGTGTACCCTTCTCCCAACATGAAAGTCCACCTGGAACCTCAGAATGTGATCCGATTCGGAAGAGAAGAGTTTTTGTAGGTTTAATTTGGGCCAGGGTTTCCAGATGAGATCCATCCTGATTAGGGTGGGCCTAAATCTAGTGACGAGTGTCCTTCTAAGAGACCGAAAAGGAGGAGATGCAGAGGGACCCTGGGAGGAAAGGCACATGAAGATGGAAGCAGAGGAAGGCGTGATGCTGTCAGGAGTCAAGGGTGCCCAGAGGCAACAGGATTAGGAAGGGGCGGGCCGGAGCCTCCCTAGAGCCTTTGCGGGGAACGCGGCCCTGCCCACACTGTGATTTCAGAGTTCTGGCCTCCAGGACTGTAGAACAATACACTTTTTTGTTACTTTGAGCCACGGAGGTGGTAGCAATCTGCTGGGGTCTCTCTGAGAAGCCAATGCACAGTCCCAGGGTCAAAGTGGTCCAGCCTTGGGGACCTGTCCCCGGGCTGCCCCATCCTGGTGTCCCAGGCTCTGGGCTTCAGCTTGGAGGTCCACATGGTGACCTCAGGGAGCATGGTGGGCCCAACCCTGGGGACAGGGCAACTTACAGTTCGATACATGGAAATGATAGTCTCTGTCCAGACACGTTTGCAGATGGAAAACGAGCTTGCCCTACCCTCAGGGAAGGGAACTCACAACTCAGAATTCATTCAACAAAATAAGACCTCTTGATTACTTCTTCTGTTTTTTTTTTTTAAAGTAAATTGGTTCCATTGCAACATGGCTCTTTTATTTCAATAATTTTTAAAAAGTGAAGTATAGTTGATTTACAATATTGTGTTTGTTTCAGGAGTGCAACATCTTAATGACTCTTTGATGGAGATGAACAGGGAAAAGCTTTGGGCCTGTTTATTGTCAGCAAATGTTTTTACTCTCAAATATTTTTATACTTTCAAAAGGCTGTTTCCCCACAGGTTTTGTCCTTAACCTTAAGATCTAGCTCGCCCTGGTCCGAGTCTTCTTGAGACCCGCACAGCGTCTTTAAGTAGCCATAGGAGGTCCTCCATCCTAGAGACCTCCCTGAGCTGTGCAGTACCACTGCCATCGTGTGGCTGGGATGCGCCAGCACACCCACTGGGCTGGCTCTTGCTCTGATCCAGAGGCAGGGATTGAGGCTCTGGACTGGAGACTGAAATCCTTGTTTATAACCTTGAGCTTCTGGCATTTAGCGAGGAGGACAGGGTGCTATCTGAAACCGAATACCGAGAAGAACTATATAATACGACGTCTGTTTGCCTGTTATTAAGGCTGTGGAAATTCACAAACACCGCGCGGCCTCCCCGGAGGTGAAACATACCGCTGGAGGTGCTAGTTTACCTTTCCAATCCTTTACCGGCCCTCTGCTGCAGCGGTAGCCAGCAGGCAGGCACCTGGGCTGGGGAGAGGATGAGGGTCAGAACCTCGCTAATACCTCCTCTGCCTGCTCTGTGTGTTCTGTGACATTTGGCACGGACAGTCACCTCTCCCTAAACGGCTGGAACTTTTGAGTGCTGGTTTCACTCTCCAACAACTAGGGTTTTGATGGCCTGATTTCCCTGGAAATGGAATCTACCTGGCTCAGAAATATTTGCTGCGTGGCTGCCACTAGATTAAAAGAATCTTTCTCTCTTGGCCTCCACCTTACTTCACAACAGTGGAACTTTCCTGACGGACCTGTGCCAGTTCCCCCTCCAGCCTACAGTGAGATTGTCAGGCAGGTGAAAGCTCAGAGCTCTGGCTGGAGCAAGGGGGACGTTCTGGGGCCTTCTACCTTTTCCACCAATACCTGCAGACAAGCTCCGAGACTGTTCCTTAGTACTCTAGAACGTCACATGAAAAGTTCTTGTCAAGAGAAAGTGTTCCACGGACATAGAGAACAGACTTATGGTTGCCAAGGGTTGGGGGAGGGAAGGATCGGGAGGTTGGGATTAGCAGATGTAAACTATGATATATAAACTGGATCAACAACAAGGTCCTACTGTACAGCACAGGGAATTATATTCAATATCCTGGGGTAAACCATAATGGAAAAGGATATAAAGAAAACAGTGTATATGTATAGCTGAATCACTTTGCTGTACAGCAGTCATTAACACAAAATTGAAAATCAACTATACTTCAGTAAAAAAAAGAGAGAGAGAGAGAGAGAGAGAGAGAGAGAAAGTGTTCCAAAGTGGGGGGAGGGAGAGAATTCCTACAGCATTGTTTCAGGGATATCTATTTACCAATTTCAATCAAATGAATCAGGGATCTAAATGGCTGAAAAGTCATGACCAGTTTTACCCCTGGAAAGGATGACCAACCACAGGGTTCTGCTTTCCAGGCCTTTCTTCTCACACCTTTCTCCTCAGAGTGAGTTCCACCTACACCTGCAACATCGAGAGTTGGGGCTGGCCTTGTAGGAGGGCATGGACCTGTGCAGTCCCGTGGGCCCTGCACTTGGAAAGGCCTGGTGCTTGGCATATTCCTCTGTTGTCACTATCTTGAAATTCTCAATGATTTTTTAACAAGGGCCCCTGCATTTTTATTTTTCACTGAGCCTTTCAAATTACTCAACAGGTCCTGCCTGGGAGTTTGTTAGAAATCCATAATCTGAGGCCCCACCTCAGACTTCCAAAAGTTGAATCTGAAGTTGGGAGATGATTAAATTGGAGGAGAGAGAAGGAGAGTAAGGGAAAGTATTGTATAATCCAGGGAACAGCTTCTTCAGAACCATTTCCTTTAAATCTCAGTGACATGTCAGAAGATTTGAGCAACTCAATTCTAAGATTAGAGGAGAAAAGGAGAACTGAACAGTGAATGGGCCCAGCCTTTGACTTTGGGGCTAGTCAGACCGCTGATGAGCTACTGCTCTCTCCTGGAATGGGGCAGGAATCCCTGCTACTAGGGGCAACTTCCTCTTTGTATCCTCACTCTTTCTAGGAAATTCCCCCTCAATTTCCCTTTTAGATCTCAAAGCTCCTCTTTCTCTCTGGACAGGTACACGTTGCTTTACATCATCAGGGAATTTCCACAGTTACAGAAGAACAGATTGGGAGAGAATTTGACCACAGGCTTCACTGCTTTCCGAAGAACACAAAATCTCCCAGGAGAAGGCTCCAATAGGCCACCTGCTAGAAATAGTGGTGGTGGGTTTATAGAGCTTAAATCGGTTTATAATCTAAAATTGTACACTTGCAATAATTACAAACAATGTTTGACTAGGAATATTGGTTCATCTTGGTTGTCCCTGCAGTTTTAAGGAGCCGGATTGTTCCATTTCCAGTGTAGAAATCTCCCTACTGGTATGCATCATTTGAGAAATTAAAGCAACGTCTTTGATGTGTCGATGCAACTAGATAAAGGAAAAGCAAAGGCAAACCAAACAAAGCAGAAGTATTGTTTTTGGAATACAAGCTAGAGAACAGCAGGCAATAAAACTCTTGGCTAGAGGCAACAAAAAAGTATAGAATTTACTATCTCAACTGAAGAAAGGGCTCTTTCGGGGTCTACTGCCCCTGGAGTGTTGTGACTGCAGCAGTGTTGGAGGAGAACGTTTCACTTATCAAAAGGGAGATGGAGTTTTAACAGCCCGAGAAACAGTGACCCAGGAGAACATGCGATTCTCGGCCGTCCTGCACCCATTCCTTCTGCCATCTTGGTTTTGTGCACATTCAATGCGCCTGTCGCTGAAGGACTAGTTCATGTCATTGTTTTTATCCTTGAATAATTGCAAAAGGATTTACTAAGAGTTGTACCAAGCCATTTCATTATAACATTATTGGAATAAGGCCTAAAAAGAAAGAAAAAATAAACATATTAGCCATGAGCTGTGCTACGTGATGTGACAGTGTAGTTGTCGTGTGGTGCTCTGGGTCACTGGGGCGAATGGGGACCCGATGATGGGTTATATGATTCCCCCAGTGTCCCAGAGTGAATTCAGGAGGTCTGTGAACCTGGGTGAGAAAATACTGTGCCTTTACTTTTCTTTTCCTGCCTCTAATTGGCTATGTATTTTTAAAATGAGTTTAACATTATTCTGATGCATCCACCAAGCTTCACCAGCCACCACTGGGGTCCAAAGCATACACATGGTTAAGAAACCTGTGGTAGAGGGCTTCCCTGGTGGCACAGTGGTTGAGACTCTGCCTGCCGATGCAGGGACACAGGTTCGTGCCCTGGTCCGGGAAGATCCCACATGCCGTGGAGCGGCTGGGCCCGTGAGCCATGGCCCCTGAGCCTGCGCGTCCGGAGCCTGTGCTCCGCAATGGCAGAGACCACAACAGTGAGAGGTCCGTGTACCGCAAAAAAAAAAAAAAAAGAAAAAAAAAAGAAACCTGTGGTAGAAAGAAGCATAGTCCACAGAAGAAAGATCTTCTTCAGATACAAGATAATAAAGTGTAGAACACACAAACAAAAATATCATGTGCATCTATTTGCAAAAGAAAGATACGGAGTGACGTATTGGAAAATATTTTGACAAAAATGCATAGTCAATGTGAGAAGAATTTTTAATTAACATTTAATAAAAACTAAAGGCAAAGCATTAGGGAAAAACTTAGTGAATTTATGGTGGAGTGAACACGATGACAGGAACAAGTTAGCATGAACTGGGTGTGCAGTTTCTTGGGATTTTACTTTATGTGTTGATAGAACTTGAAAATCTAGAGGAATGAAGAGATAACGAAACACAAGCTGGTCAGAAAGGCCGTGGCCGTGTCTTGTGGAGACATATGATTGGGAAATCAGTGCAGGAATAAAGCACCTGGAGAGGAAGAGGAAACAGGATCCAGCATCTCAAAGAAGTCCAGACTGGGCCTGGTCCAGGGTTGGGGAAAGAAAACAGTGGTGACTTTGGTAAAATGATGCATAATAGTTATAACTGCTAACATTTATTGGCTATTTACTATGAATTCAGATTTGGTCCTAAGAATTTAATATTTACTACTTACCTCAATCTCCAAAATAATGCTATGAACCTGGAAATTGGTGGTGTCATTCCAGGTGGTGTCATTATTCCATTGAACAGATATGTTCTTTAGTATGTTTATTTATTCTTCTCTTAATACAACTTTGTGGTGAGGGCAGCTTCCCCAGTTTCAGGCATTCCCAGATGTGGGAACAAAGGAAATTATTAACTTAGTCTTAGAAGTTCTTGTATAAATAAAAATAAATCAATTACTATTGATATTTTTACAATGGCATATCCATCAAAATTCTAGCCGTGCATCTTAGAATATTCAAGGTACCAGACAAGGACTCCTTAATTTGGAAGATAGGGAAAGATGGGTGTCCTTGGAGAGAGAGGTGGGTGTGACTGGGTGTGGTTGGCCTTGAGAACTCTTGTCCCAACTGCCCCAGGTTTTGAGAGAAGAGGAAGAACGGGTCTAGAGCAGACAGGACTTTCCAGCATCTTTCTCCTTCAAATAGTATCTGGATTGGTCTCAGGGCACCGTGTAGTTAGGTGGACTGTCAGGGTCTCTGGATTCTGGGTGGGATTCCTGATGCAAGCCTGTCCATCTGTGTTTCATCTCCTTGGCCAGAGATATTGGCTCAGTGTCAGGCAATGACTCAAGTTGGTCCACAAGGGTCAAGCCTGGCATTTTGCTGGGATGATGGGGAGACAGCCCATCCCATGTGTTTTATCCTTTGAGGTTGCTAAGCTAAGATTTATGAGTCTGGGACTGCGAGCAGCTGCTGTACATTGGAAGTGCCTATCTGAGCATGAAGCCAGCAGAGAGGAATCACCATTAGAAGATGGAGACCAGGTTCTGGTGTATCTCTTATACACTAACTCCAGCCTGTGCCGGAAACCAGATCAACCTGTAGACTTTTCACTCATGTGAGTCTGCAGATCCCCTTTTTTGGTATATGCCTTTTCACCTTTCTATCGATCATTCCATCCCAAAGCATTCTGACCCAGGACCTTAGCCTGTTTGACATCTCAGTTAGGAGGCAACTGGGATGGTGTTTGCATGAAGGGTAGCAAGCTGACTGCTGGTTCCGGGCAGTGGTCCGTCTGCAGTGGGTTAGGTCATCCTCACGTGCTGCTTGGCCCAGTACCCACTGGGCCCAAGCAACCTGCCTTTGCCCAAGAAAGCTTATTCCTAGAGAACAGAACTTACCAGAACAGCTGAAAATACTGACCACTGGTTAAATGTGGATCCCATTGCTTGGATCCTGTTGAAGAAAAGAGAGAATGTCTTGGGACCAGTAATTCCCAAGCTGGGTGTTTCTCAAACAGATGATGTATGTGTCATAGGATGGTCGTCCTGTCCTCAGGATGTCTTCTAACTGTGTCAAGTGGGCCAGTCATGCTGCCGAAACCAAAGGGAACCACAGACTCTAGTGTGGGTACAGAGTCTGCTTTGACCTCCGTGTATTCACTCATTCACTGGGATAGAGCCCTTGAGCTGCTCATCAAAGCCCTTGCTCTTCTATTTCCCATCACTCACAGCCTCTCCTGCAATTGGGTGAGGCCGTGTGACCGAATTCTAGCAGATGGAGTAGAACTGGAAGCCGTGTGCCCCTTCCGACCTTCATGCACTCTCCATGGCTTTTCCCACTCACACTGTGTGGCAGGCCAATTTCCAGGGAGCCTTCAAAGTCCCGTGTGCAAAATGCCTGGGCATCCACCAACCTGGGTCCCCAAACCCTGTGGTCACCTGTTCACTCTCCCATTATTGCTGCCCAGTAAGGGGTAAATTTCTGTTGTACATTTGGGGTCCACTCTTTACCATAGTTACCCCCCCCAACTAATACATTTACCTAAATGTGTTGAGCACCAAGTATGAGGTCAGATAGGCATACTCTGTTAATTAAGGCAGCTCTGTGGTAAGCCTTATAAACCCCTCTGGGTTTTCCACGGGGCTGAAGGGAACTCTGCATGACCTGCCCTGCCCACCCGGCAGCCTCTTCTTCTCTGCATTTCACTCACAGGGGCCTCCTTCCATTCGCAGAATGTGCCAGGTTCTCTCCTGTCTCTGACTTCTGTACACATTTCCTCTGCCTAGAATGTCTCATTCCTCCCTCTGTGTGGGTCTCAACTGAAACTTTGCTTCTCCTTGAAAGCCTTCACAGTCCAGCCACAAGAATGGGCAAGATAACCATTTCATATTTTTATACCATTTTATGTATTTTTATATTTATATTTTATATAGTTTTCCTTTATAGCATTAATTATAATTTGCCATTTTATACGTGATATTATTTGATACTATCTTAGTTCCCTCCTAGACTATAGGTTCCTTTAGGTCAGGGCTCTGTTTCATTTTCTTTAACATCATGTGGTTGGTTACTTGGAAAGGTACCTGGTAGAGAATGTTCAGTAAAAATTTGTTGAGTGGGTAAGGTGTACATGGACCCCATCCTCTTCCAACTCCTCATGGACTTTATTCATTAATTATTTCTCACTCCCTATACCATCAATATCAAGACTAAATCAAATATCAGAAACCGGGAAAGGGTGATGACAACAGAAATAACATGATTTTAGGGGTATATGATCACATTTTTGCTTGAGATGTGTTCAGTTTGTGATACTGAGTCATTAAGGAGATACCCTGGGATTTCCCTGGTGGCACAGTGGTTAAAATGTGCCTGCCAATGCAGGGGACACGGGTTCGATCCCTGGTCTGGGAAGATCCCACATGCCGCAGAACAACTAAGTCCATGTGCCACAACTACTGAGCCTGTGTTCTAGAGTCTGCGAGCCACAACTACTCAGCCTGCATGCCACAACTACTGAATCCCGTGCGCCTAGAGCCTGTGCTCCCCAACAAGAGAAGCCATCGCAGTGAGAAGCCCGTGCACTGCCACGAAGAGTAGCCCCTGCTCACTGCAGCTAGAGAAAGCCCGTGCACAGCAATGAAGACCCAATGCAGCAAAAAAAAAAAAAAAAGATATCCTGCAAACAGTCTGGAAGTCAGACCTGTGAACTGTAGAAATGGCTGTGCTAAGATGAACACAGAGGCAGTAACTGAAATCTGGGAGTATATTAGATCCTGGAAAGAGGGCAGAAAAAGAGAAAAAATGTCATACTATTGTGGAATAAACAACATAAAGGATTGTTATGGAATCTGTGTCTTGTTCAACTCTGTGCCCTACTCAGCGCCCAACATAATAACTATACATGGTGAATGCTGATGAAGAGGACCCAGTAAAGGATGCTGTAATGGATTTTCCTGTAACAGTGCTGCATAACAAGCAACATCTAAATCTTTGTGGCTGACAAGAACACTTTTTATTGTGCACAGATCTGGGAGCAGCTCTGTTTCAGTCTGGGAGGTGGGTGCAGGTCTGCTCCACGTGACTTTCATTCAAGGACTAGGTTGAACGAGCAGTGCCCACCTGCGGAAAGCCCCTCCCTTGGAGAATGGCCTCAGCTGTGTCACACTCACTAACATTCCCTGTTAGGGAACTAACCAACGAACTCACCGACTAACACAGGAGCAAGTCATCTGCATGGAAACAACCTACATTTCTTTCAACACAAGAATGGATAAAGAAGATGTGTTATATATGTATACAATGGACTATTACTTAGCCATAAAAAATAATGAAATAATGCCATTTGCAGCAACATGGATGGACCTAGAGATGATCATACTAAGTGAAGTAAGTCAGACAGAGAAAGACAAGTACCATATGATATCACTTATATGTGGAATCTAACAAATGACGCAAATGAACTTATTTACAAAGCAGAAATAGAGTTACAGACATAGAGAAGAGACTTGTGGTTTCCAGTGGGGAGGTGAGTGGGGGAGGGAAGGATTGGGAGTTTGGGATTAGCAGATGCCAACTATTATACAGGGAATAGATAAACAACAAGGTCCTACTGTATAGCACAGGGAAATATATTCAATATCCTGTGACAAACCATATTGGAAAAGAATAAAGAATGCATATATACATATACATATATACATATATATATTCAGTTATATATATATATATATATATATATATATATATATGTATATATATATATATATATATTTCCCTGGTGGCACACTGGTTAAGAATCCTCCTGCCAATGCAAGGGACATGGGTTTGATCCCTGGTCTGGGAAGATCCCACATGCCTCAGAGCAACTAAACCCATGCACCGCAACTACTGAGCCCATGAGCCACAACTACTATGTGTGTGTGTGTGTATATATATATATATATATATATATATGTGTGTGTATATATATATATATATAACTCAATCACTTTGTTATACAGCAGAAATTAACACAACAGTGTAAATCAACTATACTTCAATAAAATAAATTTTATAAAAAGAAGCAAGTCATCTGGCCAAGCCCAAGTCAGTGGCCCAAAGATGTTTCTTCTCATCTTTCTCTACTGTGAGGGGCTGGGAAAAACACGGCGGCAGGTCTGAGTGTGTGATCCTTTCAGGAGGAGGGAGAAATCGGACAGAAAATCCAGTCTTCAAGTTGGAGAACTAGGACAATGAGACTTCCTTCCAAGAAGGAAGTCTTCAATAGTAGATGCAGAGAGGGTCAATACCTACCTTGAGGAAAGGCTGTTGGATGTGTTTGTGGTTAGGTATCATTTAGGAGAGCATTTCAGCAAAGTGGTGAGAGCACAAACCACCCAGCAATAGAGGTAGACTTGCCAGATTTAGCAAATAAAAATATAGGATGCCAAGTTGACTTTTTTTTTTTTTTTGTGGCTTCTCACTGTTGTGGCCTCTCCCGTTGCAGAGCACAGGCTCCAGACGCGCAGGCCCAGCGGCCATGGCTCACGGGCCCAGCCACTCGGTGGCATGTGGGATCCTCCTGGACCGGGGCACGAACCCGTGTCCCCTGCATCAGCAGGTGAACTCTTAACCACTGCGCCACCAGGGAAGCCCCTAAGTTGACTTTTTAAAAATAAATTTATTTATTTATTTATGGCCGTGTTGGGTCTTCGTTGCTGTGTGTGGGCTTTCTCTAGTTGCGGTGAGCAGGGTCTACTCTTCATTGCAGTGCACGGGCTTCTCATTGTAGTGGCTTCTCTTGTTGCAGAGCACGGGCTCTAGGCATGCAGGCTTCAGTAGTTGTGGCACGTGGGCTCAGTAGTTGTGGCTCACGGACTCTAGGGTGCCGGCTCAGTAGTTGTGGTGCACGGGCTTAGCTGCTCTGCAGCATGTGGGATCTTCCCGGACCAGGGCTCGAACCCGTGTCCCCTGAATTGGCAGGCGGATTCTTAACCACTGCGCCACCAGGGAAGCCCCCCGAGTAGACTTTGAGTTTCTGATAAACAAAAACTAATTTAAAAATGATATTTAGCTCTAATTAGTCATTGTTTATATGAAATTGAAATTAACATAGGTATCTTGTATTTTGATCTGGCAGCCTTACATTGGGGTCATGAATGAGCAGAAGGTGACGTATTGGAAGAAGGACTGAAAAGACCATTTTTGAAGTTTGGTGATGGAGGGAGGGTGGGATAAACTGGAGGGTCTATATAGTAGTGAAGGGTTCTCTTAGTAGCAAAGAACTAACCCACGTTATCAGAGATCGTCTCACATACACCCATGGTGAGTGTGTGTGGGCTAACATTTCACATTTTGGGAGCTGATGGGATGAAGGAAAAAATTTGAGCAGTAATTGGATACAGTGACCCCACAGCATCTCTTTGTGGCAATTAAAACCAAACCACACACGACTCCTAAGACTTTGTCCCAAGCTATGAGCTTAGAGTAACCTTCATGGGACCAATTACTAAAAATGTCATTACATGGTGGCCTTGACTTGCTCCCCTCTGGTTTTCAAAGATGTGAAGACTTGTCTGTTGTGCCCTGTTGAGAGGTTCCCAAGGAGACTCGGGGTGGCAGCACAGGTTGGGCATGGGGGCTGCACAGCGGACAGATGACCACTGGCTGCCTCTGAAGACAGGGCACTCTACACCTAGCTGATGACCATGGAATCTCCTTTGGAAGCAAATAACTTAGAGGGTGTGCGGACTGAGTCGGGAGGACACGACAGCTCCATGGGCCTGAATTCAACCCCAAGGTGCAGATTTTTGTGACTGATGCAGAACTGAGGGGTACAGTCGCTGCATTGGGCCTGGGGACAGTTGGGGAGGGTACCCAAGACAATGTTGCCTTGGAACCCAAGGATGAGTCTGGGACTCAGCCAAAGACACCTCTGTTCATTCCTTTACTCCCGCCTTGAGGTGGGAGAATGGTTTGGGTTTCCATCCTTTCCCATCTAGTGGACTCTCTGCTCTTGAAGGTCGAGCTCAGCTGTGAGCACATAGGCAGGATGCCGAGTGTTGAGTCAGCAGACCATGGTGCCTATTCCAGCTCCATCACTAGACCCACACTGCAAACTTTGACCTGCACCTTAGCTACAGGTCCACGCTGCAGATCCCTTATGTGACATAGGGGTCATAAGAATACGTAACTCATAGGGCTATTGTGAGAATTAACTGTAATCCCATAGCCCTTTGTATGCAAATCAAATATATGTCATTGTAATTATTTCTTTAGGTAATGATCACTCTTAGTAGACAGGGGGGTCCTTTAAGACAGGGTCCATTTAGTTTTTTGTTTTTATTTTTATATCCTAAGTACTTACTTAATATCTAGTACACAACAAAGTCCTTAATACTGTTGGTTAAGTAAAATCCGATCACATATCTCAGGCTGGGATTTCCAGAAATTAAATTGTCAGAGTCGGCAAGAAACCCTGAGGATTTAGCAAAATGACTGTCCTTTCGGTTACTTCCTCTCCATCATGCAGGCCCTGAAATCATAACGCTGTGCAAACCTGTGTGATGTGAAGAGCGGTTTCTGCTTCTGTGCTTGTCTAGACAGAAGAATTCTCGAGCTGCCTTCAGCTGCCTTCTCTTTCGGTGGCAGCCCCTGCCAGCCTCCAGCCTGTGCCTTCTGACTGCTGGTGCGTTAAACAGCTCTGCTCTGATAGTGTGTTGTACAATGAACTGATAAGCTGTTTTTGTCTCCTGTTGACCCAGCCTCACAGATAATTCAAAGACTTTTAGACCAAACAAATGGCTGACTTGATAGGGTAAAATTCAGTCAACTGTCTAAAAAACTTTAAACAACTGATTGCCTCAAATTTGATTTTGATTTAGTTGTGTTTACTGTGCTTTACAAAGTTAAAGCCCGTGTGGTCTATAAAAATTTAAGGTCTCCTAGAATGTGTCGACTAGATCACAACAGTTATTTTACAGGAATGCAACATGAAATCAGTGATCACCAAGTGTTGTGAGGGTGATGGTGATGAAATGTATGAAACCGAGCAGGACCCTAGGTGCAAAAGCCTTTCTGGGCACACAAGCCTTCCTGTGTCCTCCATTTCTTGATTATAGGAAATAGGCTTCATTCAGCCTCCAGAACCTTCCCTGAGTTCCAATGGGCAGGTCCAAACAGCTAATCAGGGAAGGGAGGGGATGCAGAGACACAGGAGGAGCAGCCAAGAAACAACAGTGCAGCCTTGGGGCAGGGTCCTGGTTCCCCTCAAGGGATACACATAACAATATCTTTGAGCTGTTTTGCAGATACCAGAACCCCCAACAGATGGGAGAAGTTAACGGTACACTGCCCATAAGCACGTAGACTCCAGACCAGTTGGAACCAGAAGGTTAATGATGCCGACTCCCGATGACCTCACCACCAACCAATCAAAAGAATGTCCATGAGCTGATCATGCCCTGCTCCTTGAGCATTCACTACCCACTCCAGGGCAGGGCACACAGTTTTGAGGGCATTAGCATATTGTGGTCCCCTCTGCCTGGCAACGCAATAAAGCTATTCTTTCCTCTTTCACTCAAAACTCTGTCTCTGAGATTTAATTAGGTGCAGGTATACAGAGACCAGGTTTAGCATCATATATGAACACGTTCTGGGGGAAGAAAAGAAAATATCATGAAATTAAATTAAGAAAGTCAATAATTTTTCTTTAACATATTACTTTTGGAGACTCATCTATTATCTTTAAAGATATATTTTTTTCCCTAAGTTTCTGTTGAAGACGATTTAATGCATTGCTTGGTTGGTTAAGTTGACCAACTCTAAGGCAAAGTTCTACAAATTGGTCAGGGGTCCAGAAGGAACCGACGGAAAGAGGAACCAGACACCTCCATGAGAGATGCAGGAATTAATACTTTTGACATGTTGCATTGTACTTGAAATGATTTGGCAATTGGACAACAGCGCACCTAAACAGCAGCAGAAAAACAACCTTCCATTTGATTCTTACTGAGATTTATTGTTTTTAATAATGCCACTTTTCAGAAGTATAGTCACGTGCTCACTTAGACAGGCTGACAAAGTGAAAACTTGTACGTGATGCAAAGTACCCTTTGGGCCGGAGATTAAGACACAAATGGTGTGGTGACAAGTCAAGTGCCCCCAGCAGATGACAAACCCCACCTCCCTTCCTGCGATCTGGCTCCCATCTTGCCCCGTAGAACCCACAATGAATATCTGGCAAAACACAGAACACAGATGGCTGCCGACTGACATGAAAAGTAAATTTTATTAAACATGTTTACATACATGAGTTGGAAGTTCATTTAAAAGCACAGGGGAGTGTTAAGACAAGTGGTCAAAATAGAAAGATACTACCCAATTAGAATCAGTTGATTGTTGGCCACTAAGACAGAACGGAATCTAGTAGAAGTACACCAATGCTTCAGTCCTTCCTGCTCAGCATGGTGACCAGTGGTCAATCTGTGCCCTGGGAATGATGGGCAGGTCGTTCTGGCGTGTGTAAATAATAAATAATTCACTTGGTGCAGGCAGTATGTCTATGGATTAAAATCTATGTGTACACAGTGTCTACATGTGTTACAGCCCCACAGGAGGAGTCTACACCAAAATATTTATTAGAAGGAATTTGGTCCATACTACATCACATTTTCCAGAGGGTAAAAAATAAAGTCCATCTATAGACATTTCACTCTCGACTCATAGACTGAGTCTGGCTGAAACCTGCAAAATGTCTATAACAAAAAAATGGATGGCTTAGATTTCTTGGTTATTTCAGTAGAGTAATTAACAAGCAAACTGTACAAGTACATGCAACATACAAGCTGGCCTATGTGGAACTAACATACATTATTAAATAACCTTTTATTTCTTTTCTTTTTTTCTTTCTTTCTTTTCTTTTCTTTTCTTTCTTTCTTTCTTTTTTTTTTTTTTACAAAACGTGCATGCAGCTTTGAACAGTTCCAAGTCATGCTGCTCTATCTGTGAAATCACAAAAGTGGACGGACCCATAAAAGGAGGGAGAAGATCTCAATGCACCTGCAGAGACTGCAGTTGGTAGCACATATACAGAAGGTCACAAGGGAATTCAAAGCTGAGAAAAACTCAGATGAAGAAAATGCAAATTGAAATTGGACTTTGTTTCATTCCCCCCCCCAAAAGTAAGATACTTTGCATTAAAAAAATCAAGCTTTGTGCTTGCATCAATCTCAAAGAAATGTAAATTAAAATTGGATAAAAAACATTCGTTTAGTGCAGAATATTTTGACTGGAATTTCCAGTGGAATATTAACAGCCCATACCATGCTCTTTCCAGGACAGGTGGTGTGTCTACACTGAGACATGGTTGAGGAGCCCGGGCATTGCTCAAAGGTCTGAGGCTCAAGTCCATTTCTAGTCACCATTTTGGGAAGTCAACATATGGTTTGTACACATGAGCATATACTTGTCTTGTTTTTTTTTTTTCTTTTTTGGATGTCAGGAAGGAAAAGGCATTACCAGGAGTGTTTCCAAGGTACCCTGATGCTGTTAGTTTAGCTCCCAGCACTAGCTGCAGACTCGGTTCTGTAAAAGTATTCAATGCAAAACAGTGGAAAACATAAATTAATGTTTTAGAATGCAAACAGATATGCGCTTCATTCAAAAAAGGTGATTCTGTTGTTATTTGTTTTTGGAAGATAACTTTTTGTTTTCTGGGTTTCTACACATAAAACCTTGAAGGATTATAAAGTGAAAGCTAGTGAAACCCTGCATTGGCCTCATCTTGTCTTGTTGTACACATTCTGCGGAGATGCTACAGAGCCTGCTTCAGCCCCTTTTTTTGGTGCTTTTGGAAAAAGAAAGGAAGGGTCTCTGTAATTATCACTAGGCCTGTCTGTCATGACACAGCCAAAAATGAGTGGAAATAACAAATACAGTGAAAACCAAACCGAAACAAAACAAATCAAGAAACCGAAATCAACAAACAACACACAAATAAACAAAACTTGTCAACCCCAGGGAAATAACACTGCTTGTGGTTTGTGCAAAAAACAGCTAAAATACAGCTTTTCACAGAGTGAGAGTTTCCAGTTCAATTTGGGATGTGTGTGTGTGTGTGTGTGTGTGTGTGTGTGTGTGAATTTGCAGTTTCCCCTCTCTCATTTGTCAGAAGCATCAGTGGTTCTCACTAGCACGTGGACTTCCTGTATTTGATAACTGCCTTGTTCTGTCATGTGAAGCCAGGTTTTAAACAACGATAGGGACGTATTATTGAAACATGACTACCAGCAAAACACAAGTTGATTGTCTGTCTCCAACCATTCTTTCGATCATGAAATATCTGGTTCAGATTATTATCCTGAAGGTAGAGTCTTACTGGTGTGAGTTCATTAGGACCGGATGCAGGGGGGCCCGGTGGAACTTTCCAGAGATGACTGGGAAGCCCGGCGGGTCAGAGGGGTGAGCGTGGGTTCAACCAGTGATGACGGGGGGAACAGCTTGTACCAGCCGATGACCATGCTGGAAAGATCCAGTTCCTCCAACAAGATCTGGGCCACGCCCATAAAGCATTTGTGATCCATCCTGCCATAGTCTCCCCAGACAATCACCTGCAGAGACAGACAACAGCAGTAAAGCCTGAGAGCTTCTCTCCTTCATGTGTGAACAGTTTAAAGCAAACTATTCTGTAAAAGTGAGCCAGTGAGGGAAGTGGGGGAAGTGAATATAACTAAGACCAAAGAGGTATAATAATAAAAAGGTACTATCCTTCAGGTACTCCGAGAGACACTTCACCAGAATTTTTAGGTGTGATGGAACGCAAATCACGTTTCCCTAGTCAATGAGGGTATTGTCTACATAAACTATGTTAAAAATAAATACACAAGTTTATGTATGTATAAATTCAAAACCATCTTTAGCAACTACGATCTAGTAAGCAAAGTGCAGGGTCACAGAGATATACAAATGAAAATGTGTGCAAGCTAGGAGGGTGAAACAACCCAACTCCCTGTACCATGGCGTGTGTGGATGGTGGAGTATGTGCAAAGGATGAGAATATTCATTAAATTTCTTTTATATTATAGACTTGTTAGTGAAGGGGCAAGTTGAACAATAATTGTAAGCTGGTGCCTTTGAGGACTTGCCTGACAATTTTGACTTGATCAGAAGGTTAATAAGTCAGTGAGCTCACTGACAATTACCACCTTCTGTCTCCTTTTGGTGTCAGGTAAGATTTCCATTACACTTGCTCCAGGTTCTGTTTCCAACACTTTAATCCCCAGTGGAGGTTCCCAAATGAACTCACTCAACTGCTTTACACGGGCAGGGATGGTGAATCTTGCCTTTTCAATTTACTGAGTAACCTTGCCAAATTATTTAATCCCTGTGATCCTCAGACATAATCTTTAAAATGGGAATAATTGTGGTCAAAACATTTAGAAAAGGAAGCACCTAACAATGCACCTGACATTCAACCCATCCTGAATATTTTCTGGTCCTTTCCTTTCTTCCTCTTTGAATCCCATGTCTAGCTCAATAAACTAGTATTAGCATTGGTTGCCCTGATTATCTATCTATCAATTATCTATCTATCATCTATTTATCTATCTATCTAGGAGAGGAAATGGGTGGGAAATAGAGCAGAAGTAAAAGGAGAGGATGGAGAGGAGGAAGAAAAGGAGAGTGAAAATTAAAATCTTGTTTTCCATTAGAACCAAAAGATATTTTGATACTATATATTACTTATATTGTAAATGAACAATTTGGACTTTATTCTCTTCCTGTTGGACCACCTCTTCAATGTTGATATGGATAATGGGCCTGTTACAGTGGAAAATGTCAAACCAGCTATTACTGACCTGAAGGACTTTACCCTGTGGACTTTCGTCAAAAACCAGGGACTGTTGATACAAGGGGTCAAGGGTCTTTCGTGCAATTCTTGTCTTCTTTTTGGCTATGCAGGCCCCGTTCTCCAAAAGATACACTTTGACATATGGAGCTGAACAAAGGTAACATTAACAGATAAGAAGTTAATCCTTCAAGTTAAATTGTTTTTATTAGAGAATGCTTCCTTAGACAAATAGAGATGCTTGTTGAAAGTTTCCCATTGATTATTTAAACCATTTAAAATTTTCAGTGCTCCATAAATTCTATCCCTTAAAACCCATATGTTACCACTAACGCCATTTTCCTCTTCTGAAGTAAATGCATGCAAAGTTATCATAAGATTCTGACTGACTTGGTTTATGACTGGCAATTCAAAACAGGTTTATATCTTAAAGCACATTTTATATCTAAAAGCTCATCCTTTTTGTGATTAGAACTGAATTTTTATCCCGCATTTATAAATGGGCAGAAAAAAAAATAACTGACACAGCTAAGAAGCCATCATAACTAAACTTTGTCTTAATACAACAAGACTCTGCCTAATACTTCTTGACAGAAAAACTGTGCAAGGAAAACCCAGATCCACTTTTATGATCCGCTTTTCTTTTTTTTTTTTTCTTTTTTTTTTTTTTTGCGGTACGCGGGCCTCTCACTGTTGTGGTCTCTCCCGTTGCGGAGCACAGGCTCCGGACGTGCAGGCTCAGCGGCCATGGCTCACGGGCCCAGCAGCTCCGCGGCATGTGGGATCTTCCCGGACCGGGGCACGAACCCGTGTCCCCTGCATCGGCAGGCGGACTCGCTACCACTGCGCCACCAGGGAAGCCCGATCCGCTTTTCTTTGTTGTTACTTTTTTTTTTTTTTTGCGGTACGCGGGCTTCTCACTGCTGTGGCCCCTCCCGCCGCTGAGCACAGGCTCCGGAGATCCGCTTTTCTTTGATCCACAATGAAAGAACATAGAAAAGCTGCCTTGTTAATCAATCAGATAATGCAAAATAGAGCATGTGAAATTCAAATGCAGCAAATGTTTTGAGTTTTTGCCCATGTAAGACTCTCTTGTCCAAAGAGTGACACCGCTCCTTACCAGGTGTGGATTTGGAACCAGGCTTTTGCGTGAGGCTTCGTGCTCTAATCACTTCAACTTCTAATTGGCCCTTCTTATCCTCCATTCCAATTTGTATATCACCTGTGAGTGGAGGAAGCAAAATGTTTCAGCTTCTTTGCAGTCACATGCAGTTAACAAAATAGAGGTCCATAAGAGACTCCAAATTACGATCCCCATGATCTTCATAAATAACGAATATTTTGAGCTCGCCTCCACCATTTTCTTTCCCTGCCTCCATCCAAGTCAGGTTTTGAAATGTTTCTCTTCATTTTTCTGGTGCTAATCTAACTTACGAGAGTCCCATACTGGTTTACAAATTACTTAACTGCAACAATACTGAAGTATTTAAGTGATTCTTGTACTCTAATAAGATTTCTTATCCTTTATGTCATCTATTATATAATACTTCTTAATAAAAAGTACAATTATCTGTGTTTCCATTATCCAGAGAAAACCTCCATTAATGTTTTGGTAAATATCTTAGCAATTTCACAAGTTCACTCATTCTTTCCTCCTTCTTCCCTTCCTTTCCTCCCTTCCTTCCTCCCTCCCTCCCTCCCTTCCTTCCTTCCTTCCTTCCTTATCTCTCTCTCTATCACTATATCAATCTATCCATCTCTATCTCTCTAACTATATGTGTATCTATCTATCTATCTATCTATCCATCATGACCATACATCCTCAATTTATTGACTGTATGAACCACTGAATGGGCATGTCATTACCTATTTAACCAGATCCCTCTGGATGAAAATACAGGTTATCTACATTGCTGTCATCATAAGCAGCATTAGAATGAACAGCTTTACAAAGAATTTTTGCACCCTTGGTCAATTGTTTCTTGAGCATAAATTCCCAGATTTTAAATTGTTAGGTCTAATTGAATGGGCATTTAAAAATGCCACGTGTATTGCCAACATCCTTCAGCAAGGTTGTGCCAGTTTGTACTGTGACCAGAAGAATCTGTCTTTCCCATTTCCCACAGCCCACAATGCTGTTATGAGAAACATGCCTACTTTTTGCCTATCGGACATTCAAAAAGTTATAATTAGAAGTTCTTTGATTATTAGAGAAGTTGAACATATTTCTAAATATTTTCAGTTTTCATTCCTTCTTTTGTATTGCCTGTTCATGTCCTTTACCTATTTTTATAAGATGCTCAACTTTTTCTGAACCATACGATACTTTATCCCCGAAAATATTAAATATAATTATTTCTAAGTTGTTTTTAGTTGGTTGAATCATCTCTACTTTCTCAGTTGTGAATTCCTTTTACTTGCCTGGTCCATTGATCAATGTTGTGGTTCTGGATTGTTTATCGTTTATTGTTTATAATAATTCTGTTTCAGACCTTAGCTCCTGGACTCTTGGGCTTTTGTTTTTGTTTCAATCACATACACACATAGTTTAAAGACTCAAACTGTTCTCTAAGACTTGTTATTAGTATAAAATATTCCCGGCCTTTCTCTCAACCTCTTGCCTTCCAAAGGTCACTGTTTTCAAAATCCTCAGTATTTTAACTGATTTATTTTTTACATTTTGGCATTTGCATCCCTATCTCTAAATACTGTACATATATTTTCCTTTTTTCTTCAGTTTTAGATATCATTATTGACCCCCAATTTTGCTCTCTCTCACTGCTTCCTACCCCCACCATATACTTGACATTTTCTGTCACCCTCTTCTCCCAATATTAATATTTATATCATGATTAGGCAACTTTATTTGTAGCCGAGTGAACTGGAGTACCATGATTACTTCTCATTTCTTAGACACTCTTCTTTTTCCCTACACCCATTAAGTGTCTTTTAAAAAGCCCTTGCTGACATTTTTATGGATGTATCACTCATTCAACCCCTTACTCTCTCCTGGTTGTTTATCTCTTCCACAAAATCAAGTATATTAGGTATTCTATAGATTTTATCTTACAAATCTGACATGCTATTGATACAGCTTGGACAGGTTGCTTATAAAGCCCATTGCAGCTGTTTTATTACATTTTCCTTCACTACCGTCCTGGGTATCCCACCCATTTCTCTCTTGTGTGGAAGCATTTATTTACTGGATGTCATATTCCTCTTTTTTAGTTCACAATTTTTACATTCACTTAGTTCATTTTGTTGAAGTATATCCTCCAATAGCTTTCCAAGCAATGTTGGGTATAAGGAAAATGTTTTGAGACCATTCCTGTCTGAATATGTATTTATTCTAGCCTCATACTTACTTGATGATTTGACTGGCTATTTTAGTCTTCATTGGAAATCAATTGTTACTCAGAATTTCGAAGGCAATGCTCATCTTCTGGATTCCAGTATTATTATTGAAGAGTCCAATGAGAAGCAGATTTTTGATAGTCTGCATAAAATTATTTTTCCTCTTAGGAAACTTGTGGGGTGTTCTATCAACCTCTGGTGCTGTAAAATCTCACGATGATGTTTTTGTGTTGACCTATTCTCATGCATTTTGCTGACTACTCTACGGGTTCTTTCAAGCTGGAATCTCATGTCCTTCAGGAAATACCTATTTCACATGCTGCATATAATTTTCTCCATTTATCATCTTTTTAAACTTTACATATGGCATATTTTGCTAGTAGAATTTTATCTGGCTTTGGTCTGGAAGTTCTTTCCCACACCAAGAGTATAGAAACATTAACTTAAGTGATTTTCAGTATTTTCCAGTGTCTTTCTCCACCCCGTTTCTCCTTTACAATTGAGTCCAAATTTTTTTTAAATTAATTAATTAATTAATTTGTTTTTGGCTGTGTTGGGTCTTTGTTGCTGCGCACGGGCTTTCTCTAGTTGCGGCGAGCAGGGGCTACTCCTCGTTGTGGTGTGCGGGCTTCTCATTGTGGTGGCTTCTCTTGTTGCAGAGAACTGGCTCTAGGCACGCGGGCTTCGGTAGTTGTGGCTTGCGGGCTCTAGAGCACAGGCTCAGTAGTTGTGGCACACGGGCTTAGTTGCTCTGTGGCATGTGGAATCTTCCTGGACCAGGGCTTGAATCTGTGTCCCCTGCACTGGCAGGTAGATTCTCAACCACTGTGCCACCAGGGAAGCCCCCAAAACATTATTTTTTTAAGCTCTGAAGTAGGGAGGTAATTTCATTAATATTTTTTTGTATAGCTAGACACTTATGCCAATCTCCTTTATTGAATAATCCATCATTTTTTCTGTGCTATAAAATTCTACCCTTCTCCTACATTTGGACTTACTGTAGACTCTCTGTCTTAACAGAATTTTGATAATTCAGAGATTAATGACTAACTTTATTCATTTTGCATATCTCAAGTTAGAAAAATGCATTAGAAATTAGAATAGTCATTTGAAACCAGCAACACCTGAGCTAAAATGTTGCTTCTCGCTTGTATTACTATTATGCTACTTTATTTTTTTATTATTTTTTTATTATGCTACTTTAAATGATCTTATCAAGCATAAAACATCAGTTTTCCTACAGAAAAACATTATTCTTACCCATTGCAGGGGTGGCGAGGGTTTGGCGGCCAACAAGCTGGGCTGGTCCCAGTCCATCGAGAAAATCACTGAATTGACTATCCGCTCCTAGTCTCACTCCAGGAAATATCAAGCTATTACCAAAAGGACAAAAATCAAGACATTAGATCTTCTAGAATTCTTTTCATTAGTTTCCATTAGATGATGAGTTCTGATCATGAATCAAACAGTACTCAGGCAATTGGTTTACTTACTGATTCTTTGCATTTCCTCTGAACCAAGCCCACGAAGCTCAGCACTGATTGCGAAAAGGTCTAAACTATCAATTTAAGACCTGATGTTGTTACATAATATTCAGCAGAGTTCCCTGTGCTATACAGTAGGTCCTTGTTGGTTATCCATTTTAAATATAGCAGTGTGTACGTGACAATCCCAAACTCCCTGTCTATCACTCCCCTGCTTCCCTCCTGGTAACCATAACTTCACCTGAAACTAACACAACATTGTTAATCGACTATACTCCAATAAAAAATAAAAAGTTTAAAAAAAGACCTGATCTTCTATTCAGGAGAGCTCAGTTATAGTTTTTAATGTAGTAATTTTTCTGCACACTTTAAAAATACAAATCCCTACATAAATGTGTCACTGACATAAGATACAAGGTGCAAAATTTTATGTCATGAGCTAATACATAAATAATTGCTCATGAGCATTAAGTAACATTAATGCTAAATGTTAAGAAATGGTTAATAATTCCTTGAATAAATATTATAGCATGGTATAAATTCTTATTTACAAATCAAAATGTTTAATTTCTTCATTTTTGAAAGAATTAAAATTTCATATTACCTGAGATTATTATTTAATTCAAATGGAAATGAATTGGTTAACGTACATCTCTCACAACATCAGGACTGCTTGAAGCCCCCGGCTACAGGCTCTCCCAGAGCAGTGACTGTGCTCTTGTTTACTGACATCTCCTGGGTAACAAGGCTTGTTACATAGTTGGACTTCAATAAGTATTTTTTTGAATAAACAGGTTTCTATAAGGATTGATTGTTTCCAGTGTGCTTTCACACATATTATTTCTTCACAATCAAAGGAATTAGATAGAGTATTAACTATTATCCCATCTAGAGAATATAAAATAAATCTATGAGAGGTTAAGTGGCTTATTCATGGTAAATATTATTAGGTTTGTTAATTTTTACTTTTTAAAAATTTTTATTGGAGTAGAGTTGGTTTACAATGTTGTGTTAGTTTCAGGTGTACAGCAAAGTGAATCAGTTATACATATACATATATCCACTCTTTTTAAGATTCTTTTCCCATATAGGACTTTACAGAGTATTGAGTAGAGTTCCCTGTGCTATACAGTAGGTCCTTATTAGTTATCTATTCCATGTACAGTAGTGTGTATATGTCAATCCCAATCTAGATTTGTTAATTTTTATATCTGAAAATAGTGTCTCTAGTTTTTTATTTGTAGATTGCTTCATGGTACTTCAGCAAATATTGGTATTTTGTCAGCAAGTTTAACTACATAACATCATGCCTGCTGATTTTTGTTCTTGGCTGTATCTTGCTGGGAGTATGCATATCACTCATTGGAGCAAATAAAGGGATTCACTAGTTTTAGGAATGGGAAAGCCTATCATGAACATTAACTTGGCAGAATGTACTTCATTTTCTGAACAGAATAGAAAAATGCCAGTAAAATAAAATAAATTGTTAATATTAATTGGTAAAAGATATTTGAATGGTAATAAATAATTACAGAAAACTTGTACATGGTCAGTCCCCAAGTAACCCACTGTAGGATATGAATTACTTGTTATCTATCACCTTAGTAAAAGTTCAATTTTACCAGAAAAAATTCTCAAGCATAGGAAAATGCAGGTTTTGTGCAAGATTTATATGAAATGGTAAAAATCATGTCAAGTAACCAAAACAAAAATCTAGTTATATTTTTTCAAAATTAACTAATTTCAGGATTAGCTAAAATTCTTTAATCAGAAAAATAATGAAGCAGATAGCTCCTGGGCTTTTTTTCCTAAGGTAAAAATGAATTTGTGATGTTTTAAAAACAAGAAGTTTCAAGTTGCTATTATGAGAACGTTAGACTTACAACATCTTAGAGCCCAAAATAGTTTGGAGAAAAGTAGGAATATGGGCAATTAGTTCCACACTTCTAAGTTTTAATTCAGATTTTGGTAACTGGGCCAGACAATGAATTTCCCATATAAAAGAATCCATTAAATGTGGCATGTCTACAATAAACATCCGGTCATGGACTATTCTGAGATTTCCTGGATGATAGAAGTCAGTTTATTCTCGTTCACCCGCCAATTTCTTCATCCCTTTGAAATGTCTGTGTGACCAGGTGCAGAGGTGTGTCTGTGTGTGTGTATCCAAAGAGGTCAGGCTGTTTTCAAATGGATGGTTGACCTCCTGGCTGTATAAAGAAGTTGCAGGATCACCCTGGGGGCCTTGTTATCTGCCCTGTGACTACAGGACCCTTGGCCCCGGGCCACGTGGATGTGCAGAGGCCACTTACTTTCCCTCGGAGCTGTAACTGTTGATGCTGCCATCCGTAGACTCCCGGCTCGGCTGCCTTACCATCTTTCTCATCTCGGCCGCCATTCCCGTCTCTGTGCTTCTCTGGATGGTGCTTTTTAACTTCTTGTGGCCTGACTCTGGCAGGAGAGAGTAAAAGAAACTCTAAGTTTGTTTTAGACGATTCCCCCTGAATGTCGATTGATTCTGCAAGTACGATAGTTAATTATGCATGTAATTAAAAATCTACGAAGAAAAGTAGTGTCTAAGAGAATACTCTGATTAATTAAATCTCTTTGCCAAAGGATGCTTTGGCCAAGGGGGTAGCGGCGGAAGGCAGACCAGCTGCCTGTATCCCAATGAGGCAAAATGCACTCCCTGTATTACTGCTGCTGAAGTTGTCAAGTTCAGTGAAAAACTGGATTTTGGACTGAACTGTTCTGTGGAACCTAACAGGTTTCTCCTAATCTGGGATGCTCCAACTGCATAGGGACAAACTTAAATGAATGGACCATATCCTTTAAAAGAGAAGAGGCACCTGGAACTCAGCATGAAAAATACTGCTGTGTTGGTACTGCCAGGTATTGGCAATCCTCACAAAGAAAAAAAAACAGCGCTTTATTTAAAGATTTTTGCAACACTGTAACATAGACGATCTCATCTGACATGACACAGAGGTTACCTATGTAGGCTGTACAGGTACTATCTTTTTTTTTTTTTTTTTTTTTTTCGGTACGCGGGCCTCTCACCGCCGCGGCCTCTCCCGCCGCGGAGCACAGGCTCCGGACGCGCAGGCCCAGCGGCCACGGCCCACGGGCCCAGCCGCTCCGCGGCACGCGGGATCCTCCCAGACCGGGGCACGAACCCGCGTCCCCTGCATCGGCAGGCGGACCCGCAACCACTGCGCCACCAGGGAAGCCCCAGGTACTATCTTAATTCCAGGCTTCACAGCTATGCATGGCCTTTCGACCCAGCTGTAGCCTTCTGACTGCAGTTTTGGGCTGAGTCTCTTTTTGCACTGTGAATCATACTGGCTGATTATTTCTTTGATAAACTCTAAGTTCAGAGCAACTTTCTTGAGCCCCTTTGAAATGCACTAGCCAGTATACTATTCATAGCAAGGATATGGATTTCTAAAACATTTATTTAATTAGAGCAATATCGAAAGGTTAGACAAACTTAGACTTTTACAACCTGCCATGCTGTTTCTACCTACACATTCTATATGTATTTCTCGTATTCTTTCCATTTTATTTTCACATAGTATCATTTAATACCCATGAATAATATATGAAAAATGCTCCATGTACATAACCACATACATAAAATACATACATACGTTATACACATAACCTTTTCAATCCTCATAAAACCCCTGTGAAGAAGATGCCTAAACACATTCCTAAATAAACTGTATGAAAACTGAACGCTTTCCTCTCATTTTGGGCCACTGCAACACTTTTGTAAATTGTCTAATAAAAGATGTCATGGGTTATATCCTATGGACTCAATGTGGAATATTCTCTATATAACAGCCATGCTGAGTAAATTGGAATATGTCACTCCCTTACTCAAGATTTTCTGATGGTTTATCAATCAAAATTAAAAGCAAGTCCAAACTGTTATCATGGCTCCAAAATGCATATGATCGGGTCCCTGGCTGACTCTCAGAACCTCCCTCCCCCCATCCCACGTGGTCGCTGTCCTCCCCTCAACTCTGCCTTCCTTGCATTTGCTTGGACACCCCAAGCATGCTGCTTCTGGGCCCTTTGCCCTCTGTCTGTCCTCCTGATTTTCTTGTTTATTCAGGGCTCTGCTCCAACATCATCTCCTCAGAGAGGCTTTTTCTGACCCTCATCACTCTTTATCCCCTTGCCACGCTTTATATTTCTTCATGACGCTGCTCCGTCTGCTAGTAAACTTCATTTGTTTGTTTGTTGTTGTTTCACCAATTTGAATTTAATTTCTACAAGGAGGGGGACGTGGGGAATATTCCTCACCATTTTCTTTAGTATCTAGAACAGTGGTATGAATCACAGCTCTCATAAGAAAGTGCATTTTCTCATCCCAGTTAACACAATTACAATACAATACAAACAGGTCTATATTCTTTTAAAGATGGTACTGTTTCATTGTATGGTTATGTGGCATCACAACTAAACCACCTCTTTACTGATGAGCATTTGGGATGTTTCCAGTTGTTACAGGAGTTTTTATAGAATAAATATTTAGAAGTTGAAATGCTAGTGAAGGGGTGGGAATCTGTTTGATCTTATTAACTGTTTCTAACTTGTCGTTTAGAAACCTTGGTAGCAACCTTCCCATGGACGTACCCATTTTCTCACCTATGGCTCTGAATTCTCCACCTGTCCTCTTTCTGGTCTCTGTGTTGCCCACTGGACTTGTCATTGTAGAATTTGTACACTTCCTCAAGGCAGGGACTTCACCTTTGGCCACTCTGGGTGCCGTTTAGCTTAGTTTGGGTGTTTATTTATGTGTATCCTGTGCCTCCTTCTTAGATGTAGTTCCTGTATGAAGTCACCGTGTAGAGCAATGTTCCATCCCTGCGTGCATATTGGCTGCACCCCACCTGAGGGGAAGGGTCAAGCTCCCAGGGCGTATTACCCAAGTGAGCCAACTAGAATCGTGAAAAATGTTTACCCCAGGCAGCCTGAGGCAATAAACAAGGGTAGAACACCAAATTCTATTGAAAATAATGAGGTTGATAGCTAGAAAAATGAGGGCAAATTGTAAATCTATATGGTGGGGGAATACTGAAAACTGGAGAGAAACAGTTAAGAGAATCAGCTGCAAGGGGTTCTGGTTAGAGTATCTGTTCATTCAGTTGTTCATTTATTTACCCATCCATGCATCCATCCATCCAACAAATATTTACTAAGCACCAACCAGGTGTCCCACACTGTTCTAGGTGCTGGGTATATACTGATGAGTAACAAATTTTCTGCCGTCATGGAGCTTACGTACGTGTGTGTATACAAGCAAGGCAATGATCAAATCAACAAATATACATTATAGACCTGGTAATCTGTGCTACAGATAAAAATAGGCAGGAGAAGGGGGATGGAGAGTGTTGGGGGCAGAGCAGCAATGGTTTTATTAAAAAGGGGGTCGGGGTCTCATCAAGCATCGGTCTGGAGGACGTGAAGGGACTGGATGGTGGCCCCCATGGCTGGGTTGGTCCTGGTGGCTGTACTGGGGAGGCTGTGAGTGACGGCGGTCAGGAGGGGCCTCTGTCTGGTCATCAGTCCCCAGTCCTCAGGTTTCCTCTGCAGTGTTTCCGGTGCTGATCCTGAGTCCGGCCAGGAGGCTCTGTGTGCCTGGCCATCCAGATGATGGGGAGAGACTGTCAGAGCCTGGCCTCTCCTGCATTTCCTAACACCTGCTACACGTGGTTGTCATGACATATTTGTTCAATGAATGAAAAGAAAAAAATTAAAAGTGAAGAGTTCTTTATCAGTTTGCATTTTTTATGGCGATATCAAGTTTTCTCAAAGAAAGGTGTATCTACAGGGTGTCCCCAAATCCTTACAACAGTTTTAAACCTTCATAGCTTTCAAAATGTAAGTGCTACACACTTTGCAAGACCATCATTTAAGAGGTTGGTTATTGAACTTTCTTTTATACTTACTTAATTTTGTGGATTTGAATAATAGCTATTATTATTATTATTATGTTTGTTTTTGTTATTTTTTGCGGTACTCAATCCTCTCACTGCTGTGGCCTCTCCTGTTGCGGAGCACAGGCTCCGGACGTGCAGGCTCAGCGGCCATGGCTCACGGGCCCAGCCGCTCCGTGGCATGTGGGATCCTCCCAGACCGGGGCATGAACCCGTATCCCCTGCATCGGCAGGTGGACTCTCAACCACTGCGCCACCAGGGAAGCCCTGAATAATAGTTTTTAATTTTAAAGTTTTTGTTTTAGTCCTTCTGAAGATGGCAATCATGAACCGATATCGCTTGTCTTACCCGTGTTAATAAATATGCATCACAAAGAGTTCTGATGCACTAGACAATTGTAGAAAAGCCCGGGTAACAGCTGGGTAAACAATTCCAGCCATGAATCTGTCTGATTTATATTCAAAGGGCTCTCTTATTATCCAGAATGTAAGGGTTGGAAGGAACATTGTTTTATAGATGTGGAAACTGTACATTTGGAGAAGCATAATTCATGCAACAAATATCTGTCCAGCACTTGCACTGGTCCTTGCCTTTTCTGGATGCTGATGATACAGCAGTGAGCACAACCGACACAAACCTCTGCCTGATGGAGCTTACATTCTAGTGGGAACAAAGTCTTGTTCAGCATCCTCCTCGTTAGCCCAGAAGTTGGATGAGAAACCTGATTTTCTGAACCACAGTCTTGTGATCATTCCATTATACCACAGTTTAGGAAAACACAGTGTCTGATCTGATTAATTTTACAAACAGAACAATAGTTTAGCTACACAGATATTTTCATGTATACATTTTCATAAGGGCTTACAAGTTCATCTGAAATCATTGTTAGAAGCACATATATTCTATACAAGTGTACATAATTATTTGTATTCACCTCTCTATAATTATAGCATAAATGTGTTACATGTCATTTTTAATACCAATATAATGTATTAAACCATTAAATATTAGAAAATACTGTTATGTCTGTTAAAGATACCACCAGTATTTAATAATAACTTGTATCCACTGAAGAATCATTAAACAGATAAGACGTGAAGTTTGCTATCAAATTATGTCATGAAACATTTGACTTGAAACTTCTGTCCTAAGTACTATACAAAGAACAAAAGGATTAGAAAGCTCGTACATTCACAAACACACAAAAATTAGTAAAATCCAATTATTGGGGGTAAGTATTTTACACATGCTTTAGAAGAGCAGATTTTCTCTCACAGAATGTTTCAAAATGTGTCCTATTTATATATGAACTCTCACTTTTCACATTTAGAGATGCTATATTTTATTTATTTATTTTTGCGGTACACAGGCCTCTCACTGTTGTGGCCTCTCCCGTTGTGGAGCACAGGCTCCGGACGCGCAGGCTCAGTGGCCATGGCTCACGGGCCCAGCCGCTCCGCGGCATGTGGGATCTTCCCGGACCGGGGCACGATCCCGCGTCCCCTGCATTGGCAGGCGGACTCTCAACCACTGCGCCACCAGCGAAGCCCTAGAGATGCTATAATTAGAAACAACTTATTGACTTATTAATTCATTCTATAAATACTCATTAAGCACCAAGGGCCTATAATCTAACAGGCATCGTTCTAGGTGTTGGAGCTACACCAGTAATAAGATAGGATATCACATACCATAAATAACTGAAACAGGTCGGGTAACATGATAATTTTCGACAAATATCACATGATATCACTTACATGTGTACTCTGAGAAAAAAGATACAAATGAACTCATTTACAAAACAAAAATAGACTCACAGACATAGAAAACAAACTTAGGGTTGCCAAAGGGGGAGGGATAAATCAGGAGTTTGGGATTAACATATACGCACTACTTTATATAAAATAGATAAACACCAAGGACCTACTGTATAGCACAGGGAACTCTACTCAGTATCTTGTAATAACCTATCATGCAAAAGAATCTGAAAAAGATTAGATAGTTATATAGATAGATAGGAATATGTATAACTGAATCACTCTGCTGTACACCTGAAACTGACATGATATTGTAAATCAACTATACTTCAATTAAAAAAAAAGATAGCATACATTAATATAACTTATATAATAAAGATAATATAAATTATTGTTTAAAAATGATAATTTTAGATACTGGTAATCATCATAAAAAAATAATGAAGAGCCCGTCTCAGTCGAGTGAATTCCTTTTGATCAGCTGGGCGGGGCAGGCCACTTGTAGAAAAGGAGGCCGCCGTGCAAGGGTCTGATGGAAGGATATTCCAGGCAGAGGAGCAAGAGGCGGACCCTGAGGAGGGCCTGACCTCCCCGGCGGGTCTGAGACGTGCGCTGGGCGGCCGCGGGGACTCTGCGCTGACCGTGAAACCAAGGGGAGGGTCACGGTCTGATCTCCCTTCTCCAAAGGCCCCTCGAGCTAAACTGCAAGAGTAGGAGTGGAAGAAGCAGGGGCCGGGGAAGCTTTCCTACCTAAGGAGAGAAAACACGGCGGTCGCGGCTGGGGGAGCCGCAGGGATACGCGAGGAGGGGCTTTGAGCTTGTCCTGCGGTGGAGCTGACAGCCCGAGCGCGCTCTGGACCAGGAAAACTGCAACAATCCCGAGCGTCTGGGTTTTCAGTTAGGATAACTAGCTGGATGACGGTGCCACTTACTGGAAAGGGAGAGGAACTCGTTGTAGGGGGTCGACATTCTGAGTTCTCTGGTGGACGTTCGGGGGGGGTCCCCGAGATAGCGGCGCCAGTGAGAGTAAAGCAGGAAGAAGATGTACAAGTCCGGGCACGAGGGTCAGCTCAAGGCTGGAGAGGTTGGGAGGCAGCAGACAGACAGAGAGGACGCACCGGCCTGGGCATGCAGGTGGGATAAAGACCAGTGTTTAACAGGGGGGCAGGGCAGCGGAGCCTGGGATACATCCACATTTAAAGGTCCAGAAGAAAATCAAGACTGCTAAGGGGTCTCCAAGGGAAGACCTTTTAAGGTTCGGAGAAAAAGAGGTAAGTGTCGCGGTGCACAAATCAGAAGAGTGAAGTGTTACAGGAAGTAAAATAATTAAGGCTCGATTACTACTTAGAATTTTAGTTTGGAACAGACACACAGACACGATGACAGTGCCTGCCTCCATGGGTATCGCTGATTTCGAGGGGGCTTGGGGGCCTGAGGGGAACCATCAATCAGAAGACAGGGTGAGAGATGAGACTGCAGAGCAGCGCCTGGACCGTTTCCGAAAGGTCTGCAGTCATTGAGAGTATCTGGAGAGTCACATAGGATGAGAGCAGGTTGTCTATGTTTTAAGACGTGTGATATCAGAGCTTGTTTCTATGCAGAGGGGAATCGACAAATGCACAGGATGAAACACAACAGTTCCGGGTCTAATATTATTGGTTGGAGAGGTGGATAAAGATAGATCATGTCCAATAAATCATCTTTTAGCCAGAGCAGCCTCTAATGCCAAACGAATAGTCAATTCCATCCATCAACTGGAAGAATCAGTAAAAGAATATCACCTAATGGATTAAACAATTGGAGTCCAAAAGATTAATAAAAGTAATAATGTCCCGTCAAGTCACACAGAGAAACCTACAGAGTAAGTGCAAGCTTTTGGTGACCCTGAAAGTAACACATGGGATCAGCAATAAGATTTACTTTTTTATATGTACAGTGACAAAATTCAGTTATTTTTAACAGGAAAGTTGTTGTGGATAATCTAATATGTTTTGTTCATTCACTCCTTTATTGACTGATTCAAGGAACTGTTTCCTGAGTGCTTCAGGCCAGTGCTGTGTATATAAACGTGGAAAGGAAAGAGGCCCTGATTCCAAGCAGCTCATGGCCTCGTAGGAGAGGCTGGCAAGTACCTGTTTAATTGTGATTCAGTGTCAGTGCAACACGGAGGATTTATTTTATATCTGTTTGGCTTTAGGTATTTACTTTACGTAAACGCAATAATACAGAGAGAGGAGGAGAGGGCGAGAGAGGGAACAGTTTAAACAGTGAGGGGGGTCTGTGGCTTGCTCTGACACTGAATGAGCTCATAAACTAGCAGAATCAGGAGGTGAGAAATGCAGACGTTCTCTTCCTTCCCTTTATTTCAGTTCCTGAGGAGAATTCCAGAGTTTATGATGAGCTCTAAAATCATCTGCCTAAACATAAACCAACTACTTCATCTGCTGTGCAAACAAAGCAGCAGCAAAACAATCCAACTGACAGGATTGGACTCCTTGAGACACCACAGGTTGGAATCCAAGGGATTTTCAAAGGAAATTTTAACTCCACGCCGATGGTGAAGGGGGATTTATATTTCAGGCCAAGAGAGCAGCATATGTAAAGGTCCTGAGGTGCTGGGGAGCATCGCCCCTTGAGATGGATGCATTTCCAGGTTGACCCGAGTTCAGTGAGTGGTGGGTGCAGCCTGGGAGGCCCTCACGTGGCCTCCGACCTGATGCTCTCAGGATGCATGGTTAGGTACCATTGGGGCGGCTGTTATATTAGTATTGATGTTATATTAGTATTGATTCTTATTGACCTCAAGGTCTTGGTCCTCCCAGTCCCAGCATTAACCGCACACAGTTGTGTGTACTTTGTATTATGTACAACACAACACAGATCTCCAGAGACCATTCTTTACAAGAAAAGACCCAGCAATTCTGTTGGTGTCAGATGCTTTCAGTGTCGTAGTGACCACATAGTTGGAAAGTTTTATTAGGCAGTCGGTTCCAACAGTGCCATAGTAGGGTTTTGGGGTAATTTTTAAACAAACAAACAAAAATGTTCCTTTTGTGCTGGGCCAAGGTTCTTGATTATATTTCATCCCATGCAAGATAAGTGCAACTTTAAAAGTTTCATAGGTCTGAAGAATATTTTTAGAACATCACATGAGGGTTCTTGGACTTTTATGGTTTCCCTCATTCATTCTCCAGTTTAATCCTACAAGCCATAACGTCTACTGTTTCTCTTTCCTCTTCCCATTTTCCAAAGAGGTTTATAATGAAAGATACACAGTGCTCAAAAAGCTAAAAATAGGATCGTTCAGAATCTTTTTGTGAGGTGGATGGAATAAGTGCCCTTGATGATATTTTCAGAATTCTTCCAGTCTTTCCCAGTGATGTAGCCAAGCTCTCTTATTCCATTCCCATAACCCGAAAGAGGCAAGGTGTTTCCTTTGCTGCCATGCACCTTAAGCTCTCTGCAGATATGGCTTTAGAAAAGGGGCTGGTCCGTGCTGATCACTGACCTTTGCTTTCCAGCCCATCTGTGGCTAACAGCTGTTCTCTGGTGAGAAGCCCACATCGTTCTGAGCTCCCAGAACACCTGCTGTCAGACCAGCTTAGTCCACTCACCATACTGAGCTTTCCAGCAAAACGTTTGCTACTGCGACCTCAGCCTTTCCTCTTGCCCAGCTGGTGAAAACGTGAGCAAGACCAAGTCCAAGATGGGCTTTTACATAATCTGCATATTAAACTTAATAAGGCTGCCCCCAAATATTTAGGTAAAGAGGTGGACAGTCACAGAAACACACCATCTGCCCCACATCCTGTTGTGGCCAGAAGCATCAGGGAGGGGCATTCACATGCTGGACACCTCACTGCTGCAAACCGCTTGACTTCACAGCCTCCATCTTCCTAAAGCGTGTCCATGGCCTGGACTGAACTGTGTCCCACTCCCCACCCCCTGCCCCCAGTTCATAGGTTGAAGTCCTAACCCTCATTTCCTTACAGTACGACTGTGTTTGGAGATGGGACCTTCAAAGAGGTGATTAAGTTAAAATCAGCCCCCTAAGGAGGCCCTAATCCCATGTGACTGGTGTTCTTACAAGGAGAGGAGATCAGGACGCACAGAGAGGCCACGATGCCAAAAGGCAGCAAGACGGCGGTCACCTGCAAGATGAGGAGAGAGGCCTCAGAGGAAACTGCACCTTGATCTTGGACGTCCAGCCCCTAGAACCGTGAGAGTATAAATTTCTGTTATTTGAACCACCCAGTCTATGGTATTTCGTTATGGCAGCCCGAGCAAACCAGTACATCTAGGGAGTGGATACTGTATAAGGTCATCTTGTTTAATAAATGTGATGATTTAAATACAAGTTAAAGCACCTGGGGATAAATAATCACCTAATTTGTCTGAGGATGAAATTAAGCCCCCAATACTGGGATGGACTTATTGCAGCTTGTCTTGATTAAAAAGTGATCTGAAGCAGCGGTCCCTGACCTTTTTTGCACCAGAGACCGGTTTCATGGAAGACAATTTTTTCATGGACTGGGGCGGGGTGTGGACGGGAAGGAGGCTGGGGTTCAGGCAGTAATGCCAGCGATGGGGAGCGGTGGGGAGCAGTGGGGAGAAATGGGGAGCGACGGGGAGCGGTGGGGAGCGACGGGGAGCAGTGGGGAGCGACGGGGAGCGACGGGGAGCGACGGGGAGCGACGGGGAGCGCCGGGGAGCGGTGGGGAGCAGTGGGGAGCGACGGGGAGAGACGGGGAGCGATGGGGAGCGGCAGATGAAGCTCCTCTCGCTGGCCTGCTGCTGACCTCCTGCTGTGCGGCCCGGTTCCTACCAGGCCACAGACCGGTACTGGTCCATGGCCTGGAGCTTAGGGATCCCTGGTCTGAAGTATTACATGGATATGACTAAATTGTTTATTAACAACTCAATGTTCAGAAAATAAGGCCTCAAATTTATTTGTGACTGAAGAGGGGTTAATCTCCAAAATATACCAAAAGGTCATGCAGCTCAATATCAACAAACAACCCAACCAAAAAATGGGCAGAAGATCTAAATAGACATTTCTCCAAAGGAGACATACAGATGGCCAAAAAGCACCTGAAAAGATGCTCAACACCACTCACTAGTTATTAGAGAAATGCAAATCAAAACTACAATGAGGGGCTTCCCTGGTGGCGCAGTGGTTGAGAGTCCGCCTGCCGATGCAGGGGACACAGGTTCGTGCCCCGGTCCGGAAAGATCCCACATGCTGCGGAGCGGCTGGGCCCATGAGCCATGGCTGCTGAGCCTGCGCGTCCGGAGCCCATGCTCCGCAAGGGAGAGGCCACAACAGTGAGAGGCCCGCGTACTGCAAAAAAAAAAAAAAAAAAACAAAAACTACAATGAGGTATCACCTCACACCAGTCAGAATGGCCATCATCAAAAAGTCCACAAACAATAAATGCTGGGGAGAATGTGGAGAAAAGGGAACCCTCCTACACTGTTGGTGGGAAGGTAAATTGGTACAGCCCCTACGGAGAACAGTATGGAGGTTCCTTAAAAAACTGAAAATAGAGCTACCATATGATCCAGCAATCTCACTCCTGGGCATATATTCAGATAAAACTATAATTTAGAAAGATACATGCACCCTTATGTTCATCGCAGAACTATGTACAATAGCCAAGACATGGAAACAATCTAAATGTCTATCGACAGATGAATGGATAAAGCAGATGTGGCACATATACACAATGGGATATTGCTCAGCTGTAAAAGAGAATGACATAGTGCCATTTGCAGCAACATGGATGGACCTAGAGATGATCATATTAAGTGAAGTAAGTCAGACAGAGAAAGACAAATATCATATGGTATCACTTAAACGTGAAATCTAAAAAAACAATACAAATGAACTTATATACGAAACAGAAATAGACCCACAGAAGTAGAAAGCAAACTTATGGTTACCAAAGGGGAAAGGCAGGGGAGCGATAAATTAGGAGTTTGGGATAGACTTGTACACACTACTGTGTATAAAATAGATAACCAACAAGGACCTACTGTATAGCACAGGGAACTCTACTCAATATTCTGTAACAACCTAAATGGGAAAAGAATCTGAAACAAAATAGAGATATATGTATATGTATAACTAAATCAATTTGCTGTACACCTGAAATAACACAACATAAATCAACTATACTCCAATGTAAAATAAAAATTTTAAAAAAAGAATGAGCAAATACAGTAAAAGTCCTCCTAGACAAAAAATACCAAAACCAAACCAAACAAAAAAAACGAATTTGATGCTTAGAAAATAAAGCCTCAGATTTATTTGCCCAGGAGTGAAATATATCACATTTAGATCAAATCTATTTTTTTTAACTCTTTGTTCTAAATTAACACCTTAATTGAAGCTGGATTTCACTTATTGAGTGTAAACCTAGAATAGCTACTTAACTATCTGCCATACTGACTGTAAAATAAAACAATACTTCAGGCTGAAACCTACCAAAAAGCAAATGTTTTATTGCATGTTTCAGGTTTTCTCTTTAAAAAAAATGTTTAAACTCAAGGTATTACTATTCAGGGAATCTTTCCTCTCTTCCAGTTTCCAAAGGCAGCCTAATACACTCCACGTTGGCTGGATCGGGAATGGTTTGAGGGGCAGCTCTGGAGACAGACCATCTGGATTCAGGTCCCAGCCCCACCCCGTATTAGTTCTGAGCCTGCAGGCGGCTTACTTAGTCTCTCGGTGCCTCCCTTTCCTCCTCTATGAAATGGGGGGATTGTCTTGGGCAGTAAATGAGACTATCAGGTAAAGGTCTAGGGTCGGTTCCCAGCATTATTGAAGTTACCCACTCTTACACTGTACGACCTCAAGGTATTTTGCATAGATGATGTCTCCAAGCTGAATGACTCTAATTCCCCGTGTTCAACTCAAAGCACAGTTTTCTGTATCTTTCACATATTTAACTCAAAATGCTCTTTAGAATGAAGCATAAGTGGCAACATGTCACAGAGACTATTCATGCCCCAAGTATCCATCCTTACCCTTTTCTCCAGTGACAGAACTTCCTCCATCCTCCCAGCTAAGGCCTGGCCACATTTCCCTTCCTCTCTCCCCTCTCAATGGGGATATGATGGTAGGAGCTGAAGCAGCCACTTTGAAAGTCAGTATGGGAGCATGTGTTGAAGCTGGCAGAGCCTGGGTCAGCCCCAGATGGGATGGTCCACCTGCACTATTACGTGAGGGTCTTGATTAAGCCACTCTATTTGTAGGTGTCTTGTTACAGCAGCCTATCCTGTACCATAGTACATAGTATTCTAAATAAAATCAGTGTGGATTTAAACAAAGATAAAATAGTAGTTTTGTGAAGAGTATGCTGAATTCTCTAACTTTAGATCTGAGACTTGAATTACTGAATCGACCCTTGACAGTCTCCTATTTAGACAAATACGGCTCCTCTTCTAACAATAGAGTTAGTAGAGAATTTTCTTCTCTGTGTTGTTTCAGAGAATGTGGGGTTAGAGGGGGAGAATCTAGCAATAAATAATGTTAATATCATCATTGTGTCACGTACTCTGTAGGATACAATACATAGAGGGTTCCTTTCCTAGTAGCTTAATATTTTGAAACAAATATGCACAAACGAAGTTCCTAATTATTGTGTGGCAATGACCTTACTGCACTAGTTATTATGGGCAGAAAAGAGAGTTTGAGATCACAAAGGACATGAATAAATTTTTTCTATATTGTATAAAACAAAGTAGGTTCTCTGCTTCTCACCACGTTCCTTCCAACCAATTGGATGGATTTTCATCAACATCGGGATAGTCTGATTTGAAATACGGGCTACGTGGCACATTTGAGATTCTTTTCGGGAATTCAGAGACCCAGCAGGGCAACTTAAAGAGACAGGTGGGAATTCTTGAGAGAGTCTGAGCCAGGGGTACAGCTGATCTCGGGGAGACTTGTCCTATGTAACCAGTCACCACTGAAGGAGAGGGCCCCATGTTGAAACTCAAGGTCAGAGCATCAGGCACCCTAAATAGTGGGTGATGGGCCAATTGGGTAGTTGCTTATTTGGGGACTCAGTGTAGCTTGAACCAGCCACAGAGCAGGAATTAATTGCGTTCAGGCTTACGACCTTCCCAATCCACAGCGGAAAACCAGGCAGCACATGTGTCTGTGCATCTCTGTACAGAGGGAGGGACATATAAACTTAGAACAACTTACAAGACAGTTACTGAAAGGAAGGAATAAATACTGTCCAGAGAAACGGGACAGAATAAAATGGGTTTAACTAGCTCTTAAAGGCAAAGTTCACATGAAGAGGAATCTGTGGTTCCCTCCCACCTTTTTAGATACACACATTTATCACAGGGGCACGAGCCGTGATTTCCTAACAGATGGGATGGATATAAAGGGACTGCATATCAAACAAACTTTGACAAAGATCAAATTACAACATGAGTTAATCAGTACAGTTAAGTACAACCTATGATATTCTAGGCACTAAGAAAAGATCATCTCAGTAGGACCCTTAAATCCTCCATTTGTGCTTTCCAGGGCCCTGCTCAGTCCCTCCTATGGCCTTGCTCCTTCACAGAGGATGGAGCCTTTCCATCCCTGGAGATCGAGAGGATGTGCCCACCCACCTGCCCATGTGCCCCCTTCTACACTAAGCCTCCAGATCCTTGGGAGCCTAGAATTTCCTACCCAGATGGCCCCGAGCCCACATCCGGGACCAGCCCATGTATCTTTCTGGGGTCCAGCCTCCTAAGGATGGACAGCACCACCAATGTGGATGCCCCAAAGTCCAGATGGGTGCAGGGCAGGGCCAACGGGTGGGAACAGAAGGGGGTGGGTGGAGGTCCCAGCATGAGATGAGCCACGGCCACGCACAGAACTCTGCACAGTCAGAATTCTAAATTGAAACTTGACCTCCCTGGTCATTACAAAGATCTTTTTGTCAGTAGGAAACTAAAAGACCTTTTACTGAGCACTTTGTTGGCTTGGTTTACAACTTTTAAGTGACGTAGGGTATGTGGGCTTCTGTTTCTTGATCAGGCCCAAGCCTAGGGTTTCTTATGGATAAAACTGTCTCATGCTTCATAATACAAGGAAGACCTTTCTTTGATTCACGTGAAGGATTATCATTAGAAAAAAATCCACTGGGTATTTTTTTTAAGTGAGGTTTTTAAAAAAAAATAATTTATTTATTTATTTTTGGCTGTGTTGGGTCTTCGTTTCTGTGCGAGGGCTTTCTCTAGTTGTGGCGAGTGGGGGCCACTCTTCATCGTGGTGTGTGGGCCTCTCACTATCACGGCCTCTCTTGTTGTGGAGCACAGGCTCCAGACCCACAGGCTCAGTATTTGTGGCTCACGGACCCAGTTGCTCCACGGCATGTGGGATCTTCCCAGACCAGGGCTCGAACCCGTGTCCCCTGCATTGGCAGGCAGATTCTCAACCACTGCGCCACCAGGGAAGCCCCTGCTGGGTATTTTTATACGGAGTTTTGATCAGACTCTGGAACACTTCCGATAAAGTTTGATGATAAACCCCCAGGGGAGGTCTGTGGGAGTCACAACATCCTGTTCTCTTTCAAGGTTTTCCATCCCATCAGTTCAGGAAACTTGGGAGGGGGGAAGTAAGGAGGAGATGTGCATCACAGCAGTTACCACAGAGAGTAATCACTGGGTGTGCGTCCCTCTGAAGACTCGCGGCTCTGTCCCTCTGGTTGGTGATCTCCACAATGTTGGGACACTATAGACCCAGCGGGAACATTCCTCATGGAAACGGGTGGCGTAAGAGCAGAGCAGCAGAATTTACACTTCACAGAATAAAACGGGATGTGCTGGCACATACTGTGATGTCTGGTTTATGATCCTCATATACTTGGGTATTTCTCTATGGAGTTTTAATAGTATGTGAAAGCATTGTTTGCTAAGATTTGATTAAGCAGAGAATCCAAAGAAAACTGAGGCACTGGGATCAATCTTTTTGAAGCTATACATTTGGAAATTGTCTTTTTTTTTAACTCCAAAATTTTCAGGAGAAAGTTAATAAAGTTAATTCAGAGGCGCTAACAGCCATCTTTATTCTTTCACATTTATAAAATTAAGAGGTAAGAAACAGGTTGTCAGAGAGACCTCTTTCCTATTGGTAGCTTTTAAAAATAATCCAGTTTCCGTTTTATTAATAAGGGCATTCAGAACTTCATTGGTCCATGGGATACTTTCAATTCAGTAGCAAAGATTACAGACATGTTCACTGGCAAACTTCCAGGGGCTCAGCAGAGAGAAAATGCTGCAGAAATCTCACACAGGTGGTAACTTAGCTATAAAACTATCCATACTCACTGCCCTATCCTACCCAGACCTTATCCCACTACCACGGAGACCTGCATAAAAACAATGGAGATTGCGTGTGCCATTGCAGAGGAAGCAAAATCACCTGGAAAATGTAAGAACTGCTGAAGGTGGCTGTAAACTCCCCAAATATTATCATCTGGAAATGTTTCACTTCAGTTTGTTATATCATAATTGGAGGTTTATTTGGATTTCTGTTTACAAACTATATCTGACTGCACAAATTAGTTCATCAGCTTAATTTCTAACACCTGTTCTAGAGGATGTGCATAAACATTTTTAAAAAAGTAGTTATATCTATTTACTGAGTGATCAGAAAGGTAATTTATACTTTAAGAGGAGGTAAAATATATCAAGATTACTAGTAGGCACAGAAGGAGTTAAGTTGATTCAAGAGAACAATTTCGGATTCTGAGTGGAAAGAGGAGAGTGAATTATTCAGTGGGAGAGGGAAGAGGGAGACAGAGAAGAGAGACCGATTTTCCTGGGGCAAAAAAGACCACGAGAGTGAGGGTGGCCATCAGCACGGTGGATTCTGAGCAGCTGGTCTCTGTAAAGCAAAGCGCTCTGACAATTTCATTTCAGGCTGGCACAGAGATCAAACCATGCCTCAGAGGAAGAACAAAACAAGCGGCAAAATGGGCAAGTTAAGTAAACAGTGGTGATTGCAGGCCTGGCCACACAGGTCTTGGGAGTAATTTGGGGGCTGGCTGTGCCCCAGTGATGGAGAGTCCATGAGTGACAGGGACATCGCTTATGTACAAAAGGGTCAATGTGGGCCGTTTGAGAACTTGCTGGCTGGCAGCTTCTCTACTGACTGTGGTTAAAATGTGTTAAATAAATACCATATGATATCACTTATGTGTGGAATCTAAGATACGACACATATGAACCTATCTACAAAACAGAAACAGACTCACAGACGTAGAGAACAGACTTGTGGTTGCTAAGGGGGAGGGGGGTGGGGGAGGGATGGAGTGGGAGGTTGGGATTAGCAGATGCAAACTATTACATACAGGATGGATAAACAACAAGGTCCTACTGTATAGCACAGGGAACTATATTCAATAGCCTGTGACAAACCATAATGGAAAAGAACATGGAAAAGAATGTATAATATATATGTATAACCAAATCACTTTGCTGTACAGCAGAAATTAACACAACACTGTAAATCAACCATACTTCAATTAAAAAAAGTATAAGTGTTAAATAAAACATAAAGTTGCACATCCAAAGAGCAAGAGAAAACCCTTAGGAAATAAAAAGAAAGTGCTTGTTGGATAGAAAAATTGGTAAATCAGAATATTAAAAATTTGGGATCTTTAATTTTTTTTTTTTTTTTTTTTTTTGTGGTACGCGGGCCTCTCACCGTTGCGGACTCTCCCATTGTGGAGCACAGGCTCCGGACGCACAGGCCCAGCAGCCATAGCTCCTTGGCATGTGGGATCCTCCTGGACCGGGGCACGAACCCGCGTCCCCTGCATCGGCAGGCAGACTCCCAACCACTGCGCCACCAGGGAAGCCCGGGGTCTTTAATTTTTACCCTTCTACCATCCATCTTTAGAAAATTAGGTGAATAAGAACTTGAAATATACAATAGGATAAAAGCCTAAAATGTGTGCTGATGACAGGAAACTCTGGTGGCCAAGGCTCACCAATCTACACTATGGTGTTCCCTATCTCTTAAGGCATATAAGGAGTTAACTGAACTATGTCAAGCAGTATTTAAAGATTCTGTGTGTGGGACTTCTCTGGTGGTCCAGTGGTAAAGAATCCACCTTGCCGTGCAGGGGACGTGGGTTTGATCCCTGGTCAGGGAACTAAGATCCCACATGCTGCGGAGCAACTAGGCCCGTGTGCTGCAACTACCGAGTCTGCACACCTCAACTAGAGAGCCTGCACACCACAACTACTGAGCTTGTGCGTCTCAACTCGAGAGCCTGCGAGCCACAAACTGCAGAGCCCACGTGCTCTGGAGCCTGTGCGCCACCATTAGAGAGAAGCCCATGTGCCGCAAATAAGACCTGATGCAGCCAAGAATAAAAAAATAAGAAGAAAAATACAAAAAATAAAAAATAAATCTTAAAAGAAAAAAAGATTCTGCGGGCAAATAACAAATGTGCCTAAGCGGACATCTAAGCGTTGAGTGAAAATGTTAACCAAATGAGGGATAGGAGTTATGCAAATATTACTGACACTAATTTGACATCCTTAACAAAGTCAATTCCTATCTGCCTCTCATTTTTCCTGATATTGCTTATTATTCTCAAAGCATTGTCCTTAACTTGATTGTAAAATAATGACGGTCCTGATAGTTTAAGGAGTTAGAGAAGCATTAGGTGGTAACGACAAAAACGTTTGATTTTGGTTTAGCTGCATATGTAGACTGAAAGTGTCTCCCAGCCCCCCAATTCATATATTGAAACCTACAGTGTGGTGGGACTTGAAGATGGGGCTTTTGGGGGGGGATTAGCTCATGAAGGTGCAGCCCTCATGAATGGGGTCAGTGCCCTTACAACAGAGACCCCAAAATGCCTGATTGCTCCTTCTACCATGTGAGGTTACAGCAAAAAGATGGCCATCTATGAACCAGGAAGCAGACCATGCTGGTGCCCTGACCTTGGACTTCCAGCCTCCAGAGCTGTGAGAAGTAAGTTTCTGTTGTTTACAAGCCACCCAGTCTACGGTATTTTTGTTATAGTAGCTCAAATCGACTGAGACATTATACCTCGTCAGGTGGGAGCAGCTAGACATGGCCAAGATTGTAGAGCTGTAACTCTTTTCCAGAAGGAAAACACCCTGATGTAACTGAAAACAAACCTGACATTTTTTCACTAGAGCAGAAGTAAATTTATAAGAATATTAAATACTTTTCTTAATATATCTTGAGGCTTACATGATATGAAAGCAGTAAAATAATTTCATATTGGCAATACTTATTTATTTTCAGTCCACAGAAATGAGGATTAAAAGAATACTAAAAATAAACACTGAGCTGAAATTCTGAAATAGGTAAGATAGGCAGATTAAACTGGTCCATTTTAGAACAGAATAGACCAGAAACTTCGCACCGGAACTTTAAAAATAAGTGATCTCACCTAAACTCTTTGTTCAAAGAACCCAAGGTATGGTAAGTAATCCTTAGCTGGTGATCACACAGCTTCTAATGCCACAGTGAAGATTAGAGCCTGAATCTCCTGCTGCAAACTCTCTCTGTCTGGCCTTTACTGTAGATAAAACTTCAATTCCTATTTTGTGAACAGTCTCATCATGAAAGCAGTGAGACAATGAGTGGATTGTTTGTTTCAGAAAGAGCACTGTCACACTCCATTTATTCACCCTTTAACAGGCCAAGTCCAACCTCCAGAGACTCCAGCATCTGTGCTACAATAAATTGTTATCTAACAGGTGGTGCCACCTGGGTGCAGCTGTATATAGTGAACAAGGAACCCAATCACTGCAGATTAGACAAGGTCCAGAGAGATGGCTCTCCGTTCTGCAGTTCTGAGAGGATTTTGTTTGCAAATCTAATTCTGAAATATACTATAGTAAAAGGCTCTACCCCCCTAAAGAAGTGCAAAAGGACAGAAGTGCTGTATGTCCCTGGTACCCTAAATGCTTGGTAAGTTGATTTCAGCTGTATTTCTCTGCAAACAAGCAAATTCACATTTTTGAAAGAGAATAAGCAGTCAAGATCTAAATCAATCTGAGAAAAACACCACTTTTATAGATTTGAAAACTTCATCTACTTTTTGCTAAGTTAAAGGCAAAAACAAAAAAAAATTGAAAAAGATGAAACTTTGGAAGGCAGCGGTGAAGACAATTATCTCATGAATAAACAAACAATTCTGATGAGAAATGACGTCTGATTTTGTAAAAGTTAAATACCATGGGAATAGAGACCAGCAATTTCAATTGTTGAATGAGATACTTCTTTTAAACCTTTATATTTTCCTCCAAGGGCACTGCAATACAATGTTGATACGGAAAGCCATTTTTCTGGTTTCTTGCAACCTACAGCATAATAATTATATTCACAAAGAATTCCACTATTTGCAAAATGTTTTCAGTTTGTTGATGAGGGAACCATGTTTTGACTTACTAGGATTTGTAACCAACACTAGGAGAGCATATGGCTGGGGGGAAATGCAGGTGAAATGTCAATTAAACAAAATGTGTAAGAACTACTAGACCCTCAGATCACACACACACACACACACACACACACACACACACACAGGAAAAGACAAAGGAAAGGACTAGCAGCTTTCATTGTTACAAGCTCTTTAACTGTTTTAGATCAAAGTTAAATTGACAAATATAGTTTAAAAATTTCAAGTTTTTCACATCAGGAAAATTGCCCTCTTCTTAGTTAGAAGAAGGCACATTTCCCCTCACATCCATTTGTCTTTCACTTTCCTGGGAAGACAGATTTCTCCCATCCTTCCTCTCTTCCGACTCCATCCCGATCTCGGCCAACTCCCTTGTCCTCCTCTTCCGGGGACCATGGTACCCCTCCCTCACCTTGGCAGCATCCCCGCCTTTCACTTTCCCTCCTCTTCTTCTCTTTAATTTTGCTCTTTAAACCCCAGAACTCTCAAAGTTTCTCCTTCCACGAACTGTCTGCCTTCTACACACTGTTCTCTCATATACGTGCATACCTGGCCACTCTTCATTTCCCAAATATACGTTAACACTTAAATGGCATCCTTATCAGACTGTGGTGGAAGGACCTAGAGTCTGTCATACAGAGTGAAGTAAGTCAGAAAGAGAAAGAAAAATACCATATGCTAACACATATATATGGAATCTAAGAAAAAAAAAAAAGGTCATGAAGAAACTAGGGGCAAGATGGGAATAAAGACACAGACCTACTAGAGCATGGGCTTGAGGATATGGGGAGGGGGAAGGGTAAGCTGTGACAAAGCGAGAGAGTGGCATGGACATATATACAGTACCAAACGTAAAATAGATAGCTAGTGGGAAGTAGCCACATAGCACAGGGAGATTAGCTCGGTGCTTTGTGACCACCTAGAGGGGTGGGATAGGGAGGGTGAGAGGGAGGGAGATGCAAGAGGGAGGAGATATGGGAACATATGTATATGTATAACTGCTTCACTTTGTTATAAAGCAGAAACTAACACACCATTGTAAAGCAATTATACTCCAATAAAGATGTAAAAAAAAAAAAATTGAAAGGGGCTTGCCATCTGGTGGGGGAGGAAGACATACCAGCAATTCTAATTCAGCAGGATAAGAAGTGTAATTACACCCACGTGAGTGACAGGACAAAGGACAGACTTAACATCCCTTTCGAGGTGAGTTAAGGAACTTCCCACAGAGGAGGAGATGCATGAGCTGTACATTGAAGGTTAAAGAAACTGCTAGACAGAAGAGCAAGGCACAAGGCATTCAGGACGGTGGGGCGTGGGTCCCCCGGAAGCCTCTTCACTAAGTATCAGAACAGCTGTGCCTCTAATTCTTCATTGTCTGGAATATGCGCCTGATTCTTTATGTCTGTAATACCTGCCATCCGGAATGTTTTATCTTATTTCAAAACTGTACTTTCAAAGTTTACAGTAAAAATCACCGGCCTCTCAGTGCAAATTCTGTTTGGATCTCTGGCAGCAAGATCCCCCAACACAGGCTGAAATCAGGGAACTACAGTGTTCCCTGACCCACTGGAAACCTTGGGAAATTGGTGATAAAGTATAGCAAAGAGATGGACAGCCAAGGCCATGTGCTACTATGGCTCTCTTCCTAGCTCTTAATCTAATCTTTTTTTTTTTTTTTTTGGTATCTTTTAGTCATCTCTTCTTTCTACTGCCCCTTAAAACTGGTTTCTCCCAAGAATTCATCTTTGATGTGGAAGTTTCCAGCCTCCTCTGAGGAGCTCCCAAACTCTCTTGACTGACACGGATATATCATCTCTATGTGGATAACTCCTGTAGTGATTTCTCCAATCTCAGCATCTTTCCTGAATTTCCAATATATTTCTGCCCATTTTCACCTAAGGAATCCTACCAGCCTCTTGGAGTTCATAACATGTTGGAAGTTTCTGTTGCTTTTATGATGTGTCACCTTGGCTAGGCTATAGTTCCTGGTCATTCAATCCAACACACATGTAGGTGTTGCTGTGAAGGTATCTCGTAGGTGTGATTAGAGTCCATAATCAGTTGACTTGTATAAGGGAGACCATTTCAGATAATCTGGGTGATTTAAAGGCTTTGAGAGCAGAAGTGAGGCTGCCCTGGTGGAGATGCCCCATGTGTGGGCCGCAGCTTCAGCCAGGGCCTGCGGCCACCCTGCCTATCACCCCTACCTGTTCCTTCCTTCTTGCTTCAGTTAGTCTCGTCATGTTGAGATTCTTGTCATTTCAGTTGGGTTTGTACAACCACAGCAGACTAATTTTCATAAAGATGTCAGCCTCCGGCTCCCACGTTACTGGCCCGTGTTCCCATGTTTTATCTCCACCAACTCTGCCGTATTTGCCTCTCTCGATTCCCTTGATGGCAACCTTCTGCTCCAGCCAGGCTGCTTTCAGCCTGTTCCTGATTTATGAGCTGACATTTCCTGCCTCCAAGCTTCTCACAGCCCCACCTACCTGGGGTGGCCCCTTGCCCGGCTTCCCCTGCCAGCCCTTTAATTCAGCCTCAAGCATCTCCATCTACAACCAGGTCAGACCAGCCTAAGCTGCGGTGACACTGCTCTGTTGATTCCTGAATTAATGGGTTCCTTAGAAGTTAATTGGTAATTGACTATGAATTGCTCTATGAAAACACTTAGATGGATGGGATGGTCTTTTAATAAAATGCTTCATTTACAGGTCACTTTTCATCCGAATCTCTCCCCTCAGCATTCTCCTGGTCAGAGTGCTTTGTGAGACGAGGCTCTCTTGCAAAAATGTTTAACGAGTGGATGGCTAACTGAATCTTAGAAACTAAAGCTCAGAGCATTAACTACACACCTTCACAGAAGCCCAGAGTGGTTCTTAATAATTGGCCAATGAGATAAAAAAATATTCCAGACCACACTGATTCTATATTGTTGGTCTTACACCAAGTTTAAAGTGTGAAGAAAAAAAATACACTTTTTTACTTGGTTAGAAAAATAATGTCTTGCTGCCCATTAATAATAAGCAGAGGTAAGAAACAAGAGGATGTTTCACTCAGTTGCTTAAAGGTGAGGATGGCGTGAAATCAAACAGATGTTAGGATTCCTTTTGAGACAAATGACTTACACTAAATTGGGAATTAGGGGAGGGAGAGATATAAATTACGACGTATTACAGCCATCCTAAGCATATTTATGCCTTCTTTCCATGGACGAGCCCTGCTTCTGAAGTTAAGTGTTAATTGGAACTAAAATTAGGAATTAGTCCCATGTAAGTGTTACTCAGAATATAAAATAAACATGTAAACAAAACAGAAACACTGTGGTGGAGACTTTTCTTTGCTAATGTATAAAACCCTTCATATGCAAGTGTCCTCCATCAGATTATGATTTTTTATGTTTTCTTTTGTTTTTTGTTTTTTTAGAAAGAAGGAAGCAAGAAAGTTACAAGTGTTGATTTTACCACACAGATTATACACTTAGTCTTTGGAAAGCAGCACTGTTTTTGAATATATATAAATAAGACTGCCCTTTTCCAGAGGGTTCTCAGAATGGCTGTGACACAGCTCTCATGATGACAATACTATACTTGCAATTGCAGCCAGACCTTTTGTGACATCAGCATATGAGTGAATAAGAAAATGAATTAGGAAAAAAAATCACCATATTATAATTCTCCACGTGAATTATCTGAAAGCACAAAATGAGGCTATTTTTGAAATTTCCTTAAATTTGCAACATGTATGTTTTCTTCTAATCTAAAGATAGTTAAAACATACTTATTATTTGAGAATTTAATTAGTTTCTCTGAAATACTGCTGAGAACGAACTTCATAAATAGGTAGGCTTAGGAAAAAAAGTACAAACTATCTTAAATAACACACTTGATAAGAGTCATCAGAAGTTATTCACACAAACAAGTTACATTTCTCTGGTCCTTGCCTGACTATAACACATGAAAGGCAAAATTTTTGGAGCCTTATATGATTTATAATTTTAAAAGGTAATGAAAATATACTTGTAAATTTCCAAAATAAATGTCCATATAAAAGTAGTTGTATTTAATTGTGTGTAAAAGGGTTATGTGATATGCAGAACAGCCGATGCAATTTTAAACACAAATGAAATTGCTTTAAAGAAAAATATAATTTTGTGATAACACTAAGAGGTATGTTTGAGGTGAAGCACTGCCCAATTTTAAATCCAGCTTTAAAATCCTATAAGCCTAGGTTTAAAGTTTATCATATTTAGACCTTACAATTTTATACACATACCTATAGTAGCAACATCCTTCTATAAGTACTTCATCTGCCACATCATTTTTACATTTTTTCTTTTTCATTCAATTGTTAGTAATCTCAAGTATAATACTACCTTTGTTTGCAAACTGTTCACACAGTTTTGAAAGCTTCAGACAAACAGGAATTTGGCTTTTGGTTTTAGTTTTCTGAGATGCTATACATTAACTAACAAACTCCTATTAGGACTTAGTAAATTCATATACAGAACACACACTTACCTTGTGTATCTTGAAAAAATGAAGAATCAGCATTAAGTTGTTCTCAGAGGAAAACTGAAGCCAAAGAAGCTTTGACTTCGTTTAAGTAACTTGTGCTGCCTTGAGAAGGAATATCGGAGCTCTGGGAAGCTCTACTTTCTCTCTCTCTCTATCTCCCCTTCCCCACCCCTGCCCCTCCTTCTCACACACACACAGGATGATTAAATTGCTTCTGCCAAGAGTGTTTTTTCTAGAGCCTATTATATTATACGACCACGAAGTGAAAAATCACTCAGTAAACTTGCTATGCATCATCTCATAAATTTGAAAAACTGCTAAATAGTCACAACGGGAAAGCTGCGACACAGTCACAAAATTTTAAGCAAACTATACAATGAAGACATATTTAAGTCAAATGAAATGAAAATCTGTTGCTTACTTTATGAAATTGCGTGCAGTTTCCCTGGTTATGTAAGAAATATTGGAGAAGTCAAGCTCAGGGCTAACAGATGATTTCCAGGGTAGACCTCTTTAAAGGGCTTTTGCAGGGGCAAGAGAAAGGTCTCATATGAATGTCTTGCCCTGTTCCTGCCTGGCACTTGTAATACATGTGTAATACATGAAAGCTGTCAAAATCATCACCTTCAAGATGCACTCAGAAGTTTCCTTTGCTTCCTCTGCATCCCATCCCCCTGCCAGGAGACAGCGCCAGGGCAAGGGAGATGGTAAAGATCAGAAAAGGAAAAGGGCCCAACTTCTGCTGAGCATTTTTTTACACATAAGGCCCGATGTTCAGTGCTTTACACACATTTGCATTAACCCTCGTCATACCTGGCCGGTATTGCTGGGGTTGCTGTATTTTACAAGTATGAGAACTTGGGCTCTGGACTTCGGTAGCAGTTAGTATATGGGAAAACTACCACCACTAGCAAAACCAAACCCCCAAACAAAATCAAATTCCAACTAAGCCTCCCATCCTTTAAACCTAAGCGGCTCTTTAAGCCCTTTTCATGAGGAAGGAAAAATGGTAGCAACAGAACCATTTTACCACCATCGTGTTTGGTTTTTTGGGGTAAGAAAAAACCTTTATTTGAAAAATATGATTTTTTTTTTTTTTTAGCAGAACCATTTCGGAGTGAGGAGTAAGTTGTCAAAAATAACCAAACAGGGCTTCCCTGGTGGCGCAGTGGCTGAGTCCGCCTGCCGATGCAGGGGACACGGGTTCGCGCCCCGGTCCGGGAGGATCCCACATGCCGCAGAGCGGCTGGGCCCGTGAGCCATGGCTGCTGAGCCTGCGCGTCCGGAGCCTGTGCTCCGCAACGGGAGAGGCCACAGCAGTGAGAGGCCCGAGTACCGCAAAAAAATAAAAATAAAAAAAATAAAAAATAACCAAACAAAAACATTTTTAAAACGCTGTTGTTACAGACAGTGGCCCCAATTATATAATTCCTATAATATCTTAACACTACTTAGTAGGCAATAAGTTTATTGTATTTTATGAGTAATAAATATGAAATTGACTGTATGTAGCCGCTTGTCTTGTTTTTCACCCCGACCGTGTTTTTTCCTATGGTCCCTCCTTGCTTCCAAAATAAGCATGAATAGGTAAGAGGTAGTCAGGTGACCATACTTGCTGGTAACTCAGGACAGTCCTGGTTTATGCCCGCTATTGTAGCGTATTATTAATAACGTTCCCTTTTCACGCTCAAAGATATCCTAGCCTGGATGATAAATTACATAGTCCACATACATATGTAAGAAGTAGAGCAATAACAAGTTAAATTCAACGAACCCTGCCTGAAAACAGTTCCACGTGATATTCTGGAATTTCATTTACACGGTCCTTAAAGTTACACGGGATGGAAACGGCGAAGAAGGGAAGCCCGTGGAACTCAAGAGTCTAGCCTGACGGCTCTGTGCATCTGCCTCCCGGGCCCTGAGGGATGTACCTGGGTCTCTTGTACGAGGACACATTTGTGCATGATGGAGGCACCTCTGTCAGCACAACTGAAGCAGTTATCTTGGGGCCAGAGTAACGGAAAAGGGACAAGATTATAACCAAGCTTTCACATATAAAATGGCACGTGGGCAGTCTTTCACGACCAGCGTGGAAGCCCTCAGGCTGCTATTTTCCTTCCTTTGGATGTTCTTAGTGGGGTGGGGATGGCAGCCCACGTGTGACCCCCTGAGATCCCGCCATGAGACCCTCATCCCTCTGATCAAGTGCAGCTGCCCTCAAAGGAACGATAGGAAGTCATTCGACTTTTGACGGTGCAACGTGTCTGTTTGGAGAATCTCTTTAATAAGATGCGTTCCCTGTGAGAGCCAACATGAGGACTACAGAGAAAACTAACCCAAGGGGTTTGGAAATGGGTGGGCACGAGCCTTACTGAAAACTCAGCATGCATCATGGCGGCACGTGGAGGGGGCTGACAGAGGGGGAGGCTTATCTGTGTGGAATGTTCTGGACAAAGCCGGAAGGTCAAGAGTGAAGTCGGGCCTGAGCCCCAACGGGGAACGGAAGGCACGGAGAGCGGAGGAAGAGGAGGGGCCTCCATGAGCAAACCTGCATGCCTGGGCGAACCAGGACCAGGGGAAGTGACCTCACCGAGCTTGCGGCTGGCACAGCTGCCCACCTCTGCCTGTGCTGGTGCTGCAGGAACCCACAGGCCAGGCGCCCTTCCTGCAACCCTGGGGGAGACCCCGGGAAGAAGCCACAGGAGCAGGTGCTATGGGAGCCTTGCCTCCGGCCCCTTGGCCCTCCCTGTTTCCGTCTGCAAGGATGCTTTCTCCCTGCAGAACCCGTGACTCTCTGCAGGGGCTCTGGCTGCAGGACCCCCATGTGGAAAAGAGGCCTCAAGTGCCAGGAAGCTGAGGACCCTGGAAGCAGCGCCCTGTTGATGAAGAGTGGGGCTTGCTGGATAAATGCCAGCTTCTTCTCCCTCTGGGAGATGCCTCTACGCTGTCTCCCATAGAATCCCAATGGAATGGAGCCCCAGTTGCTTAGGGCACTCATCTACTAAATAACACACCCTATACTGACTTCCTTTTCCTGTCTTGTTGCCCTGGGGTCACCTCAGTAAACTACTTGCACTCAAACCTTTGTCTCAGGGTCTGCTTTCAGGGAAGCCCAACCTGCACGGCTGCCAAACGGAAGCTTTCTTTATTTTTCAAGGCTGGAGAGATATGTGGTTTAGCCGATGTTTGAAAAATGTGGAAATTTTTTTTCTTAGCCGACTGATCAGTATTTTATAACCGTGAGAATAATGTAAGTTTTACTTGACGTAAACTATGAAAGACAAGCTTTCCACAGACAGCGTGTGACAAATGCACATATGGCACAGTTTCCTTCAGGTGTTCATCATCTTTTACAGCGTGGACATTCTTGTAGGGCTGTCCATCCTGACTGTTTCTAAAGGTATAAGTATACTTCCGTCAACCGAGAACTATATGCCAATGGTCTGTTTCCTTGTCCTAATGTAGGAAACAGAAGTAGAAACTAGATCAGAAGGGAAACTAGAGTGAGACAAAGTTAAAGATATGCACAGACCACACAGAAAACATAAACGATGCCTCTGGCAATCTTAGGGCAAAAAAATAGGGGCTCCAGAATTGAGGTATATTAGTAGGAACAGGGAGAGGGGTTGGCCTGCAGCCAGGCTGCAACCAGGAGGGGAGGCGCCTGGAGGGGAGACGTCAACACCTGATGAGAAGGTGTGTTTCCTTGGAAGCTGGTGGGGAGGCGTCAGGAGCCCCTGTGACCGCAGGTCTCACCAGAACGGGGTGGGGGGGGGCTGCTGTATGATGAGCCTCCGCCCCACACTGACAGCAAGTCCTAAATCAGATAACATTTACAATCAGCTAAAGAAGGCCTAGCGCCATTTAAGGAACTTTCTAACTCCCCAGTTATCCCCTTAACCAGTTCGTTGATGTCTCAAATGCCTGTATTTAAGGAAACTGTGTTCATTATACAGTTAGAAATCAGATGCAAACACCTGGTCAAAGAAACCAAGTGTAAATGCATCTCTCAACATAAAAGCAACCAATCATATGCTTTCTATCTTTTTTGTATGTCTTAAATAGTGCTTAATGAATCACTTTTTAAAAGAGGGAGTCATTGTCAATGAAAAAGCATATATATATCAGAATCCTTTCGAAGAGGAGGAGCTAGTGAATACGTTTTTATTTCAAATCCAAATACTTCCCTTTATCTTAACTCACATTCTTGCATCTGCTTTTGCCTTTTCCCCCTTCCTGGTCCAGTGCTCCAAATAAACAGGAAAAGCTTTCAATCCACTAATCAGATCATTCCCCATCTTAGTTTAAAACCCTTCCATGGTATCCTGCTGCATTTAAGATGAAAACAAGATCGTAAGCGTGGTCCCGAGGCCCCATCGGACCTGGCCCCAACCTGCTCTCAGGAAGGGCCTCACACCACTCTTTCCCTTTCTCCCTAGACTATAGGCTTCTGCCCTTTCACCTCCTCAAAATCCCTATCAGCTTTCTCGTCGCAGGTCTTTACCCATAATATTTCTCTTGCTGAAATCTCCTTCCTCTGCCCTGCCCCCCACCCCCTGCCTGGACCGCCCATCTCGTCCCTCAGGTCCGGGAGGAAACCCCACTGCCTCCAGCCCAGGTCAGGCCCCCTTGCAGGGCTCTCCCTGGACCCTACAACCGTTCCTAACACCTAACGTGCTTGAGATGACCTTCTGTGTCTGTCTCTCTGTCTGTGACACTGTGAGATCCTGATGGATCTATTCTGCTTATGACGCATTCTCTGAGCTCAGCACAGTGACTGCCACACGGTAGATGATGAATAAATATATTCTGAATGAATGAATAAACAAACCAGTGATGCAAGGTCTTCTGGCCCCGAATTCCATATTCTTTGTGTCATCTCTCTCAGAACATGAGGAATTAGACAATTAAACTGATGGGAAAAGAATGACACGAATAAAAATGAATAAAAAATTGGTTAGAAACCCAACTTGGAAGACATAAATTTGGCAACTACCTATTTATTTTTAATTTACCCCAAACAAATGGAAGTTTTGAATGAGGAATTTTTATCATGCAGCTGTTTTGTTTGATCTATGGATATATAACATAACTGAGGATAAAATTAGTGTGGGTTAAATTTGGTACATAGTTATGCAGTTTGCTTTTTTAAAAAGTCTGTATGTGGCGTCACTTTTTTTTTCTCATTATACATAAGTAGGTGCTTTAGCGTCCAATTTGCATTTGTAATTTTGTTTGCTCATTTTTTTCTTAAAAAGGCTTTCCATTATCTTCAGACCCTACAAAATCTAAATATGCCTATGGTAAGTAGAATAATGCTCCCCTCATCCCCCAAAAGATGTTTGCGTCCTAATCTCTAGAACATATGCTACACTACCTGGCAAGGAGGAATTATGGTTGCAGATAGAATTGTTTGCTAATCAACTGACCTTAAAATAAGGAGTTTATCCTGGATCTTCAGGGTGGAGGGCAGTATAATCCTAAGGGTCCTTAGGAGAGGAAGAGAGATGGAGGTCAGAGTAAGAGTGATGTGATGACTTTGAAGATGGAAGAGGGCTGTGAGTGAAGGAATGCCAGCAGCCCTCTGGTTCTGGGTGACAAGGAAGTGGATTCTCCCCTGGAGCCTCCAGAAGGAACCCAGCCCTGCCCACACCTTGACCCATTTTGGACTTCTGACCTCCAGAACTGCAAGATAACATACTTCTGTTGTTTTAAGCCACGAATCTGTGTTCATTTGTTACAGCAGCAAAAAGAAACGAATACACTGCCCCTACCAGGAGACTACTCAGAAAGTTATTACTCTGCAAAAGAGACCTCCCTAAAATTTTCTTTCATTTATAAGATGATCTCATGATCCAAATCCTGAGAATAATTATAGAAGGTTTCCAAATAATTTTGAAAAAAACTACCATTGATGAGGAGGATTTCTAAGGCCAGGAAACATAATCTACTATAAGTGCTATTAAGTTCACACCTACAGAAAATAGAGTCATTTGTAATTAGAACCCATTTAGTCAAATGTTTATTCAGTACCTAAGAAAAACTATACACACAAAAAAAACCACTGCCTTTTCTCGTATCTTTAGATACACATACACACACACATTTTCCTCTTAAGACTACACGAACCTACATTTAAATCCTAACACTACCACTGCTATAATTTTTGGTAAGTTGTTTAAGTTTTCTCTTGTGTAAAGCGGAAACAGCTTGGTTTTCTGGAAGAAGTAGAAATGATATATGTAAACTACCTAGGGCAGGATCTGATACCTAAAAGGCAAGTAGCTATTATATTAATAATAACTTGGTATTTATGGATTTTTACATGGAATAACATTGTACTGCCAACCCTCTGTTTTCTCACAAATAAGGACTTTGACTAATAACATTTCCGTATATGCTTGAGGGCAGTTTTTAACAGGAAGCCTATTTCATAAGGAAGATAAAGACAGTGCTCTGGTCAGAAGCTAGGTGATAAAATAAAACATAAATGAACCTTACACAAAAGGGAACTTCAAATTAGCATTAATTGCAATTATTGAAAGGGTGTTTCTAACCCATTATTTGACAAAAATTAGAATATTAGGAAGGCTAGATGCTACTTGCTGCTTTGAAGGTATGGTGAGGGGCGGGGTGAAATGTAGGAAAGCAGGTCAGTGAGTGAGTAGAAACTACTAACCCACTGCTTAGGGATCTGGAAGGACTGTAACCTTTGAATTTGAAGAGTCAACAAGACACTGATGTGTAGATTTTTCTGTTTTCGCCAAGTCACCCCCATTAAAGATGACATGCCTACCCAATAACTTTTATACAACTTCTGTTAAAAGTTCATGAAAATGATTGCACATTAAAAGTCTCTCATGTAAGGCTGAATACAGAAAATACAAGATGCTTCCAGAAAGTCGGGTAAAACTAATTTTTTTTTTTTATGTTTGGTCATTTTCATGATTTTTAAAAATAATTTTTCAGATATGTACCTGTGGGAAAAAGGTTACTTTAAAAACACAAGAACATATATTTGAAACCCAACCTTGGGAAGTACTTTGCCTTTGTAATTAATGTCTCATGAGCATTATGTATTTCACATGACCCTTGAGAGAAAATTCTTGTCACCTAGACGGGTAACCTTTGTTATTTTACACATGAATTAGAAGAAATGCAAGTCAAAATATAATGATTAACTTCCTTGTCCTTGAAAGGTTTCGGTGACTCCATGGGTGCTAAATGTTAATTTAATACACTTTGCCATTTATGTTACTACTTGAAACACTCAATATTAAGGAGGGCCATTGAAGATGTGCCCTAACTGTCCAGGTAATATTTGGAAAGGTCATTATTTACAAAAATAAGGTGAATTGTTTTCTCATGAAATGCGGCTCACAGAACACAGATGAACGGGAGGTGGAGATCCTGACTTAGGTGGCTTCTTAAATGCCTTAAGTGACATATTACACTGAAGATGTACCATCTGGTCTGATATTAATGGCTGAGGCTGGGTTATCCACCCTGAGAGGCAGTTATCGTGTTATTTGGAGACACATCTATGTAGACAGCACACAGCAGGTGTGCACCAGAAGCATGATGGACCAGAAGGTCACGGGCCTCTCAACCTCCACATCTACCTTTTCCCTCCTTCTCTCCTCCCACAAGGCAAAGGGTCTCTCCTCTTGTCTGATTAGACACTGTTCCCTCCTGCCTTCTCCAGAACCAAGCTCTATTAAGTACATTCCCTCTCCATCTTTTTATCCTAACATTTTCCTTTCATTAGAACTTAAGTATTTCAAAACCTATACTTTTCCCTTGCAAACTTAACAGGCCCTTCTTCTGTGTTCATACCACAGGAAATTACATTTAAATAATGTTTCCTTTATCTGTCCCCATATAATCTCTAGGTAAGTTTAATGTTTTGCAAACAAGAATTTCTCCCGAATTTAGCAAAGCAGCCTTGGCCAATCAGAAATTGTGGGATCTCAGCAGCCCCTTCTAAGTATTTCTTCCAGTTCTCATGCCAACATACAATGTTACTTTGCATTAGAAACACTCAGTGGAGTGTTTTTGAGACAATGACGGTTGCCCCAGACCTGTAAACATCTCTCCATCACTTTCATCAATCCACCTCACCTATCAGACACCGTCTTTAATTATATTGTGTTGAATTATTATATTTTCTGAAGCCTATGTTTCTTATCATCAGTATGAGCACGATTTTTTCCTAACCCTAACCCTAACTTCACTAATTTCTATGAATGACTAATTACGTTCCTGTAATTGCGCAGATCCAGCTCCTGCTTTGGTAACTTGCTGTGCTGTTACCCAAGGGGGTGACCCCCTGCAAATGCATCTCCCTCACCAGCAGTGGCTGCATTTGGGGGAGTCAATGAATGATGTGTGAAGTTTAGGGCTGCACAAGAGTGAGCCACGAAGGGAAAAAACTGCTAATGGTTTGCTTTTTTCTTTTCCCAATCTCTGCAAATAATCCGACTCAATATATTTTTGTGCTTAGGAAAAAAATCAACAAAACCTTTAGTGGAATGATTGTGGGATTCCGTGGCATTATACCTGAGACAGTTATTAGCATATTTAGTTCCAGGTTTACGGAAATGCTAAGTGTTGAATAGTACATATGCTTAAAACTCAAGTAAAGGAGGTTTGGATTAAAGTCTTTGAGACTTCCTGAGAACAAGGAGGGCAAATAGAATTCTTTTCTCAGGAAGATCTGTGGAAAAGAACCTTCAGTCCTTAGGCTACAAGCTAAGCTGACTCAGGGTGAATTACTGTTAGCTCTGACCATTGGATTGTGGTGCTAGATGAGGTCTCCAGCTTGTCACCCCTGCTGTCCAGTTAGTTGTGCTTTGTTCTGCAGCCATGGACTGCACTGAAAACCTCTGCTGTTTAACACCCAGGTATGGACATCTGGCACTCAGATCCTGGCTACTGATCCTGGGGAATGTAAGCAGTGTTTCAGAGGATATTTGAAGGTAAGGAATAAGCATGGAATTTAGAGAAGAATGCTCTCCCACATTTGCTAGAAGCTTTGGGTAAGTTTTATAGTCAAATAAACATGAGTATGTAGTCAATGGAAGGCTAAAGTCTCATGAATTTTTAAGCTAAAACTCAAGACTTCAAAAATCTTCCTTCCTGCCATTTCAGGCTCTGGTCTCCATCCTTCTGAAGATGGGCTTTCCTTTGCCACTAGAGGTGTTTCAGGGGAAGAGTTAGAGAAACGTGGACCATTTCTTTATTTGTTCTAGCAGCGCATTTCCAAATTCCAGCAAGTGATAGAATTTCAAATCTTCTTGGAGCTCAGTGATTTGGAGTTAAAGTAGTTCTCAGTTCATGCATTCCACAGATAGGAAAGAATTATGTCCTGAAGATAGCAGTAGGGTCTGGAATCAGCATAAAATGGACATATCTTAGATAGCAACACGACAACTCACTGGATGGAGAATGTTGACCCATCTCTGGGGTATCACAGGGCAGCTTAATACACTGGGCTGGGATCACCTTCCAGACTACGAGGAAGAATTAGGTCAGTGATTATATCCAATCTCCTTTATGTGTGTTGAGACTAAGAACCATCTAGTACACATCGATCTAATCTTCTGGGAAACAACCAGGAGTTATTATGTGCACGATAAGAAGGTCAAAAGTGTGTTTTAAAACTAAAAATAGAGCTACCATATGATTCAGCAATCCCACTCCTGGGCATATATCCGGACAAAACTATAATTTGAAAAGATACACTCAACCCAATGTTCATTGCAGCACTATTTACAATAGCCAAGACATGGGACAACCTAAATGTCCATTGACAGATGAATGGATAAAGAAGATGTGGTTTATATATACAATGGAATATTACTCAGCAATGAAAAATAATGAAATAATGCCATTTGCAGCAACATGGATGGACCTAGAGGTTTTCATACTAAGTGAAGTAAGTCAGAGAAAGAGAAATATCATATGATATCACTTATATGTGGAATCTCAAATATGACACAAAGGAACCTATCTATAAAATGTGAGTATGTTTAAAACATACTCACAGACACAGAGAACAGACTTGTGGTTGCCAAGGGGGAGAGGGGTGTGGGAGGGGAGGACTGGGGGTCTGGGATTAGCAGATGCAAACTAGTATATACAGGATTGATAAACAACAAAGTCCTACCATATAGCACAGGGAACTACATTCAATATCTTGTGATAAACCATAATGGAACAGAATATAAAAGAGAATGTACATATGTGTATGACTGAACCACTGTGCTGTACAGCAGAAATTAATACAACCTTGTAAACCAATTCTACTTGAATTAAAAAACTGTGTTGTATCAGCAAACATGAGATCACGCTCATTATGCCTCAATTTTTTGTGAGGGGGGAGGAAAAATGGATATAAATAATGGGTATAGAACTTGAGATATAGAAAATTATGAACAGCCCGAAGATTCATTTAACCATAGCAATCAACTACCGGCAAAGCATAGATGGTAGGCATTTATATTCACTAAAATGTCATGCAATCTAAAAGTGGAAATGTCCAGTGTCTTTTGACATGGCATTCTCTAACCTGGAACATCACTGCAGCACTGTTTATCAGTGTGAAAAACAAACTGCTCATGAGAATGGCGGTTTCAGGCATCTTCACGCACATAAAAGAAGAGAGACAGAATTAGGCTCTTGCATATAAAGGCAAGAGAAACAATCAAGGGACAATACTTTTAAGAATTAAAAAATCTTTTCAAGCCCCATTAAATTATAATGGCATTGCTTTTCAGGTTATTTTTGCTTTATGTACTTTGAGTGTGAATACATATATTCTCTTGTTTTGAGGCATCAGGGCTTAATTGTAATAGCTATATCAAGTGAAATTCTCTATAATAAACTAATGTTCAAAAAAGTACATGTAAACTGTAATCCTTAGAGGATCTATTTATAAGTACAGAACTGTGTAAACTTTATAAAGGGCACAAAATCCAACATAGATTGACTAGAAAATAATCTCATTCTTCCTTACCCTTGTATTTGCATTCTGTCAAAATTATAAAGTGACCCATAACTGTCTTTTAAAAATTTAAAAGAAAACTTTAGCTAAGCTTACAAAGCAAAAGTATTCCTTCTTACCTCCATATTGTACTACCTTAGGACTCGATGGTGATACTTTGGAGGCAGAGTCATAACCCATAATAGTTTTTTCCCTCCTGTTTGGCCATGTAGGTTTATGAGCTTTCCTTAGATGTTTAATGTTTGAACATGACACTGAGCTCAAAAAAATGGATTTTCAGAAAAAAGAATGAAAGCCAAAATTGGTAGCTGGGTTCTATGCACAAAGTAGCTGCATCAAAGACCTTGGATGGTGTCTGGACTTACTTCTGGTCCTTGACTGTGTGCCAAGCCCAAAAGAGGTCTAAAGAACAAAAGAGGTTGCCAAGTACGCTGGGATGTGGCTACATGCTTTACGGGGGTACATACACAAGGTGCACAAACTAAGCCAACCCGTCAAAATCTTTATTCTAACCTGCAAAAGAATACTAGGAAAATTACCCCTATAGTTAAAACGATCGATAGCAATTCTCACTCTTCAGAACTAACACTGAGCACGGGTTGCAGAGCACGTAAGGAACAAAGCTAAGAATACCCAATGCTGGCTCACGTAACACAGTTTCCTTTTTGGCTAAAGTGTAGGAAGTGCTAATGTGGTCCTTACAATTATATTAACCAAAGCAAGTACTTAAGAGCTGGATTAAAACTCAACTTCATATCAGAAACAAATTTAACAAAACAGAGTTTGACCTTAAGAGCTGGCACCAGAATGTTCCTTAGTGAAAACGCTGTCCCTATTGAGAGGCAGAATAACCTTGTGGCCAAGAGGGTAGATGCTATAGCCGAACTGTTTGGGGTTCAAGTCCCAGCTCAGCCATTTACTCTGTACTGCAGGGTCTGCACTGGGAAATAGGAAAGATGATAACAGAGCCCACCTCTTAGGTCTGTTATAAAGATTAAACAGATATTGATGAAGTAACTTGGAAGAGTGATATATAAACGCACATGCTTGCTGTTTAGAGATATTGACAGGTTCCAGAAGAAATAATGCAGGAGCAGAGCTGAGAGAGAGAAGACCAAGACCTGTGTGTCCAGTGATCTATCTGACCACTTCCCATCATCACCTCTCTTCCAATCCCTGCCCCCGATAACATATTCACCACACGCTGCTGAGCTCATGCATGCTGGCAAGTGCCAGTTTTCTGTTTGTTTAGTTTTAAAAAACAAAGAAAGGGGACTAACATATACACATTACTATATATAAAACAGATAACCAGCAAGGACCTACTGTAGAGCACAGGGGACTATACTCACTATTTTGTAAAAACCTATACGGGGAAAGAATCTGAAAAAGAATATATACATATATTCAGATATACAGAATATATATATACACACACATATTTATTTGAATCACTGTGCTATACATCTGAAACTAACACAACATTGTAAATCGACTATACTCCAATAAAAAAAATAAAATTAAAAAAAAAGGAAAGAAATGGCTGAGCTTCACACAGTGGTCTATGTAAAATGGGACAGAGGAAGCCGGATTCCAAGAGTCAGAAGAGGCCAAGAAAACTTGAAACTGAGGAATGAACAGAAACCCTGGGGCCAGTTTTGGAGTTTGACAGGCTTTGAAGCTGGGATCAGGAGGCTCCTGGATCACACCCGCTGTGCATGAATCTTACGATAACATAAGAAAGCACCAATATTTCCAGACTCTGCTTAAAAAAATTAAACTCTCAAATGCTTTAACTAATTACAGTGGAAGATATTTGAAGGCCCATGTGTGACAGCCAGCTAGCTGTCCATCCTCTTCCACTGTATAAAACTGATGTTAAGGGCTGTTCAGCCAGAATCCTATTTCCCAGGGCCCATCCTCTAGCAGGCAGGCATGGCCTTGTGATTCGTGACGTGTGGCCATTCTAGAGCGAGGCTTTTAAGAACAGACGTACTTCCTCCATCTGCTTTCATCCTTCTGCCATTTGGATTCAGACGACACAACAACATGAGATGTGAGGCCCTGGGTACCTGAGCCACTGCGTGGAGGAGAGTGGTGTCAACTACGAGCACCTGCTCACACTGTTGAATGAACAATAAACAGCATTTTACTGGATTTGAGGCTTTACACGTTTTAGGGTCAATTTTTATAGCAAGTAGAAGTATTTTAACTAATATATCCAGTTATTTGAGGATGACAGCACAGTACGAGGGTTAAAAATATAAACGTTAGCATCCTGAACGGACCAGTTATTGGCTATGTGACCCTGGGCAAATTATTTAATCTTCCTGAGCTTGGGGTTCCTCATCTAGAAAATGGTGGTAAGAATGGTACCTGGTTTAAATGCTAGAATGAGCCATAGTTTAAGTATCCAATAAACTCAGCCTTTATTAATATCTATGAGGCTTATCCTTGTGGGTAAATGGATCAGTTGAGTGAACAGAACAAATGAATCCAGCTTTCCAGTAAGCATGCAGAGGCATTCCTCAAGGTACGAATGACTTGCTTATAGCACTCTCCCCTCTTGTCCCAACACAACGGTCTTGTTCCTCACTTACTCTGTTAGGGGACCTTGTAGACAATGACCTGATACCTTATGGCCACACCACTGCCCCATAGTAGCTCGTCTCTTCTGCTGGAGCCTGACTGAACACAGCTCAGACAGGACCCCAGGGCACAGCTCATACAGGACAGTCTGTGAACTCCTGTCTCCCTTCACTTCCCTTTGCCAGCTCCCTCCCTGCTCCCCCAAGGAAATCTTTTCTTCTTCACATATTTCCCCCACCCCACACAGTGCTCAGAAAGGACTGACACCATCCAGAGAAAAGCCAGCACCATTCTGAATATGACTCACTGTTTTGAGAGATTATATAATTTGAGGTATGATCCCTTCTTCATATTCTCCCTTCCCCACAGAAAAATCTAGTAGAATTTAGTAAGCCCATAGATGCCCAGCAAACTCGTTTTTGTGAAATGAACAAAACTCTTTGGCAGGTCTTAAGATAGTATTAGCTAAACGAGTCCATCAGGTTGCTGGTGGATCTTGAGCCACACAGCTGGCTGACACTGTCCCCTTCTGGGGGAAATCCTATCACAAGCCCCACCTAGAGCATGGATGCCTGCCCCACTGCTGTACTCAGGTCCAGTTCCGCCCTTACCAGTGTGAACTTGGGCACGTTACATAACCTACGTTTCCCTTTCCTCATGAGTAAAAAGGGACTAATAGCGAAGTAATACATATCACCAAAGAAGAAAAAATAGTGGCAGTCTTTAGCTTTAGTCTCAGTGTGTAAAATAGTATGGATTTTATAGTTTTATAGTTTTCTCCCTATAAAGGAAAATGAAATCTGAATGAAATATTTTTCCGGTTATATAAACTTATATAGAAATGACAAAAATGCTAACTGTTGACACTGGGTATTCTGGATATTTATAGATAATTAAACACTTCACTAACCACTTTAAAATACCCAGACCACATAGTATGGTGGTTAAGGACTATCGTAGTCCATTCAGGATTCTACAACAAAAATACCATCAACTAAGTGTCCAAACAACAGATGTTTGTTTCTCACAATTCTGGAGTCTGGGAAGTCCAAGATCAAGGTGCTGGCAGATCTGGTCTCTGATGAGCACCCACTTCCTTGAAGACAACTGTCTTCTCAAAGGGGAAGGGGCCATGAGTCTTTGGGGGATCTCTGTTATATGGTCACTAATCTCACTCATGAGGGCTCCACCCTTATGAGCTAATCACCTCCCCAAAGCTCCACCTCCTAATACCATCACCTTGGGCATCAGGTTTCCTTGGAGCCTCAAGGACTGAGGCTCCAGCCCATAGCAAAGACTGAGGCCCTGGGCACAAAGATTCCCATCCTCTCTGCCACTTACTAGCTGTGTGACTTTGGGCAAGTGACTTCACTTCTCTCAGCCTTTGTTTTGCCCTTGAAAATCCAGCGATAGTCACCATACTATGTCATAGCAACCTCCCAGGATTGTTGAGAGAGTTCAACATGACAATGCACATCAGGTGCTTTACATAGGGCCAGTCACAGGACATGGCCTGAACAAGTATTACCATTTGTATTAGCTATTGATAATCTCATGATAGATACCTATGGAGTGAATGAAGTATTTGGCATCGCCCAGCAGTAGCACCAGTGCTGAGGGGGAATAAAAACGGTCACCACTTAAATTCACTGGGGAGCGATTGCTGGTTTCAGGAACTACTGACCTAAAGATTTAATGGTGGAAAAAAAGGTAAAGCTTAAAACAAAAATGATGCCTTCTTCTTACCCTGGGGAAATGAGTATGACATAACTAAGAATGAACAAGACAACTGTTAGGATGGTATGCCGCTAAAAACAGACTATTTTACAAATTAAAATTTCAGGTGATATGTATGTAAAATTCAAAATATTTATGCTCCTTGCAATGGTATTTAATTCTCACAGTTATTTTCTGGATGGAAAGAAAGGAAAATTAATTAAGAATGTATTAAATCTTATGAAAACCTTGAGGGATGAAGAGCCTATATTTATATTATTTTTCACTTTAAAACTCATTTTCTTCAGGAATCCTTCTTCAATTAATGCATTTCTGATCTTTCCTCATATGATCAGGCTCTTAGTTTAAAAACTTTCAGTAAGTTTGCACTCATGAGGTGCTAAGTATGAAAGGCTTTATAAACTGTAAAGTTTTATAAAAAGGGCAGTCCTTTGCCTGTTGATACACTACTTAGTGAATGAACTTGTAAACAACTCAAGGGCAAGGAAAGTGCTTTCCCTTTCTTGTGGACCAGGAAGAATACTCGGTGCAGCGTTCTAAAGGGTAGAGGCTTGTCTCAAATGCTTAGCTAAAGGGTATGCAATGAGCGACAACTCTAAAAATATAAAAGCAGAACAAAAGAATAAAGCAACTGGCATTACTTTGAATAGCATTACGAAGCCATTTACAGAGTGAAAAGATGTGCACTCTGGCTCAGACTGTGCTATCTGGGCCAAAGAATCTAGGACGTGTGGAATATGAATTGAAAAGCTCAGGCAGGGGTCTGGGGAAGCCGAGGGAGTCATCAGACCCCCGTCATCACCGACTTATATCACTCGGATGCAGGCACTCTCACCAAGGGACCCAGGATTCAGGCCACATACACCTTGAAAGGAAAATCAATACGTGCAATTGCACTTAGACTAAATTCAAGCATCTCTGGGAAAAATGCTGTATCATCCTGGTCAATGCATTTAATGCAACATTAAAATATATTTGAATTCAGCCTTTATTCTTTCATGTTTCTGTATACAAAATTCGGACTAAATTTTCAAAATTATTCACATAATCTATGTGAGTAGATGGGTTTTCCCCACAAAAACATAATGCTTTTGAGTGTTTACTTTGAAAGAAACAGTAAAGAACAATCCATGAGTAGACAGAATTATTATTAAGCATTATAGAAAGCTGAAAAATTCAAAGTAAATTTTTACTTTGGAGGTAAAATTTTCCTACTCTGATCTTGCTGTAGGTCTCCAATATACATGTCAATTGGTCAATGATTTGCTGAAGACCTAAGAATCTCCATGAAATTTTATGTAATCTTTCTTAAAATGACTTTCCTTTTTCTCTCTCTCCTCCTCCCTCTCTCCTTCCTTCCTTCCCTCCCCCCCTTTCTTTTGTTTTCTTTATTTTCCTTCAAAAAACAACTGAATAATTGTTTAGGTGAATTTCTTGAGGTAGAAGTTGTAAATAAGATTGGCAGTTTTAGCAGCAGGTTGACTCACCTAAAGTCAATCAAATACTCTTGGATGTATTTTCCTGTGGCTCCTAATCAATAGGTTTTCATCTCAAGAACACTCCCTTGTTAGCGGTTTTGCATCGATTTTCAGTTTCCAGAATGCAAAGAGGCAGATCAAGGATTCTTTCTTACACATTCAAATTCAGAGTGATAAAAATATATTACCATCTTCCTCAATTTGCTTGTATTTCCCAATTAATATACCTCTACTTCATTAGATAATAGCAAAGTGTTTCAATGCAGCTATGTTTATTTATAAATACAAATTTACTTAGTTATTACATAGAATTTATAACCTTTTTCATTTGAAACTTTCCTAAGTATGATTATTTACTTACTATTTGATAAATCATCAGAAGTTTTAGAGTTTCCAATTAAGAGCTAAAGAAATGTGCTATTTCCATTTACAAAAACATCCCAAGGTAATGAGTTTGAGTCTGTAATACTGACTGTCATTTCTCATGCAGTCCTAGATTATAAAGTCTGTTAAGCCTCACTACAACTATGACTAATCATTGCGTGTACACATTCTTTAGTTAAAGGAAAATAATCCTTACAATGTAAATGATTTTATAATAAGTATCACAATGTACTGGCCCAATATTAGAAGTTTGATTTTCCACGTAAGAATTCGCTAGCTGACTTGCAAAGTAGTTATGGTAGGTCCATTATATGCAGAAAGATCCTCTGTTTCCATTCCCATTAAAAGACAGTTTTCTAAAAAAATGGACATCTTTGTATTTCTTACCTAAGTATTTTCACAAGGTTAATGGTCAGACCTTTATTAAATGAAGTGATATACACGAGAGGGTGTTGAAAACTGTAGCGTCATTATAAATCATCAATGCAAATTTTTGTCTCTCGGTAATTTTCTAATAAAATGGTACTTTATTTGACTTTTACTGTAAAGGTAAAGAAGTTACCATCACAACAGTTCATTTACTCTCTCAAAACTTTCAAATGATAATTATCTGTTGTTGTTTATAGAAGGATTAAAACTTAAAAGCAAAAAAGGTGGAATTATCCAGTAAAATGTATCCGGATGTATGTCTAGGTGCTTCTGAAGTGATGTATAAGCCAAGAAGAGAAAGAAAGGGAAAGGGAGTGGAAAAATAATAGAAAAATCACTTCTACTTATTAAAAAAGAGATGTATGGATTTCCTAAAAATAACAAAACCCAACATAGAAGAAAAAATGCCTTTGAAATTTACCCACTGAAAATAGCAGGCTGCAATGCTAAAGGATCAATTAGTCACCATCTGAGTATGATGTTCTAACTGAGCAAACATCAAGTCCATCCAATAAACGTCTACCAAGATCCTCCTGCATTAAAGGCATCAGGCATCATGCAGCAGGTATATTTTGTGGGAGCAAAACATACCTGCTGCATGATTATTGCCCTGGGGTAGCTCTGAAGTTCATCTTGTGATGAGACTTACACAGACACTTATGGGGCAGAAAGTATTTAAACAGCACCACAGGAGAACCAAAGAAGTATTACAGGAGTTCAGAGATAACTTTTAGCCCTGATAGGAAGTTGGGATTTGGGTAGGGCTTGAAAGCAGAGAAGGATTTTGACAGGCTAAAAAAATGGTACAAGTGAACTTATTTACAAAACAGAAATAGAGTTACAGATGTAGAAAACAAACTTATGGATACCAGGGGAGGAAAGAGGGGAGGGATAAATTAGGAGACTGGGATTGACATACACACTACTATATATAAATAGATAACCAACAAGGACCTACTGTATAGCACAGGGAACTCTACTCAATACTCTCTAATAACTTACATGGGAAAAGAATCTAAAAAAGAGTGGATATATGTACATGTGTAACTGATTCACTTTGCTGTACAGCAGAAACTAACACAACATTTTAAATCAACTATAGTCCAATAAAAATTAATTAGAAAAATAAAAGAACTTTCCAGCACCTGTAACAGTGCAAAGAAGGAGGCTTTAAGGCGTATTTTATGAACTCAAGGAAGTCTGGCTGGAGCATTGCCAGAAATGAAGTGACACATGTGAGAGAATCATTTACTGATGTCAAATAAAAAATAAACATCTTTACCAATATTTTTCTATTATACACATCTCCTTGGTTTATGACTGCAGAATACCTGTGACCTATACTGTAAGTTAAATTTTCTCCAAATCAAATTCAGGCCTATGGCCTTTCTGTGACCTTGGCAAGGACAGTTTGGGGAAACTGGGTGGGCATAATTCAGACTGGAGTGTGAGGGGGACTCAGCAGCTTGTGAGGAAAGAGACAGAACACAGAAAACTCTTTCCAAAGTTTCATTCATTTCAGACAATCTTTGTGTGCCCAGGCCAGGCTTTGCGCTAAACGTTGGGCATGTAATCACCAGTGAAATAAAAAAAGTCCCCGAGCTCCCAACTGGGAAAATGAAGTGCTTTTGAGGGAAAGTGCTTTTACTACTTTGTGTCAGCAGCTAAGTCAGGGATCAATTTTTAGGGCAAGGCTGAAGAGCTGAAGATTCTTATCCTTGGGGGGGATATGTCTTCATTTGGGAGACTCATTTTGTCTAATGAGAGATGTTATTGATGGGTCCATGGTACAAATGTAAACTCTACAGGAAAAAAAACTCTATAAGGGGGCTTCCCTGGTGACGCAGTGGTTGAGAGACCGCCTGCCAATGCAGGGGACACGGGTTCGTGCCCCGGTCCAGGAGGATCCCACATGCCGTGGAGCGGCTGGGCCCGTGAGCCATGGCCGCTGAGCCTGCACGTCCAGAGCTTGTGCTCCGCAATGGGAGAGGCCACAACAGTGAGAGGCCCGCGTACCGCAAAAAAACCCAAAAAACAAAACCAAACAAAAAACTCTATAAGGAAAAAAAACAAAATTCCTGGGAGTAGTGTAAATTAACCACTGCCTCTGAGATGCAGGGCAAGTGTTTAGTGAGCTACAGGAATGATCCTTGTTCTCTAATAGAACCAACTGCATTCTGTACTCCAGGCACTAAATTCCTGGGCCTGCGTAAAAGTCATGAAAATTTCTCTTTAAAGGACCAGAGAGTTAATATTTTGGGCTGTGCGGGCCATACGGTTTCTGCCTTTGTAGCAACAAAGCAGCCATGGACCACACATACACGAATGAGCCTGGATGTTTTTCAATAAAACTGTATTTATGTACACCAACATTGAATGTCATATCATTTGCATGGGTCCCAAAATATTGTGATTTTTTCCAACCATTTGAAAAAACATAAAAATCATGCTTAGTTCAAGGGCCATTAAAAAAACAACAGGCTTTGGGCCAGAGTTTGCTGACCCTAGGCCTCCTATAGAAAGGGCTAGGTAACAAGGCAGAGAGAAGAGGTCCTGGAGCAGCCCTTGCAGGTCAGGCCCGCGCGGCTCGGATACCCCAGGGTGTGCACAGTGTGCTGTGTGTGACCCTGTGCAGTTCCCTGAGGCGGGGCTGACGACCTCACTGGGTCCTCAGAGGGGGACCTGCCAGGAGGAGCTTCGGAAGCGCCAATCAGAACTCACCTCCCTATGAGCGATGCCATTACAACTATTCTTTACCTACTGCTTTTCTATTTGGTTTCTCAGATTAATTAATGAATTGAAATCACTAATTATTATTACTGAGCCCTTCTCATACGCCAGGTCCTTTGCTAAACTATTGCCATACGTGTTCAATTAATCCTCACAACAATCTTCTGAGGTCGGTACGGTTTATTGTTCCATTTCATAGTTGGGAAGCTGAGGCTCAGAAAGACCCTCCACTGCCTGTTTTCCAGATCTTCTTTCCTCATATTCTGCACCTCCTTCCTAAGCAAATTCACTGACCCCACTTGCCATGTATATGCTGATGATCTCCAATTGCCTAAAAAACCTTTCCAACCACTGTCCCCACTGCAAGCTGGCCAGAAGTGACAAATAACGTCCTTTCCTGGCAATTACTCTCTCAGTAAAGGGCAACATCACACACTCTTATCTCTGAAATCCCCTCCCCATGACCCCTGGATACAAAACACTGTGATTCATTTTATACTCATCCACCTTTTTCCAAATCCACTCCGGACAAGCCTTCTGCAATGATGTCCTAAGTGGTCGTCCTATATACATGCTTTTTTATTTTATTTTATTTTATTTTTGCAGTACGTGGGCCTCTCACTGTTGTGGCTTCTCCCGTTGCGGAGCACAGGCTCCGGATGTGCAGGCCCAGCAGCCATGGCTCATGGGCCCAGTCGCTCCGCGGCATGTGGGATCCTCCTGGACCGGGGCACGAACCCGTGTCCCCTGCATCGGCAGGCGGACTCTCAACCACTGTGCCACCAGGGAAGCCCATATACATGCTTTTTAAAAGTAAAAAAAAAAACATTATCAGAGAACAAAATGAAAGATTATGAACCTACGATTGTTTTTAAAAAGCTACCTAAGAAAGGTATCTCTCTGTGTGTCCATGCAGTTGAATGAGATTACAGTGAAGTGGTTACAAACATAAGTTCTACTTGACTTCTAAGGGTTGTGTGTTATCGGACGAGTCATGGAACCTGTAAAGTGACAATCATATTAACAATAGTGTCTCATGGCTGTGTTTTGAGAACTAGAGAAATTAATACATGCAAAATAATTAAAACACCAGCTGGCAGATGGTGATTAATAAATAATAGTTTTGATTGTTGATGGTTTTATCAATATTAATAGCAACAATGCATAAAAAGATTAGCTAATAATATACTAATATTTTCCCAGTGAATTTGCAATAAGTGGTGGTATTACAGGAGTTTGATGGATCTTCTTTTTACTCTTCTGTTTTTAAAACTCTGGAAAAATCATTAGTAAAAGAAATCAACCAAAAAATCTTTATTGAAAACCAGTCTGCATTAAATGAAGATGCACTGAAATTGGTCATCTGCTGGAAGAATCATCAGACACATTTCTTGTTACATTTAAGCCACCTGAGGTGTTTTATGACACCCATTCTGAAATTGATCTCATGCTTAAACATTATCTTAGTACAGCTAACAAGAATTATCACCATATATAATTATTTGAATACTCAGTATTGTGCTTTGAAGTCACTTAATAGATGTGTTTGCTTTCTTCCTCCAAATCCTAAAATCCAAATTAATTATAAAAATTAATTCCACTCAAGTATTTTTTTTCCACCAAACCAAACTAAAAGTCTATCTACATAGTAGCCACATTCAAAATTTATAGTTCAGAGCAAGCAAAAGAACAAAAATAGAGCAGCTGGCGTATGTTTGAAAATACTAATCCTTATTAGGGCATCTCTTGAGCAGATGAGTTATTTTAGCTGCATTAAATCTCTATTAACAGTAGTGAATTCCTAAGCCAGACAGCAATGGTAAATAAAAGAACCCATGCTTACATTCATTTGATGGTTTTGCAGACTCGAGAATCACTTCTGGCAGCACAATTGTGCGTTCAGGAAACAAAGAACATGAAACATGATGTTCCTCAGAATGTTTTCCTTGTGCTATTAAATGAATCAAATAAATGAGGCACAGACAAGGAATTTCAATTTCAGAAGATTTTCATCTATGGTAGCTTTCAGTTTCTGCAACTTTTGGGGGGCACCCATCCTTTGTAAAAATGTTTTGCTTCCGTTGTTAAAATCAATGGAGGCAAGAAAACTTTTCTTCGAATGATCAAAAAGATCACTGTAACCCCCCTTCCCGCAAGCTGTACAATTACTTGTGCAAAGGGACAGGCAGAGAGCCTGCACAAAGAAGCACTAGATTTAAAATACATAGAACATTTTGGTAAATTGGATTGGTTGGAAAGATTAAAAACAAGTCCTAAGGCAAATTAAGACAATCATTTTCTCAAGGTAAAGAAGGTACGAGGTCCAAGCTGGCGCTCACTTGGCTTATTTTCTGACTTGCCTTAACTGTGAGACTTTGAGGAAGAAAACTGAAAAAAGATGAGCAGAAGAGGATTTAAAATCTTGGACATTTTCTTGAAATGACTATTGCTTAAGGACAATGTAAATTTAAAAATAATGTCTTGAACTCATGGGAAAATTAGCTTATTCAAGCACTATCCCTTTAGGTATAAGTGGGTTACAGTCAGAGTTTTACGTATATTATTCTTTTCTTGACAGTGGAACAAGGGCATTTTTGTTAGTTTCTATTTGTGATTTAATCTTGGAAAGTTAGAGATATGCCTTGAAAATTCATTAACTCTTATTAAGCTATTTTGAAATCAAATATACATAAGTCTAGCTAAAACTCCTTAGAATGCTTATGTTTTTGCCTATATAATCTTGTAGGATAGTGAACTCTATCTATATAGTTTTCAACACTCTATGGCCCTTCTGAAATGTTTCATCCCCATGACTAAAGTGAAATAATTAATTTCCTTGAGATAAATTTCCAAAGCAAAAAAATAAATGTCTTTTAGACCCATATTCTGAGTAAGAGTAAGAAAAAGATCTGCTGGCTGCCTTGGGAAGGGGGAATAACAATAGATAAGAGAACAGGCAGGGCTTTCATTTCCTGCAAAGAGACTAAATTTCACAATGGAAAGGGTCAAGGTAAGGAGTAGACGGCAGCTCCAGACAGGTGAACTTCCAACATGAGCCCAAGGAGTCTAGATCGAACCAAATCTCATCTCAGAATCCATGATCTCAAAGACTCCACGATGATCTCAGAAATCCTGGGAGGACTTAGAGATGCAGAAACTTGGGGAATGACTTGAAAGACATAAGAACAGACAAGATGAACCAGACACCTGCAGGGGTGACACTGACTCCGGTAGGTGTTCCTAAAGCTACTTTCAGAGATTTTGCATCATCCAAACTCAGGTGGAACATGGACGTAGGTTGGCTGTACTTTAATCCACACCAGTGGATGTCTTACCACGTTCTTCTTCATCCTGCATCCTCTCTCCCCATCCACATCGCCCTCACACGCACTCACTCGGCTCCAGGACTCCACTGCAATGTGCCTCTGGATCTCAACATGTCCTCTTTTCTATCAACTCAGGGAAAGAACCGTCTTTCCCTCTCTCCAAGAATAACCTTGCATCCTTAAGTTAACTCCTTTGCTCTTTGGGATTTTGCTCCGTTCCTTAAACTTCTTTGTATTGTATCTTGTATCTTTCCATCTCTTCACCTAGAGGTGCTCCTTCCACAGTCATCCCGGAAGAACACTCAGATCCCCTTTGTTCTGAGACACACAAGTGCACACACACAGCCCCACCCCTTATTTACCCCTAATACCCCCTCAATTACAGAGTCTGGTACATGAAAAATACTTAAGAAATGCTGGTAGAATGAATGAAAGACAGACTGTTCATATTGAGCTCTTTCCTTTGAACGCTTTCTGAAGACACGTTCATAATATCTGTCCGTCTAGGCATCTTCCCAGCCCCATCCATCTGAATAAGGTGGTGGGGGAGCCCTCACTCTATCCCATTGCAGACCCTCCAGCCCCATCCTCTTGGGCTCCCACCCAGGACATGAGTCCCATCCCAAGTCTCTGAGACAATGGTCCCAGGTGGAATGAGGACCGAATGGAGAGAGGAACAGGCTCCACCCCTGGTGGGTCCTTCTACACTGAGGCACACCCATCCTTCCTCACTGCTCCAGGCAGACTGATGTCAGGGGCAACGCTTCTGACCCCACATCCAGCGGTCTTATTCCACTCCCTGGCCTCTTCCGTCTTTCTGTGGATTAGGCAGCCATTCTGGGAAATCCTTTCCCCCCTTGGATCTGTTTCTGTGCCTCTCTGCTCACTCCCTCTTTCCCTGGACCTGCACCCTGCCCTCCCATTCCCTCAGCAGTTATTCCTGAATTCCTGGGCATCTCACTTTATCCTCTCTTCATTCAGCCCCCTCCCCTTTTCCTGAATAAGCTCATCCATGTCCACCTCCATGGTTCCTTCTCCACCCACGTCACAGTTTTTCATTTCATCCATTAGCCTCACCCTGACCTTTCTGCTTCCTCACCGATTTTGCACATCTTGCTTCCACTTGAGCTTCTAGGAACACAGCTTCCTTTCTTCTATCCTCTCCATTAAAAGTTCTCCAACAAATACTGAGCAGAGTCCCTTACAGGGCTTTTAAGACCTGGCCCCAACCTTTTTTCCTAAATGGATTTCCCATGACAGCCCTTTCATACACCTTTGCTTGAGTCAAACTGTGTTCATAGGCTGGGTTGAAAATTTATGGAAATACCTATTTGTTTTTTTCTCCTTTCCACAAAATTATTAGCCTGTTAATAATTTCCACGAAATTATTTTATGCTTCCCTGATTCAGGGATTCCTGCAGGAAAACAGGGCAGCAGGAAGGCACCAGTAAATCTTCAGTCTTTTGTAAATGCCTAAACCCTAGAACAGATGATGCTAAATGTGCCAGGTCAGGAGGGCAGAAGAAGGCTTAGCTGGGCCTCTAGGTGGAGCCTGGAGGGACCTGGGCCCTGCTACACACACCCTGGTGTAACACAGGACAAGAGGAAGAATATACCAGAAAGGTAACATGGCTGGAAGGTATTTTTACATATACACTCAGATTCCTCTACTCAGAGGGACTCTGAATCATTTTCAAGTCACTGAAATTTTTTTTTTAATCTGTGTCCATGTGGGATATTATTCCTTAATCATTATAACCTTACTATTTTCCTCATGGGAGTGGCCCCAAAATGTCTGTGTTTGCAGCAAGTTGACAGTGAAGTCAGGATCTATAGGAATTCAGAGGAAAAAGAGACACTAGAAAATCTTGAAATAACAGGGGATGACTTAGAGGATCTTGAGCAGGTCTTGAAGGAAAGGATTTGGACAGGGGAAAAAGAAATGTGGATGGAGGGAAATGTTGGAAAGGCACAAAATATCTATTCTTAAAGATTCTTTTAGTATTTTTTTAGAAGTGATTTTTTAGTATGTTTAGTACATGATAATTGACTCTTAATTATTTGACAGTATAACAGAGTCCTGCAACATTTTCCATAATTTAATCAGTGCATAACTACCCAAATCCTGCCAGTATGTAGGAAAAAATGATATTAATCTACTTAACAAAGTATCATCAGCTGTTAATGATACAATAAATAATAATTATATTAAATGGTTAGGCTACAGTTAGCTCTCAGTTCTGCATGTGTTCTTATCCTGGGAAATTTAGACCTTTGACCAATTTGTCTTCCCACTTCCTTTGGTACACCGGGTTTTATTATGTTTGGCATTTGGCTTTACATTTTCTTATTTAGTTCTTTGATTCTTGTTTATTTCAAGTGTGAATGATTTCTTTCCATCGGGGCGATATCTCTAATCTTGAAACACCCACTGTCCCTGGTATAATCCTGGAGATAGAGTTCTTCAACAGTATGAGATAAAGTAAATGAAGTAATTTCTAGTCCATAGTGCCAATGATGCTTTTACATTTATAGGTGTTTTCTTCAAAAAAGCTGAAAGTTCTAATCACGATTTTTTTGTGATCAAACATGGAGGGAAGTTATACACACAAACGTGTACAAGTATAACTTAGGGGTACATGGAAACAGCTCTAGAAATGCAAATCTATTGGTTTTAGTCACTTAGACACATGAATACTTATCATTCTTATGATACTTATTATCATAATTATCTTTACTTGTAGGTAGTTACAAGGGTGTATGTACGGGTGATTGTTCTCAGTAAAGCCTTCCTTCATAGTGAGCAAACCTCACACTATACAGGCCGGGCATCTAAACCTACAAAGGCTAAAACCTCCCTCACATCCTAAAGCCTGGCCCTACATTTACCCAGAGCTTCATTCAGTCCCAAGAAGCTCCTGGATCAGGAGTTTTTTCTTAAAATTTCCCTTTCCTTCCATACCTCACACCCTTTTCAATTTAATTCAGTAGCTGTGTACTGAAGAGGTTTTGAGTTATGTGCTTGATTGCTTGAAGCCATTTACCAGCAGTAGCATTTTTGGAAACTTTCCTGTTTCTGTCACTCTCCTAGTTAAAAAGTATATTAACAAATTTATTCCTACTTTCATTATGAATAAATACTGTGGTAAAGGTGAGTTTAAAATATTAATGTTATTTATACTTGGAATATTCCACATAAATAATTATATATCATTGAAAAGCACACTAAATATATTGAAGCACACAACAACTTACATAGAAAAGCAAGGTAAATTTTATACATTTTTATATCACATATGTAATTTACTATATAAATATATCTGTATATACAGTTTGCTATGCTTTTCAGGTTTTGGAAATAAATTTTACTTATTATTTTGAACAAAGAATCAAATATATTCTGTGAGCAAACTTGTGGCTATGTGAAAACAAAAACAGAAAACCGATGTGCTTGAAATCTCCCATTCTAAACAGAGCTGGTTAAGCATTATTTCTAAATGCTTCTTGTTTTCCTGATTATCTATCATCTGTGTGGCAGAGGAGACAGAGCCCATTATCCAGGGCGCATGGGGTAGATCTGAGACTCACTGCTGAAGAAGCCTTTAGTTAAAGTCTTTTTTTACATTAAGCACAAGTAAAATTTACATTAAACATAATACATGCTATTCCATAGAACACCCAGCTTGTTTTAATAGATAAGCAATGCTGTTTGCCTCTTCCCAATCTTTGATTAATTGACACCATTAGAAAATCTGTCTCAGTTAAATGGATAAAGAAGATGTGGTACATATACACAATGGAATATTAGCCATAAAAGAAAATGAAATAATGCCATTTGCAGCAACATGGTGGGACTTAGAAATGATCACACTAAGTGAAGTAAGTCAGAGCAAGACAAATACCATATGATATAACTTACATGTGGAATCTAAAATATAACACAAACGAACTTATCTACAAGAAAAGGAACAGAGTCAGACACAGAGAACAGACCTGTGGTTACCAAGGGGAGGGTGGGGGAGGGATGGATTGGAAGTTTGGGGCTAGAAGATGCAAACTATTATATATAAGATGGATAAAGAACAAGGTCCTACTGTATAGCACAGGGAACTATATTCAATATCCTGTGATAAACCAAATGGAAAAAAATATGAAAAAGAATATATAATATACATACATATATAAAAACAATCATTTTGCTGTACAGCAGAAATTAACACAACCTTGTAAATCAACTATGCTCCAATAAAATAAATTTAAAAAAATCTGTCTTAATTATCCATGCATTTAGAAGACCCCCTGAAAAGCCTCACCAGTTTGTGATTAATGGATTCACTACACACTAAAGACATTTAAGTCAATTATATTAGTGTTTCTTAAAATTGGACAAATAGCACATAGTTTTCTCTGGGATGATGGACCTGGGGAAGAGAGAGTTGAGTGAAAATTTTTTAAAGTAGAAAACTCTTCTAAGGGTTTATAACTATAAAAACTGTGGTATTACTGAAAGGAAGGGCTGGAAATTCAGATTTGTGACAGTGCTATGCTTGTTTAAAGTAGGCCATCCAAGAGGCTTTCTTATAGGAAATTAAAATTAAGGAATATTACTTGGGTGAGGACGAATTGGAATACAGATGTGATGATCACATGAAAAAGCTGAAGTAATAAAAAACAAGATTTCTTAGAAAGAGAATTCTGAATTTTCATGACTCTTCACAGGAGAGAGGACATATAATCATTGATAAAGAGGGAAACATCACTTGTAGTAGAAGGAATAGGGAGAAAAACCAGGGCATCCAGTGAAACAAAGAGCAGTGATAACTGAGGTTTGTCAACATTGGTCACTTGCTTTGGGAAGATCAAGAAGAATGAGAACACAGGTTACCAAATAAAAGGTACAATTATGATGTAGAAAGAGAAACGTAAACTCTTATACCTGGAAAGTTCAGAGGAGGACTTTCAGTCCAATCCACCCAATAAACAGGCAAGCCGAGCCCCAGAGAGCAAGTCAGAGTTTATTCTTTGAGTCACGTTAGGCTAGAACTATTTTGTAATCTTGGATTTGTAATCCTTTTCGCTCCTACACATTGCAGCCTAATCTTTGAAAGTGGGGTATTTCATGCACATTACTAACAATGCAACTTTTGGGAAGGTAGGTATTATTCGAAATTCAGCAATGCTTGTAACTGGAATAAAATTTAAACTAACAAAGCAAAGGGGCTGAGGGTTTCAATGACAATCATTTGAATCTATTACCTACAAAGCTGTGCCTCAGGTATAGTTCTTATGTTTACTTTATTCTAAGAAAATGTAATTCTACTCAACCAGGGAAAGATAGAGAGGAAACTAACTATCAGGGAAAATGAGAAGAGACAGACTCTGGAGGCTGGGCAAGAAGATAAGCCATCCCCGAACCTGCAGGAAACCCTGGCTCCCTAAAAGGACGTCAAAGAGAATTTCCATATCATCCAAGTGATAAAGTAATCTGAAATCTGGTGGTGAAAGTCCATCCACACCCCACACTGGAAAGCATCATGTATTGCACGAACATTACAAACCAGGAAGCACCACCGTCAAAAACAAAACAAGTAAAAGAAATGAAAAACAACTCCTACTCCTAAGGAAGAAACCTGAGCCCAAGGAAGACAAATGATTCCCCTTCACAATGAACAGCTCATCCCCATGGGATAGTGGAGAGGAATTACCACCAGAAATGCTGGCTAATCGAGGGCCATTCTAATCCTGTGATTTTCAGAGAGACAAACCTCTGTTTTGATAAACAGCTGTGTGCACTGGTTCAATTTTTGAATGGCTCAAAATTCTCTATCTCTAATTTATTTGTCACTTTGTCCAGTAGAAGGCATAATTTAAAATACATATTTTCCAGTCTCTTCAATAAGTGGTGTTGGGAAAACTGGACATGTAAAAGAATGAAATTAGAACACTCCCTAACACCATACACAAAAATAAACTCAAAATAGATTAGACCTAAATGTAAGACTGGACACTATAAAACATAGGAAGAAGAAAACATAGGAAGAGGAAAACACAGGAAGAACACTCTTTGACATAAATCACAGCAGGATCTTTTTTGATTCACCTCCTAGAGTAATGGAAATAAAAACAAAAATAAACAAATGGGACCCAATGAAACTTAAAAACTTTTACAAAGCAAAGGAAACTACAAACAAGACAAAAAGACAACCCTCAGAATGGGAGAAAATATTTGCAAATGAATCAACAGACAAAGGATTAATCTCCAAAATATATAAACAGCTCATGCAGCTCAATATTAAAAAACAAAACAACCCAATCCAAAAATGGACAGAAGACCTAAATAGACATTTCTCCAAAGAACACATACAGATGGCCAAGAAGCACATGAAAAGCTGCTCAACATCACTAATTATTAGAGAAATGCAAATCAAAACTACACCAGTTAGAATGGGCGTCATCAGAAAATCTACAAACAACAAATGCTGGAGAGGGTGTGGAGCAAAGGGAACCCTCTTGCACTATTGGTAGGAATGTAAATTGATAAGCCTCTATGGAGAACAGTACAGAGGTTCCTTAAAAAACAAAAAATAGAATTACTATATGATCCAGCAATCCCACTACTGGGCATATACCCTGAGAAAACCATAATTCAAAAAGACACATGCACCCCAATGTTCATTGCAGCACTATTTACAATAGCCAGGTCATGGAAGCAACCTAAATGTCCATCGACAGATGAATGGATAAAGAAGATGTGGCACATATATACAATGGAATATTACTCGGCCACAAAAGGGAATGGAATTGGGTCATTTGTAGAGACGTGGATGGATCTAGAGACTGTCATAGAGAGTGAAGTAAGTCTGAAAGATAAAAACAAATATCATATATTAACGCATATATGTGGAACCTAGAAAAATGGTACAGATGAACCGGTTTGCAGGGCAGAAATAGAGACACAGATGTAGAGAACAAATGTACGGACACCAAGGGGGAAAGCGGCGGGGGGTTGGTGGTGGTGGGATGAACTGGGAGACTGGGATTGACATGTATACAGTAATATGGATAAAATGGATGACTAATAAGAACCTGCTGTATAAAAAAATAAAATTGTAAAATTCAAAAAAAAAGTACTTTCCAGGATGCCAAGTTAACTATAAAAAGGATTTCATGGAAGTTCTTTAGTCTAAGTATATTTTGTGCCAAGACTTTCACTCTTAAGGAACAATAAACGGAACTAAGATTATTGCAAGAGAAACAGGTGCTGACAATTTAAATCAGTTCAATATTTCACTTACCTTCAATTTTCCATAGTGCTAAGCCTAGTAATGAATTATCTAACATGTATGATCAAATGTTATATAATTTTAGGCAGTTTTTTGTATTTGATAATACACAAATAATCATCCTCCCTTCTGTTTGCTTTTTTCTATATACCTTGAGGATATAAAGCTTTTAAGATTTATAAGCAGTAGAAAATGTTTGAAACTCAAATTTGTATTGACATTATTCTTTGCATGAATCCACTGACCCATTTTTGTAAAGTAAAAATAACTGCTGGGTTTTTACTTGCATTGAAAATAGAACAGTCACAGTTCAATTATTACATTCACACAGCCCCCTGAAGACTGTATTTCGAGTTGCACAACTGACCTTCTTTTCTAAAACAATATGGAGATCGCCTAAATTAGAAGTAATTGTCTTATGGAACATTTTGAAAAGGAGAATCCTGTTGCTTTTCTTGTATTTCAATCAATTTGGTTCTTTAAGACTTCTTTGCATTTCCTTGAATATTTGTAAACATGGCTTTATTTTTTTTTCACAAAATACCTGATCACTTCAGGGATTGACAAATGATACCTTGTTAGACAGCTGTACGGGAAAAAAAACACACACACACACACACACACACACATGGAACAGGTTTCCAGAAACAGAGAAACAAACGTTCTTTGTAAAGAAGAATCCATACACTGTACAATCCCATCCCAAGCCATAGCATGAAGGTCGACATTTGTCTCTCCAGCAAGAACTTGAGATGTGTAAGTTGAATTCACTTCACTCACCTGTTTGGCTTAGTTGGGATGTGCTTCTGCTCCTTCGAGTCACGATGGCAACCACTTTGGCACTCAGGCTGGACCTCCTTTTCTTCCCACCTGTTCCAACAGTGCCCACAGCCGTGTCCGACTGACTGCCATCATTATGCTCCAGTGTGTACATCTCTCCACTCATGCTTGTGCTCTTGGTGATGGCTCTTCCTGAAGTCCCCATCCGTCTGCCTTGCATTTTAGGGGTAAATGAACTATATTTACAAAGTAAAAACATATATGCATCCATAAATTACAGGTCAGCATAATCAAAGCTTTCAATCTAACTTATTTTGAAATAATCCGGGCAAAATTTTAGAGGGAAAAAACGGCTGAGTAGTAGTTCTACAGCTATGAATATTCTAAGGTCACATCACCACCCTCAGTATTTATTTACCAGATGAGCCTTGAAACAAGAACATTTCAAGGCGGCATCATCTATAAACTCTTTGAAGATAGTAAAAAGAATTGCAACCGAGGCTACAGACGGGGAGGTGTTACTGACCAATGTTATAAATAATTCCTCTGTTACTTTCAGAGAAAAGCTAAAATAATTCAATCAGTGAGAAAAGTTCATATACATTCCTGAGGAAAGAATATTGTTCAAAACGGATACTCTTAATTTGCCACGACACGGTTTAAAAAATGAAACCAGTGTTTGTTCTGGTTTCTCTTTGGGATTCCAGCTAAGAGGCATCTCTCTTGCTATCCGAGGCTGAGTGAGTCTTGGAAATACTGTTCAGGAGACAAGCCTTGCTTCTCCTTCCTCTTTCTTCAACCCCTCCTGCCCCATCGCCTCCACGTTAAGTTTCCTCTCATTTTCAACTTTCAACTCTCCGAACTCACAGGCTCTGGGTCCAGATGTTCCTGTTTTTGTTGTTCTTTTCTGCAAAACTTACTTGTCTATGTTCTGAGATTGCATCAAGTTATCTGAATAGATCACGGTACTTCTCTCCCAAATGAATAAATTACTGTTGAGAGTTTCAGGTACCGTAGAAGGTTGAGGGAAAATATCCTTTCTACTTGCCAAAGTACATGAGTGTCTGTGAGTCAGAGTTACAGGTAGGGCAGGCAACTGGGGAGGTGGCCAGGGAGGGTAGGATTCTTCCAGTCTTTTTAATTGCTCTGCATATGAAGTTATAGTATCCATTTAGACTATCCCTTTTTTGGTCCAATAAAGACCTGTTTGATATCTCTGAAATGACCCTCTTAATTTTATGTGTCCTCAAAATATTTGCAAAAACTGGTTCACATGACCTTTACCACCATCTTGATTTTCTATATTTCTTCTTTGGAAAAATGAAATATATTACCGAATATAGCTTCTTTAAGTGATGACATTTCATATGCAAATCAGAATAAACCCTAATATGATTAGAAACAATACAACAGAAAGTCTTAGGATCACGTAACATGTTTGTGGCTATATACACAACGAGTGCTTCAGCAGAAAGGAAAATTGGTGCAGGGGCTCGGAATCCATGGAAAAGACAGGACTTTTTGGACCTTAGGATCCCTTCAGCGACAGTGAATGGAAACTGGGACCTGATTTGACAGGAATCATTTGGAATGTTTAATCCCTAGCTGTGTTTCTTGAATTGGTCCACGTCAACATTCACCTGATGATAATAAGGTATTCATATTCTTTCAATTTATTCTAATCATCTTTTCATTAACTCAAAAGTTTTTAAAGCCATTTGCAAGCCTAGTAATCTTGCTATGCGTTTTATGCAGTCTCCTTTTCCAAACGGTAATGATGACAGTTTTACAGACGACCAATTCAACACTGATTCCTGTGGGGTTTATATTCGCAACTTTAGTGGACTTTCTTTCTGGATAAGTATTACGGTCAATTTCTTTCGTGTTCTCACCTATTCATTTGAATGTGTTTCCTAACTCTGCCACCCTCCTTAAGTTTACTCTTAGTACCTGCTTTTTCTACTATTTTACTAGCACAATTCTGCTGAAGGATATACAGAAATGACAGGATTTGGTCAGTTTCACCATCATAATATCCATCTTCAATCAAACACCTGCGAGTTTTTCATCTCCTTAGCACACTCACCACAGTGGTTATTGAAAACCTCTCTTCGGTGATCTTGTTTTTACCTTTACAGTAAAGTATGGATAAACTAACATGTACTGTTTTCTCCACATTATTCCCGTGAAAACAGAATTACATTACAACTCTCAATCTGTATTTTAAAAATCACTGCACACACAAAAAAACTATTGTGAAATTTCAGACAGTGTTGTTTAGGTGATAGAGAAGTTTGAAAGAACAGGGAAATGTTTTCTATAAAGTTCTACTATGAAAATGTATCCAAGATGAGCTAGGAAGATTCACAAACTTTTTCATGGATACTTAATTACAGCCATGAAATGTTCTACAATATCAACAAATAAAAATTCTGAAAAAAAATTAGAGAAATCTATACAGCAAATGATTACCATTTGCGGGGGTGAATTAAGAAGTTATGTTGGGCTTCCCTGCTGGCTCAGTGGTTGAGAATCTGCCTGACAATGCAGGGGACACGGGTTCGAGCCCTGGTCTGGGAAGATCCCACATGCCGCAGAGCAACTAGGCCCGTGAGCCACAACTACTGAGCCTGCGGGCCGCAACAAGAAAGGCTGCGATAGTGAGAGGCCTGTGCACCGCGATAAAGAGTGGCTCCCGCTTGCCGCAACTAGAGAAAGCCCTTGCACAGAAACGAAGACCCAACACAGCCAAAAATAAATAAATAAATAAATAAATTTTAAAAAAAGAAAAAGAAGTGTTATAAAAAAAAGAAGTTATGTTAAAAAAAGTTTTGTGAATAAGACACAATTTTTCTTCAAAAAATAAAATATTTTGTTTAGAAGCTCAAAAATATTCTTATGTGATCTGAGGAGTGCATAGCTTCCTGAAGAATCTAGAACACCATATTTTAAGTGGAATGTGTTAGGGCATTTTCCATTCTTCTGTTACCTGAGGGGAGAGGTTTGCAGGGGGGTCTAACCACCCAGATTAATTAAATCAATGTGAAGGTCACAGTCTTAGCACAAATCTACTTCTACTCTCCTATTTCTTAGCCTTCTATTTGTTCTGCTTCAATTGCCTGGAAGACTATTCTTGTCATTTAGATGTGCCTGAATCCTTCAAGATGCACTGTAAAGCTTTCTGCCTTATAAAGCTATTCAGGGTCTCTGTAGAGTCATGACTGCTGCCTCCCAGCCCTCGGATATATATTGTATCAGTTACGTTAAGATTTGGATAGTTTATATCAGCACACACCTTAAGCATCACTAATGTGTGTAGCACCCTCCCGTTGCTGTGAACTGATGAAGTTAAAAAAAGTGAATTCTCACTATACAAATAGACTGTGATATAACCCACCTTTAAAGACCAAACAAATGAAAAACCCACCTTTCTTCTTTGACACTCCCTCTCCTAGCTACGGACCTTTGGCTGAAGAACCTGAGTTGTTTGTACGTCCTCTCTTTCTATTCTCTTCCGGACTAAATGGAAGCGGGCTTTGTCCCTGCCGCTTCACCCAATAGCCTTTTCCTTTCATCAAAGTCACCAATTATTCCATGTAGCAAAATTCTGTCGTTTCTCAGTCTTTACCCTCTTGACCTCTCAATACACCATGCATGTGACAAAGCGTTTGATTCTTTTGATCTTGAGATGCTTTATTCTCATAGATTTTCCCACCTAGTGCCTCCTGGCTGGACATTTATTCTTTTTTTTTTTTTTTTTTGCGGTACGCGGGCCTCTCACTGTTGTGGCCTCTCCTGTTGCGGAGCACAGGCTCTGAACGTGCAGGCTCAGTGGCCATGGCTCACGGGCCCAGCCGCTCCGCGGCATGTGGGATCTTCCCGGACCGGGGCACGAACCTGCGTCCCCTGCATCGGCAGGCGGACTCCCAACCATTGTGCCACCAGGGACACCCTGGACATTTATTCTTCATCACCACTAAACACTGGAGCTCTTCAACCCTCCCAACCCTGACCTCTATTCCCCACATGAGACATGCTCCCTCGATGTGTCATCTGGTCCCAAGCTTTACATCCTTCTATGTACTGCTGATTCCCAGGGCTTCTCTCCACCTTGGCTCAGCCCTCAACTCTAGATTTATGTACCTACTTGTGAACTGCTAAGGCTCTCAAAAATGTGTTCAACCCAAGGAAAAAACTACTCCTTCTCTAAACTTCCGTATCACATTAAAGACACTCCAATCACCCAGTTGCTCAGAGTAGTAACTGTCTCCTTTCTGTTAAGAAAACAAATATCTAAACTTGGAAATGAGATTAAGAAAAAAATTGCCTTACAGGTTAATGCCATGTTTAAGGATTAACTAATAAGCTCTCTAAGGGCCTAAGGGCATTTGACTCTCTAGGGGAATGAAACATTTTTTGACTATTTACTCTTATAATAATTATGGTCCAAAAATTTTATAACTCTGTAAAAGTTAGATGTTAACTTGAAGATAACTGATAAGGAGCAAATAACCACTACTTAGTAGTGAGGATAACCTCACGGTTAGGGTTTTACTGATCTAGAGAACATTATCCAGTTTTGAATCAAACTGAATAATGTTTCAGCATTCCCTTTTTTTTTTCAATGACTATATATGTATGTCTATATGTACATCATCTTAGGAACCAGCTTGTCACCCTCTCAGTTTTCTCACTAATGAGTTAAAACTTTGACATTTCCTATCTGTTTTTCTAACAATTATGTTTTAATTTTGAGAATTATGTTTTGAGAGTGTTGGAGGTCCCATCAAAATGCCCAGATGGACTTCTGCTGGACCTCTGAGCAGGATGCCCCATGAAGGCTCTGAGCCCAAGGATGCCTTTTCCTGACTCCTGGATTTAACATCAAGAGGCAACAGAACATTACTTTCAGTCTCTGTTTTCTTTTTTTGATTCTGGTTTTGTTTTGTTTGCTGCTGGTTCTGGGTCTTGAGAAATCTGTCTCTTCTTCTGCTCTGTTTGTGATGGATAATACATTCCTCACCAGTAGCAGCAACAATAGGGAATCCGTCTACGGATGAAATCTGTTGGATGGCAGACCTCAGGGATGAATGAGAGCTGGGTGACGGATGACAGAAAATCTTCTTTGTTTGGCTTTTTGCATGTCTGGTCGTTGGCATGTTACAAAAGTTCACATCATTTAAGAAAATGTCTTATCCACACTAAAGAACAGCCCTTTAAAGTCGAGGGTTAGGTTTCTGTGTCAATTTCTGTCTATGTCAAAATTGATAAAACTGAAACTGCTAGTTCTCTTTGTGTTTAAAAAATCGTCTTTTCGGGACTTCCCTGGTTGCACAGTGGTTAAGAATCTGCCTGCCAATGCAAGGGACACAGGTTCAAGCCCTGGTCTGGGAAAATCCCACATGCTGCGGAGCAACTAAGCCCGTGCACCACAACTACTGAGGCTGCATGCCACAACTACTGAAGCCCGCACGCCTAGAGCCCGTGATCCACAACCAGAGAAGCCACCACAATGAGAAGCCTGCACACCACAGCGAAGAGTAGCCCCCGCTCGCCGCAACTAGAGAAAGCCCGCGTGCAGCAACGAAGACCCAACACAGCCAAAAATAAAAATGAATAAAATAAATAAATTTATAAGAAAAAACAGTCTTTTCAATTGGTGAAAAAAATCTCTTACTTTCTCTGCACCCTAGGGATAGTGGTTTGGGCAGACAGATATTAACTGAACAGAGTTCCCGTTCTGATTGATCTATGTAGACCAATGAGTACTTACATAATTCTCATACAGTTAACTAAAGAATTCCCAGAGAAAAAAAGAAACTGAACTTCTAATACTTTGAATATGCTTGTCTTTCAAGAAAAATCCATTTTCAAGAAATGGCTAACTCAAAAGAATTTTAATATAAGAATCTAAATCCACAATCAAAGTGAATCCTTTGAGATATCAAACTAGTTTGATAAATTTGGCTTAAAAAAGCTTTATGAAAACCACGATGAGAGGCCACTTCACATGCACAGGACAGCTACAGTAAAAAAGAGATGCCTACAAGTGCTGATGAGACTCTGAAGAAATTGGACCTTTCATACACTGCTGGTGGGAGTGTAAAATGATGTAGCTGCTTTGGAAAGAGTTTGGCGATTTAGTTAAACATAAACATAGTTAAATTAAACTAGAGTTGCCGTACTACTCAGTAATTCCATTCCTAGGTACGTCCTCAACAGAATTGAAGACATATATCCATACAAACACTTACACAGGAACGTTCAGATCAGCATTATTCATAACAGTTAAAAAAAGGAAACAACCCAAGTGCCCATCAACTGATGAATAGAGACAAAATGTGCTTCATCCATATGATAGAATATTATCACGTATAAAAATGAATGATTCATGTTACAAACATGGATGAAGTTGAAAACATTATACTCCATGAAAAAAGCCAGATACCAAAGGCTACATACTGTATAATTCCATTTAAATAGAATATCAGATCCAGAGACAAATGTGGATTAGTGGTCACCAGGGGCTAGAGGAGGGGGGAGGGCCATGATGCAAAGGGTTATAGATTTCTTTAGGGGAAGATAAAAATGTTCTTGAGTTACACAGCAGCGATGGTTGCACAGCTAATTGTGAATACGCTAAAAACCACTGAACTGTACAACTGAACAGGGTGAATTTTATGGTGTGTGAATTATAACTCAAATTTTTAAAAAACAGCATTATGTCTTATTCCAGATTTTATCAGTGTAGTATGTAATACAAGCACACAATTTTATTTTATTGTTTAAGATTTAGGTTGGTTTTCTCATGAACAGAATAGTTAATCTGAAATTCCTATATTTTCTATATTGATTTTACTTATTGGATAAGCTAACATTTCTTCCAGTAACATTTAAGATTGTGAAAATGTAGAATTACATAATAAATAAATTGACCTACAGTTCTGAAAAAACTCTGATATCACCAGTAATTAAGTTGGTTGGAGTGTCAGCTTAAACGTAATCCAAGTGATTAATTAGTTATACAGTGGATTTGCCTTTGGATGATGCAAAGCTTTATCTTCATTTTTGCAACTTTATAGGATACTGTGGGCTGTAAGGATGTTTTATTTTTATTTAGTTAGTTATTTTTAAGTTTTTTAAATTGAAGTATAGTTAATCTACAATGTTTCAGGTACACAGTAAAGTGATTCAGTTATACATATATATGTATATATATATTCTTTTTCAGATTCTTTTCCATTATAGGTTATTACACAATATTGAATATAGTTCCCTGTGCTATACAGTAGGTCCTTGTTGTTTATCTATTTTATATATAGTAGTGTGTATATGTTAATCCCAAACTCCTAATTTATCTCTCCCCTGCCCTTTCCCCTTTGGTAACCATAAGTTTGTTTTCTAGGTCTGTGGGTCTATTTCTGTTTTGCAAATGTTTCATTTGTATCTTTTTTTTTAGATTCCACATAGAAGTGATATCATATGATATTTGCCTTTCTATGTCTGACTTACTTCATTTAGTATGATCATCTCTGGGTCTATCCATGTTGCTGCAAGTGGCATTACTTCATTCTTTTTTATGGCTGAGTAATATTCCATTGTGTATATATACCACAACTTCTTTATCCATTCTTCTGTCTATGGATGGGCATTCAGGTTGCTTCCATGTCTTGGCTACTGTAAATAGTCCTGTAATGAACACTAGGGTTCAGGTATCATTTTGAATTATGTTTTTCTCCAGATATATGCCCAGGAGTGGGGTTGCTGGATCATATGGTAGTTCTATTTTTAGTTTTTTTAAGGAGGCTCCATACTGTTCTCCACAGTGGCTGCACCAGTTTACATTCCCACCAACAGTGCAGGAGGGTTTCCTTTGCTCCACACCCTCTCCAGCATTTATTATGTGTAGATTTTAAAATGATGGCCATTCTGACTGGTGTGAGGAGGTACTCATTGCAGTTTTGATTTGCATTTTCATTTCTCTAATAATTAAACAATTATTGAGGAGCATCTTTTCATGTACCTCTTGGACATCTGTATGTCTGTATGTCTTCTTTGGAGAAATGTATATTTAGGTCTTCTGCCCATTTTTTGTTTGGGTTGTTTGTAGGATGTTTTATTATGTCTGCTGTAACTTGCTAGGCTGCTTCATTGCTTGCCTCTGACAGACAGCCTGTTATGCTCAATTATCTACCTCCAGGTTTTCTCTACAAAATAGAAGCTTAGGTTAAAAGTTGCAATTAATATGGATGGTTCATTCTAAACTAGAAAAAAGTGACAAAAATATTTGACATATTCAAGGTAGTAGATGTGTTTTTATTTATCAAAGGAAAAGAAGGAAATTGTTTCTTACAGTAAAATACCTGGAATATGAATGAGGAGAGTAAAAGACAAAACTTGGGTGAAAACATTAAATTGTCAAAGGTTTGAGGAAAAGTGAATTATTTACCTGGTTTATTGTAGTTTTAAACAGTAAATCTAAAGAACAAAACAATAGAACTTTGACTATCTCTATTTGATGGAAATATTCATAATATAATAGGGAAGGTCTATGAGTCATTTACTGAAAAATATTACATTAATGCAAGACTAGAATTTAGTTTTCTGTTAAAATGAATAATTGATCTTAAATATTTAGCTGAGAACAAATTTTATTTAATCAGGGATGGCCAGCTTACCATTAAGGGACAAGAGTTGTACTTCATACATAGACTGCACACCTACAAAGGCTGCACAGAGAACCGGTCTAGTATTTGTTCCATGGCTTACAGGGTCCTGGAACTACAGGTAATGAAGAAGGTCATATCCTGAACTTTAGCAGAATCTGGGGGACCTCATACTGGTAGGTACTGCAAGGAAAGCCTGGTGGTGATATTGCTTTGGCCCAATTATAAATTATACATATGACTTGGTGTGATGAAACTCACCATAATATGGCAAAGGTGGGAGGATAATCTATATGCACTGAATCAAATCAATTATGTCATCAGTATCAAGATACAGCATTATTTTAAGAAATTATTTTAAGATTTTTAAGAAAGAAAAATGCTGCTAATTAAACCATGTCGTGCCATCAATTGTAAAATACATATGGATTTCATATATGATAAAGTACAGACTAGTGTGCATTGTAGAATCAATGAAATGATGGTAATAGACAATGTAGAAACTCATTTCAAACAAGAATTTTTTTTACAGATTGATAAAATAAAATTGAAACATCATGAGCTCATGTTCCCTAAAATAGATAAAAAAGACTCTGTATTACCCATAGACAGGCAAGGGATCAATCATATAAGCAATCAAGTCTGCACCTTTAGTTGCCAGATTTTGGTTCCCTATTCTAATGTAAGGTGGCTGGCATGAAATTTTGGAATAGAATGAAAAAATACGGGCCTGAAATGTCTTCTCATCTTCAGAAAGTAAGGATGCTTTCAGGAAAGGCCTAGGAGGTTCTATGTAAAGATGATTCCCACTCTTAAGGACAAAATTTAGCTTAAAAACAATTATAATCAATTTCTATATCTTCAACACACCAAAAGAACATAGAAGCCTATAATGATTCCACAGTAAGCCTAAAATGGGACAAGTAATTTAAGGTTCATTAAAAGATGGTTGTAATACACATAAATTCACTACACTGTTTACAAAAAATGCTAGAAGTCAACTCAAATTATTTGAGTCCTACACTTTAGTTTGGATCAATACACAAGTTACTAATCACAAATGGTCAATACAAAAGGAACTTGCTGATCAAGAGACCATCCCCAGGAATCTAGCTCATAATTTCCAGGAGTTAAAATTCTGGGCCTGTTGACTGATAACCAAGATGGCATCAAATTTCCCAAGCACGTCTAGTGGACCTATTTTGATAGCAGGTATCACTTAGAACCAAGGGGAGGCACTCGAGTTAGACAACTATTTACATTCGATCCCTTCAAATAGCCAGACCTTCAGAAGTAGTTGTCCCTGTGTAATTCTTATTGAATTTCACCTGCACATGAGCTATAAGTACTTTTCATATTGAGGACTTACATATTGTTAATTTATTCCTACTTATTTAGTTTATTTCTAATTCATTTACCTACTTAGTTTAATTAGGCATTAGATTTATTCCTAGGTATTTCATGTTTCTGATTATATTGTATTGATGTATTTTATAAATTTCATGTCCCAATGTTTGTTGCTGGTACATAAAAATACAACTGATTTTTATATACTGACCTTGCATCTAGTGAATGCTAAATTCGCTTATTAATTCTAATAATTTTGTGGCAGATTCTTTTGAGTTTCTTATATGTGCAATCATATAGACTGTGAATAATGACAGTTTACATTCTTCATTTATAATCTTTATTGCTTTTATTTATTTTTCTTTGCTATATTGCCACACTGCCAGGTCCAACACTGGCTAGGACCATCCAAATAATGTTGAGCAGAGGTTGTGAAAGTGGCTTCAGTGAACTCAGGGGAAAGTGTTCAGTATTTCCCTATGAAGTATGACGCTTGTTGTAAGGTTAGGGTAGATTACCTTTATCATTTTAAGAAAATTCTCTTTTTAGTTCACTAACATATTTTATCATATATGTGTAATGAACTTTATTAAAAATTTTTCTGTGTCTACTGTGATGATGAGAGGATCAGAGGATTTCTTTCTTTCCTTCTACAGTGAATTACATAGAGATAATGCTAAGGCAGTCTCTCACTTACAGCACAAAACTGTTGTCTTCATAATGTATTCTCATTCTCTCTCTCAAAATTTCTCTGTCTCATAGAGATGGCTAGAGACAGACAGACTGACAGATAGATCACCCTGTGACACATACGGGAAGCCTCCCTTTAACCAGACACTGCAGGCAACACTGGCCTGCGGTGCCCGAGATCATATTCAGCCTGGCTGGGTCTCAACCCACAGGGGGTCTCCAGGAAGGTCCCACCAAGGTCGAACAGACCCCCGATGTTCAAAAATGTCCCAAAATCCCACAGATGGAATTTCACAAATTGATCTCTTTCTCTATCTGGATTCAATTGGCTAAAATTTTGCTTGAGGTCTTTTGTCTAATTTAATAAGAGATTTTGGCCTATAATTTTCCTGTCTTCTCCTTATCAAATTTATCAAGTAGAGGTTTGACTCACAGAGAGAGTTTGGAAGTATTTCTCCTCTTTACTCTCTGGAAATATCGGGTAAGACTAAGAGCATTTATTCTTTAAATTTTTGGAACAACTTACCAGTGAATCCACCTGGGTCGGCAGTTTTCCTTGTGGGGAGGTTTAAAACAATTATAGGGTCATCTTTAAACATAGATATAGGACTCCTCCGTGTTTTTATTCCTTCTTATGTTAGTTTTAGTAAGGTGTGCTTTTCAAGGAATTTGTAAATTTCATCTAAGTCAGGGTTAGGTACATTTATTTTGTAAAGTATCAAATAGTAAATATTTTAGGCTTTGTGGGACAAACAGTCTCACCTTTGTTAATGTAGTGGGAAAAGAGCCACAGAGGATATATAAACAAATGGGCACAGATGTGTCCCAATAAAACTTTAATCACAAAAGCAGGCAGTGGGCCAGATTTGGCCTGTTGGTCCGTTTGCTGACTTGATCTCAGGTATAAAACTTATCTGCATAAAATTGTTCATATCATTTAAATATTTGGTCACCTGCACTGATATCTCCTGTTTTCATTCCATGATATTGGTAATAAGCATTTAGTCCATTTACATTTGAGGCAATTACTGATACGGCCAGAGTTAAGTCGACTATTGGCTGTTTATTTTTAACGATCACATCCGTTTGTCCTTTCACCTCTCCTTTTTACCTAGCTAGATTAGTTAGGCATATTTTCCTCCACTATTAGGATCTGAGTTGTGTGTTCTTCTAGTATTTGTTAGTGGGTACTCTCAAGATTAAAGTATTCCCCTTATCAGAATTTTCCTTAAGTTAGAAATGTTACTACTTTTAGAATAATGCACAAACTTTACAGCAGCTTGATTCCTTTACTCCCCTCCCACCTTTCACGTAGGTATTTTATAGGTGTTACTTGTACACGTCTTAACTACCACTGGGTACTGTTGTTGTTACTATTATTATTACTAACTTTCCCTGGTTGTTGTTTCTGTTACTGTTATGATTACTAACTCTCCCCAGTATGTTGTTGTTGTTGCTGTTATGATTACTAACTCTCCCTAGTGTTCTCTACTTCTTCCTCCAGCTTAGAGCTTCCAACTGGGGACATTTTCTCCCACCATGAAGAGCAGGTCTGCTGGTGATGAGTTCTTAGCTGTTTCATTCATGTATCTGTGCACTGTCTGAAGGTTATTTTTGCTGGGTAACATGTACTAAGCATAAACAGGGGGTTGGATGTTTTTATTTTTTCTTGCGGCATTCTTTTCTTTGGTCATTCCATTGGTTTGGGGCTTTCATAACATATGTTGAAATTTTAGCCAAAATCTTACTGCTGCTTCTCTGAAGATAATCTCTTTTTTTTTTTTTTTTGCGGTACGCGGGCCTCTCACTGCTGTGGCCTCTCCCACTGCGGAGCACAGGCTCCGGATGCGCAGGCTCAGTGGCCATGGCTTACAGGCCCAGCTGCTCCACGGCATGTGGGATCTTCCCGGACCGGGGCACGAACCCGTGTCCCCTGCATCGGCAGGCGGACTCTCAACCACTGCGCCACCAGGGAGGCCCGATAATCTCTATTTTTCCCCCTAGGATTCTTTTAAGAAAAGTTTTTTTCCTTAGTTTTCAGTACTCTGATCATGATATTGCTAGATTTGTTTTTCTCTTCATATATTTTTGGAATTTGAAAGGTCGTTGGATTAATAAAGTTGGAAAGTTCTCAGCCAGCCCTTCAGGATTCAAGTATTGTTTCTGCACTTCCTCTCCTTCTGGGACTCAGTTACACACTCAGACCTTCCCATCACATCTCACATCTGTCCTGTTCTCCTGAAACTTCTCTTCTTTCTCTTGTGTCCATTTATATACTTTCCACTGACCAGCTCACTCATTCTCTGTTCTGCTGTTTCTAATATGCCATTAATTAATTAATTAAACCCACGTATTAAATGTGTTGTTAGGGTTTTTATTTTTATTTTTTTGGTATTTTTTAGTTTTTGAATTATTGCTCAATTTATAAAAATGGATTCCAGGTCTCTGCTGAAAGCATCCATTCTCCTTTTTTTGCTAGAACATATTAATCTTGGATATTTTAAGGTCCCTCTTTGATAACTCTATTGTTAGTTTTTAGTTGGTTGGTCCTCTTTCTATTAATTTAAAAGTTTTAGCTTGCCTTGTAAATTTAAATTAGATGCCAGACATTGTGGGTGAAAACCTACCTACAGAGGCTCTGGATGATATTATTTTCCTCCAACAAGGGTGAAACTGCTTTTGGTTGGCAGAGAGAATTAATCCGGTTCCTGTTCAGAGCTGGGCTTGAAGGTCTGCCCTTACTCATAGTGTGTGATGCTTATTCCCAGTTTGGTCCTTCTGGAATTTGTCCAGGACACCAAAGTGTTTCCCATGCACTTGAAGTGGATGGACCTCTCCCAGCACCCGGCAGCTGCTGGAAGCTCTGCTCAGAAGTTCGGCTTCCAGCTGCTGCTGTTTGGTTAATTTCTCGGTTAATTTCTGTGCATGCACAGCTCAGCAGTCAACAAATTAGGGGAATCTGTAGCAAATGTTGGGACCCTCCACTCACAGTTTCCAGCTTCTTTGTCAGTTCCTGAACGGTGACATCTGTCTCCTCAGCCCGGAAAGATGCTGCTTTTTGCTTTGCTCCAGTATCTGTGTCACCGGGTTGCAAAGTTCCTCCATAGAAAAAGGGGTACATGTGGCATCACTTTGTGTTCTTTCCGTCTTTCAAGGGTTGCAATTCCTCCAGTTTCTTTATCTGCTATGTTGCTTCCAAGCGCCGCCAAATAGTTTTTTATTGGTTTGTTTTTTCTTGTTTAGCTTTTGTAGGTTTATAGGCGGGACCGTCCGTCTGATACAAGCCATCCTGTCACACCTACAGCTGGAAAGCCTGTGTCATCTTATGGCTTATTTTCAGATAAGATTAAAATCATCCAGACAAGTGATGTTATCCAAATCTCCACATGATTAGTAATGAAGATGTATGTGTTATGATTGTGCTATAGCAATTTATTCCTCTGCAAACTACGCTGAGTAGTGTTTTCCAAATTGATTCCTATTTACAGCTCCCAGACAGCCTGGCAGACCAGTGAGGCTTCTCCTCTGAGCAGATGTCAGCTGCTCCTCTGAGGTATGAAACACTGTTTCAGGATGTCCCAGGTCTAGAGCTTTCCCTAGTTCTCACAGATCCTAGGTGCACATTTTTGATTGGGCTTTTTAAGGCTGTGCCATTTACTTTGGAGAACTCTACATTATATTCAGTAGCTGAATAAGTCAGTGTCTACTCTTGGTATTTCTCCTCATTTTAGTCCAGATTTCACTGAATTTGAAGGCTTTTTTCTATAGTTTATAATTTAAGGATGTAGTTGTCTCCTAGTTTCATAGTAGATGAAATTTTCAGTCTTTTTCTTGCAAAATTTGGGTAATTTTCAGTTGGCAACTAGAGAGGAATAAAAACAACTGTCCTCTGTAATCTTCAGTCTGTGATCATGAGTTCTATGTAGGAAGTAAAATCAATACAACTGATGACTGATTTGAACACAAATTCTCAATGTGAGTAATAAGCTTCCAAAGGTGATCATTGGCTCTTGGTGGAGGTGAGATGGATAAAAAGATCTCAGTTAATACTATGGTTGTGGTCCTCTAAGGGGCCACAGTGTACAAACACAGAGTACCTGTGAGGTTAAAATGTCCTGTGGGGAGGGCTTTAGGGAAAGAGCATCCAAAAGTCTCCTTGGGGGTTGATAATGGTACAAAGATTGAGAAACAAAGCATTAGGAGGAGGATTGGGGAGAGTTAAAACTAGGGCAGCTTCCAGCTTTTGACTTGGGAACTAAGTGGGTAATGGGGTAGAAAAAATGTAATTACTCTGTTTAAATATTAAATAAGTTAATAATTTGTTTATTATGTATTCTAGGAAATGTTTAGGGACCTTAGTGTTTAGGGACCTTAGGGACCAAATGATGAGTGAAACATATATCCATGTATTTCCAGTCTACCATAAATTCAGTTAAATATATATGCATACACACACACACACACACACATGATTCAACAAAAACTGGTGTACAATATTCAGTAAATAGTGAAACATTAGAAAGTCATCTCTCAAAAGGGAACCCTCCTATATTGTTGGTGGGAATGTAAACTGGTGCAGCCACTATGGAGAACAGTATGGAGGTTCCTCAAAAAACTAAAGTAGAATTACCATATGACACAGCAATCCCATTCCTGGCCATATGTCCGGGGAAAACCATAATTCGAAAAGATACATGCACCCCAATGTTCATGGCAGCACTATTTACAATAGCCAAGACATGGAAGCAACCTAAATGTCTATCAACAGAGGAATGGATAAAGAAGACGTGATAAATATATACAATGGCGTATTAGCCACAAAAAGGAACGAAATTGTGCCATTTGCAGCAACATGGATGCAACTAGATATTATCATACTAAGTGAAGTAAGTAAGACAGAGAAAGACAAATATCATATGGTATCACTTATATATGGAATCTAAAAAGTGATACAAACAAACTTATTTACAAAACAGAAATAGACTTACAGACATAGAAAACAAACTTACGGTTACCAAAGGGGAAGGGGGTGGGGGAGGGATACATTAGGAGTTTGGGATTAACAGACACACACTACTATATGTAAAATAGATAACCAACAAGGACCTACTGTATAGCACAGGGAACTATACTGAATATCTTGTAATAACCTATAATGGAAAAGAATCTGAAAAGAATATATATATATATATATATAAAACTGAATCACTTTGCTGTACACTTGACACACTGCAAATCAACTATACTTCAGTAAAACATATATAAAAAATCTCTCATATTATTTCTGAACCATAAAATAGTATAAATGAGTCACAAAATTATAAATTCATAAAGCTGAAGACAGACACACACAAGTGATTTCTTGATGTAACTGTTGTTTTAGTTTACAAAGGAGCAAAGAAGACCACTAATTATGTTGGATGATTCAGATAACTTAGAAAACATTTCCACAAATTATAGGAAACTAGCATATAAGGCTTTTTGAGAATCCTTCAAGGTCTAGGGTTTTTGATTTACTGCACTGGGTATGTATTATGTATTCATTCAGAGAGTGTTGATTTATACAAGTTTGGTTATTGTGTCTATGCTTTAAGATGGCCTAGGTGAAATCAATGTAATCATATTTAAAAATGAGTAGAGTACTGTAGCTCTAAATGATTATTTTCTTAAAATAATGATAAAGTAAAAAAGCCTTTAAAGTTTTTACCATATTGTTTTAAATGTAACAGTTGCCAAGAGTAGCAGCTACAAGTCTGTTAGCTATGCATGCTGAAGCAATGAGTTTGAAAATAAAATATATTCCTTTGGATAGTTTGTATCATACTGTGTAAAGCTAACGTGCTACAAAGCAATCCCAAGTACTTCTTCTACTTCATACATCAAGTGTATGATTCATAAACAAAGTATACAGTAGGAAAATAGACCAACTAAGCTCAATACAGACCAAAGCGTCTGCAAGTTTTCCTCTTCTTTGAAATTGAGGTTTTTTTCTTAATGTATTATACCGAAGACTTGCAACACAATACACAAACCATTGGCCAAATTATGGTATTATCTGAATTCAAAATACTTAATAGCTAAAGAATTAGTACCAGATCTCATATTTTCATTGTTTTCCTCCAAATCATAGCACCAGAATTTATTGTGCCACATTTGGTTTGCAATATGCTTTTAAGGCAGCAATACTTCCTCTTTATTTTTTAATAATATATTTCATAGGTCTTGAATTAATAAAACAAATACTAGTAAAACTGCTCTCGTGGAAGGATAAAGCCCTGAGCCCTGCTATCTAAGTCTCCTCCTCACCCTTTAGTTCTTCCCCCGTTTCAAACATGTACATGGCAATCTGCAGACAGTCATGTTCCTTAGAACACCAACAGTCCAAGGGCATGACTCCAAAAACCTCCGCGTTAATGAAATGGAACTTCTCCGGGCCAGCACATATTCATCCAGCTCATCATAAATCACAACCAAGTGGAAAAATTAAACATTAACAATCAAAATCTAGATTTTGAAAGGTGTTGTGTCATACCCTAGGTAGTCATCTGGCCTGTGAGACATGTAAGGAGAACTTTTAAAAGTACAAAGTAACTCATTTAATCCTTTGCACCTCGTATGCAGTAACTGAGTTATAATCATACAGCATAACTACCCTTCCAGAGCATCTGATATACATTATCGTTTTATGCTCACACAGTCCTGTGAGGCAGGAGTGGCAGGTATGATTCTCATTTTTCAGATGACTATACACATAATTATATATATATATATATATATATATATATATATATAAATATAAATATATAAAGATTCACTTAAAACCACAGAGCTAGGGATCATGTCTGGTTTACTCTGCACCATATAGTAGGTATCAACTATCCTAACTCCATATAATAGGCATCCAATAAATGACTGGTGTGAATGGGTGAATGAGTGAATGAATAACTAAATAGGAAAATAAATTAAGTTCTACAGAAGCTGTGTACTTGGTGAAGGTCTCAGTATTGGTTAGTGATAGTATCAAAGCAGATATGGATAGATAGACTGATAGCTAGATATACAGATAGATGATAGAGAGACAGATAGATAGATAATACCTAGATGATAGATAGATATAGATAGATGATAGATGACAGATATGTATATAGATGATAGATAGGTGATAGATAGATAGATAGATGATAGATACTGGCAGCATATATTTTCAGTTCTTTATTTACTTCTGCATATATAATCTATTTCCTACTTTATTTCCTACTAACTAATCATATAAATATTCCCTTTTCCATACCCTCTTGCACCCCTCAACTTCCTCACACTTGATCTGGTTATGTTCACCAATGTCCTTTTTCGTATCTGAGATTCACGCCTGACCACTTTCTGGAACTAGAAACTTAATTCACATAAAAGATATAACTAACTACAGACTAAACTAATGCTGTAAGTGTGATACTACAACTAAATCACTTTTATTATTTAATATGTGGGAAACATATCACTAAAATTAGACATTTAGCATGTATTTTGTATCACTAAAGTAAATGTAAACAGTAAGAGTCTTTTATAGCTTTATCTTTTATACGTTTTGATAAAATCAAATCAAGAATTCATGCACAGATACAGAAACATATTTTGGGCAGATTTAGTTAAAAGTTTTAGAAGGAAATAATACCTGACAGTGTTTTGAAAATAAGGGTAAATCTCTTTGCAGTGATTTGATAGAGAATGACCTATCAGAGTTCCCTTCCGAATCCTGGTTTCATAATGACATGGTAGGTCCTGTGGGCACGTTTCCATCCACACTGAGCACAGCCTGACACTAGAGGGTCCGTCAACCCTGTCCCACTCTAAAGGGGGCAACAATGAAGATGCAGGATGACAGAGGCAGCCAAAGGCCGTAGAGAACTCTGCCCAGAAGAGTAATCTTTCCTAAGGGTCTGTAAAACACAGCCTTTCAGAGAATTCTTGAATCTGGATAAGGCCTCCTCCTCAGGATTGTTCTCAGTTGTCATACATAACACCTCTTTATACACGTCTACTCCGATCATAAACATGTAAGATCTAGATGACCTGCCGTCCCCATCGGCTTCCCGTTCCCGTTTCCAGCAAGGTTTTCTCCACCCCTTAAGTTTGCACTTCAGACCGAGGATCTCAGTGGCTGTTACCAGGCTTCTTTTCTGGGTTACACGGCATGCAGCTGACAAAGGGCTGGGCAGCCTCGATTGGCTGGGCTCTGGATGGAATGAAGTCTACGTGATCTCTCACGGCAGTCAGGCGTTTGGAGCGGGGAAGGCTTATCTCAGTATTTCCTAAAGCCTATGAAAACAACTGGACATCTGCACAAACTCACACACTTACATCTGGGGTTTCTCAGCATCACTCACTAAAGAACAGGGACCTCAGAGGGAGGAGGACTGTTGGACAAAACCCTTCCAAAGAGCCAAAGCTCTAGCATTTTGTCAGACTTTGCATCTGTCCATATGGCTGTTGGGATGGGAAACTTTCTAAATATGCCCTGGGCTTCACAGGTCTTATCATTGAAGTCATTTTAGCACTGAATTTACTTTTTTTTATTTATGCCTTTAAAAACTTCACTAGTTTTAAAAGATAGGTGTGCAGAGTGAAAAAGAAAAATAACAACAACAAATCTATGAGCTTTAAGATAAGAAAGACCTAGATTCTATTGACAACAGCATTATTTGCTATTTATGGCCCTGGACAATTTCTTCAAATCTCAGATATCTCATTTTCTCATTTATAAAATAAACAGAAACATCTACTTTGTTGGACGATGGGGAATCATCTTTGTAAACTACCTTCAACTGTAAAATAAATAGTAGCTCCCCATATTATTATTCCAAGCCTCATTACCTTACTGTCTATGAAATTCTAATAACTGTGGTGCAGTGGTCATTCTTCTAGGTGTAGCAAAATGGTTTTGTATCAATCTATAGAATGTGAAGTCCTGATATTAAAGGTTTGGGTTTTTTTGTTGTTTTGATTTGTTTGTTTCTTTGCTTGTCAGCATCCTGCACTGGCCATGCTCCCCAGGTACACTGCCACTGTTTGAATAAAGGGGTCCCTGGTATCTGTTGTGCCCAGCTTCATGTGCTTGGTGTCCTGTCACCTTGGCCACAGCTGACTGAACCGAAGATTGGCATCTGAGTCCAAAGCAGCCTCTAAGGACCCTTTATTCCAGGATCACTAACTGCTCCCTTAATCTATGGCCCACCTGGGCTCCCTCATTAAATTCCACCCCCGCCCCGAATCTCTGCCTGCCTCTGGGCTGTAATCTACCTTTGCCCCCATGTCATTTATCTGTTGCCAGCTTCTGTTTCTCACCATTCAAGGGGGCTTTCTCTGCTGGAGCTCCCTCTTTCCTTCCTTCCTCCTTCCCTTCTTCCTTTGGTTCATTCGTTCCTTTCTTCCTTCCTTCCCTTATTTCCTAGTCCTCAGCTCCCTCCACCTCGTCCCCGCCCCCATCCCCATCACTTGTCCTCCTGTGCCTTAGATCTCACCACCAGTTCAAGATGCAATTCTTTTTTCCCTGCCCTGGCATTTGCCCCCTAACTTGGGATAAGGTCCCTAGGGCCACGGTTCTTCTTGCTACATTTATTTATTTATTTTGCTTTAAATATTATCCTTTTAGTGAGTAATTTTTTTAAAAATTAAGAAAATAGTAGCACATTAAATATAAACTACTATTTCTAGCAAAGTGGTAGATGAGATAATCTGAAAAATCCTTTCCCTCCCCAATAGCTAGAAATGATGGGAAAATGACAACAAATACCTGTTAAAATACAAACCTAAGTTCACAGGAAAGAAAGGCAAATCCCTGTGGCCTAAAGACCAAGAGGGGACTGAAAACAGATTGCTAAGTGAGTTATGAATGTCTTGGGAGGTTTTGCAGATGAGAAATTTAGAGCCTTGGGTCCAGGGTCAGAGGGGACTTAGAACTGAAATCCCTGCATAAGCCAAGACCCTTGGAGAACAAGGGACAATGTGGGTCTGGGTCTAAGTCCTAAGGGATCTTCACTGGTGGAATTGATTTGCATAAATAAATAAACACACAGATAATTTAAAAAATACAATGCATATATTTCAGGAAGATGGAGAATGCTTCCCAAATGAAGATCTAAGATGCAAGAAAAATGGTTAGCAAAGAAACTAGAAAATATGTGGGTTACTCTAAAGAATTTAAACAAATAACATCCAATAATGGGAGAAAGAAAACAATATATAATTAAAACACTTGACAAAAAATATGCAAATGGTGGAGGGATGGTAAAGGAGCTAAAGTGTATAGAGTTATTTTTTTCCTCTAGCGGGGAGTAGAAGTAATTATTAACTTTTAGATTTACTACTTAATGAAATATATGTTCTCGAAACAATAAATTAGGCACTAACATCATAGAAATATTATAATTTCCAGAATAATAGGGAAAGAAATGAAATAAAAACAATTTGATTCAAAACTAATCAGAAGAGAGGAAAAAATAGAATAATAAATATTGAAAATATAAAACAAGATAGTAGAAAGAATTCCAAATATGTAAGAAATCAAAATAAATGTAAATGCATTAGTTAGCTAATTAAATGATACAGATTGTCAAGCTAGAAGGAAAAAAGAAAATCTAAATCCAGTTCTATGATGGTTACAAGAGATATAACACACACATAACTCATAACCTTTAACAGAAAGATTAAAAATAAAAGGATGTGAAAAGTTAGATTGGACACTAGTTTAAAATTTGTCATGTAAGACAAAATAGACTTTAAAGCAAAAAATATTATTAGAGATAAAGAGATACACTACATAAAAATAAAGGGGTTAAATCACAGGGCTCTCAATTCTAGCTCTACTGCCTACTGCCAAGTAACGTTAATAGGTTGCTTCATTTTATTTTATTTATAAAATGAGATTATTAACTGTTACACTCCTGGGCTGTTACAGCACTCATGATATTGTGTGCTGTATATATGTGTTATGCAGTCATGGCAAAATATGAAAGTGCCACGTGAAATAGGTGAAGTTTGGGAAGCACTGGTTTTGAGTGAAAGGATATCGTATCCATTTCAAATAATAGGATAACTACCACAGAAATATGAAGATTTTCCTGAAGAACAGGTATTTAATATTGATAACCAGAGTTCATGCCTGGTGACCATTAAAACTGTTAGCTATCCTTCCACATAATACTGCCAGGTTTATAATCAGCAGTCAGTCCTCCAACATGCAGATATAAACACATAAACACAGAAGATAAATAGAAACTTAAGAATCTGTTAGAAAATTCCCATTTTATATGTCTTGGCATAAAAATATAGTAACAATTTGACAGCCTCTCAAATCAGTCACCCTGCTATTTGATCTCTAATAGAGCACAGAGCATCCTTCACATAGCTGGTCTATGTGGTAATTAGAGCACATCAAAGACAAAAGGCTGGCATAAGTGGCCCTTGAGGAAGCCCTCATATGCTGTGGAAACTACAGAGCATTGAAGCAGAGTCAGTCAGTGTCTTAGCAAAGGAGTGGGTCTCTTACACCCGAGCCTAGCCTGAATCCCAAGCTGGTACTTCTGGACTTCGGTCATAGCCCCAGAGTGAATGCACTGCTCCTGGCCTCTGTGTCAAAAGCCAAGATCACAGCTACAAACGTATCCTGTACCGTGAACAGGAACTGGAAGCCCAAAGTTGAAATTATTTTCTCTTTGAAAACTATTCCTAGGGAATAAATTGGTTGTATTTGAAAGCTGCTTTAATATCATCAATTCACTTTAGGATTTATCACCTATGTTATTTCCTTGCACTTAAAAGATGTATAAGCTTTATACCTTTCTAATAATCTATTACACTGAAGATGTGCTGTTAGCAGTACGTAAGTTATCGATAATTTCTTGTATATTGTGGGGAAAGTAATAATTAAGCAGGGAGAATTATGTTATTTTATTTAACAACGGAATATTAAATTAAATGTGTAACTTCTTTTAGGACAAGTAAATCAAATTGGAAAGTTATACTCACTTGTACACAATCAGTTATGATATAGACAATAGTACAAATAGACAATAGCATAAATAGACTAACATATATTACAAGTAAAGTTATTAATATGGTTTGTTTTTGAGCTTTCAAAGATTTTATTTCAGCTTGACTAAGATACGTTTTTACACCCTCTTCCAAACACACACTAAGACATTTTTCTCATTAAAGAAAAGTTTCTAATTATCATTATCTACAATTTCCATTGAACATGCTCTTTAAAATCTTTTAAATGTTAAAAATGATCAATTTAATCCTAAGAGAAGAAATAAAGCTACAGGGAAATAGATTTCTACAAATAACAAAAAGTTACGACGTACTTTAAAACTCCATGTGTAGAGTAGTTATTTTTTCCCAATAGACAGGCATTGTCTCTAAGATCTAATTACAAATGATCATTTCAACAAGTAACTCCCATCTTCATAAGATATCCTGGGTTTCTATTCAATTTTGAAAACTTTACTATAACTGACCGTTTTTATTGTTTATTATACAGGAAGCATTTCTCTAATACTCTGCTGACCTTCCCAGAATTTAACTAAACATATCTTAGTAAATCTAAAATGTATTGACAGAGTAGAACAGTAAGAACAAAGCAGGCTGGAGCTGTTCAAACTGGACCAGCACAGCTTCCCCTTAAACTGTCTTAAAGGTTTGCAAGGCACACCCTCACCAGGAGAATCTACTCACCTGCCCGGAGAGCTCTAACTGGCTACTCTAAGGACTGTCGTGTTGCTTAGTCATAAGTCAAGAGTATTTTGTTTATGTTACGGATATGGTGCGGTATAAAAATTCAGATGCATGGCACATTCAGTAATATGGTATATTAATAAGTATGGTTTAGTAATTTTACCATAAAGGTAGAGAGTTTTTAAAGGGCACATGGCACAGTCTTTCCATCTCTCTACAGCTTTAATCTAGTCACAGGAAATAATAATAGTCCACTCATCAGTCTTGGACAATTAAAACGAAGAAATGCCATAAAAGAAGCCACTAGAAGATCGCCAAAATATATTTCCTTTCTCGGATATTCAGTATCCAGCATCTTTCACTGTGTTCCAGTTTGTTCTCTCCTCATCACCAAATCTCCATGTCATTTTCCTCTTTCTTTTTAGTACTTTTGGAGATCTCAGAAGACTTTGTTTTTCTATAGTACAACAGGTGAGCATGCAAAATTGTGTGGCTAGCTCTAAGAATTCCCTTTTGGTCACTCTTGACTATATTCAATGTCAGTAGGCATAACAATTAATAAGGATATAAAATGAAAGCTTCATTTGGTATTCTGAGCTGTTAATTGCTCAAATGATTTTGCAGTTAAGTATTTTTCAAATGCCATCACAAAAAATCCAGATTCTTTTTAAATGGTATCCTGTATTCCCTTGCTGAGTTGAAGAACTATCATGAAATAAAGGGCACTTGAGATTTTCTGTAATATTTTTCAAGCATAATTGCAATAATAAGCTTGATTTTCTGGAAGATATTAACCTAGGCACTCATTATCACAATTTAAAATATCAAATAATTTAACCTACAATGTTTTAAAATCCCCCAATAAATATAAGCATGTTTCCTTCAGTATACGCTAATTATTATGCCTAGTGACATCAACTGCCAGATTTAAGTAAATTAACAGTTGCAAGATTAATAGTTGTGTGTAGAAGACAACTTCTCTTAAAAAGCTCTCGTCTTTCAAACTATGAATGTAGAAAAAGATAACTGCTTTTGAAAATATTCTTTCAAAAGGAGATGATAAGAAGACCAAAAACTATTTGCATCAAAATTCACTTAGATATAGAAAGGCAACCTTATAGATCAAGGCAAACCTTTGTCACAAACGTGAATGCTGCTGGGAAATTGTTGCTTTTGACAGAACTTCTAAAATTGTATAACATCTGAGAGCAATTATAGGATTATGCTTGCATTTGCTTTTATAGTTTGATTTTGTATAAAGCATCTGAAATTTGTCTGCCTGGAAAGAAATGGTTATATGATAAAAATGAAAAAAAAATCAGAGCTATGTCATGAAAATTCAGCCTCTTTTTGAGGTGAACATCTTCTTTGATGTTAAAAAAAGCATAGAGAACTCAAAAATTCAACATATTCCTTCTGGGTTTCTAGTATATGTGCATTTTTATCATCAATTATGCCACCTCTACTAATATACTTTGCATATTTTGTGGTTGGATAAGAAAACATTCTTCGAGGAATATTTAAGCCAATACGAAATTAAAATTGTAACTCACGTGCAGAACAAGTCTGAAAAACTAGGAATTTCAAATCTTAAATCTTTATTGATGTTTATTATTTTGAAGTATTAAGTGTTGATTTTGTCCTGTAAGAATCATCCTAGAAATTACTGAGATTTTAAGTAGTTTTAATCCGTGACAACAATTTTAGAATAACTTTTAATTCTTTATATCTACAAAAGGTTAATTACCCTAATATGAACATTATAGTGTATGTTTTTCTACTATAGTTCCCTGTATACAGAAATTTTGAAAACATGAAGTATGTTTTAGGCTATTTTTGAATGAAGCATTTAGAATGCATCTGGGAGGAGAGATGCCCTTTTTCAATTCACACAGAAACATATGGTTTAGCTGGTCTATCCCCAAGTGGTCAAGGTATTTTTTGCCTAATCATTATCTCAAACACAAAAGATTCAGAATATGGCCCATGAGTTCCTAATATTCTGAAAAAGATCTTTTAGAGATTGATCATCCAAATATATTTGTATTTTTCAACCTATACACATCTTATAAGTGCTTAATTTTATTCATCCCCCAAACAGGCTTTTTAAAGCTTTCTTTACAGCCTTTTATCTCTTAGGCAGAAGGATGATGATTATCTAAAACAGAATTTCCCAAACTTCACTCAAAAACTATGCAACACATTAATGGATGTCCCTGTGAAACAGGCATTCCAGAATGAAATAACTTTGGTATGTGCTGGAATAAGCAAAGATAAACAAGTTGTTACAAGAGAGAACTTCTCAAAATGTTAAGAACAATAGTGTGTACTATGAATCATTACCAGGAAAGTGTAGCAAGCAGTGTTTGGGAAACACTGGCCTGTATATCATACCGTGCAGACCACTGCTCATTTCAGATGTGCTTATCTTGACATCTTCTTGGTTCATAGCATACTTGGATAGAAGGAGTCAAAACCATACATGGTACTTTAAGGGCCTACATACTATGGTTCTATATGATACGGGTAAGATCAAGTCAGTGGTTTCTCCCTATGGTCCTTCAGGAGGACAGTGGACACTTGGCTGACTTTTAGGTACTGAGCAGTGTCTTCAGGGGATGCTACAGTGTCTTCTAAATCCTTTTAATGACTTCCAGATGAAAACCCATCCAAGGCAATGCATAGTAAAACATTTCCTGTGTCACAGGAAGATGTGAATGAAGACACATACCCCTGAACAACACGGGTTTGAACTGCATGAATCCGCTTATATGGGGATTTTTTCAATAAATATAGTACTTATATTTTCATTCCATAGAACTTTAAATTAACTAAGTGTGGGGAAAATTTTGTGTTCAGTTAGAGATCACAATATGTGGAATCAAAAGAACTAGGGTTTGAGTCCCGATTCTATCCTAACCATTGTTCAAGGGTCAGCTGTGCAGGGAATCATGATATAAAAACAGGTTTCAAACTCTTAAACAGATTATAGCGGCCTAGATAGTATACTTTCATGAAGTCTTGGAAAATAATAGCCTTTACGCTTGATAGGAACTCAAAAGTTTGCTGGTACCTATTATGAAATGTAAATACATCTATTATTATATTGATCACATTTTTCATCTTTTATCCATGAGCCTGAATAAATAAAACTTTAAAACCTATGCAGGTGTTAGTTACTAAAAAAAAAAAACAGAAATGCAAAGCAGTACTATATTGAGAAAAATCATTATTCATAGTGTCATAAGAAATGGGAATATTTAAAGCTGAAGAGCCTGCAACTTTTTGATGTCATTTTTATTTTTCATCACAAACCCTCCACTCAGGTTTTTACCATGGGGCTGATGGTGGACCCAAAGTAACTCTGTGTGTGTGTGTGTGTGTGTGTGTTGGGGGGTGTACATGTGTGTCTGTGCACCTGTGAAGATATTTCGGGGGAAGAACATACATGAAAAGATGTAAGAAGGGAGACCTGCCCCTCCCATAGCTCATCTTACCCTCTTTGTTCCTCCTAAGTGTTCTAAGAAATCAAACATGCACCACATATAGAGAATCCCTGATGTAAAGTATGGGACTGGGGCTTCTGGTGGCGCAGTGGTTGAGAGTCCGCCTGCCGATGCAGGGGACACGGGTTCGTGCCCCGATCCGGGAAGATCCCACATGCCGCGGAGCGGCTGGGCCCGTGAGCCATGGCTGCTGAGCCTGCGTGTCCGGAGCCTGTGCTCCACAACGGGAGGGGCCACAGCAGTGAGAGGCCCGCGTACCACACACACACACACAAAAAATAAAAATAAAAAAATAAAAAATAAAAAAAAATAAAGTATGGGACTACAGGAAAATACTTCTTCACATTAGCTTCAGGGAAAACTTGCTTAGCCATTAGCTTAACTGACTGCATTTACATAATCCACTTACATAAAAATAACTGAGCTCAAATGTGCTCTAAACCACAGAGAAGGGAAAGGGAAGCCAGAAACAGGGAAATGCCCTCAGAAAACGGATTTGTCATTAAGAAATTTATTTGCACCCTTCCGAGGTCTACTCCATCCCCACCACCTTCAATACATGATAAAAGTTATATGAATCAAGGAGGCAAAAAATCTTTTATCTTCTGCTTCTTGTCATGATCGAGTTATAATGACTGTTATCTGATAAACTAGCATTTTCCCACAGAGTAACCTTGGCTCCAATCACTACCATGAAGTTCTTTCTCCTCCTTTCTATAAAATCATAGTCCCTTGTTGTTGAGCCCCCTAAAATTTCTCTGTTCTTTGCTTTCTTCCTCGAAAATCATACAGCCAAATGTTCCCTGAAGAACCTATTCTCCTGAAATTTCAAGAGAATGACAGTGGACCCACATATTACTCTCACGGTTGGTTGGTAACATGAATTCTGTTCATTAGTCATACTTTACAGCATAGGACTCAAGGTATGTGGCTCTATTGTGAACATAAAATTACTTCAAGATTTATGGTTTTGTAATTATTGAGTAAATTGTTTTTAGTGACTAAAAGTGAAAAAAGTCTTTGTTTAAGCCCTATTTATCAATATTCTTGCTAAACCGAATAGGTTTTGAAACATAATATCTTAATAATATTTCAATAGAAAGGAATTGATTATAATCATTTTTACTGCTCTATCCTAGCAGCTCAATACGGCTACATTCCTTAACTCTTTTCATTCTTTCTTAAATTTTAGAGAACTTAATATCCTATTAGGACCAGATGCTGAGAATATTCAAAATAGAGATAAAACATTCTCTTAATATCTTGATCCATCGGAATTGCTCCTGCAGAATCTCAGTGTGGCACAGTTAATTAACAGTAAGATAATTGGTCTCAATTTGCTTCAACATGTGAGCTAGGTGCAGAGAAATCCAGGAAGATGGAATGCCTCAGGATACATCATCAAAATGTGAGATCATAAGAGGCTTCTGGAATATTAGGAAGATAGTTGCTTCTGTTTTGAACATTTATATTTCTTGGTCCTCTCATCAACCCCAAAATGTCTTCAATGAAACTTCTACTTCTGGAAACTACTTAAGAACAAACATAAAATGTGCCTGGTCCATACTGAGTCTGCTGTACTGAAAATGGCACCAGATTCCTGAGGTCTTTTCCCTTTCAGCAGGGTTATTTGCCTTGTGAGAACCAAGATAACTGTCGGTGATTTAAACAAACTTCATGCAAACTTCTTACAACTCCCCTACTGTAAAAGAGGGGTGTGTATTTTGTTGTCACATCCACCTGAAGGCGGACCAACTACTATGTGATTGAAGGCAAGATCAGCAAACTACAGCCTAGGGGAAAATGCAGCCGGCTCTCGGTTGTTCTGTAAATAAAACTTTATTGGAATAGGACTGTGTTCACTTGTTTGCAGAGCTTCTGCACCTCAGTGTCAATGTAGAGCGTCGAGACAGAGATTGTCCTGCAGAGCCTGAAATGTTTACTATGGGGCCCTTTACAGAGAGAGCTTTCTGACACTGGACTAAAGAATGCTTTGTGGATTTAATCACTTTAGAAGGAATTTTAGAGCAATCTCTAAAATATGACTCTGGTTACAGCCCCATCTTATACTAAGTACCAAAGAGCCCAGGCAACGTTACACAACAGTGAATCAACGCTGAACTCACTCTGGTCCCAGTAGTTTCAATGAAATATTTCTGCTACTTGACCTAAACTCTGTTTGAGTGAGAACACTCAGGAAGCACGGTGCATTTTTACCCGGTTTGTACACACAGTGGCATCCACTCACCTGGTCCTGCCCCTGGGCCGCTCAGATTGCTCGGACAGGAAGCTGGTGCTGCTGGTCCTGGAGATGGCAGACACGTCGCTGACGTCACTGTCTGAGGATCTGGCGGAGACGCTGTCGCAGCTTCGGTACTGATCTGTATGTACGTTATACTAAGGATGGAAAACAAAAGAGCGTGAGCTCTGTCATCGGAGGCTGGCAAACAGAGACACACATGGTGAGGCTAACGGCTACTCAGCCCACATCAAGCAAAAGTGCACTTTCGTAAACATAGGTGTGGAGTCTAAAAGAACCCAAACGCTAGCATGATACATGGGTTCCAGTATTACAAACCGCCCCCCTTCGAATGGTAAGAAGTGGTTTATAAGGACTGAAGCGTAAAACGAAGAGTGTCAATGCTTGGGTGGAAAATTCATTGAATAAATGATTTGCACATACTTAAGACCTCAGAATTGTATTATTTATTTTTTCTAGTACATCAGTTCCTCTTCCCTTGCCTGGTTTTCATCGTTGCCTACAGATTCTACTCACCTTCTACTCTATCCATGGGGTAGACTGCTTCCATCTGTCTGTGCTTCTTGAGTCTAAAACTTATATTCGATTTACCTACACACTCTCCCTATTCTAAGACATCACATTCTTTCAAACGTAACCAAAAAACACATCTCTCTGCAAAAAAGCACTGACATGAAAGCAGAAGGATTGTGCCAAAGTCAATAAAGAGAAGGAGGCAAAGACTGGACTTTGACTTTCTTGCTATTATGGCTTAATTAGTTATTTTCAGGTTTAAACTATCAACTAAGTGCTGAAAGTAAAAACTGGATTCCTATTAAAATTTCAAGATACACTATATCTCATATTTAAATGTGTCTTTATATTTGTCTTTAGTATTCATTACCTGAGGTCTTAGATATCATTAGGTAAAAGATGAAAACTTGTGAAGGTTTCAAAGCAGTTAATCTACTCTTTTTCTACTTCACTCTTATTGCAAAGAATCACACAGTGAAGAGCTTTATTCAGTCTATATTTTTATTTTTATCTGTGTGTTTTAATCATAATAAATAGTAAGGTTATATAAGTATCTACAACTTTAAAATAACAAATATATACTTGATTTTCTATTGCTAAGTACTGGAAGGTAAGATAATATAACTTCTTATATAAAATAAAAGAACACATAACTGAAAGGACACATGACCGAACATTGGGTATTTAAGTTTCTTATCAAGCAATTTAATTTTGCATTTATGTCCTAAGGTGTGAAAATATCAAATGTTTGCTAAACTTATAGAAAAACTCATCCATCCTCTCTGTTCCATATCAAATGAGTTTTAATATATCTAAAATAATCCAAACACTCTATTTCTAAAAATTTGTATAAAGAATTGTCTTGCTAACAAGTACTAAATAAAATGATGCTAAATTGTAGATCTGTATATCCAAAAAGAACTATAAGTATTATAAGTATTATATAATAATAAGTATTATATAATAATACTTTTTAAAACTTCTAGAGAAAGGATCATGTTTATTTAATAATTCTTCAAGTGCTAGTAGTTCAGGCCTAAGGTATTTAAATGTTAGTTTTAATTTTTCATCTCTCATGTATATGTTTTGGGCAAAGAATTTCAGATCAAGCATGAAAACAATTTCAAATTCATAGAATATCTATAAAATTATCTTTCCAAAGAATTTTTTCATAATTGGATGATCTGTTTTTGAAAGCCGTATGCTTCATTATAATCCAAAAGGACATGCATATATGCTATTATGTTCAGAACTGAGCTACTTATATAACTTCATGTATGATTTAAAATTAATATGATTTATGATAAAGTAACATGATAATGTTTTACCATTAAATTCTTTCCTATCTGATAGCATGGTGCTGACTGACAGGATTCATTTCAATAAGAACTGCTTTTTTTTTTTTTTTTTTTGTGGTACGCGGGCCTCTCACTGTTGTGGCCTCTCCTGTTGCAGAGCACAGGCTCCGGACGTGCAGGCTCAGCGGCCATGGCTCACAGGCTCAGCCGCTCCGCGGCATGTGGGATCTTCCCGGACCGTGTCCCCGGCATTGGCAGGTGGACTCTCAACCACTGCGCCACCAGGGAAGCCCAAGAACTGTTTTTTATTTACAGAATAGGTGTAAAAAATATGCTCACACAGTGGAATCTGAATTTAATTCTGTTACTGGGGTACAAACATATTTCCTATAATTATTTTGCTAAGTAAATATGTAAATATGTTATGTGATTATTATAATGTCTCCAAACATTGAAATGATAGCTTGTCCATGAGAGAATATGAATGAATTGGTTTCTAATACAATAAAAATTTGCCCAGCTGTAAGAGATTTTCTGGCATGGCATGACCCCAACACAAACTCTCCCCTTATTTGTAAAATGCCAATAATAAGCAGTGTAGACTATAACATAAGATCATGTGAGTGTGTTTGAATTATTTCTCCAACTAAACAAATCCTCCTTTTCTATAAATCATGTCTTCCTCTCCTTTTTGTCTATAGACTTTTGCTATTCCAGCCAAGAGATAAAACAAGGGATTTTAAAAGATTGTTTGTCATATTAAAAATCTTTTATACTGGAGTAAAGAATAATCCACCATTCCGATGCCATGTCACAGTTTTCTTCACATTGGTTATTTGAAGGAACGGAAAGGATTTTATACTCACTTTATACTACTACATCTACTTATTTTCAAAATCTGTTAAAAGTTTAAATAATCACTTTGACTTTTCATCAAGCATGATTCTTCAAATTTCCTATTTAACAACTAAATATTTTAATAGAAATACATTAATTATATTTTGAGAAATGTAGCCTCCTCAGGAGAAATATACACTGATCACATAGCAGGGAAATTTGTCCTTGATGTGAGGGGAAGCTCTAATAACAGGGCTGCTATTTTCATAAGTAATAATAAACTCTTGGCAGCTGCCTACAAAAATCTACAATTCTGCTTGCTGTTCTTGGGTTACAGAAACACAAGTGCTCTTTAAAATGTGAGGCCTACATGCAAATTCACTCTCCAGTTATGAATTTTGCTCCATCACCAAGGCATGCGACTCTGTCTAACATCAGTGAACAATCAGCACAGTGTCACATTTCAGAGATACGAAGTTTTGTGTTTTCTCAAAAGCTAAGTTAGTGCTAATTCCTTACTCAGGATGGAATTAGGTTTATTTAATACTTTAAAGGAGATGCCAGGTTTGAAACCTCTTAGGAATTATACTACATGTGTCTGGTAATTCTTTGCCCTGAAGAAAATCTAGTTCTGTTGGTGTTTGGTTATAAATATTTTGAAAGCTGTTAACCAATTTCTAATCTGGCAGAATTTCAACTAAGGTGAATTGCTTCATCCAAAATGCCAAATGGATTAAAACACTAAAAATAAGTCAATAAAGGAATAAAGTTCAAAATGTAATGTACATTAAATTTATGAAAATACTGGTTCTCAACTATATAAATAAAAATAGATCTTTGTAAAGTTAATTGTTAAAAGGTTGAGGTAAAAGGATAAATTTAAGAAAGAAAAAAATGCGAGAGGTTTAACTGGAATTGCTACTGGAAACTATTTAAAAATTTTATTGTAAGCATTAGGAATCTTAGAATTGCAGAGAGTACTTACCTTTTACTTAACATATAAAATTAAAAATAAGCTAATTATTTGTTATGTTATCTTATATATTTTTACTGTCCTATAGTCTTATGTTTTTAAAGAGACCATATCTTTGATCTCACACTTATCAATATAATTTATAATAATTTTATTTATGTAATATAGTAGTATCAATGGATGCAGTAAGAGCAATAGTAATATATTTGAAAGTAATGGGTTTTTTAATATTTAAATGCAATAAGAGAGGAAAAGGAAAAGAATGTCTGTGCAAATAAGGAAGGAATGATACAATATGATAATTTAACTGAGTGCAAATCAAAAGCCATAGAAGAATCTCTGAATCAAACTGGAGTCATGTGTACATTTCAGTGATGTCAGAAGAGAAACGAAGGGCATCTAAGCCCCAGATCAGGAGCTGGTGGGCTCACCACGCCCTAGAAAGGCTTCATTAATGTTGGGAAAGCACCTGCTTTCTTCTGAGGGGACCTCAGTTTTCATGAATCTGGTAAATAAGAGAGCTGGAACTGAAGATCATTTTGAGGTATTTTCAAGTTCTAAATTTCGACCCATCAGAGAATTTGGAATCTCCCAACCAAGATAAACCTACTTTTTTTTTTTTTTTTTTTTTTTTTTTTGCAGTACGCGGGCCTCTCACTGTTGTGGTCTCTCCCATTGCGGAGCACAGGCTCCAGACGCGCAGGCTCAGCGGCCACGGCTCACGGGCCCAGCCGCTCCACAGCATGTGGGATCTTCCAGGACCGGGGCACGAACCCGCGTCCCCTGCATCGGCAGGCGGACTCTCAACCACTGCGCCACCAGGGAAGCCCGATAAACCTACTTTTGATTTCATTATGAATATGTGTTAGTGGTGATTTAGACTTCTACGGGACTTCATTTTATAGTTTTTTTTTTTTTTTTTTTGATCAATGGATTAATGATGAGAGGCCTAGTTCAGAAAAGGCTTTCAGTCTTTTTATGCTGATTCTTTATTTATCTCTTTCCTGTTTCCTGCAGTGGCTCTGCCTATCCCTGCTGTTCTATTTGACCTCATCCTTTGACATAATGCTAAGAAATCAAGAAAATATTTCCAGCTTTAAAGATCGTTTCTAAATAAGAACATGTAACAGTGGAGGAAGAAAACCTAACTTATGCTGCTTCCTAATTCTTACTGCATTTGTGGTAAAAGCAAGCAAAAATGATGATGATATCCATAAAGACAGACAAATAGCAGATGAAGTAATAATATCATAAAGAACAGACGGGAGGAAAAATATGTGGAGCTGGAATCAGCAACTCTATGCAACATCAAGATATTTTGCTTACTGATTTTTTTTTCTTTACTGATTTTACTTTTTAAAATACTGTTTCAGACTCCTTGGGAGTTGAGCCCTGCTGAATCACAGCGACCATGGACATTGTCCAGTTGGAACCCTTCTGCAACTAAACTAAGATATAAAGTGATAAGATGGCATCCAGCACATATGGCTCTGTGGTGGGCTGGTGACAAATCAGATGTTTGTCACCACCTCCATATTTTTGTGTTAGTCCCTGAATATCTGGCTATATAATGAACAACCTCCAATATTTAAAAATGAGTAGGTTTTTCTAGGTTCATATAACAAGCTAACAACGTTTTATTTAATTTTGAATTTCAAAAAGGTCATTACTTCCAAAAGTATTCTTGACATCAGATTAAAACACGGGTTTTCCTGTAGTGGCTGCTGCCACTTTTGTAGTATTCTAAAAAAAATGTTTTTAAATAAACCAGATAATAAATTTAAAATTGCTTCATGAAGTATAAAATTCTATGCACATTTTAATCAAAATGATCAGATGCTAGTTAGCAGTTTATAAACTCCTTATTGCATCCATACAAAATAATATTGAAATATAAATTAAATTTTTATTCACTTGAAATTGTGTGGATTTCAGTTTCTGAGACTTTGAAATCAGTTATTTTTCTCACTAAAGACAGATCAATAAGAAATCTCACATCACATAATTTCTGTCATTCACTAAGAAATCTCCATAGGAATATCAACTTCAAATAGTATTTAAGAGTATACATCTATATCTTAATATTTCAAATACAATATTAAGTGATATTCAAGCAATAAAATGGCTTAAAATGGCTTCACATATCTTGCTTATTTATGTGAATTTGACCACGACAATCGATCATCAAGTGACTTTAATATCAAGTATTTTCATTTTCTTTTTAGATAAAACATTTAATCCAGGTTAATAGACAATATGTTACTAAACTTATATCTTGTGAAAATATCAAGAGGAGAGAGGTTATGATGCAAGACCATCACCTGAAGGATAACCTCTCTCCTATAACCTGGTGCTCACTGGTCCTACCTGCTACCCATAATGTACTTTTTTACCAGGGGAACTATTGGTTGGTTACTGGTTTTACCTTGGAGTATTGTTCGCGATCAAGTTCTCGACTAGAACCAGACCCTGTTGTCTGCTTAAATCGATGCACTTTCATTTTCATCTGTCTCGTTCGCTCCTCCACTACTAAGCTTGCTGCAAAAACACACAACGGGAGTCTATTAAAACACCGAAGCACCTCTGAGGAACCGAATGGTTTAAGATTGCAATGCTTTTGATATGACTTCAACCAAATAAAATTTCGAAATCACACGATTAACAAAAAAAAAGGCAGAAGATACAATGCTAGCAACTGTCGCTCTACAGAGGAACGTGACTCAAATCACACAGAATGGGGGACACAAAGGTTAGTAACAAAAGCTAAGGGTCCTATGTCTTTATCGGATATGAAATAATCTCAGTTCCATTCATGAGTCATTAAGTGAAACCGAATTTAATTGTGAAAATATGCTTCCTGTTGAATGAACTGGTTGTTGCTTGTACATATAGATAGAACACATCACACAGAGATACACGTGTTTATTTACATGCATGCACACCATGTGTCACCCTCAGCTGCAGGAGTCACCTAAAAACTCTTGTAATGGAAGAGCGCCTGCTTTTCTGAGGCATTCTTATTAAATCCTTCATTTCTACCTGCTGCTTTTCATGAATATTTGCCATTCTTAAAAATGGACTTGCTAAGAGAAAAGATTCGTTTTCTATTTCTGAAGAAAACATAAATGAAATTCATACTTTTTGAAAATGTGATATAGAACTTCAGCTCTTTAATTTAAATTTGTAAATAAACATGTGTATTCCAGTTATGCCTTTATCATCTCCTAAGTAACGGGAGTGATGGTTTAGATGGGAAGAATTACAGCCTTCAATAAAGGATGAGCTATTTTAAGTCAGAATCCATCACAAGCAGCTTGGCTTTAAAACCCTGCCTTTAATTTTTACATTCTTACAAATGAAGAGCGAAGAATATAGTCGTGTACGTATACCTGCGTTGTGAGACCTACGTTTATGTTTCACAACTTATCTCTTGCCAATCTCTGAAACAAGTGCTACAATTTATTTTGAAGTTGTGTATATACACCTGTATCTGACCACAACCCATACTGTTTTGTAATTCATGTACTGGGACTTCTGCTAAGAGGCCCTGTGATTTAAAGGATAGTGGACATTTTGATACGTCTGATTGAGGTGAGCGCCGACTTCCTGTCTTACAAGGAGTTTATAAAGACACTTGTTGACACATTTTTTCCATTGCAGTGATTAAACATGGCCTGTGATCCCTGATAAAAGACACTGACACTCATTATAAATATTCAATAAATATGTAGCTTTTACTGTGTGTTCAAATACAGGCTCATAGCCCAGGAGATAAATACATGCTGTGAAATGTGTGGGTAAATGTTTTACTTGTAATTTTCACACCAAGCTGTTGGATGTTTAGCTTTGTTTAAATTCAGTAAATTAGACGATTATCAATCCCTAATGTGACAGTTATGTGGATGAAGCAATCACGCACACTTGCTTTGAAAATGTTGACTTGAGACCATAAGTGATGACTCTTATGATTAAAGGATGGTTCAATAGAGATCTTGAGAAAAGCAGTTCAGAAATGTATTAATTACTTGACAATATATAAGGAGTCATAAGTAATATAAAGCAAAATGCTACTCAAGAGAATTAGGAATTGAGACAAGTTATTGAAAAATGTGAGCTGTATTTATAGAAGGCCGTATACCCAATGAGAAAATGTACATGTGTCTTCTTTCTGCCATCTGCCTGTGACGTGGTACCTCCTGGATCAGCTGCTTCGAGCTTTGAGGAAGTCAAATGAACTGTGATCAGCTGTACTCTACAATTAAAGCTTAAAGCAATTCCAAGTAATCTCTATTTGTGATAAAAGCAAATGTAAATGATGTTAGCTTAATCTTCTCAGCAATGATATTAATTTAAATAAAATTTTGACATTGATTAGCCCATAGCTTTTTGACCTTTACGTTTAGCATCATGTAAGTCTTAGGGGGTCAGTTACTTGACACTGAAAAGATTATTTCCCAAGAGGTACTGCCTGCAGCAGCTTGAAGCAGTTCTGGTGATTTAACCTTGCCAGGACAACACCTCATTGCTTTAAATAGAATTACTTAGCTTATGATATGGTTGATTTTAAATCTTTACCTTGAAAACCTCAAAACTAAACCATAAGAACACAGTGGTAGCCTAACTGAAATGAATCCTATTTTTTTTTCCCCTGGGCTTGGGAAAAAAGCTTATTAAGGAAAGATATGGGGACACTGAACTCCTTGGGTGAGCCTGAAGGACAGAGCAGCTGGTGGCCAAGAAGCCATGACAAAATTAAGCAAGAGAATTCAGATTATTTTCAAGGCGGTGTGTGATTAGCAAAGTACCTGTGGGTTCCAGCTGCCCCTTAGAGAAGACCACGATTTCCATCTCCAAGAATTAAGGATGGCTTTCCATCTAATGAACGTGGAAGACTCTCCAGGCAGATTGTCTTGTCAAAAGCTAGATACTTTCAGTTATACTTTGTTTTTATTCTTTTCTAAAACCAACTGCATCCAGACTAGCAATTCTGAAGGCTTTTCTAAAGTTACAAAGGTAAATGAGATTTCCTTTCTTTCTTACTCGTTTCATTTCTTTTTTTCCCTTTATTAAATGTGGTCTTTTTTTTTTTTTTTTTTTTTTTTTTACTCTTGGACAAGGCTGCTCTCTGTGTTGCATCGCTCTCAAGAAGACCTGCTGGTGGTGACAGCTGTCATTCTGTTTTCAGAGTAAACTCACTGGGTGTGGAAACAGAGGCAGAACAGACAGGACCAAGGCCCATACCAAAGGAAAATGGCAGCAGTAGCAGGTTTCTTAAAAACTTTAAAAAATACCAACAACAAACTGAATCCCTAAAATGGTTTTAAATGACTTCGCTTTGACTTTCCAAAAACGATTAATGTACTATCTTTGTTCCTAAACAAGTGAAATTTGACATCTTCTAATCTGTCAAAGAAAGGAAATCTCCAAATTAGTTTTTTTTTTCAAAATCATGACTAGACCCCTTGACTCGCCAGCAAAAGTGTAGTTTGTTATGTCCTCACTGCTTGCTCTCGGATCCCAAGATCAGAAGCAAAGTGCAAACAGCTTATCACTGACCTACTCATAGCAAAAGCCAGATAATTACATAAAATTAACATTTAAAAAAAACATTTCTCATTATTTCCTGATTATGTGTACATTACTGTGTATTCTAAAATAATTGTTTATACAAGTGATCATGTTTCAGTAAAACTGTTTTTCATAAACATCAATGAAGAGGCTTCAGTGTTAATTTGGCAGTTCTTTAACTTTTCTACAGATTTTGCTTATTTTGCATTTTCTTTTTCAACTGTATATTGTGGATTAAATTGACATCATTTCTGGATTATGGGTGTGTCATTCTAAATAGTAAGAAAAATTTATGAGTTCAAATAGAATATTTATCACAAGTTTGAACCAGAAGACATGATTATTAATGTACATGATTTATAGAGAGAATAATAGATATTTGGTAATGATTAGAAATTAATGGAATCCTTGGAATATGATTATCTGTTAAGTATCTCACTAAAAATAAAATTAACCACAGCCCAGAGAGCTCAAATATCTTAATTTGATAAGAAGGATTACTGATCATTTAAAGATTTTATATTAACAATTTTAATACCAATAGCAAAATTAAAAAATGAAATAAAATATTTTCTAATTCTTCCACAAATCCTAGCATTAAACTCACATTTTAGGAGCATTCTGAATACTGCTAGCATTGGAAACCAACAGAATCATTAAACTGCCAGTTACTATTCCTTTTTAAAAAGATTTTAAATTTGAGGACTTCTGGGGTTTTTTTTTTTTTTAGTTTCAAACACTGCTACATACTAGAGAGTGAAATAACCCCTCTCATTTTCTATGACAAATATAATTATCATGTAATTTCACTTAGTCTTTTAATGAAAATATAGCTTACATATAGTACAGTTATTTCAGTTATAATTGCCCATAGAGTGATAGTAACATAAGTTATTTCTCCTGGCCCCTACGGTGTAATTAACATTGTAATTTTATACAGAAGTTTTTTTTTAAAAGCTGGAATTTTTCACTATGCTTTCTACAAGCTGACTGATGTGTTTGATGTTGAATAAATTGTGCTTTTTAAAAAGCAAATATTAATTTACCTAAAAAATATTTATTGAACTTCATCTGTTTTCTTTAGATCAACTTTACTCTATATCCACTGTTATTTTTAAACTCTGGTATTTTTATCCAATGAATGTACATATATCAAATATCAGCTCAACATTACAATTAAGAAAGTATAAAACTAGAACTTTTTTTAGAGGTTAAGCTAAAACAATACTTATGAAATAATTTCTTGTCTTCTAAACTCAACGAGAATAACTGATTGCAGCATGCAAGGTGAGAAAAGTAAATACAATTTAAAAAGTGATTTATTAGAGTTTTCTAATGGAAAGTCTTAGATATTATTAAAAATAAAGACATTAAAATAATTACTTCTCTTTCCATGCCCCATGTTTTGCTATGAATTCTAGTATTATAGATGATCTTTGGTGAAACTGAAGAAGCTGAAGTCATTTGCAAATATTGTGTTTGTGTCTATGTGCATTTTCCTAGATCTACCCCTTTCATAAGATTATTAAAGAGGCCTGTGACTTTAAAAAAAAAAAAAGAAAGCTTAAGAATCATTAATAAATCTTCCTTAACCCACCACTGAAAAATTTCTGTAGTACCACCTTTTCCAAAGAGAAATGTGATTTTCTGGGAAAATCCTTTGACTTAGCAGACATTCATGACTTGCTTTAAAATATTGTGGATATTATGGTCCTGTGTAATTTGATAATTATGTTAAAAATTAAATTTTCATAAATGCAGTTTAAGTTTATTCACAAATTTACAATTATATAAATACAATTATTTACAATATTTAAGTACAATAAATATATATGTTCTGCTCTTCAAAGTCTTTAAATCTTTCACATTTCTCCCTATGCATCTAGAAATTAACATGAAGTTGAAATTTCAAATGCTTGTGTTTATATGCAAAAAAGATAATCCATGTAATATATTGTTAAGCCTTTATTTTCAAGTATTCCAGGTGAAACAGTGTGAAAGAGAATAGGAATAATGAAATTTTCTATATTATTAAATATATTGAAGTAAAAAGATTATGAGTATTTTATTTTCTAACAAGGTTAGATAGTTCATGTGTCAAAGGTGAAACATGATAACATTTGCACAGGATAACTAAGCTCATCTAGTTAACTACAAAGTGCTATCACACTTTATGATAGAAAACTTAATGCCTCTGCTTCCTTGCTGTTACTGATACAATGCGAGTTTGGCGACAGTCAAGCCCCAACCTTGGTCCACTGCGTGTCTCAGAAAGAGCGATGATAAATGACCACACACCTGAAAGCTGTCAGGTAGAATGAAACAGATGGAGGAGGCACTGGCAATGTCTCAGTTACTGACAGCACTGAAAAAACCCCTTCTCCAAAGCATTCTATTGTCAAAAATCAGTACTAGTGGGCACTCAAATACAAGAAACAATATAATAGGAAACGTGAAAATTATAAAGTAATAAAAGATGAAAAAATTTAGCTGACTGAATCTGTAATCATTATAAGCTATACGCAGCCTGAAGAGAAAGAAAGATGGTTTTATATTTGAAAATTCAAGACTGCAATGCTAGTCTCTACACACAGCTTTCTAGACTTTAGAGGAATACAAATTGTTAAGATGTGTGAACATTTTCCATATATCTGGAAGCAATGGAGTAAAATGGTCGGAAATCAGGACTGGGAAAGATTCGGCAGAGATGACAACCTTAGTGGCATCAGCATCCATCACCGTGGCCTTGATCAGTCCTGAAATCTGTCCATTACGGAGTTTTCATTTGTAAAGGGAAGAGAAAGTAATTTAGTGTAACTTCCCTCTGTTGTAGTCTATGACTCTGTATTATTTTAATAGGGTATTGATTTTTTTTCACATTTTCAAAAAATGGAAAACTACACTGACTTACTCTCTTGCTCAATTAACTAATTTCCAGCATTTTTACTTTTTTTTTTATTTGCCTATTTACCAAAATCATGGAAGTTAAGGGGAAAAATTTACTGGTTATATTTTGTTATTTTCTATCTTTTTTTTTTCCAGTTAAAAGATAATGTAGTCCTTTCATGTTCATCCTTATCTTTGGAGTCATATGAGTATAATAAGCAACTTTGATAGAATACTTACACACCACCTCCTTTCCCCTGACATATACAGTATGTATAAATAAAGATTAAATGTTTAAAATATTTTGACTATACAGAAATGCCAGAAATGGGTCATTTTCCTAGAATAAAATGCATTTCAATTTGCAAGGGTAGAAATGTGCAAAACTGTTTCCCTTGCACCCTTGTATGATTCTCTTGAATGTTAAGGATTATGCTACAGTTACATAAACAATAGAATAAAATATAACATCTATTCAGTATGAGAAACATAAAACACAACAAGTAAGTGAAAAACCACACTGCCTTTAAGGATTTTTAAAGAAAACAGCCTGTGTTTTAGTATAGATAATTGAAATGGAATATTGACATAGGGGAAATAGGTAATTTGTCTGTATCATCACTCAAATCTCGCTGCAGCCCAAACCCCAAGGCTGTCTCTTGTTTTAGCTGATTTTCACTCAACTACCTAAAACAAAGCTCAGGATTTCCAGACCCAGATCTCACTTTCAGTGTCAAAGCTGCCAAGTCCCAGAGTAACACTGAAAATATTAATCAGATACTGGACAGGTAAGGATGTCAGATGAAAATCTGTGTTACACAGAGTTAAACAGCTTTTTATCTTTTTAAATTTTTATTTTTAAAGAGTTTTATGTTTTGTTCTATTTATTATTTTCCTATATCATGTCTTTGAACAAAATGTCTTTTAAAACAAAACTTTTGCTCATGGTGTTTCTAAACAGAACAGAGGCATTAAAAATTGGCTTAAAAATTTTTCTGTTTAAATCTACATTGTAACATCTCTCTGGTTTTAGGCACATGATTTTTTTCAGTCTCATACCTCTTGCTTTTATTTTTGTTTTGATTCATTTTTTAGAATTTTTATTGGAGTATTTACAATGTTGTGTTAGTTTCAAGTGTACAGCAAAGTGAATCAGTTATACATATATGTATATCCACTTTTTTTTAGATTCTTTTCCTATGTAGGCCATTACAGAGTATTGAGTAGAGTTCCCTGTGCTATACAGTAGGTCTTTGTTAGTTATCTTACATATAGTAGTTTGTATATGTCAATCCCACTCTCCTACTTTATCCCTCCCTGAAATAATGCCATATGCAGCAACATGGATGGACCTAGAGATTGTCATACTGAGTAGTCAGACAGAGAAAGTCAAATGTCACATGATAACGCTTATATGTAGAATCTAAAAAAAGGGTACAAATGAACTTATCTACAAAGCAGAAAGAGTTACAGATGTAGTAAACAGTTTTTAAATGTATTTCCGTCTTGAAAGGGAGCACTGTCCTCCTTACGAGGCACTGCTTAGAACACACTCAGTACGCAGCATAGTCCATGGAATTAAGGTTTCTTGGGGAATAACAGACTCGCTCCCCAAGGGGTCATGTTGTTTATCCCCTGTATCTTTAATATGTTTATCCATCATTTTTCATTATTCCCATTATACTGATGGCAACAGAATCTATCTTGAAAGGCTCAATGTGGCATAACTACTAAATTCAATGTCTCTTCCCTTCTTTTCTGTAAAAAGTGTTTACAAATTTTAAAGTTTGCAAAAAAAAAAGTAAGATATTTAGGGAAATGTACAGCTTTAGAGGAGAAAAATCAAAGGGTCTATTCATAGCTAGACATCAGCCTTTTCTCAGCATCCTCTCCTGCATGACCCACAGACCCCAGGGAGGAAGGCACAATGATGTTCTCCCTCAAGGGGTCATATCTGACAATTTGACCATTGGTTGATTTAAGTGTTAAATACTTTGAAGTTTTAAAAGTCTTTACTACTATTATAAATATTCACATTTGAATCAGCAGAATGGAAAAAAAGGGTCAAAGCCAAGAATTTGGAACTGTTTTACATGGGTCACTTTACTACGTCCCTAAAGTTTAAAGGGAAGGCTAGAATGACAACCATAGTTATGGGTTTGTGACAAAAAGAGAAATGGATCAATTAGACACTTTTACTAATGGAGCTCTAAATATTTATGAGTAAACATTCATGAATATTCATAATAAGTGTTCAGGAAAAGCAAAGCCCTAGAAGGTTAAGGAACTTGAAATTTTAATACACAATAACAACAAATCAATCACCTGGGTAATATGCACCTACTCAATATGCATCTAAGAAAAATGTGAATAAAGTTGAAATCCTTTTCTACTTAATGACAGTTAAAATAATGCTGCCTGTAAAGAATATACAAATTACTTTACTTACTTTGGCAAAAGTCAAGTTATAATATTTTCCTATAATGTGTTTCATAACCATAGTATACTACTAAGTGTGCAACTACTTAAACAATAAATAATGTAACAGAAATTTATTAAAATGATTTTTACTTTTTAATATGAATTACACCTAATTAAGTTTCATGCTAATAGTTCCATAAAAATTACATTTTGCATGACTTAACATTCAAACTGCTCTCGTCAACATTTCATAAAGAAGATATAGGTAATTTATTTGAGCATTTTTAAAATAGAAACTTAAAAATTCAGCTGACTAGAGATAATTCTTAAATGACCTGGTTGCAATAAATATTATATATTTTATTAGCAAAACAGGAAAACAAAATGCAACAGATGCTATTTGCTCTTTATTCCTGTTTGAACCGTTTAGTCACTTGAACTCTGCCTTTCATCCTCTGTGTGTGTAAATTACACATTTTTTATGATTAAGGGAATTCATATTTGTAGAAAAGGCAGTATAATGTGTTTTGTTATGATTCCAAATTGCCTCCAAAAGGCAAAAATTTAATGCACTTAAGAAATACTATCTTAAAGGCATATAAATTAGAAATTTATTATGATAATAATATTTTTTCTCACCTTGAAGTCATTTAATTTCTGGTTCTGTTTTGATCTTCTTATATCATTATTTCGATGCCCCCAAACTACATTCATGGGCTCTTTAAAACTGTCCAAGAAATGTAGCAGAGAGGGAAAAATTGGCTTACTTTTAGAATGAATGATTTAAAATATGCCTATAAAACAGTCTGTGAATCCTAAAAAGATAGGGTCTATTAGTTTCCAACATAAAAGGGGGAGGTAAAAGGTAAATAACCTGCTAGGAACATTTCTATTTCCTCAGTTAACTTTTCAGCCCAAAATTTGTGTTATCTTTGTCCAAATACACTGGCTTCCTGTTCTCAAGGTGCAAGCTTCATCTGAAGAGCAAGCCAGGGACTGGAAGATTTAGATGCGCGGCCCAAAATCAGGTCACTGGGGGAGGTTGGGCCCCTAAGATGGCCTCCCGGTGCTGTGAGTGGAAGATGTGACAGTGACATGAGGCAGTGGACAGAACATAGGCCATGGGGTCACTGTCCAGCTCTGTCCTATAGCAGCTTTGCTACTGTGAGCAACCTCGTAACCCCTGTGCCCTCTTTCTATAAAAGGAGTCATCACACCTTCCTTAGGGCTGTGCCCAGGTTATTACCGTAATTACGTGGTATTGATGCAAGTGGGTGCTCGGTCAATGCCAAATGTGGGAGAGGCTGCCTATCAGAGAGGTTGAGAACGAGGTCTCTGGAGTGAGGCTCGAGCCCAGTTCCCTGTCCTACCACTTCTCAAATGAAGACTGACACAGGGCCAGGTTTTGCATCTCTCTAAGCTTCAGCTTCCTCAGTTGGCAAATGAGGATATGAATAGTTATGTCTCAGGGTGTTGTACAAATATGAGATGAATACATGACACGCTCAGTCAAGTCACTGACATAGAGGAAGTGCCCGATAAATTCTATCTACCGTTAAAAATGTTCATGGTATTTTATACCTCTCTGGAAGTGCTTTGCAAAATATGCTGTACCATTATATAGTGGTTCCCTGCAGTAAGGGTGACCAAATTTCCCAGTTCGCCCAGAGCTGTCCTGGTTTTAACACTGAAAATCTTGCATCTTGTGAAACCTCGTAATCCTCAGCGAACTGGGAACATCTTACAAGTTCGTCTTCAATTCATCAAAAAGCAACTCTCGGGCTTCCCTGGTGGCGCAGTGGTTGAGAGTCCGCCTGCCGATGCAGGGGACACGGGCTCGTGCCCCAGTCCGGGAAGATCCCACATGCCGCGGAGCGGCTGGGCCTGTGAGCCGTGGCTGCTGAGCCTGCACGTCCAGAGCCTGTGCTCCGCAACGGGAGAGGCCACAACAGTGAGAGGCCCACGTGCTGCAAAAAACAAACAAACAAACAAAAACAAAAAACAAAAAAAAAAACCCCCAAAAAACAGAATGTTATGGGCTTCCCTGGTGGCGCAGTGGTTGAGAGTCCGCCTGCCGATGCAGGGGACACGGGTTCGTGCCCCGGTCCGGGAAGATCCCACATGCCGCGGAGTGGCTGGGCCCGTGAGCCATGGCCGCTGAGCCTGCGCGTCCGGAGCCTGTGCTCCGCAACGGGAGAGGCCACAACAGTGAGAGGCCCACGTACCGCAAAAAAAAAAAAAAAAAAAAAAAAAAAAAAAAAGCAACTCTCCCTAGGGGTTGGTGGCCTGTGCAGTTAGCTCAGCATGGCTGGGCCAGGCCCCATCACCCAGGGAGCACTCAAGATAACTCAATTCTCCAATATGAGCGACCCCAGAAAAGATCAGCTCACAGCAGCAGGGTTTCTATGCAAAACAAAACGTTTTCTTTCCTATGGGGCAGGTGAGTCTAAAATTTGACTCTAAAGAAATCTTTTGAATTTGCTTCTGTCTTTTCCTGGCTTCCCAAGCTTTTCATGCTAAGCTGTGCTCCCTTAAGTCCCAAGGGGGAGGTACAGCATCCTGGGCTGCTCTCTGCCTTCCCAGCGGCATTTGGGGATGTGCCTCTTTGGTGGTTTTCAGGCCTGGGGTGCATTCCGTGAAGCTTATCCACACCCTGTGTCCAAGGCAGACTTGGTACAGTGATGACACATCTCAGCCAGGACACAGTGACCTTGTTAAAATGCAACAACCTGCTGCGCTGTGTAGTGAGGCTGTAAAGGGGCACACTTCATACACCTGAGGTTCTACAACCCATGAATTTTGTTTTGTTTTGATTAGCAAATTATAGCTTTTGGCTAGTAATAATATAGAAGGAAGAGCTCTCCAGATGAAGAATTATTACATTTTTCTTCCTTTTGGCTAAATGAATGAGGTCATGACCCATCTCCAACATAAAATTTAATGCTTTTAGCAAACTAAAATTTATCTTGCAAATCTAAATAAATTCTTCTGAATATAAGTACCAATGTATTGGCCATTTTTGTACTACTTAACCTAAATTTGTGTTTCTGATACCTGAATTAAAAATGCAAGATAGCCAGAAATCTATGTAAAACCTAGGGACCAAAGCATCTTGATCTCACTGAATAACATTTTATTTTTATTAATATCTATTTATTGCCTAGTATGTCAGACACTTTGCCAGAATATGTGTTATGTGCCAGAATATGTATTATGTGCCAGAATATAAATATATTTTTATAAATTCAAACTGATATAAGTAATTGAATATTATCTCCCACTTTCAATCTATGACACTGAGAGACATAACACACACCTCAGTCTACTCGGAGTTAGGGATATATGTTTGGGATTTGCGCCTATTAAAATAGGATGCACTAAAGTATAGAGGAAAGAAGTCCAAAGTAAGAGACCTGGGCTTGCAGTCTAGGTCACATCACCAGTATGAATGGGTAAGTCTCTTAATCTCTCTCAATCTGAGTTTTACCTTTCATAAAATAAGGATGATGGTCCTCTCGGGACTAACTTTGAGGGTTACTATGGACAACAAATTAATTCAATCATGAATCTATAAATATTGGGTAAATACTTTTATTAAATTATGCAGCATTATATAACTTTTTAATATTGTTAATATTATTTCATTAAGCTGAAAACTCATATTCAAATATTTAAGTATCAAGCCAACAGTAACACCAAATAGGGTGGCCCAAGACAGTCGGAGGAGGTCTGCATCTACGTGGGACTCAAGTCCAAAGATCAAACATCAAATGTGATCCAAAGGATCACAAGGCAGGTCAGCAACGTGCCGACACAGCAGGCTGAACGGTTTCCCTCCTGTGTCCCTCAGGAAGAAAGAACTGATGGGTGTTCTAACCCTTCTGAGGCCAAGAGGAGTAGCATCCCGGCAGCTACTTCCCAGATGCATGACTGCAGCGGGCCAAATATGCCATAAGGTTACTGCTATTTAGAAGGAAAACCCAGGGATTTTCTATTCCTTTGCACCACAGAATGTAAGACTTAAACCCTTTATCTATGAGAGCAGGGGAATGCAAATAAACAAAAACATATTATAAATATGCTATTCTTTTCCAAAGAGAATCATTTTCTAGTTGTCAGTGTGAATAAATACATTTTGAAGCAAAAATACTCTTAATTTTAATCTTCTCCTCTTTGATGTGAACTGCTCACAATACAAAACGGTTAATACCAAATGCCCTACCAAATCACTGCATGGCAAAAGCTATCTGTTAAATAGTTTGGCTCATTATTTCAATAAATACAGTTATATAACTCATATACTATGAGAGAAAAGGAACAATATTAAGTTGTTAAAAAAGTTACATTAATATTTACCTTTTGTGGATGAGTTATATTTTTCTTGTTCTTCAATGAATTAAATGCACATAATGATGGAAACAAAAGAAAGAAATCAGCAAATTTATAGTTAGACATGGAAATGTGAATCAACACAATGGCGTGAATACATAACATATAATGTGACATGGTAAATTGCAATGAGAAACCATGAGGAAATCTCAAATATGGTACTAAAATCAATCAAAGAAAGAATGAATGAAACAATTTAAAGATTTGAAATAAAATCAGAAACATTGGGAAATTAATATTGTATACTTGGCAATTGAAAAGTATATTTTGTGTTATTTTTTTCTTGCCTTTGAAGAATTGCAAAGCATTACAGCACTCACTTTACTAAGACATTTTAACCTTAATCCATTGTGACTTTTTATTGTAAATGTACTTAAAAGCATATTTAACATTCATAACTAACATTTTCATTTCAAAAATGATAGCATTTCAGATAATTTGAAAAAGCATATAATAAAAAAAAATTCAATTTTTTGCTAGATAGTAGGCATTTTCTCTTCACTGTGGAAAATATTCTGGAACATTTTCCACCTGGAAAAAAATATATTTTAATTTAAGTAATCCTTTCTTCCTTCTCAAATTACTGTAATTATATTAAAATATCTCAAAGTGAAATTGTTCCTTGCAGACAGTATTTCTCAGACATTTCTTAAGCCTTTCTCTGCCTCCTTGTTGGTGCACCATTTACTGAGAAATAATGGCCTATCTAGATATTTTGAAGGGGAGTTCCATTAGTTCTAGGTAGCAGAATTAATAACAGAATACATAAAACATAACTGGCACATCAAGTGTTAGTTTATAGTTTATGAATGATCTTTAAATACGTCTTCTTAAAAAAGACAACTAGGTTGCACACACACACAAAAATCACTTGGTTGGTTTCAGAAAACCATACATTTTTATGCAACCAATTATGTTGACTTCAGTCTCACTCTACCTAAGGGCTACATTGTAATACAACATTGGAACATACGCAGAGGAATTTCCTGAAAGTCTTTGTTCTCAATGATCACATACCATTTGAGTTACCTAAATTTTAAGGCTACTTCTTAGCGACTTTATCTCAAAATCTGCATTGTAATCACACCTCTACTTTTTCCTTAACTATACTTCAACATAATCAGATTCTATGTAGCAAATAGGCTAGCATTACTAATTTTTAAAAGAAACTTTAAAATACTTTTTCAAAAATTAAGTAAATGTATCTTTTCTAATTATATGTTAGCTTTTAAAATAATATATATTGTTTTATCGCACAAGGAGAGAGTAGTAAAATTGAATTACAAGAAAAAAAACGAAAAACAAGAAGCATCCAAACAATCTATGGATCCTAAACAAAATAAGGTAGATAATTGTAACCAGAAACTGTGTATGAATAAAATTATTTTATAAGTTCATCAGGAAGTTGTATCACTATTCAGGAATCTAAACCATTTGAAATATTTGCTCCTAACCAACAGCTGCTTATCAACTCAGCTATCTTTTTTAAAAAAGAAAATTACCCTTTGTTAAAAAAAAAAAACCACAAATATACATAAAAGAAAACTGAAAAGAAGTCAAGTGTGGTAGAACTTTCATTGATTGCAAATAAACTGCATTCTGCATCAGTCTTCATGGCAGACAGAAGTAAATTTTAACATATAATATGGAAAGAAAAACATGACATGATTCCACAGCCTTAAGAACATCAATGAAATCCATCTCAAGTGGATTAGACAGCTAAATTCTGTCTAATCCATGAATCAAATTAGAAGTTTACTTTTAAAAACATATTCCAGGACACACAAAGATGTCATGTAAACTGTTCAGCTTGAAATAGATCCATAATAAGATGAAGGAGGACAGTATCATCATTTACCAAACACCCCAAAGCACATAGTATTATCATACAGTAAACCAGATCCATTTTAATTATAGAAGAATACATAGTGACAATAATACATGATTGTTGTCATATTTTTTAAAGGTTGTATCTATATGACTCTTAAGATGATAAACTTCAGAAACCTCAAGTAGCAAGTGTTTAGGAATGTACTTGTGATATTAACTATCAAAATAACTCCACCAATTTCATCCTCAGTCACTCCTTTCTTCCCACCTCAATTCAACCTTTACAAATTGGTGATTTCTCTGAAAGACAACTGTGAATACGAATATCATAAACAGTAATGTTGACTGATAGCAACAACAGAACATGAGCTTTTATAAAAACCAAAGTCCAGCATACAATCCATCTGACTTTGTAGAAGCAATTCTTATTTCTACAGAATAATAAAACTATAATCTCACTATATGAGCGTTATATGCAGTACCGTTATATACTTTTGAACCAGAAGTGTTTTAGCAACTGGAGGAAATGCAAAGAATTTTAGAAACAAATGACTTTTTGGATATCAATCTTTAGCACACTATGGTCAGTAACACTGAGTTTGTAGCTGAACACTAGAACCTGTAGTTCTTTTAGTTGTGCAACAGGAGTTCATGAATGGATAATTTAAATAAACACCACATTTTAAAAAATAAATTTGAAAACAATTTCATCTAGGCTACTGCTAATTACAGTCTTAATAACATTAATTATGAATGATCTTCTCAAAATGTTCCCAGATAAGAGAAAGTTTGTTAAACACATGAACTGAGAATTCCAAAGGATTAATTGTTATTTCAGAAAAGAAAGTCAGCCTCATATTTTCCTGATTAACTAAATGAATGCCCTTATAATGACCCTGAATACTAAAGTATGATATAGCAACAGGATATATGATTTTAAAAAAATAATACAAATCCAGAATTTATTGTAGCAGCATTTTTGTGTCAATATGCTGATACTTATCAAATCTACACTAATTTTTCTATAACCAAGTACTCTGTGTACAAACTCTGCCTGATCAGTTTTTGAAACAATGTATTTATCTTCTTAGACCACTAACACTTCGGTGATACATTCAGTAATGCTCTTTGAGTGAGTAAAACACATACCCAGCACCCTCAGTACAGAAGGAAATAAACAAGTTTTACATCAGAAACAACAAACACTTGAGAAAAGTATGCAAAATGTTAACCTTTCAGTTGTTTCATAGGGACGAAGAGTTTCAATGCATGTTTTAAATAGAAGTCCACTGCGTTCATATTACAACCCCAAATTAAACAGTATTTCAGTAAACTGCTTAACAAATCTCTGGTAATACTTATGTGATAACATTTGCCGATAACAAATCATTTCACTTACTGAGAAATGGGATAGCACCTTGGTCACATGAAGAAAACAGTGACTCTTTTAACCTGGTATTTAAATCCTCTTAGGCCTCTTAGGTAGCTTAGTGAATTTCATTTCCACTAAAACCTGCCCACCTCCCCTCAACATCTCTCTTTCTAGGAAGATAAAACACAATGTGTACATGCTTAAAATAAGGGAAATTTAAGTGATGTTAACTGTTAAAAAACACTCAAATGTGTGTTCTAAGTCAGTTTTTCACCATCAAAGTTCTATAAAAAATACAGGATACTGCAGGTAAATTAAAAAAAAAAAACACTAGCAAAGCATTCAATACGATTTCCTCATTTAAAAATATTTTTAAAACAAGGTTAAAAACGTCTTCCTTTAACATATAAAATACCACATTGTACTGAGGTTTTTAAAGTTTTATTTTCTCCCTTTGCACCTTTGGAAAAGGTATCTCTAGGGCTCAATCTATTCTTTTCATTGACCATCTAAAATTCATGCATTCACTCACTCAGCAAAAACAGCATATAGGCCACAAACTGTTATAACTTGGTGCCGGGAATAAAACTCTAAGACACTTGACTTCTTAGGATTCATCACACTACATGTCATCAAAATACTATTCTTTCAATAGAAGGAGTATAAAAAGAGGTGGTTCTCAAATCCGAGATTTTGTCAGCGCTCTCTCTATGGATACCTTGTTCTGCACTGCCGCTCCTCCCTGGCACTTGTGGAAGCTGCCTGCCCCGAGGGCTGCCAAAGGCTGTGTCTGCGGGCGGGGACTGCGTCGGGCTGGCCTGCCGGTGCACTCTGTGGGGAGAAGAAGCAGGGCAAACGAAACGATGAAATCCCAAAGGGCCTGACAAGGATCTCTTCCTTCCTACTGTTCCTCTTAAAATAGACGTAAAACCCTACCTGGGCCTTTGGAAGCAAAATCAAGTACTCTTTATGATGTGTGTAAAAGGAATATTACCAAAAGGGGCTACAAGAGACAGGGAAACGTCTGCCACGTAGAGTTCTGCAGAATGAATTCCTGAACTGGGCAGAAGGGAACGTACTTTTCATTAACTTTCTATGAAGTTGTGACTTTCTGTTAAGTTACCCATTTTTGGTAGTGCTGGACCTAGTATATCTACTCACAGCCTATGAATCTTAACAACATGGGTAAACGATTTAAGAAAGGCTGTTGCCTATATTGCTACAATTAAATCCATATAAGTGATAAGAATAGTTCTGGCTGCAGACTTTTATAAATTACCATTCCCTTGCACTTTATGCTTAAATAGGAAAAATCTGAAAAGATATTTATAAAAATAACCTTGGGCACATGCTATGAACTATCCTGGTGAAAAGATCAAAATTACAAATACAATTTTAAGAAGTGTGAAGATACATCACTATTGTACAGAAGTAAGCTGACCTCCATCTGCTGGTATTCAAACTTTTTTTAAACTGAAGAACTTTAAAACACTCTCAGCTTTTACTGAACAAAGATGAAAGTTTTCAATTTTTTTTTTCTAATTCCTCTTACACTTTTTAAAGCAAGTACACATTTAATTCCAGGTAATTTCTTATACAGAATTTCACATAATTTAAAATATATATATATATATATGAATATGCCACAAACAGATGGAAGGACATAACACAGGCAAATTTAATTTTCGATGATGGCTAGTTGGCAGGAAGTATAGAAGAGAATGCCACCAGCACAGTGAAGGTAGATGCAGGTAAGGGAGGGTGTGGAGAGGTTAAGTGTCACAAAGAAAGGATTAAGAACTATGGTGTCATAATGAGTGACAGTGTCAAGAGCTCAGGAAGGTACAACACCACACCAAGACCCAGAGGCAGACACGGAACAGCGACCTTGTCAGGAGCGGAGAAGGTGGCGCCGACCCTCCGGGGGCAAGGTGGTGCATAGAACACAGTGTTCTGACACTAGGGTGCTCACTCGAGCGGGAGCGAGCGGGATGTTTTCCCCTAAGGACTAGCTGATCAGTCGCTCTCGGGGCTGCGTATCCCCTTCTAGAAAGACATGGTGGGAGAACCCTAAAACATTAGGGTCAGAAAAGATCTTCAGTCAGCAGGTCACATCCACTTTGATACCAGCACATCTGTCCAAGGAAAACCTGGTTACTCTTACAAGACAGTGATTTTAAAACCCAGGAGCAAACCCATCACACAGTTACTGAAATGGACCTCACATCAAACTGATGCGTTATCGCGAATGTGCACGCCTGGTGGTTCTGAGCGGGCCTGTCCTCCAGTGTAACAAGCCTCTCAAGTCCCACAGGGGCAAAGACTTCTGTCTCTTGTTTCTTACTGAGCTGTATCTCTGGTGCCTAGAACACAGCAGCACAGGGAACAAGAGCTCAGTAGAGAGATCTGGATTTGAATGAGTGAACACAATCAGAACAGTGAACTCAGGGACACGTCAAGCACTTGCCTTCCAGAAGAAGCAATGCACTGGCGGGTTCTGTATGTCCTTTTACAATGTTCATAATTTATCTCTGCAACAGGGAAGTCCATACCAAATAGGTAGCAAAGGGAAGCTGTCTTCTAAGGTTGATTTAAGTAGACCAACAAATTAAAATGACGAAGTAAGATGGGGAATGCTTCATTTTTGAACTGACTAAATGCAGATGGCTGATATATGGATAAAAATATGTCCTCTGATATATAAAAGTAGCTGAAAAGATAGTTGTCCATGCATTGACAGCTATCTTAATACAGTGTTCAAAATTATTATGAAGCCAATTTCCAAATTAAGGACCAAGAATTAAAAACTGATTTTTATATGTGACTATATATATGTATGTATGTATGTATGTATATATATATATACTTGTTTAGAGCAGACACATGTTTTTGCTTTTTTCATCATTTTCAGTAAGTATTTTAAATAAAATGCACATTTAAAATACCTAATCTGTATTACTTTTCATAGTGACAGAAGCCAAGAAATAACACTTTATCCTTTTGAAAACAATCCTATAAAATTCGATTAAGTAATTTAAAGTGTGTGAGAGTCAAGAATCCATATTGATCACAGGAAGTACATTAATTATTGAGTGATTTATTCAACTTGTATACAGATTGACAATTTTTCTCAAGTAGAATGATTTTCACAGGTATAATTATTTTGATTCAGGATATCTCCTCTATTTCTAAACAATAAAGTGGGAAAATGTCATATTTTAGAGCATAAAAAGGTACAGCTTAGGTCTTTAATGTGCATTTTATCTTCTTGAGCTCTGGATTAATGCTTTATCAGCCCCTAAGACAGATCCCAAAACCTGGACAGTCACTTCGATTTCAAAATTAATAGAAGAAAGGACTGACAACACATATTAAAACTGTTCATTCCATCTGGATTGCCTTCTTACATGAACTCAACTCTACAGAATTAATTTATGTGGGAAGGACCAAGGTGTGATCAAGTCCTTTCCACCGATAAATAATGAGTTTCTATCTATTACTCTTTAAAAGCCATTATCATGAGAATAAACTTCAGCACTCCTTGTACAAAATACACTTGAAAATACTTGCTTTGAAAGTTGGATAGTACAGTTTTTACCCTAGTCCTGAGAGCATTCATGGATCTTGCAATTTCACTAAAATCTTGCTTCATTTCTTAATGCAATTCATAAGCACTAAAAGGACCTCTTAATTGCAACTTGAAATGTGAATAATTTCGGGGAGCCTTATGTGGCCCCAAACTAAATGGCACAAATATAAAAAGCAATTTCAAAGGCAAATAAGTGGCTTTCTAGATGAATGTTACACAGATCTTCCCAAGCCATGAGCTTGCAGGGCCCAAGAACAGTGCGTCCTGTTGGGGGTTAATCATTTTGCCCCAGGGCTGTTTCTCCTTTGACACAAACTAAAAGTCCTTCAATAACAAAACAGTTCCTGCCACCAGCCAAACGATGATCAATATGAAAGCGTGGACCCAAGGGGAGACAAAGAAACCACTCTGTCTGAGGAAAACCGAGGAGGGTGGCAGCAGGGCTGGATCACAGGAGGGGAAACGGAGGAAAGTGAAAATGCAGAGGCTGGAGAGAGACAAGCAAGGCTTTGGAGAAAGAGAAGGTGGAAACAAGTAGAGTTTGTTTCAGACAAGAGGAAAGGAGGGTTAATCAAGGAATGCTGAGGTTCAGGAGCGAAACGTGAGAGAATCCAGGCTTTTCGATACAATGGCATGTGCTAAGGATGTAAGGGTGTCGGAGGGAAAGAGATCAAAAACCGGCATGTTAGGGAGCGAAGCGGGGAGTGAGTGAGAGAGAAGGAGAATGACGGTAACAGCTCTTCTCACTGGGCATCCACATGGCGCCGTCTACACACGTCAGCCACTAGTGTGTATGCGTGTGTATAGACGTGTGTGTGTATGCATGCATACCACATACCTACACACGTGTCCTTTTTTTGTTTTGCATTCTCACAGCAGCTCTAAGAAGTGCTATGGTTCCTATTTTATAGATGGAAAAACTGGGGGTCACAGAGTGACTTGCAAACAGGCAAAGAGCTAACATGATAAAGGCGGGACCCACGCAGGTCTATGAAGCTCCAACACTGCTCCCTTTTCTGCCTTGGAGACAGGATTGGTTTCTATATCATGAGATGAAACATGGTAATTTCACATCCCTGGATGTATTGCTAAACTTGTAAAACAAAATATAAGTATATGTGCAGGTATCAAATTGCTTGACAAGGTTTAATAGAATCGTTTTTTGAGAGCTTATAGGAAAAAATATGAGGAAAATGGTATTTAATTGAATATCTACTCTGCTTTATATGTCTATACATAATATATTTTTGAAACAAAAATAATGAGGGTTCTAGAGCAAAGTATGAATTCCAACCTGACTATAACTCCAGTTCACCATCTCCAAACCCATTGCTAAATATTTACCACTGAGTTCAACCTATGCCTCCTCTCTTCACCTAAAGTCTTGGGTGCTGTGACTTGAACTTAAGTAAAACACATTTCCCACCCAAACCTTAGGTTGCTAGACATTTCTGTTGCTGCAAGCAGACGTGCAGTGAATTGCTTCTATTGCGGCTTAAAAATAGTTTTTTTTTTTTTTTAATTACTTGTTAAAGGATAGACATGCATGTGGTATTTAAGGTCACCATGGTTCCTCCCGTCATCGCCATTTCAGGCTTACATGGACTTTTTTCCGGAGTGCCAGCACAACATAAAGTGCATACGCAAGCAATTCTAAATACCAGTTGTTACCCCACATCCCCCAGTTAGGATGCAGAGAGCAAGTTCCACAAGAAGAAAAGACTCCAGAACAGGATGTGCAGTGGTGCTAGCAATCTACAAAGCTCAACTCACATCAGGGTGAAAAGTTACACTTTTATTTACTAAGGAGCATCTTCAGAGGGTCTGAAGCTCTATGTCAATGGTGAGGCACCGAAGTCAGAAGTAGGTTCTGCCTCTCTTCTATCTAGAACTGGTTAACCTATCTTTCAAAATATTTTCTTACAAGTCTGTTTCTCTAAAGGTCAAAAATTTTGAGGCCAAAAAAAGGACCTTCAAAAAGTATGATCATCACAGCAAATTCTGCCAGGGGCCAAGGTGTGTCTGTGTGCTGGGACTCCTCTGGGGAAGAAGTCAACTCCTGAAGGCCAAGAATCAGCATCCTAGCATTCATACTCTGGTCTCAATTCATCTGTAGCTACACGTCAACTCAAGGTATCTTCTAAAGAAGTGAGAGCTAATGTAAACCTAGGCCAATTCTTCTTTTGTAACTAGCTATTCAACAATTCACTCAAAAGCCAGGCATGTGATTTACACTCTAATAAAAATCAACAAAGAGCTTTAATTATAATCAAACAAATCCGCATACCTAAAAGGTTTGAGTTTTCTATATCAAACCTACAGCAAAGTGAGTAATGGTAAGAGGAATACGAATAGGGTCCTTAAGCAAACATTAGGCACGAGAAGTCGGCTGAATCCCTGCTGCTCCTACTGGAGGGAAGACTTGTGCTTACAGACGTGTTCAGTGTTGCATGGCAGATGCTCAGATAAGCATGGGCAGTGGACTCTAGAATCATCTAACATTCTAAAAC